>NC_053499.1:47692657-48343907 GCF_905171775.1 Rana temporaria | reverse complement strand
TGGTGCACCATTGGGCTTGATCCTGACCCACACTGCCTGTATCCATAGACACAGACTTGGCCCTAGACATAGACACAGGCTTGGCCCTTCCCCTCATCAGTCAATGGCTCCCGCTGGCTTAACAAAGCCTGTGAGAGCAGGGAGAGCCACTACAGATGGGCACAGTGATGGATTGAGTGAGGGCTCAGGTAAGTATAAGGGGGCATGAGGGGGCAATACTAATACATATACATGTTTTACCTTAAATCGGTTGCCAGCACATGTGCATTGTATTCTAAATTGACAACGACCACCTGGGTACCCATTTTTTTTTTCACTACTGCTTTAGGCAATGCAATAAGGTAAGACATTTAGGCTTTAGAACCACTTTAAAGAAATGCTTGAACTTAGAAGATGCCAAACCTTTTGACATCCAACATCTATTTATTTAGTAATGACAGAATGTGTGTGGGATTTGCCTTAAAGAGGAACTCCACTTTTGTTCAGAAAAAAATATCCCATCTGGGTAATTAATGCACATTTCAGGGATTTTCACAGATTTTGTAGAAGATGTATATCTTTTGTTGTTGTGAAGATATGGCTCTTTTTCCCACCAGACTCATTGAATACTCATTCTGAATTGAATAACTGATTCATGTACTTTCTGTGTTTTACAATGGATTTTCAGACAGAAAATGAAAGTGCCTGTTGCCCACCTCTCCTCCACTCTGCTACATGTACAGCCGTATACATGTATATTTTTATTTTTGCTGTTTAGATTTTTTCTTTCTTTAGAACAAAGTGTTTCAACCCACCCATTCACCTAGGCAAATGACATGTACTGTGCCTACTTTGCCTCTTGGGATATGTACATCACAGATCTCAGGAGGCTTTACTGTGCAAGTAACAGCGGAGGAGGGGGGCGGGCCTAGCGGCCTTTCATCAGGAGACCTGCCTGCGGATCCTGGAAGAGCTTGCAGGCCTCTCAGTGGTGTAAGAGATGCCATGGTAGCACAGGACGGAGCGGTAGCAGGGTATGAGAGGATCTTAGCGGGACAACACGGGATCTAGTAGATGGGTGAGTATCTGGAATGAAAAAAGCTACATTGTCTGCATCCTTTTAAGGTAATTAACCCTTGGGAGTTTCTCACCAAAACTTCCATTTCTATTTCAGGGGGGGTGCCTTAATTCTGACCTGTTGGTCAACTTCTAAGAAAATTAATGCACCAATTACACAAGGAGGGAATTACATTTGTGGAGGCCTGGTGTAGACCAGCTGTGTACAGAATGCCTACAGGTTGCCATATTGCATTGACTTTGACAGAAAATTACAGTGCTGCAGATTAAAAAGGAATGGTGATTTTTAATAACATTGAAATGCAACGTCTCTTTTGTAGCAATTGTATATGCTGTATAATTTTTTATTTACTATATTTTTCCATGAAAGTGGAATAACCATTTAAATATTAAACTTGTGCAGCTAAATTAAAGATGAACTGCAGACACTTTCATTTAAGTATAACCCTCAGTAGTCACAAAGGATATTAATCCACATTGTGTGTACTAATGTAAGCAGACAATGGGGTTAATTTACTAAAACTGGAGAGTGCAAAGTCTGGTGCAGTTGTGCATGGTAGCCAATCAGCTTCTAACTTCAACTTGTTCAATGAAGCTTTGACAATCAAACCTGGAAGCTGATTGGTATCTATAAAGAGCTGCACCAGATTTTACACTCTCCAGTTTTAGTAAATTGACCCCAATGTAAGTTCACAGTGTAGTTAGTATGTAGTAATTTATAATACTCACGGCTTTGTAATGCAAACACCATCACAATATGGAACATTCTCTTGAAGTTCACAGTCAGATTCACTCAGCGTTATGATGTTTTTCACTGCTCTGCAGGGTTTGGGAGCTAAAAACAAAACTCAATATTTTTAATATTCAACTTGTTTTCTATTCATATAATTATGGGGCATATATAAATAACAGTATATCCAACAATCATCAAAACATTTAGTGCAGGTAAATCTTCTAGGTCCACGGGTTTTAAGTGGCAGTGGCTGATTTGCCACCAGTAAATGTTTGGTGAAAATCATGATTGCTGCTTTATAAATGGACCACTAATAGGTCCATTCATAAATGTTTTAATGCAATATTTACATATCCTTTACCTAAGATTCACACATTTTCCTAAGTGGGTTCCATTGGGTACCAATTCTTTTGTAGTTCTTCTTTAGTCTTTTAATTTACACTTTTTTTTTACCACCTTGCAAAGCTAGAAAAATGCTTCCCGATTCAGTTTACAGGTTTAATTGGGAATCTCTTTGCCCCTGTTCAAAGGTCTGAGATGATGATAATGATCACCATATTAACATTCGAGAGAAGAGGTCTTCCTGTAAAAGAAGTGTGCACATGCTTATATTTTCTGCCTCTCTTACTGCTGAATGCTGCAAAAATGGTCTCCCGAAGTCTGCTAGGCAACTAACTTATCCAGGAGTCAATCTCATAGGTCCCCCGCAGTGCTCACTAGTTTCTCCTGCAGTGATGTGGAGACCTTTGAGAGTTGTAAGGTTTCCCAGCAGATTTCGTGAAACCATTTCTCAGCAGCGGAGCAGCATTCAGCACCATGGGTAGCAGGAAAAACAAGTATTTGGCCCCTTTCACATTAACGGACCGTTCGTCCGTTTATTACAAGTCCGTTTACGGACTTGTAATGCATCCCTATGGGATCGCGTCTGTTAGCGGATGGAGCATCCGCTAATGTCCACAACCATCCGCGTCCGCAAAGATCCACTTTTGCGGACAGAAGAAAACCCTATTTTTCTTCCGTCCGGCAGATCGGATCGGATGAAGACGGACAGACGGTCCGTCTTCATCCGATTCCCCATAGGGGAGAGCGGAGGAAAGACAGGGCGGTCTCTGCACAGTGTGCGGGGACCGCCCTGTCCGCCGACAGCTCAGCGGGGATTACGGATGATCCCCGCTGAGCCGACGGACACACACGGAGCGGACACAAAAACGGTCCACTCTGTGTGAAAGAGGCCTTTATGCTCTGCTTTCCAAGTAGACCTTCTCTTGGAAACTTTAGTATACTGAGCAAGTCTCTTTAAGTTACAGTATGGAAAAAATAAATAGCAGTGCACTCCCTCTCTTACATAATCTTACTCTATAATTCAAAGATTTTCTGCAAGTCTATGCAATTGATTAAAATGCTTGTAAACCCCAACAATAAACTTCTCTTATTTGCTTCCTTGTGGTTTGCTAACTATACTATTGAAAGAGTTGTATTATATCTGTCTGATAAGCACTGTTGATTTTGTCTTGTGATCGGGCAACTTCCTGTGCTCTTAAGCTCATGGAGATGTAGAGGATTGGGGATGGGGTGGTGAACAGTTTATTGTCTTTGTAATCCATCAAAAAGGAAGTAGGCAGGGCTGACACCACCTGTGCTTCTCTTCCCATATCAAAGAGGAAGGTAGGAGTAAACTATATTTCTGGCACAAGAACAATTATTTTCCTGTACTTTCCTGCTTTAAAGGTCTTGCCTTTTTTTTCTAAATTTCATCTCCCATATGTATCAGTATAGCATTAATGTACTTATTTAGCAAAAATAAAACAGCATTCCAATAATTCTACACTGGATTACCTCACTCTCTTCAAAGCTGTTTAAACATACTGCTCAATTACTTCTGACTTTTTTACTGGGCAGACTTTAGGTCATGACACAGGAAGGAGTTGACTAGCTGAGTCAACTCCTTCCTGTGTCATGACCAGGAAGTAAGGATGAAGTAATTGAGCAGTGTGTTTAAACAGCTATGAAGAGATTGAGGTAAGCCTGTGTAAAATTTATGAAAAGCGGTTTTATTTTTGCAAAAAAAGGAACATTTAATGCCATATTGGTACATAAGGGATCTGGAATCTAGAGAAAAAAAAGAGGGAACAAAAGTGAACGTAGCCTTTAAGATATAAAACATGGGGACATGTGTGATTTCCAAAAGCATACTAAATATGTTTTTCACATATGCTTTAACTATTGCAAAGAATGTTGGATAAACATACAAAATGGCTGTATTGATATTGTATAAACTAGGTAATAGGAACTCATTAACAAAAATGGAACAACTAACTTACGTATGCATTTGTTGCAACAGCCATCTGCACTCAGTTGAACGGTGCCCTGTTAACAGAAAAACATATAGAAACTTTATATGGCTTGCAAATAACCATAACTAACATGGTCCTTTCTCCTTTAATTCTGTGCAATACCTTATATTCAAATTGCTAATGATCACAACATAAATAATTCCACATGACTTACACTTTCACATTCCTGTGGCGTCAAAGATTCACATGTCTTGTTCATAAGTGTAGAATAAATCTGTCTATTTGACTTGGTACAGCCATAGGATATACAGGCATTACTTGTTGAAGTCCAGGTTTCCCCTACCTTTAAGAAAATACATTTAGGATTAAAGGCTATACAACCATATAACGATTAACTTATATAATAAACAACGCATCTCTTTAGTATTATATTATTTTATACGATATTCAAACCTTTTAGAAGCTTGTTTTGAAAGGCATTATCTGTGTAGACCAGGGGAAATAAACAATGCCCCATTTTTGGTGTCGGTGGGAGGAATTATGCCCCATCATTGGTGTCATTAAGCCCCATTGCTGGTGTCTTAGGGAGAAATTGTGTCCCATCGTTCGTCTCATTGGGAGGAATTTTGCACCATCATTGGTGTCAGTGGGTCGAATTATGTCCCATTGTTGGTATTAGTGTTTGAAAATAGTGCCCCAAGGGCCGGATCAAAGCAAGCAAAGGGCCGCATCTGGCCCCTGGGCCGCAGTTTGGAGACCACTGGTGTAGACTGTCATTTGCATTAAGCTTAAAGGGGTTGTAAAGGTACATTTTTTCCCCTAAATAGCTTCCTTTACCTTAGTGCAGTCCTCCTTCACTTACCTCATCCTTCAATTTTGCTTTTACAGTAAATGTCCTTGTTTCTTCTGAGAAATCCTCACTTCCTGTTCTTCTGTCTGTAACTCCACACAGTAATGTGAGGCTTTCTCCCTGGTGTGGAGTGTCGTGCTCGCCCCCTCCCTTGGACTACAGGAGAGTCAGGATGCTCTCTATGTTGCAGATAGAGAAAGGAGCTGTGTGTTAGTGGGCGTCCTGACACTCCTGTAGTCCAAGGGAAGGGGCGAGCACGACACTCCACGCCAGGATGAAAGCCTCACATTACTGACAAGGACATTTAAAAGGATTGAGGTAAGTGAAGGAGGACTGCACTAAGGTAAAGGAAGCTATTTAGGAGAAAAAAAAAAGTACCTTTACAACCCCTTTAATCACTTTGCATCTGGGACAATTTTGACATTTTTTACATACATGCAAAAATCAGCATTATTTGCAGCAGCATTATATCTTTTCTGAAAGCAGAGGCCCTGGAGAATTAAATGGTGGTTGTTGCAATTTTGCATGTTGTATGATATTTGCGGAGGATTTCGAAAATGCAAATTTTTAGGAAAAAACATACACTTACATACATTTTAATGCAAACAAAACAAACACAACATAATACAATTTTTAGGTAAAATATAAAAATTGATGTTGCGCCAAATAAATAAATAGCGAACATGTCAATATTTAAAATTTTGCAGACCTGTGAAATGAAGACAAACTATGGTATTTCAAAGACTCCATAGGTGACAATTTAAAATTATTTTACAGGTTACCAGATGAGAGTTAAATGTGAGTTCTGGTGCTAGCATGATGTTTACGGCGATATCTCACATGTGTGGTGCAATCACTCTTTACATTTGCGTACGGGACCTATGACCTATTTTATTTTATTTAAAGGTACTTTCTTATTTTATCTTTTATTTATCATTATATCATAAGGGATGAACAACATCCCTTGTGATAGCTTGAGCAGTGACTGGTCCTCCTAATGGAAAGATCAGGGATCTATAAATTTATAAAACCGCTGATCCCTCCTCTCCCCTCCAAGACAGCTGATGAAACCTAGTAGACATGTGCATTTTGTTTTTTTACGAATTCGAATTCGGACAAATTTTTCATTAATCGGAAATTCGTATGCGTCCGAATTTCCGAATTACAAAATTAATGAATTTAAACAAATTCGAAAAAACATGAATGAAATTCGAATCGAATTTGAAAACAAATTCGAATCGAATTTGAAAAAATAGAAATCGATTTTCTAAAAACTACAATAAAATAGAATATAAAACAATAAAGCAATATAATCAAAAAGAATAGAATAGAAGTTAATAGAATGTAATAAAATAAAACATGACAGTCTTCCGAAATTCGAATAGTATAAATTTGAATTCTAGAATAAATTGGAAAATAATTAAAATGTATGGAAACTAAAACATAAAAGAATAGAAAAACAATAGAACAGAATAGAATTCTAATCTTTTCTATTGGAATTCGATTTCATTCTATACCAAAGTCGAATTTCAGAAGATGTTATATATAAATATATATATATATATATCTATATATAGAGATATATAAAATATTTTTTTTCTGTTCTGTGCTATTGTTTTTCTATACTATTCTTTTCTAGTATTTTCGATTCTATTTTAATCTTTTCTATTCAAATTCGATTTCATTCTACACAAATTTCGAATTTCAGGAAAAGGTTATATATAGTTTTGTTTAAATGTGGTAGCATTATTTCGAATTTGATAATTTTTTTCGAATTCGGTAGATTTGTTTTAGAATGCGTTAGAATTATTTAGAATGCGGTAGAGTTTTTTCGAATGCGGTAGAATTTTTTTTGAATACGAAATGAATCGCGAAAATGAATGTAATGAATGCAACAAACTTAACTAAACTAATTTAATTAAATAACGAATCGAAACGAAACAAAACAAATTTTTTCATCCTGCACATGTCTTAAACCTAGATTGGATTGGGCAGGTAACAAAGTATGTAGCACCCTCTAGTGCTCTAGAATAGCAAGTGTTAGGTTTTTGTTAGTGTAGGTAAAATGTTAGCTGGCAGCCAAGCCTGTGTTTTTTATATCTGGCTCAGGGTGCATGACTCAGGAAGGCTGTTATGACTCCCAGGCAGTGTCTCTAATACCTCTCCCTACTTCTGGAAACTTGGAGAAGATTTTAGAAGAACACAAGTCGAGGTTAGGAGGAGCTGCCTGGCATATTTATGAGGGCCCTGACCAATCCCTAACAAATGGGTTGGCAGGGGGCAGGCCTCCTAAAATACTCAGGGTCAGTCCAGCTGGGGCAGGAGAGTTTGGGTGGAAGTTGGAGTTGGAGTTCTAGGAGGCTGTCGGACCCATGGGGGTAACCCCCTTGTCTGAGGGGGGGGGTGACCTAGAGTCTGGGAACTGTGGTGCAGGATGGATCTTCTACAACCCACAAGGAATCTTGTCCAGTGAAATGGGAGCAGGTGTGAGGACAGCAGAAGCCAAAGAACACAACTGGGAGATCTCCAAGGAGAAGACAGCCAGGTGGGCTGATGAGTGTTGCAGTCAGGGAGGACTGAGAGGCAGTCTGAAAGGACTGGGAGAGAGTAGTCCAAGACGGATGCAGAGTCAGTCTGGGAGGACTGTTGAAGCTTAGCCATGAGGGCTAGAGAAATGGGGGAACTGCATCCAGGTGGGATGGCAGTACCTGATAAGGTGGTGCTGGGATCAGTAGCCAAAAAAGGACATCTGGGCACTAAGACTTTGCTACACTACCCAAGGGCCCCTGCCTGTAAAGGGTATTTGCTACTAATCTGACTGAGCCCAATTGTCAGATTCCTTAATAGTGTGCCAGCTGGTCCTGAAAGTTGTAGTGCTTCATACAAGAATTGTGCTGGGGGAAGCTGAGGAGTTTAAATAGTCTGTAAGTTGTCAGTGGTCTCAACATGCCCCTCAGCAATTTCCTTGGGGTGTCTACTTTCCAAAATGGGGTCATTTGGGGGGGGATTTGTACTGTACTGCCATTTTAGCACCTCAAGAAATGAGATAGGCAGTCTTAGGCCCCTTTCAGACTGGGGCGGGAGCTGCGGTGGCGGTATAACGCCGCTAAAAATAGCGGCGCTATACCGCCGGAATTGCCGCGGGTATCAGCCGCTAGCGGTGCGGTATTAACCCCCGCTAGCGGCCGATAAAGAGTTAATACCGCCCGCAATGCGCCTCTATAGAGGCACATTGCGGGCGGTTTTGCCGCGGTTCCCATTGTTTTCAATGGGAAGGAGCTGTGAAGGAGCGGTATACATGCCGCTCCTCTCACCGCTCCAAAGATGCTGCTGACAGGAGATTTTTTTGTCTCCCGCCAGCGCATCGCCTCAGTGTGAAAGCCCTCGGGCTTTCACATTGAGTCTGCAGTGAAGGAGTTTTTCAGGCGGGATAGCAGCGCTATTTTTAGCGCTTTACCGCCTGAAAAACTCCTCAATGTGAAAGGGGCCTTAAACTCAAAGCTGTGTAAATTCCAGAAAATGTACCATAGTTTGTAGACGCTATAACTTTTGCACAAACCAATAAATATACGCTTATTGGCATTTTTTTTACTAAAGACATGTGGCTGAATACATTTTGGCCTAAATGTATGACTAAAATTTAGTTTGTTCGATTTTTCTTATAACAAAAAGTAGAAAATATCTTTTTTTTTTCAAAATTTTATTTTTCCGTTTATATTGCAAAAAATTTAAATCGCAGAGGCAATCAAATACCATCAAAAGAAAGCTTTATTTGTGGGAAAAAAGAATGCAAATTTTGTTTGGGTACAACATTGTATGACCGTGCAATTACCAGTTAAAGAAGCGTAGTGCCAAATTGTAAAAACACCTCTGGTCTTTGGGCTGACAAATGGTCCGGGGCTAAAGTGGTTAATATTTTAGAAAAAAATTGGGTTATATATTGTATGCTTTTTTTAATTCATTAAAGTGTATTTTTCCCGAAATTTTCTTTTTTTTTGCATCAATAAGTTTTTATTGAGTTTATAAAAAACATAACTAATAAAAAAGAGTAGGAAGGGCACATAGCTAAGTCCATAGGGTTTGTACATTAATTACGGTATATCAATTTACAGAGAAAAGCCTTTACAAGTGTAAGTGCCGGTTCACACAGGGGCAACATGACTTCCAGCGCGACTTTGCAAGGCGACTTCAGCGCGACTTGGAGCGACTTACAACGCGACTTTAAGTCACCTCCAGGACAGGCAACTTTGCCAGTGGCCAATCAAACAATAATCAGCTCTGTGGGAGGGAGGGGTTTGCCTGAGAAAACGATTTTCTCTTCCTGTAAAGTTGCTTCAGTTAAGACAGTGATCCGACTTTGGAGGTGACTTCCATTGAAATCTAGGGGTACAAGTTGCCTACAAGTTGCCTAGAAGTCGCCTTGAAGTAGTACAGGAACCTTTTCTGAAGTCGGAGCGACTTCAGTAGTGCACATTAAGACGGCTCTCATTCACTTCAATGGAATTTCTCATGTGGCTGTAGTGTGAACCGGTAGGTTTGAAACACTGCTGTGCAAATATCATGTGACGTAAAAAAAAAACTGGAACAAATATATATAATGTTTGTGGGTTCTAAGTGATTTTATTTTTTTTTGCAAAAATACCGATTTTTACTTAAACAAAAAGTGTCAGAATAGGCTTGGTCCCTGGACCCTCCAGCTGGTGCATAACAGTCATACTCCCATCATGCCTCAAGGAGTAATTGTAACTGCTGGCCTTGCAATGTCTGATGGAAAATGTAATTCCACAACAGCTGGAGGGCCCTTGTTGTCGTCCCCCGATTTAGATGTTCCAAAACTGCTTGGGTTTTATCGATGGCAGAGAAGTGGGGTAGGAGTGATGATTTGCTGTGTAGAATTTGTAGACAGAAGAATCATTTCACCAGCTCTTTATATAAAAAAGTAAAGCACAACTGATATTTCTGTGTAAACAACCAAATAAATGATGTTCAACAATAAATCAGCATGTCAGTAATTGTAACCAAATACTAATGCCGCGTACAGACGGTCGTTTTTTGTGATGAAATAAAACGACGTTTTAAATCATGAAACAAAACAACGTTTTTCAAACTTAATTTTCAAAAACGATGAAGCATACACACCATTGTTTTTTTCAAAATGCTCTAGCAAAGCGCGGTTACGTTCAGCACGTATGGCGGCACTCTGTTCCATTGAAGCTCGCTTCATAACTTGCTTCTGAGCATGCGTGGGTTTAAAAACGTTGTTTTAAACATCGTTTTGCCCACACACTATCGTTTTAAATGACACAAAAAACGACGTTTTGAAAAACGACACAAAAAATTCAAGCATGTTTGAATTTTTTTTTGTCGTTCTTCAGAAGACATAAAACAACGTTTTCCCCACACACGGTCATTTTAAATGACGTTTTCAAAAACAACGTTTTTTTTCATCACAAAAAACGACCGTCTGTACGCGGCATAAAACTCCTATTGCATCAAACCTGAATAGTTCAAATAACTGTACTCTATATAGTACAATGTAAAATATATATGGAATAATACCCCCTTTACTGTAAATTAGGCCCAATCAACCTCTTATAAAAAATTATACCCATGGTTTCAGCTCACACCAAAATGAGAGGTTAGGAATGTCTTAGCTGTCATCTCATGCCCCATGGCCACTTACCCTTTCTGCTCTCCAACTCTAACCTGCAGGTAATAGACCACTATTTGCTTTGTGATAGCAGTGATTTTGCTATGTTGCTGCTGTCTGATACACCACTCTGCTGAGTCAGGCCAATAGCTCTGCAAGCATCAAGGAGCATGAGCTTTGCTGATTACAGAGCTATTGAACTGAATCAGCATTACTAATAAGCTATAAAAGACCACTGCTCTCTAAGGCTGCATTCACATCTAGGCGGACTAAATCGCAGCGTTTTGTCCCGCGAATTGCGGCGACAAATAGCGGCGTTTTGTACCGCGATTTGCGGCGACAAAACGCTGCGATTGTCCGCCTAGATGTGCCCCTAGATTGTCCCCCTATGGAGATGGTTCCCATCTCCTATGCCGAACGCCGAAAGCCGCCTGAAAAAAAGGTCCGGGACTTTTTTTCAGGCATTCGGCGTTCGGCGTTCGGCGTGGAGATGTGAACCATCTCCATAGAGGGCAATGTTAAATCATCCCTCTGGCGTGTCGGGGCGGCAGTGGCGTCACACTACAGGCGACAAAACGCCTAGGTGTGAATGGGCTCTAAAAGTACTCTGTAAAAGTGCTCTGTAAAAAAAAAAAACGTATTTGGTGGTTTATTCAGAAATAACAGTTGTGCCACACTTGTATAGCTCTGCAATCAGGAGGGAGCCTGAGTGCAATTTTTGTGATTTAAGATACCCAAGAGCCAAGATTAAGGCAGTGGAATAACGTCCTTACAGGATGTCTCCAATTTACAAG
This sequence comes from Rana temporaria, assembly GCF_905171775.1. Taxonomy (NCBI): domain Eukaryota; kingdom Metazoa; phylum Chordata; class Amphibia; order Anura; family Ranidae; genus Rana; species Rana temporaria. The sequence goes on along the minus strand of NC_053499.1, from coordinate 48,332,530 downwards.
GCGACTACGTGGCAGATGAGGTTTAATATTGATAAATGTAAGGTTATGCACTTGGGGGCTAAGAATATGCATGCATCATACATACTAGGGGGTGTACAACTGGGGGTATCCGTAGTGGAGAAGGATCTGGGGGTTTTGGTAGATCATAAGCTCAACAATGGCATGCAATGTAAGGTGACCAGATTTTTTAAATGAAATCCGGGGACATATTTTTTTTTTTACTAGTAATGGCAACAATCAGCGACTCTCTGCCCATCGCCACAGCCTCTCAAGTCTTACTCTCCGCCCCCCGGCTACTACTGGATGGGGAGCGGAGGAAGATCACTCCGCCAGGGAAGGCAAGGAGATAGGCAGGCGCCCCGCCAGGATTTGAGCCAAGGCAGAAGAACATGCGAGCGGAGCTGAATGGGTATGCGCCCGAAACTGAAGAAATATTTCCTCTGCTCCGACCAACACATGATCATCAGAAATGGGCACAGATAATGGGCAAAATATAACCCCCGTATGGTAGTAGGCACGGCGGAGCGGGGGGGGGGGTGTAATTCAATTTTTTTAATTTTAATTCTGCACTGACTGTCTTTGAAAATGCCCCTGCCCCCTGTTAAATCCAATCTGGGGACAAAACCAGGGACAGACTTGGTCCGGGGATCATGGGACTGTCCCCTGAAACTGGGGATGTCTGGTCACCCTAATGAAATGCCAAGCTGCGGTTTCCAAAGCAAGCAAAGTCCTTTCTTGTATTAGGAGAGGTATAGACTCCAGAGAGAGAGAGATATAATTTTGCCCCTGTCAAAATCATTAGTAAGACCTCATCTGGAATATGCAGTTCAGTTTTGGGAACCTGTTCTCAAGAAGGATATCAGGAGAAATGGAGAAAGTGCAGAGAAGCACAACCAAACTGATAAGAGGCATGGGGGAACTCAGCTATGGGGAAATATTAGAACTGAATTTATTCACTCTTGAGAAGAGGAGATTAGGGGGGGTATGATCAACATCAGAGGTGGCTCTCTAATTAGGCAAATTAGGCAGTTGCTTTTGGCCTCGCTCCCAAAGGGGCCCCGCGGCCGTCTAATTTGCCCATACCGCAACCTCGATGATTCGCCGGGACTGCAATGTGATCCAGAGTCCCGGCGAATCAGAGTCCTGCAATGCCCGCGGCTTGTGCGGGGTGTCTCCATTCCCGCACGCCGCGAGCTCCACTCCACTGTGCATTGCAGCAGGCCCGGCATCTCTCCCCAACTGCTTGACACACACACAGTGCATTGAGTGCACTGAGGAGCGGAGCGGAGCGAACTGAACCCGCTCCTCCTCATGTGCTGTAATGATTTCCTGTGTACAGAGGTCAGAGGAGGAGGGAAGGAGGCACGAGCGCGCTGGTCTGACCGTCTGAGTAATTTAAAAGTGAGTCTTACAGAGGAGGGAAGGGGGGCATGATGATGAAGAAGAGAGTGGGGGATGGGGACAATCAAAGTGATTTGGAGTGATTTTGGGGGAGAGGATATCCATCCATCCCCACCATCCCATCCCGGCTCCAACCACCCTCCATCCCATCCCAGCTCCATCAAACCAACCCCAATACCATCCCAGCTCCATCCATCCCCCATCCTATCCCGGCTCCATTCACCCCCCCATCCCATCCCATCCCAACTCCATCCACCCTCATCCCATCCCGGCTCCATCCAACCCACCCCAATACCATCCCAGCTCCATCCACCCCCCATTCCGGCCCCATCCACCCCCATCCCATCCCAGCTTCATCCACCCCCCATCCCATCTCTATCCATCCCCCATTCCATCCTGGTCCAATCCACCCCCCATCCCATCTCCATACATCCCCATCACTCCCCCCATACCATCCCAGCTCCATCCACTCCCAATCCCATCCCAGCTCCATCCATCCGATCAAATCCCAGTTCCATCCACCCCACCCCAATACCATCCCAGCTCCATCCACCCCCATCCCATCCCTGTTCCATCCTCCCCACCCCAATACCATCCCAGCTCCATCCATTTCCCAATCCAATCCCAGATTCATCCATCCCCCATACAATCCCAGCTCCATCCGTCAGATGACGAGAGTGAGGAGAAAATGTACCAGCGATGATGATTTCCTTAAGCAATCACAGATATTAAAAAACAGAGGTTTGTAGATAAGACTTATTAATAAAACCATACTAGATTTATTGATGATCCTAAAAGAATAGTGGATATTTAACCACTTCAATACACAGCATTTTCACCCCCTTCCTGCCCAGACCAATTTTTAGTTTGTCACTTTGAATGACAATTGCGCGGTCATGCAACACTGTACCCAAATGAAATCTTTATATTTTTTTGTTCCCCACAAATAGAGCTTTTGTTTGGTGGTATTTGATCACTTCTGCAGTTTTAATTTTTTGCGCTATAAACAAAAGAGCGACAATTTAAAAAAAAAAATACTTTTTGATTTAATAAATATCACAATTAAAAAATAAATAAAAAATCCCGTCCGTCTAGGGGGCGCATGCCCCCTAGATGGTCGGGAAGCCCAGGATGTCATATGACATCCACCCGGAGGGAGACAAGGTTCCTGCCGACGTCATTTTACAGTAAGGAACTGGTTAATATTGGTTCCAACACTTCAATACTAAACATTTATCACAACATGCAAAAATGTTCATTGTTTTGGATTACGTAAATTTGAATTAATAACATACAGTCAAAGTTTTGCTTGTTCCATCAGCATCTATAATCAGGCATTGTGTCTGGACACACTGGCCACAGCACTGATCAGGAACCTTCTGATATTCTTCTCCCTGGAGAAAACAAAAACTGTTTAAAAACATGTTTATGGGGACTTTGGCACTAAACATAATAATGGAAGTGGATATTGTATATTACTGGAACATTTTTTTATTATTATTATTTCTGTAACTGCAAATCAGATTGTTTTTTTTATTTTTTTTATTTATTCAACCCAAACATGAACCACAGAAGATGGAAATATGATCAATCACTGAGATCATTTCTTGACATTTGACATGTATTTTCATTTGCTAAAAGCAGAAGAACGCCAACCTGCACTGACAACACTTCACAGCATGTGGATACTTCATTGGGTCTGAATGCTGCTTTTGGGTCAGCATGGCTTAGCCCTCTACAGTAAAACAATGAATAAACCTCTTATTTTTCAGATTTGTCATGGAAATAGGACATGTAAATTTGTTTTGTTTAACCACTTCTCACCCAGCCTATTGTCAAAGGACGGCTTGGCGGGACCTTTTTTGTTCTAGGTGGATGTCATATGATGTCTTCCCAGAACAGGCCACGGTACGGCTCAATCTGTCACCGGCTGTGCCTGAAGACTGATAAGTGTACTGACCCACTGCTGGTACCAGGTGATCGCTGTGACCATTCACAACAGATCACATGACAATTGTAAACAATGAATGGCTTTGATTCATGGCATTCATTGTGTGCAATTGTGTTGCCAGCTGTGATTGGTAACAGTGGTCACATGGTACACACAGGCAGTGGCGTAGTGTGGGTTGTCAGCACCCGGGGCAAGGCAAGCAATTTGCGCCCCCCCCCCCCCAACCTGCAGACTTTTAGCACTCCCCGAGTCCCTTTAAATACAATAGTACTGACCAACCAGATTCCAATACTGATCTATCTTATACTCATACTGCCCACTATACTATATTGTCCACTACACTACACTGACCACCATACTATACTGCAGTGTCCACTACACTGACCACTACACTACACTGGACACTATACTATTTTTCCACTACACTAACCACTATACTATTTTTCCACTACACTAACCACTATATTGACCACTACACTACACTGAGAACTACACTACACTACACTGACCACTGTACTATACTTTCCACTACACTGACCACTACACTGACCACTATATTATACTGTCCACTACACTGAAAACTATACTGACCACTATACTATACGGTCCACTACACTGCCAACAATACTACACTGACCTGCCTACAGTAACTCTCTGCCCGTCTGCCTCTCTCTTTGCCTTTGTCTCTCTCTCTTTGCCTCTGCCTCTCTCTCTCTCTTTGCCTCTGCCTCTCTCTCTTTGCCTCTGCCTCTCTCTCTTTGCCTCTGCCTCTCTCTCTCTTTGCCTCTGTCTATCTCCCTCTCTGCCTCTCTCTTTGCCCCTCTCTCTCTCTGTTTGTCTCTTCCCTTTTTTTTTGCCTCTGCCTCTCTCTTTGCCTCTGTCTCTCTCTCGTTGCCTCTGCCTCTCTCTCTCTTTGCCTCTGCCTCTCTCTCTCTCTCTTTGCCTCTGTCTATCTCCCTCTCTGCCTCTCTCTTTGCCCCTCTCTCTCTCTCTTTGTCTCTGCCTCTTTTTTTGCCTCTGCCTCTCTCTTTGCCTCTGTGTCTCTCTCTCTCTCTTTGCCTCCATCTCTCTCTCTGCCTCTCTCCCCAGTCTGTGTTCCTCCTCACCTGCTTGTCCTGCATCATGACATCAGTCCAAAGGATAGGAGGAGGTGGCCGTATGTTTGTTCAGTGTCCGGCGCACTGTGATTGGGTGTATGGAGGTCATGTGCAGAGGCAGGAGTTCAGGATCACGGACAGGCAAGCCCCACGCCGCACATGACCCCCATGGCACAATCACAGGGCGCTGGACATTGAAAGAAAGGCCAGCCGGACCTTCGGGCAGCCGGCGACACAGCAAGGTCACGTGCAGAGGCAGGAGTTCAGGATCAGGACAGGCCAGCCCCACACCGCACATGATCCCCATGGCCCAATCACAGTGCGCCGGACATTGAAAGACAGCGGCCAGAGCTTTGGGCGCCCAGCGACACAGGAAATTAAATTTAGGAGGACACAGCTAGTAGTGACACACTGGCTTGAAATAGCACCCCCTAAATATTGCGCCCGGGGCCACAGCACCCCCTGCACTCCCCACGCCACACCACTGCACACAGGGCCAATCACTGTCCCATGTGATTTGCTGTGGCCAAGCATAGCTAATCACAGTAATACACACTGGATGAATCAATTTCATTCAGTAAAAATGGTTTCTTATACCATAGAAAAAAACATCTTGATCACTTCCCTAGAATAGTACAATGTTACTATGGTAACACTGTATTGCTCTGGTCACAGTGTGCTAAAAAAGAAGAGCATAGAAAAAAGAAAGAACGTTTTAAAAAGTGAAGTGAATTGTTTAAAAAGGCCATGCTGTGATTCATAATAGATTCACATAGTTTTTTTTGTTGGCTTCTTTACTGGTCCACCTTACCATCCTCTGTCTAATTATATTGTGTCATTGGTCTCAAAGCCATACACCATAGAAGTCATGGTTTCAATACACTGCATTAATGATGATCAACAAGCAGTTTGGAATAAATAGCTCTCTAATGTCAGACTGTCTCTGTGCAGTAATACAATATTATAGGATCCACAGATGGCCTGGTATCAATACAATTGCAGATAGCTAGATAGATAGCTAGATAGATAGCTAGATAGATAGATAGCTAGATAGATAGATAGATAGATAGATATATAGCTAGATAGATAGATAGATAGATAGATAGATAGATAGATAGATAGATAGATAGATAGATAGATAGATAGATAGATAGATAGATAGATAGATAGATAGATAGATAGATAGATAGATAGATAAGTTTCACTTTAACTTACAGCTTGGCAGTCCTGAGCACTCTCATGCTCACATTTCTTATTTAGTACCAAAGTTGAAAATTGTTCATTTGTCTTCTTACAGTTATAAACTATACAAATGTCGCTAGGTTCAGGTAAGGTTTGTCCATCCTTTCAAAGAAAAAGTAGTAGTTACACAGAGACCCAAACCAGTTTTGCACAATGCATTGTAACCATATATGAATTCCTATTTATATAAATAGTTTATTTTGTGTTGATTTCCAGCGTGAATCCTCATCTGTAAGGTTTCACTGCATTATCAGTTATAGTGTATGTGAAGCCAAAAACGTTTTTCCTAGCTTTAGATAGAGTGGTTCCTGTTTCTCTCTGTTCAGAAAGTGAGAGGAGCAGTGCTGCAGCCGAGACATTGCTGAAGGGGTAACAGGAGTCAAGTGTAATATGTGACTATCTGTCAAGTTAAATCTTTCAGGAGAGGTTGTAAAAAACCTACATGAAGTATACATGAAGCCTAAAACTGGTTTTAATAAATTAAGTACTCTTATGCCCTGTACAAACGATCAGTTTGTCTGATGAAAATGAACCGATGGATTTTTTCATCAGATATCCGATGAAGCTGACTTTCATCAGTCTTGCCTACACACCATTGGTTAAAAATCTGATCGTGTCCAACGCGGTGACGTAAAACACAACGACGTGCAGAGAAAAATTAAGTTCAATGCTTCCGAGCATGCGTTGACTTGATTCTGAGCATGCGTGGATTTTTGACCAATGGATTTTCCCACAGACGATCGTTTTTTTTCTATCGTTTTTTTAACCATACGAAAAATTTAAAACAGGTTCTATTTTTTTCACCGATGGGAAAAAAACTGATGGGGCCCACAAACGATCGGTTCGTCCGATGAAAACGGTCCGTCGGTCCGTTTTCATCAGACAAACCGATCGTGTGTACAGGGCATTATAGTGCAGTGCTGCTAAATATTACGTAAATTATACTTGATAAAATCTAGTAATAATAATAATACTAATAATATGTGCAACAATTCTTAAACCAATTAGTATGTAAACAATCAATCAGAGTCTTCTATTCAATATATTACCCTAATGCCCTAATACATCCTTTTACCATATTTTTATGTTTATTGGTAACTGGAGGTGGAGACAACTATCAGGGCAACCATAATCCATGTAAAGATGTTTATTATCACCGATTTTGGCCTTTATGTATCCAGTCATTGTTGCTTTACACAACCTTTACACCTTTGATTGACCATGCCCTTTGGTTTTCAACTTTTGCATGTTTACTGTATGTAAAGCACCAAACAAATAAAAATATGAAAAAAAAAAACATAGTTTTTATTTAAAGAGTTAAAAAATAGGACTAAAAATACCTCTAGGGTTGTAAGTACTCCATTAGCTGTAGTGAACACGCATGACCCCTGGACACAGTTTCCACAGCACTGATTGGGAACAGTCTGGTATATATAACCCTGGTGATACACAACCATAACTATGAACTTTGCATTGTTAAATAACAATATATTAAAAGACAACATATTAAGAGTCCTCTATAATTTCAAATAAAAACATTCTAATCAGTTGGTAGAAAAAAGGCAATACGAGTTTATTCACACTGGTATCTAATACCCCACAATGTGTGCATTTTTGTGTGTTACGGAGCACTATATTAGGGAACCAATTCTAAATAAATTAATTGTGATGCACTTTATCATATGAAAATAAAGTTCCTGCTGTCGTTTTTTTTGTTGCAGTGCAGCATACCCAAACACACATTGTCACTGGTTGCCCAATGCACGGCTAGCAGATGAGTGACTGATCCCATTAACAGGAAATGCTGCCAATACTCCAAGGGGTAAATTTCCTGATGATTTACCCCTAAAGAGAGACAATTAAATTGGGGCACATGATTGTTTTTTCTCTTTGTTTTTTATTAGACTTTAAAGCTGAACTCAATGCAAACAGTTAAAGCAGAGCGTCACCCAAAAAAGGAAAGTTCTGCTTTTCCAGCCCTCCCTCCCTATTACCTTTGTTTTTTTTTTTTCTGGGGGGGTACCTGGTTTTGCCAGGTACTTGCTCCCACTTTCGTTTGGATCGCAGTGGCAGATTTTCCAGAAGTTCTCTTCACCGCTCCCTGCCCACAGCCTTCTGGGACATGTCACAGGCCCCAGAAGGCTATGGGACCATTCATAAAATGCAGTGCAGCTGCTGCCCACAGTAACAAGTTAGCACCAGGGACCAAAGACCAGGGAAGAACTGGCTCAAGTGTCCTTTTGTAAAAGTCAGCATTAGTAGCTGCAAACTTAACAAAATGTGTTCCTAGGGTGAAGAGCCGCTTTAAATGCATAGATGAAAAACATGGAAGACAAAATGGAAGATGTGATGATCCCTTATCCTTATAAAATTTATAGAATATTTATAGAATATCAACACTCCCTTTCCCATCCTGAAGTGGAATTCCAGACAAACAATGTATAATAAACTGTGCTGTGCAACAAATACAGGCAGTCCCCTAGTTACAAACATCCAACTTATAAATGACTCCTACTTACAAATGGAGGGAGACGAGGAAGTGAGAGGAAATCTACCCCTAGGAAGGGAAATTCACTCCTGTGAGAGTTAATAGGGGAAAAAGGTTTCTCCACTGATGCTTTATCACCAATCCTTGTTTCCTTACTAACCCCAAATTTTCAGAAACCAATTGTCATTGGGACAGAAAGTGAGGTAAAATCTTCTTAACAGGGGCACAGACAGCAAAACAAATGTTACAGGGGTGTTAACCCTTCCCTATGCTATCCAAAGAGCTTAATTTTTTATTTATTTTGGCTGGAGCTACACTTAAAAGATTTACCTGTTCCGACTTACAGATTCAATTTAAGAACAAACCTACAGACCCTATCTTGTTTGTAACCCAGGGACCGCCTGTAGTTAACTCTTATGAGTGTATGCAACATCGCTGCTGTGTATTATTTACAGTTTTAACTGATTCCAAATAGTAATGCTCTCACGATACTTCAGGTGCTGTGACCATGAGAGCTGGGGTACTCATACACAAAAGCCGTACTGCTATTTTCAACCCCTCGTTGTCCTGACCCCACCAACTGGATGAAAAGAAGTCGCCTTGTATTTTGTTTACATTTTTGTGACTGGTCACTGTTAGGTGCAATGTTGCCATGCCCACCACTTGCTGTGGCACATAGCTTGTTTTTGGATTTTGTAAGCATGGAGAGTGTAAATCTCTGCAGCAGCAGGACAACCAAAAAAGAAATATCTAAGAGAGGCTCCTTCTAACCCCTCCTTACTCTATAAAAAATTATATACAATGGGCTAGATTCAGAGAGAATTTACGCCGGCGTACCTATAGATACGCCGCGTAAATTTAAATCTGCGCCGGCGTATCTTCTTTCTGTATTCAGAAAGCAAGATACGCCGACATTAGCCTAAGATGCGACTGGCGTAAGTCTCTGAGGCCTCGTACACACGACAGAGTTTCTCGGCAGAATTCACCGAGAAACTCGGTCAAAACCCGGATTCTGCCGAGAAACTCTGTCGTCTGTACACTTTTGGCTCGATGGAGCCGCCGAGGAGCTCGTCGAGAAAATAGAGAACATGTTCTCTATTTTCTCGTTGTTCTATGGGAGAAGGCGGCCCGCCGAGCTCCTCGGCGGCTTCATCCCAGAACTCGACGAGGAACTCGACGTGCTTGGCACGTCGAGTTCCTCGGCCGTGTGTACGGGGCCTTACACCTTCGTATCTTAGGGTGCATATTTACGCTGGCCACTAGGTGGCGCTTCCGTCGTTTTCGGCGTAGAATATGCAAATGACCTAGATACGCTGATTCACAAATTTACGTACGCCCGGCGCTATTTTTTTACGTCATTTACGTTAGGCTTTTTCGGCGTAAGGTTACTCCTGCTATTAGGAGACGCACGCAATGTTAAGTATGGCCATCGTTCCCACGTCGAAAATTGAATTTTTTACGTTGTTTGCGTAAGTCGTTTGGGAATAGGGCTGGACGTAATTTACGTTCACGTCAAAACCAATGACGTCCTTGCGGAATACTTTGGAGCAATGCACACTGGGAAATTCCACGGACGGCGCATGCGTCGTTCGGAAAAAACGTCAATCACGTTGGGTCACCAAGAATTAACATAAAACACGCCCCCTCATCCACATTTGAATTACGCGCGCTTACGCCGGCCCCATTTACGCTACACCGCCGTAACTTAGAAGGCAAGTGCTTTGTGAATACAGCACTTGCCTCTCTAACTTACGGCGGCGTAGCGTAAATACGATACGCTGCACCGCCGTAACTATGCGCGCCCCTACCTGAATCTAGCCCAATGTATGTCTTTAGATATCATTTAACATACTTTTTTTGCAGTGGCATTTTACCTGAAATTTTTATGAACTACACCTGGCACATCATCTGGATGAACAGCACAGCTTACAAATGGCAGTTATAAATCTTCATGGCACAATGGAATCCAAAGTGGAAGGAGCTAAGGGCCAGATTCACATATAATTGCGGCCGAGTAACGTAACCCGTTTACGTTACACCGCCGCAAGTTTTCAGTGTAAGTGCCCGATCCACAAAGCACTTACCTGTAAACTTGCGGCGGTGTATCGTAAACACGTCCGGCGCAAGACCGCCCAATTCAAATGGGGCGGGCTCCCGCGCCGGACGTACTGCGCATGCTCCGTCTTGAAATTCCCGCCGTGCTTTGCGCGCAGTGACGTAATTTATTCGAACGGCGACGTGCGTAGCGTCCATTCGTATTCCCGGACGTCTTATGCCAAAACAAAAAAAAATTGAAATTCGACTCGGGAACGACGGCCATACTTTAACATGGCTCGAATAAAGTTAAGCCATGTTAAAGCAGGTGTAAAATTGCGACGGGGAAAAAATTACTAGCGATGACGTAACGACGGGAAAAAACTTTGAGGATTGCCGTAACTGCTAATTTGCATGCTGGAATACGACGCAAACTCCCCCCAGAGGCGGCCGAAGTATTGCATCCTAAGATCCGACAGTGTAAGTCAATTACACCTGTCGGATCTTAGGGCTATCTATGCGGAACTGATTCTATGAATCAGCCGCATAGATAGGACATACGCATAGATAGGACATACACCGTCGTATCTCCTCTGTGAATCTGGCCCTTAGAGCCCAGTGGGTGCCCGGGAGACCAAGCTACAACTTTCTTGCTCCTGTATTAAACCAGGGGGATGATGAAATTGGACAAAGCTGTGCACCTGCCTATCAATACATAAGTGAGGGGGGGGGGGGCTTGCAGGCAGGCAGTGCCTGATTAAGACATGTCAGTACAGATATTGCATAGCCAAACAAGACTGGTTGGGTCTGGGGACCAAAAGGGCAAACAGAGACATTTTTTCATATTAGTGACAGTATACCAAGAAATGGAAAAAGAGTATGGAAAACTTCCCCACCATTGTACTTGTTCTGTTTTAGGTGTACAGACAGAGTGAGCGAACTGTAAACACTATTTCACCAATGGACAGACTCTACAGTAAAAATATCAGCGATGACCCAGCAGGACTGCACTGACAGGTAGGCAGTCTGGAACCTTTTGTTATACACAGTAATGTATTACTGACAGAAAGTACCCCTGCTTCTATAATCCCTGACCTATGCTGGCTATGTGGAAATTAATCAACACATACACAATACTCACTGTACCTATAAAACAAACAGTTTTTTGCTTTGTGACAATACATAAACCCAATCAGTGGAGCTGGAGATTCTTTTAACTGTGTTTCTGAATGTTCCTTCTTTCAGGTATTTGCCCTTTTCCTCTGTATTGCTTTTGCTATTATTTAACAAGCGCTTTAATTTTCACAAAACTATAACAAATTGTCTGAATTTCTTTGCAACTTACAAGTCCACAGTCATTTGCACTGGTGTAAGTGCACGTCTCTGTCGCTGAAGATGAAAAAAATTGTCCATCTATTTTTTGACAAGTAACAGTGGTGCAACTGTCATCAGATTTCCAATTTTCACTTTCCTAAAAATAAGAAAAGAGAAAAAAGAGATTAATATGAAAGTCCCAGCTAGTTTGGCTTCATAGATTAAGCTAAAGTGTACCTCTCAGTTGCACTTTGAGGGCTGCCGTTTTGTGAAACATTCCAAATGTTTCCCAACATATATAAACGTTACATTATCATCTTTTCTCCCAGCTGTGGTTTCAATTGACTTTCCAGGTAAAATACAGAGAAAATTGAGTACTGTCTGTGATACTTTTTTTTTATTTGCACTAACATACAATTTTTCATGACTGTTGTATGTATGTACAGTGCCTTGCGAAAGTATTTGGCGCCCTTGAACTTTGCGACCTTTTGCCACATTTCAGGCTTCAAACATAAAGATATAAATTTTCTCCATCACAATTGCACTAATCACGTCAGGTAAAATACAAAATCATAAAGAACCCCAAAGAAGCTCTAGTGGACCCACAGAAAGAAGAACAAATTGTTTTTGGAATTAGGGTTGGGCACCAATAGATCTCTGGGAAATCTTTCATGCGGTTTGTTCATACATCCTACCAAAAAAGTTCCAAAAAGTTTTTTTACAGGACGGCAGACATTGCAGGTGGACTGTAAACTTGTGCAGGAGAAGGCGTTTATTAACTTCATATCTATTTGATAAATGCTTCCCATCAAGATATTGTAATTGCCAACAGATGAAGTTGATTCTAAAGCTGGCCATAGATGTACAAACTTAAATAAGCGACCAGTTTTTCTGCTGAAAAAAATCTGAACACCGTTCACAAAATGCCCTTATTTTTCCATTTTCAATTCGATCTTTCAGTCAATGTATTGTATATGAGTATATATATAAAACTGTGCATAGTGCTAATCTAAATGTAAATATCCTAATTACTACAGCCACACTCTAAAAGCATAACAAATACACATGAATAACACATAAACACATAAAAAAACACTATTGTGTTTGTGTAATCAATCCAACAAATAACAATAAAGTGAATCAAACACAATTATAGTGTCTCTCTCCAATAATCACCTAATAATTAGGTGAAATCTATTATAAGTTTCATAAAAATATATTCAAATATATTGTGTCCAAAAAGTGTCTCTCTACTTCTAAAATTAATTCCACAGGAATATTCAATAATCAAGTGACGAGTAAATCCACCACCACCAAGAGGCTGTCTGTTTGGCGGTGGTGGGTTCACTCACCACTTGATTGTTGAATATTCCTGTGGAATTCACAGACACGTTTTTAAAAGTTGAGAGACACTTTTTGGACACGTAATATTAGGCATGTGCAAAAGGGAAAAATTTGTTTTCTTTTAATTAGTTATTTAATTATTTTCGTTCCGTTAGATTTGTTACATGTCTTAAATTTGTTTTTGGAATTCGTTTGTTTTCGACCGAATTTTGAAAAATTCGGTCGAATTCGAAAATATTTCGACCGTTTTCGGAATTCGTTCGTTTTCGACCGAATTTTTAAAAGTCTGGTCGAATTCGAAAATATTTCGACCGGATTCGAAAACAAATAATCTCTTTTCGAATAGAATTTGTTTTCGAATTCGATTCGAAAAATTATTATTATTTTTTTTTCGAATTCCGATCGAATTTTGTCCGCGGGTTTTCGATTCGGAATCGAAAACGTTCGTTCTGGTTCGGTAAATTTGTTAATATTGCAATTCGGGAATTCGTATGCATCCGAATGTCTGAATAATGAAAAATTCGTCCGAATTTCGATTTGGAACGAAACGAAATGCACATGCCTACGTAATATATTTATATGAAACTTATAATAGATTTCACCTAATTATTAGAGGATTCTTGTAGACACTCCATTTATAATTGTGTTTGATCCACTTTTTGTTTGGATTGATTAGACAACTACACAACAGTTTTTTTTTATTTATTGTTCATTTTGGACTTTTAAAAAACATTTTTTTTAAAGCAGAACTTCACCCAAAAGGGGAGGTTCTGCTTTTCCACCTCCTCTACTACTTTGGACAGAAGTGCTTTGGACAGAAGTGCTGGTACTTGGTTTTGATCAAGGAAGAGCTAGCTTGGGTGAGGATAGAACTGGATCCTTGGACAGGTAAGTGTCTTGTTTAAAAATCAGCAGCTATATTATTTGTTATTTATTCCTAGGGTCACCTATTTAATTAAGGTGGTCAACCAAACTCATGGGTGATAGATTGCACATTTTTTGGCGATAACTATGTAATTATAGTGATTTTAAATGGCAGACGTTTTTTTACCCTAATGCATACTCTGCATTACTGTAAAAAAAAAACTTGCCCAATCCTGATCCAGCGCTGTGCCCGAGAGCAGCATCTCTCTCCGCTCTCTCTCCTCAATTGACAGAAAGACAAGAGCATTGGCTCCTTTTGCTGTCAATCACAGTCAGTGAGTAGAGAGCTGGGGGCAGGGCCAAGCCATGATCTACGTGTCAATTGACACTCAGTGTGCAGCTTGGGATTGAGCAAGTAATTTGCTATGGTGGCACTTAGCGGGAGAAGGAGCCAGCAGGTTACCACAGAAGTGGAGGATCAGGGCTGTTCTGTAAAAAATCAGTGCAGATAAGTATGACATGTATGTTATTTAGAAAAAATAGGTCTACAGTCGCTTTAACTGATTGACAGAAATCTGTTTTTATATTGTCTGGATAATCTGAGAACTTGAGTGAATTTTTTCAAATTCCCTTGCAAAGTGAGCAGCCTTTTTGCATTTATTAATTCAACCCAATGTGTTACCGTACATCTAGGAGTATGGTGTTTCCATCTGGAGTTTTGTATACACAAGATGTTGGCACACATTTTCCACAGCACTGATCAGAGGGTATTTGATACTGGTAACCCTGGAAGGCAAATATGGTAATGTTAATTACATCAAAGACTTGTCACATAAAAGACTGACATTTCAACCATATACAGCTGAGCAGTTGTATTATGCTAATAAGGAGACGTCTGCTAGTGTGACTATGGTGCACCCAGGGACTGATTTATGATATACTGTATGTAGCTAGCATAGAGCTGATGTTCTGAGTAACCACTCAAGCCGTATCTGTGATCATCAGTTGAGTTTTCATGTTTTTTTAATCATGTTTGTACAATTTTTTTTTCAGATCCTAAGAGAGTTCTTTGCCATGAGGTGCCATGTTGAACTTCCAGTGACCAGTATGAGAGAGTGAGAGCGATAACACCAAATGTAACACACCTGCTCCCCATTCACACCTGAGACCTTGTAACACTAACAAGTCACATGACATCAGGTAGGGAAAATGGCTAATTGGGCCCGATTTGGAAATTTTCACTTAGGGGTGAACTCACTTTTGTTAACAGCGGTTCAGACATTAATGACTGTGTGTTGAGTTATTTTTTAGGGGACAGCAAATTTACACTGTTATACAAGCTGTACACTCACTACTTTATATTGTAGCAAAGTGTAATTTCTTCAGTGTTGTCACATGAAAAGATATAAAAAAATATTTACAAAAATGTAATGGGGTGTACTCACTTTTGTGAGATACTGTATATGCTAGTTCACTGTTAATATATTTAATAATTAAATCAATGTATAACTTAATTAAATATTGATTGTTCTAACGTCCCAAAATTGAGCTTTAACCACTTAACGACCGCCGCACGACGATATACGTCGGCAGAATGGCACGGCTGGGCAGATCGACGTACCGGCACATCGTTTACATCTACCCAGCCGTGGGTCGTGCCCCAGTCCGAATCTCTGGGACCGCGGACCCGATCGCCGCTGGGGTCCCGCGATCGGTCCCCGGAACTGAAGAACGGGGAGAGCCGCGTGTAAACACGGCTTCCCCCTGCTTCACTGTAGCGGCTACATCGATCGTGTCATCCCCTTTATAGGGAGACACAATCGATGACATCACTCCTACAGCCACACCCCCCTACAGTTGTAAACACACACTAGGTGAAACATAACCCCTTCAGCGCCCCCTGTGGTTAACTCCCAAACTGCAACTGTCATTTTCACAATAAACAATGCAATTTAAATGCATTTTTTGCTGTGAAAATGACGATGGTCCCAAAAATGTGTCAAAATTGTCCGAAGTGTCCGCCATAATGTAGTAAAAAAAAAAAATAATAAAAATGCAGCAAAACTCCCCTATTTTGTAAACGCTATAAATTTTGCGCAAACCAACCGATAAATGCTTATTGCGATTTTTTTTACCAAAAATAGGTAGACGAATACGTATCGGCCTAAACTGAGGAAAACATTTTTTTAATATATATTTTTGGGGGATATTTATTATAGAAAAAAGTAAAAAATATTGCATTTTTTTCAAAACTGTCGCTCTATTTTTGTTTAATAGCGCAAAAAATAAAAACCGCAGAGGTGATCAAATACCACCAAAAGTAAGCTCTATTTGTGGGAAATAAAGGACGCCAATTTTGTTTGGGAGCCACATCGCGCAATTGTCTGTTAAAGCGACGCAGTGCCGAATCGCAAAACCTGGCCTGGGCATTTAGCTGCCTAAAGGTCTGGGGCTTAAGTGGTTAAAAGCCCAATTCCTGCCAGGTCCTTTTTTGGTAAAGCGGGAAGGGGATTATAAATTCTATCAGATTTTTACTGCTATAATTTATCCGTTTGAGAGGTATCTTTTAATTTTCTCTGTAAACACCAGGGAAGAAAGTAAGAGATTTAGGTGTGAAACCTCCTATTTACAGTGTCCTGTGTAGTGTCTGCAACGGTTCTTATTTATTCAGGTCAGCATGCACTGGGAAACAAAGCAATCACTCTACAAACACACAGTCCATCAAAGAAGGGAAAACTGTGCAGATCAGAACTAAGCAGTCTTCCTACAACGTAAAGCTCACTCAGTCAACATTAACTATTATAAACTGCTAATCTTCGTACATATTTAGGAAGTTGCTGTATATTAAATTTACTTGTTTTAAACCCTTGTTTTTATATTTCATTAGTTGCTTCCTGGTTTCTGGTCTAGGCCAAAATGATGTCATACATCCCTGAAGTCTTAATAGAATTGTTTTTCTTTCATCTGGAGGAAGGTTTTTCTTAGCTAAGCCCTCCTGCCTGCAAGCCTGAGCTAAGAGCAGATGGATTCCAGGAAGTATGCCACATGAATTATCCCCCTAACTCAAAATGGCCTCAGCTAGAAATGTTAGGGTGGAGTTTTTTCAAAGTGATTTCTCAGCAAAATACTGTAAAGCATAAAGACAAGGATGGATTAAATAGTGTTTTCAGTTTGTGTTGCTCAGATACAGTTAGGTTCCGCTTTAAGGTGCATAAAGACAATGAGGTTCAGTTTTGGACATAGAAGAGAACTGGTTTGTAAAAGACATGAATAAGTCAATCTACATTATACTGGAAAACTAACCCTTTAAAGGGTTGTAGGTCTTCAACTTTGCCTGTCACTCAGATCAAATTTAATTTAACAATTTTAAGCCCAGTGATTTGACAACAATTTCACACCTTAAGGCTGGTACAAACAGGCCAAATATTGGCTGATAATGGCCGGTTCAACAGAAACAGGTGGTTCATTTGCCCAGTGTGTACAGCAGCCTGTCCGGATTCTGTCGAATGGGCATAATGGAAAACCTTTTAATAGACACTCACCTGTCCAGGGATCCAGCGCTGTTGTCACCCGAACCAGTTTCTTCACCGGTCTCTGGCCCCCGATGCCAGCATGTTAACTGTGTGGGCAGCTGGCTGCCCACTGTAAAAATGATATATCACCTAGGTGATCTGGGCGGATGAAGGGGCGGGTACCTGTCAAAAACAGGTAACTGATCCCCCCCCCCAAAAAAAAATGTTTTAAGTCTCGAAATATGAAAAGGAAGGGGGGTGAAAAAGCATAACTTCCCGGGTTGGGTGAAATTACACTTTCAGTGTGTCCAGTGTATGTTAAAATAAAACTACAAATGCACAGAGTTTTTCGTGTTTTTGCTGTTTAAAGCTTTTGGAAGGTTCACCCACATTGGGAATTGTTGAGGCTAAGCGAAAGCCTACTGCATGGGAAAGATTGACAGGCAGTAACATACATCTTAACCACTTCAATACCAGGCACTTACCTCCTTCCTGCCCAAGCCAATTTTCAGCTTTCAACACTGTTTAAATGACAATTGCGCCCGTCATGCTACACTGTACCCAAACAGAATTTTTATCATTTTGTTTCAACAAATAGAGCTTTCTTTTGGTAGTATTTGATCACCTCTGTGGTTTTTATTTTTTGCTAAACAAATAAAAAATACCAAAAATTTGGAAAAAAATGTTTCTTTTGTTTCCGTTATAAAATTGTGTAAATAAGTATGTTTTCTCCTTCACTGGTGGGCACTGATAAGGCTGCATCAATGAGGTGGCACTGATGATGGGCACTGATAGGTGGCACTGATGGGCACTGATATGCAGCACTGATGGGCATTGATAGACGGCACTAATGGGCACTGATAGGCAACACTGATGGGCACTAAAAGGTTGCACTGATGGGTACTTATGAGTGGCACTGATAGGCGGCAGTGATAGGTGGCACTGCTGGGCACTGATATGTGGCACTGATATGTGTCACTGATAGATGGCACTGATAGGCATCCCTTGTGGCACTGGCAGGCATTTTGGGTGGGCACTGATTGGCAGCTGCCTGGGCATTGATTGGCAGGTGCCTGGGCACATTTCCCTGGTGGTCTAGGTGGCATACTAGGTGGTCCAGTTGGGTGGCCATCCCTGGTGGTCCATTCCGGCATCCTGGTGGTCCTGGGTGGGCATCCGAGGGGGGGTTGTGCGGATAAACAATCAGCACAGACCCCCCCTGTCAGGAGAGCAGCCGATCGACTCTCCTCTACTCGCGTCTGTCAGACGTGAGTAAGGAAAAGCTGATCCACGGCTCTTCCTGTTTACATTGTGATCAGCAGTGATTGGACATGGCTGATCACATGGTAAAGAGCCTTCGATGGAGACTCTTTACCGAGATCGGTGCAGTGGTGTGTCAGACTGACACACTGCACCACCGATCGCCGCAATACGTGCCGGCTGTTATCCTGCTGGACGTCATATGACGTCCAGTCAGGATAACGCAACCTCTGCCCAGCCGTCATTCTGCTATAGGCCGGGCGGGAAGTGGTTAACAAGACTTTCACAACTTGGATGATTCTCATAAAATGTATCTACGTTGCCAGTGCCACTAACAGAACAGGTTTTTTTGTCTTTCTGTTTTTTTCTGTAGGTTAAAACGTAATCAGCTTTACTTGTAATCAGTCTAAAGCTTACGATGATTTTTGCAGCCATTTATATCTTGGGAAAGTATAACTGGTGGTTGAGCCAAAGTCATCTGGGTAGCGCTGTCAACCTCCCTGGCGGTATGATTATGTCAGATTTTTGATGCTGAAAGCGGTACAATTATGTTGCATGGAAATTTGGCGTTTTAGATTGTAGGCCTGTAATTCTTAGGACATCCCGGGTATGATAAAGTTTGAAACACAAAATCATAAATTATAATAAAATAAATAACTATAAATAATTATAACAAATAATAATATAATAATAATAAAAATTAATCAATAATGTAATCAAATCAAAAACACAGAAATTTGCTCAGTTGCAGTATTTTCGCTGTCATTACTTTCAGTGTTTGATGACAAATTTTCCCACAAATGACTATCACTCACTTCTGCAAGTGATTCTAATTTATTATCTCTGTTTTCTAGCTGGTCTAAAACCACTTTTGACATAAAGGGACACTTTTTGGTTGCTATAGACAATCTCCAGTTTCCAGTCTTTATTATATAAACTTGAATGCAGGACACTGGACAGACCACTAGGTACAAAGGGGATGTGTAATTATTTTACACAGTACTGTAATCTGTAAGATTATAGTATGCTGTATGTATTGTGTGTTTTTACTTTTTTGAATTTGGCGCCGATCTCCGCCCCTGTGCGTTGCAACGTCGCTGGGAACGGAGCTCAGGCACTGTGTGAATTGAGCGAGGCGACAGCTCACACACACAGCGGGGAGACATTGCAGGATCCAGGGGACAAGGTAAGTAACTTTGCCTGGATCCTGCGATGCGATCCAGAGTCTGGCTCGGGGATACCGCTAATGATACTGGAATTCCTCCCCGAGCAAGACTCGGGAATACCGCTAGGCAAGTTAAAGCAGTACTAAACCCAAAACCAAAAATGTAATATATTGCAGCTTACCAATTATTAGATGTGGTGGCTGCATTCATTTTCTTTTTCCCCCCTGTTTTCACCTTGTGATCTGCCCAGTAACACACTTTCTGTATTAGCCCCCCCCCCCTTACACAGGGCAGACTACAGCTGCGATCCACTTGCCCGGCAGGGGATTTGTCAGCTGATCCCCCCGAGCAGGCGGATGACAGGTTTGTGTTTGCTTCACTTATGCAGAGCAGACCCGGACACAGCCCGTTCTCTAGAGGTGGACGAATGTACACGGACTGACTATCCGTTTACACCCAACTGCCATCTGTGCCGCTGAATGGAAGGGAAACAGATCTCCATCAGCTTTAATGTAGGCGGGTGTAAATGGACACATGTCCATTTACACCTGCCACTTTATAGAGGAGAATGGAGGTTCCAATCGGGTCTGCTTGAGAAACGGACAGGGGACCCAATCGGAACATTAGTGTGAAGGGAGCCTTAGAAAGCCCCCACTCTGGAAGAAGGAGCATAGGGGGCACAGCAGACAGCAGCATTGCCAGTCTCAGTGGAAGGAGAGTGTTAGTGTATATAAATCTGCTAGTACATTGCTAGTACATTGAAGCCAAACTTCAGCCCACATTTTATAATGAGTTATGCCGCGTACACACCATCACTTTATGTGATGAAAAAAAAACGACGTTTTGAAAAACGTCAATTAAAATGACCGTGTGTGGGGGAAAACGTGAATTTTTTTTTTTGTGTCGTTTTTTGTGTCAATTAAAATCATAGTGTGTGGGCAAAACGACGTTTAAAACTACGTTTTTAAACCTGCGCATGCTCAGAAGCAAGTTATGAAGCTAGTTTCAATGGAAAAGAGTGCTGAACGTAACCACGCTTTGCTAGAGCATTTTGAAAAAACGATGGTGTGTAGGCAACGTCGTTTATGAAAATAAAGTTTCAAAAACGTTGTTTTATTTCATGATTTAAAACGTCGTTTTTTTTCATCACATAAAGTGATGGTGTGTACGCGGCATTACAGTAAACATCTGTTTTCTGCTTTCATTGGTGGCAGTTATATATCCAGCTCGGATTAGGTGAACAGTGTGGACGGTTTAGCTGTGACATCCTCTCTGTGGGAGATAAGATCTGATATTGTGCACTTCATCCCAGCTTTTGGAATCAGCTTATCTTTTTGTGCATGGGTTTGAACAGAAGCTTTCTTTTCTAGTACCTTTTGGTTAAACATAGGATTGACTAGCCTAAATTGTCAATCCCTTTCTATTTGGACCCTTTCTTGGCTTTTGGGTAAAGCCCTTCCATTTGACCCCAGGTCCACATTTCAGTGCTCTGGCAGGAATGACATAGATAGACGCCCGGTCCACATTTTAGTGCTCTGGCAGGAATGTGTAATGCCCCTAGGGGGCTT
Source organism: Rana temporaria (assembly GCF_905171775.1). Lineage (NCBI taxonomy): Eukaryota > Metazoa > Chordata > Amphibia > Anura > Ranidae > Rana > Rana temporaria. Next base: position 48,311,289 of record NC_053499.1, on the reverse strand, counting down.
CCCAAAGTCAATATATACCAGAAAAAGTCTGCTTTCACATTGAGGCGCTTTGCAGGCACTATAATGCTAAAAATAGCGCCTGCAAAGAGCCTTGAAAGAGCCTCTCCTTTCACTCAAATGTGAAAGCCAGAGGGTGTGCTGACAAGATGGTAAAAAAAGTCCTGCTAGCAGCATACTTGCAGCGCTGTAGGAGCGGTGTATACACCACTTCTAAAGCGCCCCTGCCCATTGAAATCAATGGGCAGCGCTGCCGAACTGCCGACAAAGCACTGCTGCAACAGCGTTTTGCGGGCGGTTTTAGCCCTTTTTCGGCCACTAGCGGGGGTTAAAAGCGCCCCACTAGTGGTTGAAAATCGGCGCAAAAAATATGGTAAAGCGCCGCTAAAAATAGTGGCGCTTTACCTCCAACACCCCCAATGCTTAGGTGGGAAAGCCTAACTCTACTACATTCATTCCCCTCCAAAGAAGCCCCTGAAGAAGCCGACAAGGCGAAACATGGCGGGTTGTGCACCTCCTTATTTATGTAAAATATTGTCTGTCATGGTTATCCATGACTGCCTATTACATTTGTCTAAAGATGATTTACTATACTTTGGAGGGGGGGGGGGGTTGTATAATCTATTAGAGTTAAACTGTATAAATCTTGTTTTTTATAATATGTTTATTTTTTTGGTATCAACGCAATTTCAATTCTTTCATGACTAAGTCTATTTCTGATATTTGGCGTTTACATGTTAAAATCCATATTTTTTGATAGAAAATGACTTAGAACCTCCAAACATTATATGTACCGTATTTATCGGCGTATACGGTATATATAATATATATATATCTATATATAAATAAATATATATATATATATATATATATATCTAGATAGATATATATATATTAGCAGAGAATCTAGAGAGTAAAATGGCGATTGTTGCAATATTTTATGTCACACGGTATTTGTGCAGCGATCTTTTAAATGCAACTTTTTGGCGAAAAATACACTTTCATGATTTTTTTAAAAACTAAACAGTAAAGTTAGCCCAATTTGTGTGTATAATGTGAAAGATGATGTTACGCCGAGTAAATAGATACCAAACATGTCATGCTTTAAAATTAGTGGAATGGCAACAGTACCTAAAAATCTCCATAAGCAACGCTTTAAAACATTTTTATGGTTACCAGGTTAGAGTTACAGAGGAGGTCTAGTGATAGAATTATTGCTCTTGCTTTGACGATCGAGGCAATACCTCACATGGGTGATTTGAACACCGTTTACATATGCGGGCGCGACTTATGTTTGCGTTTTCTTTGCTGCGCGAGCTCGCAGGGACGAGAGCGCTTTAAACATTTTTTTCTTATTTTTGATTTTTTTACATTGTGTTTTAAAAAAATATATATTTTGATTACTTTTATTGCTGTCACAAGGAATGTAAACATCCCCAGTGACAGTAATAGGTGGTGACAGGTACTCTTTATGGATAGATCAAAGGACCCCAAATCCCTCCTTTGCCCTTCAAAGTATTCAGATTGTCAAAAATGGCGATTCTGAATACTGTAATTTTTTTTATAATCCGGTGCTATTGGCAGCTGTGTAAACCGGAGGTGGCGTTGTGACGTCGCTTCTGTGTTTACATACAGAAAACTGTAATGAAGCCATTTCTGGCTTTGTGACAGTCTCTGTCTAGACGCTGGAAGGGGCGGATTGTGGATCGGGTCTCCCGGTGGGACGGGATACCCAGTAAGAGCTCCAGAAGGCGGCAGGAGGGGGTATGTCTTCTCCCGCTCCTCCGGGATAACAACCGACTGGCTTTTAGAGATTAATGCTGCCCCACCTGGGAAGGCTAGTGTTTTCTTGGGTCCAACTCTGCGGTCCTGTGTGCTCTAAAAAGGGACAAGGGCCAGACCCAGGGGGACTCACACACAGAGGGAAAGAAATGTGTGGGAATTGCTCACTGTGGTTGCTGGAGTCTGGATTGCCAGTGCCATGCCAAGTTCAGAGATTGTTGGGACTTGCAGTCCTCTCTGAAGATACCATCCATGGATTTTGCCAAGAATGGACACTTTTATGTTAATGTATTCTTCAGTAAAGCTTTGAAACGTTGCCTGGTCTAAAGTTACTAAAGGAGTGTAATGCAAGTAACGGGCCCACGTAGTCTACAACTGGTGTCACTAAACACATTGTGCTATGAAGACATCAGTGTGTTGGCACTCTCTCCATGAGCAGGTCCGTCTCTCACAGTAATGGTAGCAGATCAGCACCGCAGAGGTCCCCAACCTGTACAGAAGAGTTAAGAGAAGTGCACACATGAAGTCAGAGCTAGGTGCACAGTGGGGCTTCCTACGGTTATTGGGAGTGAGGTAGCGGTGATACGCTGGAGAGGTAACGAAGGCCTTGACTCAGCGTGTCCCTCCTAAATGCATCAGTGACCATAGTGGTATATAATTTAATTGAGAACGTTTATAAGAGACCCTTTGTCTGTTCCTGGTACCCTGTGTGTGGGAAAGTGACCTGTATTCAGTGTCCAACGTAGCGCAGAAGAACCCACACCAGGGGAAGGCCTTTCATGTCACTCTCATTGACGCCCAATGAGGAGGGGCAATGACCATACCATCACTTTACCCTCCTACACAGAACTCATAAAGTGCCTGGACAGAGTCTTGTTTGTTTACATTGATGCTTTGGGAGTTACTATAGATTTTTAGATTTGCCACTTTGGTTATGACTTGGCTTGTCTCCTGATATTCAAGCAAAAAACATGTGTTGCAAAAACCAAGGCAAGAAAATGAAATAAATAGCATGTGTACATTAAAATTACCCCAGGTTGTCAGAACTGATGGTTCGACATTGCAGTACATGCAGTAATTATTTAAAGTAAAGATTTATAATGACTTGTTGGCTACAAGCTCTAACGCAGGAAAAAATACAGTACAATTCATAATAACTTACAATTCCACAGTCTGACTGAGATTGATGCTCACATCTTTCCTTTTCTTTTACAGCATTGAGATTCCCCATTGAGATCATGCAGGTGTAGGATATACATTTGTCATCAGGTGAGGGAATTGTCTGTTCTTCCTTGAAGTGAAAATCAATGAACATGTTAGAAATATTAAAAGACAGTTTGCGTAGTAAAGTACATTTTCCTTTATCGCCATGCATGGATGAGAGCATACAGTATATATATATATATATATATATATATATATATATATATATATATTAGAGAGCCATCAATGTTATTTTGATGAAAACATATTACAAATAAATAATTCCAAGAAAAGATGTAACTACCTTATAAATAAATTATGACATATAATTGTTATTACTTCAAAAATGTATTTTAGTTCCCAACACTGGTAATATTTTGGCCTCCTGAAGGTTAAAAACAAATGATATTGCTGCAATACTCCTCTTCTCTCCAGCGCTCCCACCCGCAGTACCTCTTCTAAGCCTCCAGATGTTTCAGGCTAGGTTGTTAGCACCCTCCCTCAGATAAGAACACGTCACGATACAAACAATCATATACATTTACTGTATACAGTATACTCATTGAAAAGTCTGCAATCAATCTCTTAATTATTTAATTGAATTAACCATTTTTTGCTCAAAAACACCACAATATACAATTGCATGTATTAATTTTATAGAGAGAAGGGTCAATTGAATGCAGTCCCCACATGGCACCTTAAAGTGGATGAAAACACACTCTCATCCTTTCTAAACTACTGCCAGAGTGGTTATTTATAAGGATATTCATGCCTCCTGCATGTATCCTTAACTCTCAAACGACTCCCCTCTGTCTGTTATGAAATCCGAAAAACTGCAGATTCTGTGGGTGGGTCTGTTGTCCGGAGCTCAGTGGAGTTGTGATGTCAGTAGACTCCCCGCCCACCTCTACACTCCCCTTGTCAACATGCATTTTCTCCTGTGTATTTCTTACACTGAACTTCTGCTATGATCACTAACATCCAGTCAAAACCCAGAAAAGTCACCACATGACTTCAGCATGCCCAATCATGCTGAGGTGTGGAGCAGCCAATCATTGGAGAGCTGGATAAGAAAGGAGGAAAGAATCTAAAGTACAAAGAATGCCACTTTCAGGCTCCTGCATGAGATATGTAAATCACCTGTCACTCACAGCAAGGGGGAAGAACAGACACCTATTTCTCTGTGTGTCAGTTTTTGTCTCACTGAAAAATATACATATTACCCCCCTCCCTGTACATATTACACCCCCTGTACATATTACCCCCCTCCCTGTACATATTACCCCCTCCTGTACATATTAACCCCTCCCTGTACATATTTCCCCCCTCCCTGTACATATTGCCACCCTGTACATATTACCCTCTCCTGTACATATAACCCCCAATACATATTACCCCCCTGTACATATTACCCCCAGGTACATATATTACACCCACTTATACTTATTAACCCCTTCCTGTACATATTACCCTCCTGTACATATTACCCCCCATACATATTACCCCCCTGTACATATATTACACCCACTTGTACATATTACCCCCCTTTCTGTATGTAGTACACCCTCCCTGTACACAATACCCCCTCTTGCCCACATTTATCCTCTTGCCCACTTCCTTTTAAACATTCCCCCATGTATTGCATCCTCCATGTACACATTGGCCCCCATCCCCCTAAACATTGCCTTCTTGCACTTGTCCACCGTCTCCAAAAATATGCCTAACAGGGGTGAAAGCTGATGCTGTCGCTGACTAACATTCTCTCCGCACATTCTTGAGATCGCTAATCTGCCGACCTGTCAGTTCCTTGGAGTACACAGCAAGGATGGCAGAGCTGAGAAAAGTCAATCCCATAACAAGTCACTGAAGACAGAGTACTGGAGGCTTCCCAGAGAGAGGTCTGAATCTGCGTACCTGGGGGTACCGGCAATCACAGCGCAAGAGATGTCCACCTGGAGCACGCCTATGGCCCCATACACACGAGAGGATTTATCCGCAGATACGGTCCAGCGGACCGTATCCGCGGATAAATCCTCTCGAGGATTTCAGAAGATTTCTATGCGATGGCGTGTACACACCATCGCATTGAAATCCGCGCTGAAATCCTCTGGCGATGACGTGTCGCGCCGTCGCCGCTATTATGACGCGGCGACGGGCGCGACGCTGTCATATAAGGAATTCCACGCATGCGTCAAATCATTACGACGCGTGCGGGGAATCCCTTTGGACGGATGGATCCGGTAAGTCTGTACAGACGAGCGGATCCATCCGTTGGAATGGATTCCAGCAGATGGATTTGTTGTGCATGTCAGCAAATATCCGATCTGCTGGAATCCATCCCAGAGGAGATTTCTCCGCGGAAACAGATCCGCTGGCGTGTACACACCATAGGATCTATCCGCAGAAACCCATTTGCTGGGATTTATCTGCGGATGGATTCTATCGTGTGTATGGGGCCTATGTGTAGGAGCTGGATGACAGGGAGGAGGTAAGCCAGGAGGAAGAGCTGCTCTGTACCACCATAGCGAGTAAAGCCACTGCTCTCCACACAGAAGTGAGCCGGGAAACCGGAAAAAGCACCGCCCAGTCTTTCTCCGCCCCCAGACTCCCCACCAATTAAAAAATCATAAATGAGGCCACATACGAATGAGTGAGGAGTGGGAGTGTTTGCGGGCGCAGTGCTTGTTCCCCGAACCCTCCCTTAAAGGGGTTGTAAAGGTTCATTTTTTATTTTCAAAATAGGTTCCTTTAAGCTAGTGCATTGTTGGTTAACTTACCTTTTCCTTCGATTTCCCTTCTAAATTTTTTTTTCTTTGTTTTCTTTGTCTGAATTTCTCACTTTCTGTTCCTCCTCAGTAAGCTGTTCTGGCTGACTAACCTCCAGCCAGAATAGCTTGGATGATGGTGGCAAGCTTACTGAGGAGAAACAGGAAGTGAGAAATTCAGACAAAGAAAAAAACATTTAGAAGGCAAATCGAAGGAAAAGGTAAGTGAACCAACAATGCAGTAGCTTAAAGGAACCTATTTAGAAAAAAAAAAATGAACCTTTACAACCCCTTTAACACGGGCAAAACAGCTTCCCAGCTTGCAATCAGCCAATTGCAAACTGGGAAGCTTCCAATAGACTGCCGTGTGTCCGATGCCTGCGACGGCCGCGCGTACCTTCGTGGATCGACGGAAAAAGCTAATTAGCATACCCGACGCGGAAAACGACGCAAACTCCACCCAGCGGGCGCCGAAGTATTGCACCTACGATCCTAAGGCGTACGAAGCCGTACGCCTGTCGGATCGAAGCCAAAAGCCCTTGTATCTTGGTTTGAGGATTCAAACTAAAGATACGACGCGGCAAATTTGAAAGTACGCCGGTGTATCAGTAGATACGCCGGCGTACTTGCTCTGTGAATCTGGCCCAAAATTTTTAACCAACAGGTGCATTCATAGTCATTTGTAAATAATTGGCATTTGCACATTCATAATTGACATTGATATAGTAAAGATCTTAGGACTCACCATCAGGAGAATGACAGCTCCATTTGCAGAAATAACCACACACTGAGTTTGTTTGCATCTTCCACAACACTCGCCTTTATTTTTCACAAACTCCTGACCCTGTTAGCAGGACAATACATTGGTCAATGTTATAGAATCTCTAGAAATTCTAGAAACTAGCAGCATTACAGATGAAATTTAAAGTGTATCTAAATCCAAGTTTACCAGTCCTTAGATGCCGTGACTGCATTCGTTTTCTTTTTTTTAGACTTTTCTTCCTTTATTTTTACCTAGTGATCCATCCAGTAAAGCCTCACTCCCATTGGTGTAAAAATCCATACACCTATACAGGGGTCATCTTCAGCCGCCTGGAATACACAGGTGTTCTATACATCGGAATGTGTGTGGAGTGTGGAGGTTCATGCAAGTATGTGCACCCGGCTGCCTATCATCAATTTCAACAAGCTGCCTGCACACCCTTGCACGGAACACCTGTGCAACCTGGGCAACTGAAGATGGCCCTACCCATGGGCATTGCAGATCAGTATGCCCATCTATATGAGGCTTAACACAATTCGTATCCCACAATGCTCACAAATGTATTGAAGAGCAGCGTCACCAAAGGACAAATGTATGTTAGGACAACAGAACACTTCCCTCTTTCCTTATCTTCATAACAATGAAAGGGGGGGAGGGGGTGTAGTGTACAGAAGATACTGCGGCTGTGAAAGCGGATAACATTGTTTGAGATTTCATATTAGTGCACTGCAATTTCCAAGAACTCTGGGTTTCGATCAGGATCAACAGGTATTTTTACTATACTTGAAGAAAATGTACTCTGCCTGGAAAAAAGCAAACAAATGCAGCCACCACGTCCAAGGTCTAGAAAGTTGCAATAAATCAAAGTTTTGTTCTTGGGTTTAGATACAGTTGTATTCCTAATTAATCATAACATTTATTTAGATGTGCAATTTTCATACATTTAGGCTAGGTTCACACTAGAATGCTATTCAGGAAACCCAGTTTCAGGATGTCACTGAGTTCAAAATGCACTGCAGCTGCAATTTGCAGCAGGTGTCAATGTTAACGACACCCCAAATGCTGGTCCCTGCACTAGATCACATGGTACAAATGTACCATGCGATCCTGTTGCTGTTTGTGTGATGCAGAGCGATTTGAGCCCATTCAAAATCAATAGGCTCAAATTGCAACGCACTGAATCACTCATCATTCAAAGTGTGAACTGAGGCTTAGATACCACTTGTCATAGAACCAAACATGTCACGTACCAACCCCCCCCCCCCCCCCCACACACACACACAACTGACACATTTAAAATAGGCATACAAAGGAGCCTGTACATTTATGTATCTTTTAGGCTGGGTTCCGAATTGGATGTGGTTTTCCCCGCATCCAATTTGCATAGCAGTAGAATGGAGCTGGTTCCCATAACTCTGGGGCGGCTGCGGAGCGCACTGCACAGACACGCTGTGCGTCTTTGGCTCCGTTTCATCCCTGAACCTGAGAATGGGGACGCACAATGTTCCTGTGTGATCTGTAGCTGGTCCAGTGTGAACCGAGCCTCAGGCCTCGTACACACGACCGAGTTTCTCGGCAAAAACCAGCAAGAAACTTGCTGGGAGATATTTTTTTGCCGAGGAAACCGGTCGTGTGTACATTTTCGTCGAGGAAACTGTCGAGAAACTCGACGAGCCAAAAAGAGAGCATGTTCTCTATTTCCTTGACGGGAATGGAGAAAATTGGCTTGTCGAGTTTCTCGACGGCTTTACAAGGAACTCGACGAGCAAAACAAAGTGTTTCGCCCGTCGAGTTCCTCGGTCATGTGTATGAGGCCAAAGAGTGCCCAGTAGGGTTACCACATTTCCAAACTACCATTCAGGGACACCCTCCCTTCCCAAAAATCAGCTTGTGCTGTAACAAATCACAATTCTGGGACACTGTATTGTCCTGGAATGAAGGTGCCCGGGACAGACCTGCAAAATGCGGGACTGTCCTGGGCAATCCGGGACACGTGGTCACCCTAGGGGGTGGCTGTGTGCTCTATTTCATTCCGAGACACTGTATTGTCCCGGAATGAAGGTGCCCGGGACACGGGACAAACCTGTCAATTGCGGGACAGTCCTGGGCAATCCGGGACACGTGGGCACCCTAGGGGGTGGCTGTGTCCTCTATTTCATTCCGTTGACACTGTATTGTTCCGGAACGAAGGTGCCCGGGACACGGGACAAACCTGTCAATTGCGGGACAGTCCGGGGCAATCCGGGACACGTGGGCACCCTAGTGCCCAAATAACACCTAAATCTTGGGCAAAACCCCAGCATTCCTCAGTTCAATGCTTTAAAGCTCTATAACCAATAAAGAAGCTTATATTGCTAGGTGCAAGAGGCAGAATCAGGACAAGAACCTCTGACCCTAAGGCCTCGTACACGCGACCAGTTTCCTCGGCAGAATCCATCAAGAAACTTGGTGGCAGAGCTTTTTTGCTGAGGAAACCGGTCGTGTGTACATTTTTCATTGAGGAAACTGTCAAGGAACTCGATGAGCAAAAAAGACAGCAAGTTCTCTTTTTCCTCGACGGAAGTCTCAATTTGCTCGTCGAGTTCCTCGTCGGGCTGGTTTTCGACGAGAAACTCGAGCGGGTGTATGCTAAGAAACCCACGCTTGCTCAGAATAAAGTATGAGACAGGAGTAAAAGTTGCATTTGTAATGGAGAGAACACATTTTTCACGCTGTAACAGACTGAAAAGTGCAAATTGTCTCTTACCAAACTTTTACTTAACACGCAAACTCATGAGATTAGCAAAGCCAGCCCCAAGAGTTGTGCCAGTGGAATCGAACTTCCCCTGCCGTTGTATGTGTTGTAGGAGATTTTGTCTTGACCATGTGTACGCAAAGCAAGCTTGTCGAGTTCCTCGACAAGCCTAATAAGGAACTCGACGAGGAAAACGATGTGTTTCGCCCGACGAGTTCCTCGGTCGTGTGTACGAGGCCTAAAGATGCCAAAGTGTCTCTCCCCAAACACACACACATCTTCTCCTCCTGCGGAGCTGAACCAGTTTGCAGCCAGGGTTCAGAAATGACAGGTTGCAAAACGTTTACAACAGTGCAATTTAGTCATGATTAACATAATAAAAAACAGGCAGGTTTTCATTGACATTTCAATAGGAAAAAATGAAAACTATTATCCATAACCCACAACTCATCAAATGTGCATTTTTATTCAGCGATCTGTCCCTTTTAAAATGCTCTAAAACTATGTTTCTGGCACAAAGCATGATGAGAATATTTACAATGAAATAGAGGCTTGAAAATTTGGCTTTGCTTAAGATTGGTAAAATGTGCATATGTTTCATACAAATAGGAAAAAAACACAGCTTAGGTGAAATAGTGAGGAAGACGTGAATTAGAACTAATCAGGGTTAACTAAAGCTGGCCATAAACAGGAACCAGCCAAGATTCGAACCATGTATGGGCAGGCTGAATGTACCCAAGTTGATCAACTTGTGTACAAGCGGCCTGACAGATTTTACATGTGATTATTGCTAGCGGCTGTTATAGCTGCCAGCAATATTCATGTGTTCTCCCAGTGGGAGAACACAATGGCTTGGTGGGAGGGATTCACCTGTGGTTGCATGGAAGAAATATGTCTATGAAAAAATGACAGGCTTGCTGAAACTGACATTATGTACAGATACAAAATACAAATAGTGCAGCACTAAAATGTATAAAAACACATGCAATAAAACATGTAATATTGAGAATTTAACAACATCTACCAGGAGGTGAAAGGGTTTGGCTGGTGACACCTACTTTGTCTTGCTTTTCTACTACTATCATGACATGTAGGACTCCTCATCCTAACATATCATCTTGGAATATCCATAAAATCTTTTTTGGGAGTATATAAGTTTCCTGAAATCACAATTTATATATTACATGTTTTTTATATATTTTAGCGTTGCACTATTTGTATTTTGTTTCTTTGATGTCAAGTCGGGATATTGTGTTCAGCAGCTTTAGGCCCCATGCACATTGAAGCTAAAAAAAAGCTATAAAAAAATGTCAGCAGCTTTGCAGGGAGCCTTTCAACTTTTTTTAGCACTTTTGCAATAGCTTTAATGAGCGTTTTTCAGTGTAGCTTTTTTTTTTCAATGGATAAAAAACGCTAAAAAACGCTGAAGTGTTTTTGAGCGTTTATGAGCGTCTTGCATTTTTTTGCGTTTTTTTCCACCGAAAAACTGCACTTTGAACGCAAATTTCGGGCGTTTAGAAAAAAGCCAATAAACTCCAAAGCTCATTAACTCTAAAAAACGCCCAGGTGTGCATGGGCACATAGGCTAACATAGAGTTCAGTTTATGGGCTTTAAAAAAAAAAAAGCCAAAACGCCAATAAACTACAGTTTATCAGCTTCAGTGTGCATGGAGCCTTATTTACAACTTTTTTTTACCATTAGCACAGATTTTATTTTTATTTTTTGCATTATGTACAGATAAAAGCACAATTCTTACATTTGCTTATATGCACAAGCAAAAATACATCACAACATTATTGTTACAATTTTTCAATAAAGCACTAGAGCAGTAGTTCTCAACTCCTGTCCTCAGGGCCCACTAACAGGCCAGGTTTGCAAGATAACTGAAATACATCACAGGTGATATCATTTGCTGCTCAGTATTCTAGTCTGCATCTCCCCAAGGTAATACTTAAAATCTGGCCTGTTAGTGGGTCCTGAGGACAGGAGTTGAGAACCACTGCACTAGAGACATCTATGGGTTAGCATTCAGGATCATTAGTCTCAGAAGCTAGGTAAATGCAGCATGCTTTTGGAAAATTGGCTCACATTTGAGATGCATTTCAGTTGCTTTAATTTGCATATCCACTGACTGCGCAGATAAAAGCTGTTGAAATGCAGCAGCTTAAGATATGCTACATCTACAATGAGATGCATGGCATGTGCAAAAGTAAACACAAATGAACACTGAACAAGAGGATCACAGTCAAATAATGTGTTTTAGATACTTCAAATATGACTCAAAAGAAGGTCAGGTGCAGCATGCTTTAAAACTGAATTGCAGACAGGTACAGTATATAAGATGCAAATTAATGCAGTTCAGAAACACTTGTACAGTATAAACTGGGAGAGGAGAAGTAACACAAGAATCTGATTCAGTTGTGCTGAATTGCTCTTGTGCTAGCACAAGACTCTTGGAGGGGACAACAGAGTGACAGAGAGATGAGCCCATCTGTCTGCTGCTCCTCTTTTTGCTGTTCAGTAACAGGTTGGGAGTGGGGAGGAGACCTGTGAGTGTATCTGTAGCAGAGAAAAATCAGGTCTCTTGACCTGCCAGGGTGTACTAGGCCGCTGGTGCTTGCCAGTTCACCAGAAGGATGAGCGGCACTAGTACTCCTCTGCTCCATACAAGAGCCCTGCGGTTCTTGCACCTCAACAACAGCAGAAGAAGAATGTGGTCAGGTACTCCTGACCTTGGCAGGGACCACAACTCCATTGTCAGAGCTATCTGTCATGGAGCCGCTGTCGTCTATAGAATCGTATTCTGAGCCTGAATCTGACAGATGAGTGACTTCCTCTTCACTGTCTGTCATGCTCAGAAATGTGTAGGCCTCTTCACTACTGTACCTTCGATTTGCCATTTTGGGCTCTAAATTTACTGGTACAGTAGTAAGATTCACAGGAAAAAAAAATCTCCTAGGCTGTCAGCAACTGTATCAAATGCTACCAAAAAAAACTGTTAGCGATCGCAGGGATCAGGCCTGACTCTGCAGTTATGTGTTTAGTGTTTTGTAAGTGACAGTGATCGATCGATACTGCACTTGGGTGGGACTAACTAGCATCACCCGCAACACTAAAACGGTGATCAGAAAAAATATTTATTAGGGGGGGCTAGGGGGTACCCTAAACCTAAAGGGCCCTACCACTAACTGCCCTAACACTTTTTACAGTCACAAATGATACCAAATGCAGTGATCAGTAAAAAAATTAACACTGCAATCAGTGACACTGTGACAGGGGGTGATCGGGCGGTGACTGGGGAGTTAAAAGTGTGCCTACGTGTACTGGTGTCAGTGGTCTGTTGGTGCAACTCACTGTAAAATGACTTCTCTCCTCTGCGCCAGACGAAAAGACAGACACAAGGAGAGTGACATCACTTCCTCTGCTTTTGTTTACAGTTACAGAAGCAGAGGAAGGTTCTCATTCATCAGGAGCAATTGTGAGGGGGTGGTCATGAATCAATGCCGTGCCATTCTGCCGATGTATATTATCGTGAGGCGGTCGGCAAGTGGTTAAGTAAAGATAAAATCTTGTGTTTGCTTGGTTTTGAACTGATTTGCATTTACAAAATAATATTAAAAACTATAGGACATGCAGCACAAAAAATCAATATATGACAAAAGCAGCAATAAACACCACTCTCTACAATCCAGTTTATACATTTAAAAGCACTGCATTCTATATCCTTCAAAGACATATAGAAATGCATAGTGAAAGAAGTACTGTATTTGCTGGCGTATAAGACTACATGTTACATTTAAAAAAACTGGCCAAAAAGCAGGGGTCGTCTTATACGCTGGGTCAGCTGCTCAGATGCCTGCTGGATGTGCGGTAATACTGTATGTAGCTTCGGATACATACAGTATATACCGCTTAGCCAATCCCGGTGAGAGTTGTATTCAAATGAATACAGAGCCTGCTCGGATTGACTTTGAGAGTCAGAGATGCGTGGGATGATAATGTTACAGCCTCTGCCAATCCAAGCAGGCTTTGTATTCATTAATAGAATACATCGCCCGCCGTGATTGGCTCCAGCTCCAGCAACAATGAAGAATAATATGGCTTCAAGAAGGAAGAAATATGAAGCGTCGGAAGCCTCGGAAGGGGGGTCGTCTTATACGATGAGTACAGGCAAAAAATCTTAAAAAAAAAGTAAATTAGGGGGTCGTCTTATACGCTCGGTCGTCTTATACACCGGCAAATACGGTACATAAATGCCTGCAGCAAGTCACCATATCTAATGCCCATGTGGCCGAGCCCTTACGACCTATTTCATAGCCATTTTTTATATAAGCACACACTCTATGATGTTTTGTGCTAACAATATATCTATTGGTGACTTTATACAACATTTATATATTCCTTAAAGTGGAGCTCCACCCAAAAGGGGAAGCTCAGCTTGTTCGCCCCCACTCCCCCCGCCCCCCACTGCCGCATTTGATACTTTTTCGGGGGGGGGGAGCGGGTACCTGGTTTTGACAGGTACCTGCTCCCACTCATGGGTAAGATCGCCTATCATCAATCTACGTTCATTTCCAGCACCTTCCTCCCCCCCGCTGCCTTCTGGTACACACGCAGATCCCAGAAGAAAGCAGGACCATTCAGAATGCTCAGTGTGACTCGCACATACACAGAAGGAAACCAGCTGTGAAGTCTGAAGGGTTCACTGCCAGTTTCCCTTACTTACAATGCTAGCGCCTGCACCCAAAGCCAATTAACGAAGGGTGCCGACATCTTGGGATCCCTGGACACTGGCAAATGTCCTTATAATAAATGTCACTTTAAATGTTTTCATCCAGACAGGAGCTCCTCCTATATTATTTTAAAACTGTTAATGACTAAATATAAATAATATGAAGGCCAAAATACGACTAAGCAAAGTTCAAATTCAACTTTTTTAACTCACAGGCCCACAGTCTGCACTGCTGTTATATTCACAGATGCCTATTTTAATATTGGTGACGTAGAAACCATTTACTTGAGTACAAAGATAGTATGTACAGTAGTCATCAGGAATAGCACTTCCATCCTAAAAATAAAAAATAAAAAAGATCAGAATTCATTTATTTTCTCCTATATTATACTGAATTCAGTGTATATAAGTAACAATAGTACACTACCTATATATCCCTAAAAGTCATAGAATTGCTTAACAATACAAACATAGGAGGTTATTTACTAAAGGCAAATCCACTTTCCACTGAAAGTGCACTTGGAAGTTCAGTCACTGTAAATCTGAGAGGGGGACATGCAAGGAAATAAAAAAACAGCATTTTAGCTTGTACATGATTGGATGATAAAATCAGCAGCTTCCCCTCATTTCCCTCAGATGGACAGCGATTGCACTTCCAAGTGCACTTTCAGTGCAAAGTGTATTTGCCTTTCGTAAATAACCCCCACAGTAATCTACAAGCCATATACAACTGCAAGAAAAAATTATATTGTGCAGACCAACAAGTTCACATATAATTTGAAATGTTAACAATATACATACATTTTTGATGGATATTGTAAATGGCTATTTACTGTAGCAGACATGGTTGCAATTCCAGCTTCTGTGCCAATCATGACTTCCGCTATAGATGCAATGGGGGAGTAAGCATAGCCAGTGTAGGACAGAGAGCAAACAATTTGCAGAAAAATTTAAGAAAAGCCTGACAAAAAAACAAACAAAACACAAACAACACAGCCATACACTGGTAGAATGTCAAATGAACATTCATATGGGGAGGAGCCACGCCAGACGTCACCCACGATCACCGCTGTTTGTTTTTGTCGTTTCCTACATGCTGTATCTGTTAGCACTCACATCTGAGTGCTATTATATGTGAGTATTTACTCCTATGCTTTTATTTAAAATAAATTCTGGATTCAGAGAGCACTAGATCGTCTTTTTTATATCTATTTATGTACGGTGGAGTAAAGTTCAGGATTCCGCTCCATGACCTCAGTGTGGATTGCTGTGCTGAATGCTGCTGATCGGATGGATGGTTTACTAGCAGGACCTTTACTGTGAGATTTTATGTCCCATGACCTATTGCAAGTCGAACCTGTGAGGTGAGAGGCCAATCTGTGTGCGGTGGAGGGATTTCTGGTCACCTGTTTTTCACATCCACATTGCATGCTGCGATTATTTTTGTGCTCTCTCACATGCACTTATGGACTTTTCTTATTTTATATGGACATGATTGTTCAATAGTGTTATTATTACTTAGATTTTTTCAGCGCTGCACTGTTTTATTACTATGTTTGGGATTTTTTATGAATTCACCCCGAGTGCTGGCTTGCAATTTTTACTTTATTTTATTGTTGTTTCAGCGCTGAATATTTTTATTTTTACTGTTTGCCCTAATATTGTAAAGTGCTGCGCAAAAATAGAAAGAAGAATTGTTGGTGAAAAAAAAAAAGAAGATAAACAGACCCCTAAGACCCGGTTCACACTGGGGCGGCACTACTTTGGGGGCGACTCGGCAAGGCGACCTGAAGACAACTTCAGATGCGACTTGCAAAATGACTTCTGTATAGAAGTCAATGCAAGTCACCCCGAGTCGCCCCCAAAGTCGTACAAGAACCTTTTTTTAAGTCGGAGCGACTTGTGTCGCTCCTATTAGAACGGTTCTATTTAATAGAACGGGACACGACTTGTCAGGCGGCTGAGTCGCCTGATGAGTTGCCCCAGTGTGAACCGGCTCTTAGTGCACAATGGTAAACATTGGGTATTTTTTTTTTTTTTTAACCAGAACCAAAATATTTTGTGAATACCATTTTAGAGGTCAATTGGTCAAAGCTTTCATTCAAGATGCACACAACTTTCAACCAAAATTCACACATTTTTCTAATTGATCCTATGTGAAAAATAGGTGAATTTGGGGTGAAAGCGGGTGAATCTTGAGTGAAAACTTTATTGAATTTCCAAAATAACATTTTCTTTAACTATACGCTCCACAACATGTTGCAATATTGTGTGTCACAACAACCCGAAGTGAGTTACGATAAAAAAAGTAATGCATGTCCTACTTAGGCCAAGTTCACATTAGTGTAGTCTGCCAGCAGGTCTGCCCACTCAGCAGGGGACCTCTCCGCTGATACCTGTTGAGCAGATGCATGACAGGTCCGTGTCTGCTCCAATGATCATCTCTATAGGCTGTCATATGAAAACAGATCACCTTTCCATTTCCATCCAACTGTCATACGATCCGCCGGACGAATGGGAAACGGATCCCCAACCTTCTGTTTTTAGCAGACAAGATCTGAAGGATGTCGGCGGGTGTCAGCAGAAACATGTCTGCTGACATCCGCCACTCCATAGAGAGCAATGGATGGTCCAATCGGGTCCGCCTGAAAAACTGACAGGTGGACCTGATTGGTCCGTTAGTGTTAAAGGGCCTTATTCTTAGAAAACACTACTGTGACACGTTGTGTAAATTGAACATAAAGGCAAACTCCCTTGTCTAAACAGTGGGCTGCATTGGGCAAGGTTACACAGTTGAAAAGTTCAGACAGTGTTCAGATATTCTATTATTAACATGTGCAGAACGAAAAAATGTGTTTTGTTTTGATTCAGTATTTAAATAATTTTGTTTAGTTAAATTTTTTTTATTTGTTTTCGGAAATTTGTTTTGTATTCGAATTGGCATTCAAATGTATTCTATTTGACATTCGAATTTCAGAAGATGGTTGTATTCTTTCTATTTTAATCTATTCTATTATTTTTTTCTATTCTTTTATTTTCTATACTGTCTTTTCTATTCCTTTATTTTGTACTATAATTGTATTCTATTCTTTTAGCTTCTATCATATTGTATTTCAGTCTTTTATTTTCTATACTATTCTTTTCTATTCCTTTATTTTCCATTATAATTTTATTCTATTCCTTTATTTTATTTTATATTATATTGTATTCTATTCTTTATTTTTATATTTGGTTCTGTTTTACTCTAATCTATTCTATTCCTTTATTTTCTTTTATTCTATTCTTTAATTTTAAATATAATTTTGAATTCAAATACATTTTCTAATTCGATTCGAAAATTGGCCAAATTTTGTGTCGTTATTTTGGATTTGTTTAAATTTTTTACTATTTCAGATAGATCTGGATTTCTAAATAAGGAAATCGAAGAGAAACGAACCGCAAGTGTCTATTCTATTATTTGATTACATTTTTGGATGGTCTCTAATAGGGATTGGCCTATGTTTCCAAATGAGAGGTTGGCCCTAAAATGCATAAGCATATAGACACTGGGTTGAAATACTAAAGCCTACAGTGCATTGAAAAAGTATTCCTACCCCTTGAGATTTTACACATTTTGTCATATCACAACCAAAAACGTAAATGTGCTTTAATGGGATTTTATGTGATAGACCAACACAAAGTGGCACATAATTGGTAAGTGGAAGGAAAATAATAAATGGTTTTACAATTTTTTTACAAATAAATATCTAAAAAATGTTGCATGCATTTGTATTCAGCCCCCTTTACTCTGATAACCCTAATTGAAATCTAGTGGAGCCAACTGCCTTTAGACATCTAATTAGTAGGGCTGGGGAAATGTAAGATTAATTCCTCGATTAATCTTAAATTTTTTTAATCGATCAAAATTCTTTAGATCTATCAAAATTCTTGACGTCACCAGATGAGAGCAAACTGCACCCATTGGATTGAGGTACCTTTGCATCTGTGGAGCAGGAGGATGCATCGGGCTCCATCAGGGGAAGGGGGCAAAAATAACCATCGTTTTCCTGTCCTAAGCAGTTTTGTGCAGACTATTCTTTGTGTATCTGCAACATCTGTTCCGTGCGAAAGACTGTTCAGTTCTTCAGGGTATATTGTCAATAAAATGCGTTCATGTCTGCTTTCAGAAAATTTAAACACTCTGGTATGTATGCGTGACTGGCTAAAGTGATGCCTACTATAAAGTGACTGACAGTCAATATACTAGATACGTTTTATAATTAAAGTTTAACTAACTTTCTACGTTTTTCTTAAAGTTTAATAAGAAAAAAATACTTACGTCAGTGCTACAGTTTGAATTTAAAATGTATATGTGTGAACTGTGAAGTTAAGTCATGGATTGTGGAAACTAACTAGTGTCGGGTGATTGTATATAGTGTATACCACATTTACCACTGACTAATGCAGAGTTGCAATGCAAGAAGATCAGCTAAAAGTAGTTGGATCTGCATATGCGTTATAGTTAATCGAAATTAGTCGATTAATCGATAAAAGAAAAAACGATTAATCGAACACGAAAATTTTAATCAGTAACAGCCCTACTAATTAGTAAATAGAGCCTACCTCTGTGTAAATTAATCTCAATATATATACAGCTATTCTGTGAAGCCCGCAAAGGTTTGTTATAGAACCTTAGGGAACAAAAAGCATTGTGAAGACCAATGAGCACACCAGACAGGTTGAGAATAATGTCTTGGGGTAGTTTAAAGCAGGGTTAGGTTATAAAAAAATATAAAAAAAATATAAAGAAAATATACCGCTCTATCTCTAAAATAACAAAGTGTAGCAGCCAGCAAAGTAGATAAAAAATGCAATACAAATTTGTAAAAAAGTGTAGCGCTAAAGTGTGAGAAAAATTCTAATAACAAGAATCAAAAAATTAAATAATAAACATCACCATATGTGTACACCGTAGTGAAGGAAAACTCATCCGAAAATGGCATATATAAACATAGTCCATATAAAGTCCAATTAATGGGTGTTTATACTCTTTCTAGTAATGACCACCAGAAAGAAAGTTAAATAAAAAGTGAAAAAGTCTCATTAATGAGTAAGTGAACCCATTCTAATGGTGATTACTTGGGAGGAAAGTTGATAGGAGATCCACCACCGTATATTAAAAGGCTTACCAAAATGATTGAACCTAGATGAGCATATACCCATTAGGTCAATCAGACTTTAAGCGAATCAGTACACCATGGAGGGGTGCCACAGAAGCCTCAAATACTGGGAGATCACGATAGAACCCCAGGTTTGTAAATCCAAGGGACTCAACCAGGAAATCCAATAATAATAAAGACACAGCATAGAAAGGCTCCCAATTATGTGTCATATATTATGGGGTCCAACCAATAGGATATGAAAAAGAAGAAAAGTAGGGGCGCACATAGCATAATTCTGTAAGGTATCTCACAGCATTTATTTAAAAGAGTAAAATAACTCACATTTGCAGTGATAAAAAAGCGCTCATAAAATCAGGGTAACAGTGACATCAGTAGTCCTTCCCGACATGTTTCGTTCCAAAGAACATCACCCCAGATGATGTTCTTTGGAACTTAACATGTCGGGAAGGACTACTGATGTCACTGTTACCCTGATTTTAAGAGCGCTTTTTTATCACTGCAAATGTGAGTTCTTTTCTTCTTTTAAATTATTAAATTTTTTGATTCTTGTTATTAGAATTTTCCTTACACTTTAGCGCTACACTTTTTTACGTATAAAAAAATATCCCAAGCTTTGAACATCTCACGGAGAACTGCTCAATCCATCATCCGAAAATGGAAAGAGTATGGCACAACTCCAAACCTACCAAGATATGGCCATTCACCTAAACTGACAAGCTGGACAAGGAGAACGTTAATCAGAGAAGCAGCCAAGAGGCCCATGGTAACCCTGGAGGAGCTACAGAGATCCCCAGCTCAGGTGGGAGAATCGGTCTACAGCACAACTATTAGGCCTCATTCACACTTGGCGGACTCCTGCCTGCTCCTGTCGGCTCCTGTCGGCTCAGCGGGAGATCAGTCCACAGATCTCCGCTGAGCCGACGGATGACAAGCTCCTCTCTGCTAACTGAGCGGAGAGGGGCTTGTCGGGCACTGCTGTGTCCTATGGAGCGATCTGATGATCTTACCTGATCCGATCCGCATGGACAGATGGGGACGTGGCCCCCATACGTCTGTTTTTAGCGGGTCGGACCAGGTCGGACATGTCTCCGCTGACATCCGATGCTCCATAGCGATGCATGGAGCGGCCGTTCAGGTCTGTGACAGACGGATCCGAACGGCCCTAAGTGTGAATGAGGCCTTAGTCGTGCTCTCCACAAATTTGGTCTTTATGCAAGAAAGCTATAAGAAGTCCTGTTAGCAGTTCCCGAGAAGCCATGTGGGGGACACAACAAACATGTGGAAAAAGGTGCTCTGGTCAGATGAGATGAAAATGTAACTTTCTGGCTTAAAAGTGAAACACTATGGGGTTGATTTACTAAAGGCAAATCCACTGAAAGTGCACCTGGAAGTGCAATCACTATTGATCTGAGAGGAAGATGTGAAATGAGGGGAAGCTCTGCTGATTTTATTATACAATCGTGTACAAGCTAAAATGCTGTTTTTTTATTTTCCTTGCATGTCCCCCTCAGATCTATAGCGACTGCACTTCCAAGTGCACTTGTAGTGCAAAGTGGACTTGTCTTTAGTAAATAACCCCCTATATGTGGCAGAAAACTAACACTGCACATCACCATGAACACACCATCCCCTCCATGAAACATGGTGGTGGCAGCATCATGTTGTGGGGTTGCTTTTCTTCAGCAGGGACAGGGAAGCTGGTCAGAGTTAATGGGAAGATGTATGGAGCCAAATACAATCTTAGGAGAAAACCTGTTAGAGTCTGCAAAAGACTTTAGAATGGAGTGGAGGTTCACCTTCCAGCAGGACAATGACCCTAAACATATAGCCAGAGCTACAATGGAATGATTTTGATCAAAGTATATTCATGTGTTAGAATGGCCCAGTCAAAGTCCATACCTACGGTAAATCCAATTAAGAATCTGTGGCAAGACTTGAAAATTGCTGTTCACAGACGCTCTCCATCCAACCAGACAGAGCTTGAGCTATTTTGCAAAGAAGAATTGGGCAAAAATGTCACTCTCTAAATGTAAAAAAGATGGTAGAGGCATCACCAAAAAGATTTGCAGCTGTAATTATAGTGAAAGGTTGTTCTACAAAGTAGTGACTCAGGGGGGCTGAATACAAATGCACACCACACTTTATTTATTTGAAAAAAAAATTGAAAACCACTTATGATTTTCCTTCCACTTCACAATTATGTGCCCATTTGTGCTGGTCTATCACATAAAATTCATGTTATGTTATGTTTTTGGTTGTAACATAACAAAATGTGGAAAATTCCAAGGGGTATGAATACTTTTTAAGGCACTGTATTTTTCAAAGTGTATGTTTATTTTGAAAAATTTTTTTTTTTTAGCTTAATAGATGGAGTACAATTTGTGTTCATATTGAATACTCTAATATCTTCACCCATCTTGATTTGCTGTCCTGGAATGATGTAACTCTCTCATATACACACAGATGTTAATTTCTCCTCCCACCCAAGGCATGCCAAGATGCACCAAATTGCACATACAAAGCTCAGTGTACAATCTAAAGAAACTTGCTAGCAGACAGGTAAGAAGAATTTATTGCAGAACAGACACACTGGGTTTTATTTACTAAGGCTGGGAAGTGCCAAATCAGGGTAATTTCTGGATAGAAACCAATCAGCATCTAACCTCAGCTTGTTCGATTAGGCTTTGTAATAAAACCTGTGTAGCGCCTGTGTACTTTCAATTTTCGAGGGAGATGAGAGAGTTGCTTTGCTCTCATCTATGTTGATTTGTGTAGATTGGGTTTCTGCCAGGCTGGGCTGTTCTGTGGTTCCATTTTGTGCTCCAGAGATACATTTCCATCTCTGGATGGCAGTTGGCGCCAGAGGAGTCCAGGCAGAGGCCCTTTTGCCCAGCAGCCAATTAGAGGAGTGTTTCCCTCGCAGGGCATGCTGGGGGAGGGTATTTCTTGGGCAGACGCCATTTGGCGGGGCTCTTCTCCTGTCCCTGGTTCCGGGTGCGGCACCCACCTTTAGGGTGTGCGCACATTACGGTCCCCAGCGATATGGCCTACCAGGCCGGGGCGCACGTGCTACGCTATGTCCTTGGTTCCGGGGCCAGGATGGCCAGAACCAACTGAAGCTACAAATGGGGCCCCCGTGACTGACTGGGTCCCCAAAGTTCAGAAGAAGATCCCAAGCGAGCTGTGCTGTTCGATGGGGAGTCAGTCTGAGGTGAGCCCGGAGGCAGGCGATCCAACAGGGCCTAGACAATCCATGGGGGATCGAGGTGACTGGACACTGACAGTTTGTTTGATGGCAACCTGTCGGTCGGTGACCATTTGAGAAAACTACCTGAGGGAGATTCAGGCAACTATATTGATTGAGAAGGACTCACCTCACTAAACTGTGTTTCAGAGCAAGGGCCTGTGGCAGAGGTTCCACTCCTATTTCTACTTCGGCCAAATCTGTGGCAGAGACTTGTTGTCCTTCTCAAGGTTCCGAGTGATACCCTGGCTGCCAGGTCGGTGTGAGAGGCCTGTCCAGGTACACTATACCCACTCCGGCTGGAGTGGCGACGTGAGTTAAAGTCCCATTGGAGGCAGGACTGCTTCCATTATCCATAGGCCTGAATCTGCAAATTCTCCTTTCACCAACCTTTCTCTAGCTACCTCAAGTTGACTGTTTGCCGTGTTGGGCAAGTAATAAAAGCACAGAAAACGACATCCCGTTGTTTGGACATTCCGTCATTGCTCATCATCATTATCATCATCCCTAGACACATCACAGAGGTAACATAATATGCCGTCCCAAATCTAACCAGCAGCTCCTGAGGGGGTAGCACTACACCTGAAAGCTGTCTGGTGTCTATGCAAAAGTGAGCCTGATTTTGCACTATCCAGCTTTAGTAAATATACCCCACTGAGTCTCTTCTGCAATAAAACCCTCCCTGCTAGAATTTTATATACCATAACAGTGAAGATCCTATTTAATTTCCTTTTCTTCAAACGTTGGTGTGTTCCCTCACACAATGGCTTGATTTAGGTATGCATATATTTATTTTACTAGCAACCTATGTGAACGTAGATATTACTTACTGGTAAAACCACCTTCTCTCCTGTGGACAAAATAACCACACAGCCACTCTGAACACATTCTCCACAGCACTGTCCTGGAATAATCTCATATTTTGTACCCTGGTGGGAAAAGGCATTTTTAATCAGGATTTTTTTTTTTTTTTCCAAAATTACATGAAAAAACTTTTTATTGTACTAAAGTGTACAGTATATATAGCTAAATGTTTTTTTCTAGTTTTGGATAGAGAGGGTAAGAGTTAGAATTCCAGTGAGGTTTTTACTGTTAAGGCTCTATTAGAGAGATTTACCTTCACTTACTGTCCTGTTAACAATGTTTTACCAAACAGAAAGAAAGTCCCAGAGCAGAAAGGGAAACGATAGGCGGAGGGACGGCATGACAGGGAGGTACAGTGCAGGAGATAGTGGCTGGAGAGGTTGCTTTAAGAAGGGAGAAGTGGTTCAGGGATAGGAGGGGCTGCTGGGAGAATTTTAGTTAGGGAGGAAGTGACTTTACGTCATTCCTCCATTTTACATCAAGGGAGAAACGTCCCACCCACCCTCCCCAGATTGTATGTAGGTGGGGGGCGGAGTTGGGTCTCTGGAAGAGGAGGAAAAGCAGGAAGTTTTAGGAAAACGGTGGTACCCATAGGTGGTATGGGGTGATCGGGTACCTTCCGGTTAACGAGGGTTGACCAGGAAGGGGTAACTGGTAGGTCACAACGGACATGTGTATTGCCTCTGAGTCGGGGTCTTGCGACTGAGGCCTAAGTTAAATAGTTTTTGTCCCAGTGTCCAAGTTGTGAGTTGTGGTCTCTTAGACCAGTGGTCATCAACCCTGTCCTGCAGGGCCCACTAACATGCCAGGTTTTTTGTATTACCTTGGGGAGATGCAGTCTAGAATACTGCAATCACTGAGCAGCAAATTATATCACCTGTGATGTATTTCAGTTATCTTGCAAACCTGGCCTGTTAGTGGGCCCTGCAGGACAGGGTTGATGACCACTGTCTTAGACCACCAAGATATTGGAAATGTTGTATAAAGTTATTTAAAACAGTTATTTAAATTAATTATAGAAATTGTTAAATAAATAGGCCGTAAGGCCAATTTTACTCCACAACGGTGTCAGTCATTTTATTGGGGTAATTGGTATGTGGGGGAGGTTATGTACATGGGTGGTCATTACTGAGGATCGGTCCTTAACATGTCAAGCAAAGGAAACCATGAAACAGCAACATAGACAGAAATGTTTGTCTTTAGCAGAGTAGGGGGAGAATAGAACCCCTGTCAGATTTGTAGTACTGTCTACGTTTTTGCTGCAGATGTTTCCTACTTCTGTGAAACCGTTGTTAGCAGGACAAGTATTTATTTCTCTAACAGAGCCCCGGATAGTAGTACAAACCAAACAGAAGTTATAATCCTTCTCCACTGTATCCTAAACTAAAAAAAAAAAACAGCTTGACGTTTAGATAAAAGTAACTTTTTGCATAGGCAGGAAACATGTTATATCTTCTTACAAGTCAAAAATAATAATAAAAAAAGGTGTACATGAGCAGGGCAATATACAAAATAATACAACAACTTCCAAAGGAGACTTTCCAGCAGGCCAGTAAAAAAAATACAAATACTCAGATAAAAAAATAGTATTTTTGTACGCGCCATAAAATCCTTTTCTCTGAAGTCCATGGACGGACACAGCTTCCTTATATTCTTGACTGCAGGGTTATGTTCCGTCTATCAGGAGAGGACTAGGCAGACATGTTAATGGTTAAAACATGTAGGGCTGGATTCAGATACATCGGCGTATCTGTCCGCCCGGCGTAACGTATCTCATATTCATAAAGAACTTGCACCCTTAGTTACAGCGGGGTAACGTATCTGTTGCGGCGTAAGGCCGCGTAATTCAAATGTGGAAGGGGGGCGTGTTTTATGTTAATGTGTGTTGACCTGACGTGATTGACGTTTTTTACGAACGGCGCATGCGCCTTCCGTGTACATATCCCAGTGTGCATTGCTCTAAATGACGTCGCAAGGACGTCATTGGTTTCGACGTGAACGTAAATTACGTCCATCCGTATTCGTGAACGACTTACGCAAACGACGTAAAATTTCAAAACTCGGCGCTGGAACGACGGCCATACTTAACATTAGCTACGCCTCATATAGCAGGGGTAACTATACGCCGGAAAAAGCCGAACGCAAATGACGTAAAAAAAAAGCGCCGGGCAGTCGTTTGTTTCTGAATCGGCATAACTCCTCATTTGCATATTCCTCACGTAAACAAACGGAAGCGCCACCTAGCGGCCAGCGTGAAATTGCAGCCTAAGATCTGACCGTGTAAGTCACTTACACCTGTCGGATCTTAGGGATATCTATGCGTAACCTGATTCTATGAATCAGGCGCATAGATACGACCGTCGGAACTCAGAGATACGATGGCGTATAAGGAGATACGCCGTCGTATCTCTTTCTGAATCTGGCCCGTAATCTTTAGCAAAGCTGAACAGCCCTGGAGGTGGTCCCTCTGGTCATAACCCCTCTCACTGTAGAGAGCAGCTCAGTTCGTCAAAAAGCAGTACAAACCTAAAAAGGAGGGGTGAGTGTTGTGTCCGTCCATGGACTTCAGAGAAAAGGATTTTATGGTGAGTACAAAAATCCTATTTTCTCTTTTGTCCATGGACGGACACAGCTTCCTTATATTCTTGACTGTAGGGACGTCCCCAAGCAGTGTCAAAAAAACGAGGGGTGGGAACAGCAATCAAATGTCAAACTTCACCCCAACACAATAGTGGTCCTTGGCGGAGGAGTTGCAACCTTTAAACAGCCGCCCGCAAAACTTTCGGCCGAAGCAAGCATCTGAAGATGCACTTACATCAACCTTGTAAAACCTTGTAAAACTTAAAGGTGTGAATGGACAACCAGGTCGCTGCCTTGCACACCTGTGAGACAGACGCTTGATGTCGGAAAGCCCAGGAAGCACCAATTGACCTGGTCGAATGCACCGTGACAGGAAAGGGAGGCGCCCGCCCTTTCAGGGCGTAAGCCTGAATCACGATCTGTCTGATCCACCGGGAAATGGTGGCCGACAAGACCGCCAGGCCTTTCTTTGGACCAGACACTGATACAAACAGTGAGTCTGACCTCCGAAACTGAGCCATATCAGACAGATACACCCGCAGAGCACGTACCACGTCTAGGGAATGTAACGCAGCTTCCTTGGGATGCGACGGCCGAGGACACAAAGATGGAAGTACAATGCCCTCAGTTAGATGAAAAGCCAAAACCACCTTCGGAAGAAGCGAAGGCTGCGGGCGTAGCACCGCTTTATCCCTATATAGGACCAAGTAGGGGGACTTACAGGACAAGGCCGCCAACTCGGAATCCAGTCTGACAGATGTAATGGCCACTAGAAAAGGCAACTTTCTGGGAGAGTGTCAGGAGAGGAATCTCTCTGATGGAGGGGTCTGTCTCTATGTGAGAAGTGACCTCAAAGCACGCGTGAAAGAGAACCAGGTTGATGGAGAGTGTGATGAGGCTGAAGCATTATGGGTGGAACTGCATACAGATGTGCGTAGTTCAAAATTAATCATTGGAGTTTGTTATAAACCACCCAATGTTAATGAGGAGGTGGAGACTCAGCTCCTTGCACAGATGGAAAGGGCTGCAAGGGCTGGGACGGTGATAATAATGGGGGATTTTAACTACCCAGAAATTGACTGGATTAATGGCACTTCTGGGACAGTTAAATTTAAAAACTTATTGCAGGACAATTTTATGGTGCAGTTTATTGAGGCCCCAACTAGGAATGATGCTCTGTTGGACCTGATAATCTCAAACCATGCAGAGCTTATTACTAATGTTCAGATAAAGGAACACCTGGGTAGCAGTGATCATAACATGATTTCATTTAATGTTAACTATAAGCAAGAAATACATAGGAAATATTAAAACACTAAATTTTAAGAGAGCAAATTTTCCAAGGATGAGGGCTGCTCTACAGGACTTGGACTGGGAGGGACTATTGGCACCGATGAACACAGAACAGAAATGGGAATTCTTCAAAAAGTCTGTGTGGAACTTCACTGCAAAGTATGTTCCCATGGGCAATAAGTTTAAAAGGCTAAAAATAAAACCTATGTGGCTCACGGTCAAAGTTAAAAAAGCTATAAACAATAAGAAAGTAGCTTTTAAAAAATATAAAAATGAAGGAACACTAGTGTTGTTTAAATGTTACAAAGGATATAACAGGATATGTAAAAAGGAAATCAAGGATGCAAAAATTCAAAATGAACGACAGATTGCAAAAGATAGTAGGACAAACCCCCAAAGATTCTTTAAATATATTAATAGTAAAAAGGTGAAGTCCGAACATGTAGGCCCCTTACAAAATAATCTAGAGTGGGTGACTGGGGACAAAGAGAAGGCAAATGTATTAAATGCTTTCTTCAGCTCTGTGTATACAATGGAGCATGGGGGAGCTCATGTCCAAAATGGGGGTGGGAGTGACACAGCCCCAAATCCACAATGGCTCAAAAGTGATATGGTCCAGAAATATTTAGACAGAATAAAGGTGGATAAAGCACCTGGACCAGATGGCATCCACCCACGGATCCTAGGTGAGTTGAGCTCTGTCATTTCAAAGCCACTGTATCTAATATTTAGGGACTCATTAATGACAGGAATAGTACCACTGGATTGGTGCAGGGCCAATGTGGTGCCCATATTTAAAAAGGTAACAAAGTCTTTACCAAGTAACTATAGACCTGTTAGTCTAACTTCTATAGTTGGGAAGATACTGGAACGTTTAATAAAAGACCACATGGATGAGTTCTTGCTGGAAAAAAACAATTTAAGCAGCAGACAGCATGGATTCATGAAAGACATAAGTTGTCAGACAAACCTGATTTCCTTTTATGAAGAGGTAAGTAAAACCCTGGACAGAGGCGTGGCTGTGGACATGATATATTTGGATTTTGCAAAAGCGTTTGATACAGTTCCGCACACACGGCTCATGTGTAAGGTAAGGTCTACAGGATTGGATATATCAGTTTGTAAATGGATAGAAAACTGGCTGAAAGACAGAATTCAGAGAGTCGTGGTTAATGATTCTTACTCTGAATGGTCCAATGTTATCAGTGGTGTACCCCAAGGTTCAGTGCTGGGACCCTTACTTTTCAATATATTTATAAATGATATTGGGTCTGAGATCAAAAGTAACATTTCTGTCTTTGCAGATGACACCAAGCTATGCAGTGGAATAACGTCCTTGCAGGATGTCGCCAATTTACAAGCCGACCTTAATGCTCTGTCTAATTGGGCGACTGAGTGGCAGATGAGGTTTAATGTTGATAAATGTAAAGTTATGCACTTAGGGAATAAGAATATGCATGCATCATACATGCCAGGGGGAGTACAACTGGGGGGATCTGTAGTGGAAAAGGATCTGGGGGTCTTGGTAGATCATAAGCTCAATAATAACATGCAATGCCAAGCTGCGGTTTCCAAAGCGAGCAAAGTCCTTTCTTGTATTAAGAGAGGTATGGACTCCAGAGACAGAGATATAATTGTGCCCCTGTACAAATCATTAGTAAGACATCATCTGGAATATGCAGTTCAGTTTTGGGCACCAGTTCTCAAAAAGGATATCGGAGAACTGGATAAAGTGCAGAGAAGGGCAACCAAACTGATAAGAGGCATGGAGGAGCTCAGCTATGAGGAAAGATTAGAGGAACTGAATTTATTCACTCTTGAGAAGAGGAGAATTAGGGGGGATATGATCAACATGTACAAATATATAAGAGGTCCATACAGTGGACTTGGTGTTGAGTTATTCACTTTACGGTCAACACTGAGGACAAGGGGGCACTCTTTACGTCTAGAGGAAAAGAGATTTCACCTCCAAATACGGAAAGGTTTTTTCACAGTAAGAGCTGTGAAAATGTGGAACAGACTCCCTCCAGAGGTGGTTCTGGCCAGCTCAGTAGATTGCTTTAAGAAAGGCCTGGATACTTTCCTAAATGTACATAAAATAACTGAGTACTAAGATTTGTAGGTAAAGTTGATCCAGGGTAAATCCGATTGCCTCTCGGGGGATCAGGAAGGAATTTTTTCCCCTGCTGTAGCAAATTGGATCATGCTCTGCTGGGGTTTTTTGCCTTCCTCTGGATCAACTGTGGGTATGGAGTTTGGTGTATGGGATTGTACTGTGTTTTTTATTTTGTTTGTTTATTTTTTGTGGTTGAACTGGATGGACTTGTGTCTTTTTTCAACCTGACTAACTATGTAACTATGTAACTATGTTCTCAAAGGGGGGTTCCTGAAGTGCAGAGAGCATCAGATTCAAATCCCATGGAGGTAGTGGTGGTCGAACCCGAGGAGCCACATGTTGAACCCCTTGAAAAAAAAGTGCTCACTAGTGTGTGAGTCGCCAAGTGTCGTTGAAAGAAAACAGCCAAGGCTGAAATCTGCCCCTTAACCACTTCCAGACCTTAGGTGTTTTTCAGATTTGGTGTTTGCAAGACTAAAACAGTTTTTTCTGCTAGAAAATTACTTAAAACCCCCAAACATTATATATTTTTTTTTCTAACACCCTAGAGAATAAAATAGCGGTCATTCCAATACTTTTTGTCACAGCGTATTTGCGCAGCGGTCTTACAAGCGCACTTTTTTTGGAAAAAATTCACTTTTTTGAATTAAAAAATAAGACAACAATAAATTTGGCCCAATTTTTTTATATATTGTGAAAGACAATGTTACGCCAAGTAAAATGATACCCAACATGTCACGCTTAAAAATTGTGCCCACTCGAGGCATGGCGTCAAACTTTTACCCTTAAAAATCTCGATAGGCGATGTTTAAAAAATTCTAGAGATTGCATTTTTTGAGCTACAGAGTAGGCCTAGGGCTAGAATTATTGCTCTCGCTCTAACGATCGCGGCGATACCTCACTTGTGGGATTTGAACACCGTTTTCATATGCGGGCGCTACTCGCGTATGCGTTCGCTTCTGCGCGTGAGCTCGTCGGGACGGGCGCTTTAAAACATTTTTTTTTGTTTTCTTATTTATTTTTATTTATTTTATTACTTTTTACACTGAAAAAAAAAATTGATCACTTTTATTCCTATTATAAGGAATGTAAACATCCCTTGTAATAGAAAAAAGCATGACAGGTCCTCTTAAATATGAGATCTGCAGAAAGCCTGGTCTTCTTGAAAGCCTGGTCTGCAGACCAGACCTTAAGCCAAATAAGACGTCGCAGAACCACCGCAGATACTGAGGCTCTAGAGATCAAGGGAGCTGCATCCAGGGCTGCATCGCAGACATACTTGAGGCCATGCACTAACTGGTCAGCCAGTTCCACACATCCTGGAGGAGCATGATGCTCCTCCAACTCCTGGTGCAATAGTCGTGCCCATTCAGTAAGTGTCTGTGACACCAGTTCCCGTAGCTGGAATAGGCCGTAATGCTGAACCCAGCATAGAAAAAATGGACCGACCTACCGCTTCAGACCTCCTGTCAGCGGGGTCCTTAAAAGCAGGAGTTCCTTCAACCGGAATCGTGGTTGTCTTGTTCAACCTGTATACCGGGGGGTCCACAACCGGGGGAGAGGCCCATTTTTTAAAAGGCTCTCCTCAAAGGGGTAACGGACCGCCATGCGCTTAGGGAGCGCAAAGGTCCTCTGCGGTCCTTCCCATTCCTTATCTATGAACTTATCAAAAAAGGGCACATAAGGAAACACCTTATCAGTGCGGGCCTGCTTGTGGGACCCAAAAGGGACTGACCCCTCAGCAGATGTGCCGGCAGTATCCTCTAATTTAAGAGTGTCCCGCACTGCGGTGATAAGAGCTCCAACAAAGGCCTTGTCTTGCGCTGACCCGGACCTGGCGTCCTCCTCACTGTCCGAAAGGTCCTGGTCCGCATCCTCTGATACCTCAAAACCAGGGCCCTGGGCTGCAGCCAGGCCAAAGTCAGAGTCAGAGCTATCCCCAGGAGATGGTGGGGGAGGGGGCGTTTTTACCCCCCTTGCGCCCACAAACCGCTTCCACCCTGGCAACAAATGATTCCAAGACTGCCGACCAAGTGTCCACAGGGACCGCAGGTGCAGGGGCACCGGTTGTCACCACTGGAATGTCTGGGGAAGAAGCGCTAGCTTCTGACGCCATGCTGACCCGCTTACCTGACTTTCCTCAGGGACAAAAGTCAATGTACAAGTGCACACAAAAAGAGAGAGATCCACCCTCCTCACTGTACTGACCAAAAGGGGTATCCCAGGGGACTCACCACCCTGACAAGAAGCTGCACAGCGCGGCTGTCTGCTCTCCTGTACTACACAATTAGTGACTGAGTGTCTCTGAGGTAAAAACTGCGCTGTTCACGCCATTCATAAAGCACCCTAAGCACTAGAGGCCAAAACCTGTGTAAAAATACACTCAAAGATGGCCACTGGCCACCTCAGGAAAAGGAGCGCTGAGCTACTAGAAAATAGCCGCCCACATTAGGTACCTGCGTCACAGCGTGGCCACAAGAAAATGGCACCAAATAAATAAAAAAACAGCGCCGAGGACCAATGTGGACGAGCTTAAAATGGCTTAAAATAGGATGTAGTTTTGAAGCCTGTCTCACTTTTACTAATTGTGAGATCCAAGAAGTTGACTTTTTTCTAGCTGGCTTCATGTACAAAACGAATACCTCTATTGTTGTCATTGATAAAGAGAAAGAATTC
This sequence comes from Rana temporaria, assembly GCF_905171775.1. Taxonomy (NCBI): domain Eukaryota; kingdom Metazoa; phylum Chordata; class Amphibia; order Anura; family Ranidae; genus Rana; species Rana temporaria. The sequence continues at coordinate 48,279,377 of NC_053499.1, read as the reverse complement.
ATCTAGCTGTGGGGCAGTGCCATCCCATAGGAGGAGGACGTCATCAATATATCTCGCCCATAGGGTTAGATAAGGACTACGGTCCTTATAGATGATGTCCTCCTCCCATTTGGCCCCTAGCCTGGCCAATTTATTTATGGTCAAATGGGAGGAGGACGTGTATCGTTTTTGGGTTCGGAACGGAGGCATATAGTGCCTTTCTATCAGTAAGGGCAGTTTTGCCCATCTTGCATATGGTGATTCTAGCCGCAGGGATGCAGAGTGTTCCTAATAGGGCGGCTGTGTCACATGACTCATGGAATTCCAGGTCACTGTGTCACATGACTTGTGGACTTCCGGGTTACTGTGTCACATGACTCGTGGACTTCCGGGTTACTGTGTCACATGACTCGTGGACTTCCGGGTTACTGTGTCACATGACTCGTGGACTTCTGGGTTACTGTGTCACATGACTCGTGGACTTCCAAGTTACTGTCACATGACTCGTGGACTTCCGGGTTACAGAGTGAAGTATACAGAGCGATCTGCCGGCTCTATTACCAAATCTACATGCGGCTCAGACACTATTCATGCATGTGAGTAATATTCACTTTAGGATCCGGTTAATTTTGAGTCCTTTTATTGTTTTTAGCAATTTAAGGGCAGATGCCCATAATTATAATGGCGGCTTATGGGACAGCGCAGCTATGGCCAACCATTTGTGATCGCAGGATGATGGATGTAATTTTATAATTTAAATTTATATCTATGTAGCGCCCCCTTACTTTCACTATGGGCACTACGCTAAAGTTAGTGGGGAATGGGAGAGTTATTTTGCTCCCATTCACAATTTTATTAAAATTGTGACTTCTGTCATTCCAGAAAGGTCCACTGGGTCAGTCTGTGCTCCAGGGATGCGTTACCATCCCTGGCCAGCAGTTGGCACCAGTGGGATTCTGGCAGAGTGAGTTTTCCTCAGCAGCCAATTAGAGGAGTTTTTCCCTCACAAGGCATGCTGGGGAAGGGTATATCTGTGACAGGTGTCATGTGTTCTAAAATCTTCGCCCTCCAGGCCAAAATTGCAGACTACACAAACCCTCATCCGGAGGTTAAATGAGACTCCAGAAATCTACTGGGTTCCCGGTTCTATTGAAAGGCTTCCAGGCAGAGTGTCGTCCGATTCGGGGATCTGGTGACCGGAATGCTGACAGGTACGCTTTGCTGTCACCCGGTGACCTATGCTAAAATTCCACTGGGAGGATTTGCTCTGTTCATCCATCTAGTTCTTCTAAAGTAATTGGTCTGTGGCAGAGGCCCTAGAGCCAGGTCTGTGAGAGAGACCTGTTCCTCCCAGAAAATCCTAAGTGATGCTTCGGCTGCCAGGCCTGTGAGAGGGGTCTGTCCGGGGGCACTTTACCAACTCCAGCTAAGAGTGGCGACGTGTTATAATTTAGTACTCTATTGAGCAAGGGCTGCTCAAATAATATCCAGGCCTGATACTACAAGGTTCTTCTTTTCCTTCATCAACCTGTTCTTCCCGCTTATTGTTGATGTTGGCCGTGTTGGCCTGGAAATAAAGCATTGGAAAACTCTTTATTCACTGTCTGGACATTCGCTCACTGTTTAGGCTCACTGCTATCACCCCTAGACACATTGCCGGGTAACTTAATACACCGATCCCAAAACAATCAGCGGCTCCTTTGGGGGTAAGTGCTACATCTATTTACACACTCTCTGTCCCTCCTACCTGTCGGTAAGTTTGTGTAAGAATTCTCGTTGTGATGAGGAGAAAGGGGGACGGGGGCACCCAGTGGTTTAGTGCTTTAAGGGCATTTTTCCCTTATCCAATATGGCAACTTTGGTCATTGGGATTCTGGGAGCTCAGATGGGGGCTGTCCTGCCTTTATTGGAGATATAAATAGCGGTGAGTCAGCACGCCGCTCGTGCCCCAGGACGAAGGGAGAAGCGATGTGCTGACGTCATCACTACACAAGAGAGTCCCAGAGTGAATGGGCTGTGTTAGCCGGCTGGCCGGCTATACAATTTTCACATGCGATTTTTTATCTTCACACTGTAAGTGCAATTTTAACCAATTTTTATATTAAATGTTTACTGGATTACGCTATGTTGGCCTTTCTTTCCTTCCTCATCTGGCTATAATCATACATGACTGCTTGTGAGTGGTTGGGGAACGATTTATTGCCGAAGAAACGACATCCAGTCGCATAGACCCTTAGGCCGGGTTATAGGCCATACATCTACAGAAGATCTCTAGTTGGGATCTTCATCTTCAGTAAGAGGCAGTTATATAGAAGGTGGAGGATTTCTTTCCTATTACATCACTTTTCTTTGGTTTGCTCTGGTTTGAAGTCACCAACTTACCTATGGGAGGACTGTACATCTTTAGCCATTTTTGATCATCATCTGATGTGTTTTTTTGAAAAACAGAACATTCACTTGTTCATTTTGTATTTGGACACATTCTAATTTACTGCAAATAGGGATACCTGTTTTGTGTTATGATATCAGGAATATCGACAATATATGCATTCACTTACTTGGTTATATTGTTTTTCTTGGATATTTTCACGTTCATTTGCGCAGCTTGTTTTTTATACTGTATGTCTATTTTTTGTGTGTGTCTCACATTTTAAGTTGCAGCATTATTGTTAATTGTTCACATTTATTGTAAACAGATTGGAGTGTACATTGCCATATACAAAAAAACAACAGTTATTAAAACACTTCAATAAATTGCAGTTGTTGATTTATAAAATTGCCTAAACAAAGATAAAATAAAAATCACAACTTAAATAATAAAGGAAGAAAATAAGAAATAAAAACAAATAATTAGGGGGGAAAAAAACACAATCTACACTTGATTCAAGCAATAAAATTATTAACAGGACAATTCTACTTACCAGGCCACATGTGGTATTGCAGATAATGGCTTGGCAATTAATGTCATACAGTAGTGTTGAGCTGCTAACCATAGAAGTACATTTGCACTCATGGCAGATATTTGGAGCAGTATATATTGGAGAGCCAGGCTATAAATAAAAGGCAAGAAGAACATTTAAAATAAAATGCAAAATAGATCTTTCACAAGTGACATTTACAGTAACCCCCTATAATGGTAGAACCACCAGTGCGTGTCAATTATCAATTCATGTGCAGATAAAATAAGTAAACAAAAATTTTATTTTCACATGACTGGATAATTGAATTGAATCCTTACACAATTTATCGTGTGACCATTCTCGAAACCTTAAGTAAATAAGCTTCATAGCCTAGACATTCCTATTCTGCAGTTTTATAGTCTTATACTGTATCTGCAGTGTGCAATCATTTAAGGCAGTGGTCTCCAAACTGTGGCCCATGGGCCGGATGTGGCCTTTTTTTTTGCCTTTTGCCTTTGGGTCACTATTTCTCCCACTGTCAACAAGGTTGAGGCACCATTCCTTCCTTTGAAACCAGTAGTGGGGCACTATTCTTCCAATTGACACCCACAATGGGGCACTATTTCTACCACTGACACCAATGAATAGGCACTATTCCTCTCACCAATACCAATGATGGGGCATTATCCCTCCTCCTTCTAACCACATGTGCTTTGTAATTTTTTTTACCCCAACTGATCACCAGGTCTGATAAATTGTTTACTCCCATTGACACTAAGGCAGTTTCTACTTCCACCAGCCACAGTCTGGCCGCCACTAAATTCTGACAGACAGAAAACTGTCCCTTTGCTTAGAAAGTTTGGGCCTGTAGTGCATACATCATCCTGCATCTGCTTTATTCATTCTGTGGAACTGTGCTTGCTATACCTTTCTTGGTCATTATCCCCCACTTATCAGATCCTTCATCAGAGGCAGTTCTGACATATGGGAATCAAAGCCTATGTCTGCTATCAAAATGTCCACCTCCCTACAGTCAAAGTGCAGACCAGGGTAAGTGGTAAGTCGATATTAAGGAAAAATCAGCTACAAGCAATATTGACATGTCCTTTACCCCCAACTGGCATTTTTTGTGAACAACTTCCCCTTTAGGTAGGGTCTCAGCATTCCCCAATTTTCTTGTGGTGGCTGGATTATCGTCAGTGGGTGTAGAAAATATTCTGGCATGACTGTGGGGGATTAGTAGCCCATCTTTGGTATTAGTATGAACAATAATGCCCCATCGTTGGTTTCAGCAGGAAGAACAGTATGTCATTGTTGGTGTCAGTGCAAAGAATAGTGCCCCATCAGTGATGTCAATGGGAACAATTATGCCCTATTGTTAATGTCAGTGGAACGTATAGTGCTCCACCACTGGTATTAGTGGGAGAAATTATTACCCATTGTTGGTGTCAGTGGGAGGAATACTGCCCCATCATTGGTGTCAGTAAGAGGAATATCGGTGGGAGGACTAATGCCTCATCACTGGTGTCAGTGGAAGGAGTCATGCCCCACTGTTGGTGTCAGAGGAAGGAATATCAGTTGAAAATGGTATAGAGATCCAAAAATGTTACTGCCGACATTCCTATATGTATTATCAAAAAGGATACATGCTTTCCATGTGGGTTTGAAGGGCAGTAACCATAACTTCTATGTAACAAATAGGAATGAGCTTTATGTTTGGGTCGAACATGAGTTTGACTCAAACATTGGCTGTTCGCCGAATAGCAAACAATTTGGGGTGTTCGTGGCAAATTCGAAAGCCGCGGAACACCCTTTAAAAGTTTATGGGAGAAAGTGCTCATTTTAAAAGTTAATATGCAAGTTATTGTCATAAAAAGTGTTTGGGGCCCGGGTCCTGCCCCAGGAGACATGTATCAATGCAAAATAAAAGTTTAAAAACTAACGTTTTTTCGGGAGCAGTGATTTTAATAATGCTTAAAGTGAAACAATAAAAGTGAAATATTCCTTTAAATTTTGTACCTGGGGGCGTCTATAGGATGCCTGTAAAATAGTGCATGTTTGCCGTGTTTTTTTAACAGTCCCTGGACAAAATTACATTTCTAAAAGGAAAAAAAGTAATTTAAAACTACTCGCGGCTATAATGAATTGTCGGGTCCCCGGCAATACAGATAAAAGTCATTGAAAAAAATGTCAAGAACCAAAATAAAAAATAAAATGCGTGGGGGTCCCCCCAAAAATCCATACCAGACCCTTATCCGAGCACACAATCTGGCAGGCCTCAGGAAAAGAGGGGGCGACGAGAGCGCCCCCCCTCCTGAACCGTACCAGGCCACATGCCCTCAACATGGGGAGGATGTCCCCTTGTTGATGGGGACAAGGGCCTCATCCCCACAACTCTTGCCCGGTAGTTGTGCTAGTCTGCGGGCGGGGGGCTTATCGGAACCTGGAACCCACTTTAACAAAGGGGACCTCCACATCCCATCCCCGCTATGTGAATTGGTAACGGGGAAAAAATTCCAGCGTCGTAATCCTTCTAAGAGTCCGACCCGCCGCTATGAACGATACCGCCTCCGTAGGAGGCTCCCGGCTGAATGACGTGTGACCCGTCTGACAGCTCTTTTATAACCGAGGGCTGGGTTACCCATCCACGTCACAGGTGATGATGCAACGGGGGTTTCCGGTGGTTTCCCTGTGGTGTCACGGGTGACCCCGCCCCCTCTGACATGTCACAGGAAACTCAAGTTGCATCAGAGGGGGGCGGGGTCACCCGTGATGCCACAGGGAAACCGCTGGAACCCCCCATTGTGCCAGAGGGGGGTGGAGTCACCCATCCACGTCACGGGTGGCCCCGCCCTCAGTTATAAAAGAGCTGTCAGACGGGTCCTATGGAAGCGGTATTATTCGTAGAAGCGGGTAAAACTCGTAGAAGGATTACGACACTGGAATTTATTTTATTTTTTTATTAAAGAACTTGTCCCAACTTAATATCCATACCTAAAGGGACTGGTAATGGAATTTGGGGGGACCCCCATGCATTTTTTTTTGGTGCGGGGTTCCGCTTAACCACTTAAGTCCCGGACCATTTGGCTGGTAAAAAGACCCGGCCATTTTTTTCGATTCGGCACTGTGTCACTTTAACTGACAATTGTGCGGTCGTGCGAAGTGGCTCCCAAACAAAATTGATGTCCTTTTTTCCCACAAATAGAGATTTCTTTTGGTGGTATTTGATCACCTCTGCGCTTTTTATTTATTGCACTATAAACAAAAATAGAGCGTAAATTTTGAAAAAAATGCAATATTTTAAACTTTTTGCTCAGTTTAGGCCGATATAGGTATTCTTCTATTTTTGGTATAAAAAAAAAAAATCGCAATAAGCGTTTATTGATTGGTTTGCGCAAAAGTTATAGGCCCGGATTCAGATACAATGGTGTATCTCTTGGCGGGCGTAATGTATCCGCGTAAATTAGGGCGCAAGTTCCGTATTCTGAAAGAACTTACGCCCTAAGTTACGGCGGCGTAACGTATGTGGTCCGGCGTAAGCCCGCCTAATTTAAATGTGGATGATGTGGGCGTGTTTTATGTAAATGAACTGTGACCCCACGTAATTGACTTTTTTTCGAACGGCGCATGCGCCGTTCGTGAAAGAATCCCAGTGCGCATGCTCGAAATTACGCCGCAAATCCTCAATGCTTTAGACGTGAACGTAACTTACGTACAGCCCTATTCGCGAACGACTTACGCAAACAACGTAAATTTTTTAAAATTAGACGCGGGAACAACGTCCATACTTAACATAGGATACGCCTCATATGGCAGGGGTAACTTTACTTTGGAAAAAGCCTAACGTAAACGACGTAAAAAAAGCCCCGGGCGGACGTACGTTTCTGAATCGGCGTATCTACCTAATTTGCATATTCGACGCGGAAGTCTAGGGAAGCGCCCCTAGCGGTCAGCGTAAATATTGCACCCTAAGATACGACGGCGTAGGAGACTTACACCGCTCGTATCTAGGCAACATTGAAGCGTATCTGATTGTATGAATCAGACGCCGAGATGCGACAGCCCGAACTCAGAGTTACGACGGCGTATCTGGAGATACGCCATCGTAACTGCTTTCTGAATCCGGGCCATAGTGTACAAAATAGGGGATAGTTTTATGGCATTTTTATTAATATTTTTTTTACTAGTAATGGCGGCGATCAGCGATTTTTATCGTGACTGCGACATTATGGCGGACACATCGGACACTTTTGACACCACTTTGGGGCCATTGTCATTTTTACAGCGATCAGTGCTATAAAAATGCACTGATTACTGTAAAAATTACACTGGCCGTGAAGGGGTTAACCTGTAGGGGGCGCTGAAGGGGTTAAGTGTGTCCTAGGGAGTGCTAGTAACTATTAGGGGGAGTGACTTGCCGTGACACGTCACTGATCGTTGTTCCCAATGACAGGGAACACGATCAGTGACAATGTCACCTAGGCAGAACGGGGAGATGTTGTGTTTAAACTAACATCTCCCCGTTCTTCAGCTCTGTGACCCGATCGCGGGACATTGGTCGGTGATCAGGTCCTTGAGTCCCGCAGTCACAGAGCTCACGGCACAACACAGCTCGCAAATTAAAGGGGGTGTACCTGTACACCCATATGCGCAGCCGTGCCATTCTGTCGACGTACATAGTCGTGCACCGCTCGGGAACAGCTTAATATTCATACCAGACCCAAAGGGCCTGGTAATGGACTGGGGGGGAACCCATGCAATTTTTTTCAATGACTTTTATCCGTATTGCCGGGACCCGATAATTCATTATAGCCGTGACCGCGAGTAGTTCTAAATTACTTTTTTTCCTTTTAGAAATGTAATTTTGTGCAGGAACTGTTAAAAAAACACGGGAAACATGCGCTACTTTACAATACTATAGACACCCTCCAGGTACAAAATTTAAAGGAATATTTCACTTTATCGTTTCACTTTAAGCATTATTAAAATCGATGCACCCATAGGGCCAGATTCAGGTAGATCAGCGGATCTTTAGATCCGCGTGATCTATCTGATTTAAGATACCCTGCCGCAAGTTTGAGAGGCAAGTGGGTAATTCACTAACCACTTACCTCCAAACTTGCGGCGGCGTATCGCAAATCCCCCGGCGGAATTCAAATTCCGCGGCTAGGGGGAGTGTACTATTTAAATCAGGCGCGTCCCCGCGCTGATTTAAATGAGCATGCGCAGTCCGTGAATTTCCCGCCGTGCATTGCTCCCACTGACGTCCCTAGGACGTTAGTGGTTTTGACGCTTACGTAAACGACGTCCATCCGTATTACAGAACGATTTACACAAACGACGTAAAAAAATTCAAAATCGACGCAGGAACGACGGCTATACTTAACATTGGCTGCGCCTCATAGAAGCAGGGGTAAGTATACGCCGGGAAAGCCGCTACGGAAACATCGTAACAACACTGCGTCGGGTCCGCGTACGTTCGTGAATTCGCGTATCTTGCTGTTAACATATTATTCAACGTAAATCAGCGGGAACGCCCCCCGCGCCATTTTTAAATTACAAATAAGATCCAACGATGTAACACAGTTACACCTGTCGGATCTTAGCCATATCTATGCGTAACTGATTCTATGAATCTGTCATATACCCCTGAAGAAGAGGACAAAGGAACTACTTTGAAACATATTGGGTGATTGTGGTGTAATTTACTGTACCGTATGTATTTTGTGATTATGTAATGCTCCCTAGTGGAGAATGCTTATGCGTATTTTTTAACATGTGGTTCTATGTATACAAAAGGTCACCAGCCATGATGGTTTTAAGTCTTGTTTTTATTTATCTATGACATACAGCTTTGTTACATTTTTTACATAAAAGTTATGGTTATTGCCCTTCAATGTCCCATGGGAAAAATGTATCCTTTTTGCGTTAGAGGGAGGAAAAGTGTGCCAGGGGCCAGATAAATGAAAGCAAAAGGGCTGCATCTGGCCCTAGTTTGGGGACCACTGGCCTAAGCTATGCACATAGACTAGAGATAAGCCAAATACCCCCCAGTTCAGTTTGCACCAGAACTCTCAAACATCGCAAAAGTTCAAAGCCCGAATGACAAACCCCATTGAAGTCTATGGGGCCCAAACAGCAAAATTCTAAAGTGCCAATTTTGAAGGTTTATATGCAAGTTATTGTCCATAAAAAGGGTATGGGGGCTAAGGTACTACCCTAGTGCACATGTACCAATGAAAACACTTTTTAACTTTTAAAAAATATTGTTTTTAACCAGTTCCTTACCGACCCATAGTAAAATGACGCAGACAGGAACCTTCTCTCCCTCTGGGTGGACGTCATATGACGTCCACCGCTTCTTGCCGCTACTGCGGGCCCCTGGGCAGCGTGGCGATCAGAGACAAGGCGTGTCCCTCGGACACAGCCCATCCCTGATCGGGGTAAAGAGCCAATGAAATTGGCTCTTTGCCACGTGACCATCTGTATCCAATCACAGCCGGTCACTTTGCATAGGTACAGCGTGCACGCCGCTCGTGTGCGCCCCCGGGGCGTGCAGCGCGGCTATCAGGGACGAGGCTCGTCCCTTGGACAAAGCCCAGCCCGATCAGGGTAAAGAGCAAATTTAATTTGGCTCTTTACCACGTAACCGGCTGTGTTCAATCACAGCCGGTCACAAGTGTAAACAAAGCAGACTGTAACTGCTGTTGCTGGGTTCTCCTCCTCACACACTGATCCAGTGTGAGAAGGAGAAATCATAACAGTGAGTTACAGTATTACTAATTATCACTACTGTACCCAGATTTCCCCCCTCAAATAAAGAGTACCTGTCACCCCCATCAGAAGTACCTGTCACCCCCATCAGAAGTACCTGTCACCCCCCATCAAAAGTACCTGAGTACCTGTCGCCCCCATCAAGAGTACCTAAGTACCTGTCACCCCCCATCAACAGTACCTGAGTACCTGGCACCCCATCAGGAGTACCTGAGTACCTGTCACCCCCATCAGGAGTACCTCTCACCCCGTCTGAGTACCTGAGCCCAGCAGTGCCTGATGTGCAGCCAATTTCTAGCTGACATACAGCCCATTAGTTCTTGTCGTGCATCCCTGTAATACAGCCACCATGTCCAGAAAAGTATACACCCCAGAAGAGGCATGCCAAATGCTAACCCTGACCAATGAGAGCAGCGGGGAGCTCTCACTGCCCCAGTACAGTTCTGATTCCAGTTTTGATTCTGGTTCGCAATACAAACCCCCCAAAGGCAGTACATCCGAATCAGAGGAGTAAGTAGTCCGTCCAAAAAGAAGACGGTCTGAACTTCAGGCAGCTACCAGCAGTGCCAGACACCCTAATGGTCAATCAGCAAATGCCAAATGGCTCTAGACCCCAGGAGGAGAGGCCCAGTACAAGTGCTGCTAGACCCCAGGAGGAGAGGCCCAGTACAAGCGCTGCTAGACTCCAAGAGGAAAGGCCCAGTACAAGCTCTGGAATTCCATGCCGAAGAAGTAGTGCCCAAACCCATCTACTGGATGCCTTGGCCAACCCATTGTGGCTGCCTTCTAGGTAGGCCAGATGTGCAGGCCAACACCAAAGGTTTCTCTGCAATCGTGGACCAAACAAATCTTTTTGCCCGTCATTACATACAAAACAACTCCAACTCATGCTATGCCCACCCTTTTGAATGGAGACCCCTAACAGTGGAGGAGCTTAGATTGTTTTTAGCCCTTTACGCTCAACATGGGGCTTACAAAAAAATGAACTGCATTCATATTGGTCTACCAAGCCCATCCACCATATGCCAATTTTTTCAGCTGTGATCTCCAGGTGCCACTATGACATGATCATGCAGTTCCTGCATTTCAGTGATAACTCGCAATGCCCCCCCCCCCGAAATCATTCGGACTTTGATAAATTGTAAAAAATTTGCCCCTAATTGATTTTTTTAATAAGAGGTTTGCCGAACTTTACATCCCTGACCAGAACATCTCTGTGGACGAATCCCTGGTCCATTTCACAGGCCGGCTGGGAATCAAGCAGTATATTCCCAGTTTAAGGGGGCAAGGTATGGCTTGAAGATCAACAAGCTCTGTGAAAGCTCCTCCGGATATGTACAGTAGGTGACCGCGATATTGTGTCAATCTCGCTGCATTTCTCGGCGAGATTGACCACCTACGAGCCCTGTCGCGGGAGCCAACCCAGAGGGAAAAAGCCGACATACTCCGACTTAGAATGAACGGGGATCCGACTTGGATTCCCACCAATTCCAGACACTGTGTTTAGTATGAATCATGAGCCACGCCAAATTTTAAATTAAAAACCGGCATGGGTTCCCCTCCAGGTGTATACCAGGCTCTTGGGTCTGGTATGGATTGTAAGAAGAACCCCCCTACGCCGAAAAAACTGCGTGGGGGTTCCCCCAAAATCCATACCAGACCCTTATCCGAGCACACCACCTGGCCGGTCAGGAAAGGAGTGTGGACAAGCGAGCGCCCCCCTCTTGAGCCGTACCAGGCCGCATGCCCTCAACATGGGGGAAGGGGGCGCCCTGCGGCCCCCCACCCCAGAGCACCCTGTCCCCATGTTGATGGAGACAAGGGCCTCTTCCCAACAACCCTGGCCGTTGGTTGTCGGGGTCTGTGGGCAGGGGCTTATCAGAATCCGGGAGCCCCCTTTAATAAGGGGGCCCCCAGATCCCGGCCCCCCACCCTAGGTGAATGAGTATGGGGTACATCGTACCCCTACCCATTCACCTGGAGGAAAAGTGTAAAAAAACACACTACACAGGTTTTTAAAGTAATTTATTAGTCAGCTCCGGGGGTCTGCAGAGCAGCCAGGCAGAAGGAAGAAGGCACCGGAGAGCGGGAGAAGAACCCGGGGGCCGTGGAGACGACACCAGAGAGCAGAAGAAAAGAGCGGAGAAGTCGAAAGAAGACCCCTGGAGAGTGGAGAAGTTGGAAGAAGACCCCCGAAGTCACAAGAAGACCCCTGGAGCTGACTAATAAATGACTTTAAAAATCTGTGTAGTGTGTTTTTTTTTTACATTTTCCTCCAGGTGAATGGGTAGGGGTACGATGTACCCCATACTCATTCACCTAGGGTGGGGCCCGAGATCTGGGAGCCTCCTTATTAAAGGGGGCTCCCGGATTCTGATAAGCCCTCGCCCACAGACCCCGACAACCAAGAGGCCCTTGTCCTCATCAACATGGGGACAGGGTGCTTTGGGGTGGGGGGGCGAAGGATGCCCCCCTGCCCCAAAGCACCCACCCCCCATGTTGAGGGCATGTGGCCTGGTAAGGCTCAGGAGGGGGGGGCGCTCGCTCATCCCCACTCCTTTCCTGCCTGGCCTGGCGGCGTGCTCGGATAAGGGTCTGGTATGGATTTTGGGGGAGCCCCCATGCAGTTCTTTCGGCATAGGGGGATTTTCCTTACAATCCATACCAGACCCAAGGGCCTGGTATGCTCCTTGAGGGGAACCCATGCCGGTTTTTTATTTAAAATTTGGCATGGAGGTTCCCCTCATGATTCATACCAAACACAGTGTCTGGAATTGGCAGGAATCCAAGTCGGATCCTCGTCGCTTCTATCTCGTGCTTGCTGTAATGTGTTTTTCCTTTTTCAGCGAGCTCGGGATTTCAGCACCCTGTCGCCGCGAACCAGCGCGATGCGATCGTGCTGGAAACACATTCTCGCGGACAGGTACTGTAAATGCCTTTCGTGTGTACGAAGGCAAAGACTCCCAGCTCCAGCCCCCTGCTGCATGCTGACCACATCCCTGCCTGTTACCTGGACCGATGCTCATCTCTGTGGACCATTTCACTACTAAAACCGCAGGTAATCTTTTGTTTACTCTTTGCTCAGAGGAATTTTGGTTTGTAATTGGTATGTACAGTATATGCTATGGGTTAGAAATATGAAGGGCCTTAAACAATGTGATAGGTTGGCAGAGATTTGTGTGTGTAATGTATGCTCCTAGAACGCCTGGAGGCTGGACCTCTGTATGTGGCCAGGCTATGTAAAAGTCTTACACATGTGTAGATTATACGTTGGGGTGTTAGCTTTCCAAAATGGGGTCATTTAGTGCGTGTTTTCCATTGTCCTGGTCTTCAAAAGTGCAATAGGTGGTTGAGAAATGAGATGTGTAATTTATGCTTGTAGAACACCTGAAGGTTCTACTTCAATGTTGGGCTTCTGTATGTGGCCAGGCTATGTAAAAGTCTCACACATGTGGTATCACCATACTCAGGAGTAGCAGAATGTATTTTGGGGTGTCATGTTTGCTATGTACATGCTGTGTGTTAGAAATATCTTATAAATGGACAATTTAGTGTAAAAAATGCGTTTTAATTTTTTTTCCAAATTTTTCAAAAACTTCTGGAGAAAAATGAACCGTTCAAAAGACTCATTATGCCTCATGGATTATACGTTGGGGTGTTAGATTTCCAAAATGGGGTCATTTTGTGGGCGTTTCCATTGTCCTGGTGCTCCAGGGTCTTCAAAAGTGTGATAGATTTTTTTTTCATGGGGTAGTATATATTTAATTTTTTTTTATTTTTTTTTATTTTTTATATTATATTTTTTTTTTTTTTTTTTTCTTTTTTCTCTCCTCTCCATGTTTATGTACACCTAAGTAAATACACAATAAAGGGAATTAACCCCTATAGTTTAACCGTTTTTCCTTTTTCTCCTCTTCTTGTTCTTCATAATTCACTTTGGTTATTATATATTTAAGTAAATACACAATTAGGGGACTTAACCCCTATATATCTCACTATATCTAGTAGGACTTAATGTCTCTTATTTGGTCTTCACAGGGGAAAGTGTTCCCCCCCTCTTTTTCTTTTTTTTTTTTTTTTTTTTATTTATTTTTTTTCTTTTTTTTTTACATATTTAAGAAAATACACAATAAGGGGAATTAACCCCTCTACTTTTCACTGGTATTCTAAATGAACTCCCTTTTCTTCACAATCCCATCGTGTTTTGGCGCACTTAAGTAAATATACATTAAGGGGAAGTAACCCCTAATCCTCACCATATTTCAGTAAGATTTCGTGTTTTTTTTTTTTTTTTTTTTTTTTTTTTTTTTTTTTTTTTTTAGAAGAAAGTCTTTTTAGTTTATTTTCCCTCTCATGGGGTAGTATATACTGAATTTGTTTTTTTTTTACACCTAAGTAAATACACAATATAGGGGAATTAACCCCTATAGTTTAATTATCTTTCTCTTTTCTTTTCTTCTTGTTCCTCATAATTCACTTTTGTTATTATATATCTAAGTAAATACACAATTAGGGGAATTAACCCCTACATATCCCACTATATTTTAGAGGGACTTATTACCTTTTTTTTTTTTTTTTCCCCTCTCTCTCTCCTCCCTCCTCCTCTCGGTCTGTCTCTCCCCTCTCCCGCTGTCTCCTATGTCTCTCTCTTTCCCTATGTCCCTCCCTATGTGGGTATTGTCATCTATCAGGGAGACGGAAGGGGAAGGACTGGCCCCGGGGCAGAATGTGACGGAGAAATCCAGTAGTAGAATGTAGTAGTGGTAGAAGAAGATACAGTGTTTATATTTGTCTTTTCTTTTTTTTTTCTTTTTTAATCGAAGGGGTACATATCGAGACCGTAGATGTGAGTCTGTATATATTGATTTTATGTTGTATTGATTGTATTTATTGTTTTGTGAAAAAAATGAATAAAAGTATTTGACATAAAAAAAAAAAAAAGTGTGATAGGTTGTCATCTAATGAGATGTGTAATTTCTGCTCCTAAAGCGCCTGGAGTTGCTACTTATATGTTGGGCCTCTGTATGTGGCCAGGCTGTGTCTCACACATGTGGTATCGCCATACTCAGAAGGAGCAGTAGAATGTATTTTGGGGTGTCATTGTAAGTATGTGCTGTGTGAGAGAACTAACTTGTTATTATGACAATTTTGTGTAAAAACAAAAATCGTCATATTCCCAAGAATTGTGGGAAAAAATTACAACTTCAAAAAATTCACCATGCATCTTATGAAATACTGTGGAATGTCTACTTTACAAAAAGGGGTCATTTGGGGGGTATTTGTACTTTCCTGGCTTGTTAGGGTCTCAAGAAATGAGATAGGCCATCAGTACACCAGGTGTGATCAGATGTGATACATTTTCAATGATTTGCATCATAGCTTGTAGACTCTAACATTCACAGAGACCAAATAATATACACTAATTTGGATTATTTTTACAAAAGATAATGTAGCAGTATACATTTTGGCCCAAATTTATGAAGAAAAATGATTTCTTTGCAAAATTTTAAGATAGAAACAAAAAAAAGGTTTTTTTTTTCAAAGTTGTCTCTCTTTTATTGCTTATATTGCAAAAAGAAAGCTCTGTTTGTGAGAACAAAATGCAAAAAAAATTGTTTGGAGACTATATAGCATGAGAAATTGGCATTCAAAGTGTGAGAGCGCTGAAAGATGAAAAATGGTCTGGGCAGGAAGGGTATATAAATGTCCTGTATTAAAGTGGTTAACCACTTCCCGCCCGGTCAATAGTCAATTGACGTCCGGGAAGTGGTTGTGAAATCCTGACTGGACGTCTATTGACGTCCTGCAGGATTTTATGCCAGCGCGCGCCCGTGGGGGCGTGCAGCGCGGCAATCGGTGATGCGGGGTGTCAGTCTGACACTCTGCATCTCTGATCTCGGTAAAGAGCCTCCGGCGGAGGCTCTTTACTACGTGATCAGCCGTGTCCAACCACGGCTGATCACGATGTAAACAGGAAGAGCCGTTGATCGTCTCTTCCTCACTCGCGTCTGACAGACGCGAGTAGAGGAGAGCCGATCGGCGGCTCTCCTGACAGGGGGGGTTTGCGCTGATTGATTATCAGCGCAGCCCCCCCTCGGATGCCAACACTGGACCACCATGGAGTGCCCCCTGGTGCTCAAAAGAGCAAAAAAAAACACCAATAATAAAATTAACACAATCAATGCCAATCAGTGCCCAGACTGACTGGCAACATGGGCACTGGCTGAAATGATGCCCAGCAATGCCATCAGTGCCACCCCTCAGTGTCCATCAGTGCCACCTCTTAGTGCCCACCTATCAGTGCCCATCTGTGCCACCCATAAGTACCCATCAGTGCCACCCATAAGTGCCACCCATGAGTGCCCATCAGTGCCGGCAAAGCGTGCCCATCAGTGCCGCCTATGAGTGCCCATCAGTGCCGCTTATGAATGCCCATCAGTGCCGCCTATCGTGCCCATCAGTTCCACCCCATCGGTGCCCATCAGTGCCACCTCATCGGTGCCCATCAGTGCTGTCATTATCAGTGCCCATTTTTGAAGAAGAAAAGAAAAAAGAAAGCTCTATTTGTGGGAACAAAATGATAAAAATTTCATTTGGGTACAGTGTAGCATGACCGCGCAATTGTCATTTAAATTGCGACAGTGCTGAAAGCTGAAAATTGGCTTGGGCAGGAAGGTGCGTAAGTGCCTGGTATGGAAGTGGTTAAAGAAGTAGTGATTTTAATGATGCTTAAAGTGAAACAGTATAAATGAAAAATGTATTTAAATATAGTGCCTGGGGGGTCCCCGTAGTCTTCCTGTAAAGTGGCACATCTGGACATTTAATTAGATTT
Organism: Rana temporaria; assembly: GCF_905171775.1. Taxonomy (NCBI): domain Eukaryota; kingdom Metazoa; phylum Chordata; class Amphibia; order Anura; family Ranidae; genus Rana; species Rana temporaria. The sequence continues at coordinate 48,262,892 of NC_053499.1, read as the reverse complement.
TCCCTGCAAGCTTTGGGAAGCCAGTCTGTATGATGAGGCCACAATTTAGTGAACTCAGAACAAAATTAGAGAATTTTGGGATAAATTATGGTGTCTCTATGGCAGACATTGGGTGAAAATAACAAAGTTTTGCACCACAGTCAGCAAGCCTTATGTGAAGAAGCCAAATTATGGTACACTTAGGCCAATAATAACAATTTATTTTTATATAAAGTCTTGTGTCTCCTCCACAGACTTTGGATAGAAGTTACAGGTGTGGAAAAATTGTTGGTGGGGCCTTTCACACTGTAATCCTACAGAGGTACTGTACTGTACTCAAGAATTGGCATTGCTATAAAAAAATAGAAATTTGATGCACCTGTTAAAAAATTGGTCTTTGGGTGTTAATTGGTCCCATGGAACCTATACCAAAAAAAATACTTCAAGATAAAATCAACACCCACAAAGCAAGGTAGCCTAGACAGTCTTGTAGAGATTCCAGATCCCAATAACACTTAATCAGCCACATTGGCATCAGGGGCTTGATAGCTGCTGCTAATCCAAGACTGATTCATTTTGACAAATGTCAGCCAGTCAACGGAGTCTGGGGACAGACACACTCTTTGATCCATCATAAAAACTCTGGCAGCACTGAATGCCTGCTCAGAAAACACACTGGGTGCAGGGCAGCCTGGCAGCTCAATAGCATACTGGGCAAGTTCTGGCCAAGGACTAAAACAATTCTGAAATGCATCACTTCTCCACTGCTGCTCTTTTCACCAACAGAAGCCTCAAAACTAGCAACCTACCTGAAAAGGCATTACATAAACTCCTCTTTAAGTTGTCCTCAAGATATTTCATCCTGCACTCCCTCTGCTTCCATGGCGTGAACCACCTATGGGCCTGCTTGCTGGACCACGTGTCAGCAGTAAGGTGACCTTGCCCAATAATGCCAAAACATTGCCTTCCATGTGATGGTACAAAGCTGGAATGGCCTTACATGCAAAGAAATAGTGACTGGGAACCTGCCATTGTGGTATAGCACATTCTGAAAATTCACAGAAGGGGGCAGAATCCACCACCAGACGGAAAGGCAGAGGTTGTACAGCCAGCAATTTGGACAAACTGGAAATTAGGCGCTGGCATGTGGATGTCAGGAAGTTTATGGGGCCACTGGGGCAGATAAATTTGCCTGCTATAATCTACAGCTGGTGATGTGCTGCTGGAAAATGTGTTGCAAGGACCTGTGACACCCTTGGCTACACCATCATCCCTGTCAGTGGAGGCTGCCAAGAGGTCATAAAATATAGCAGGGGTAGACATGAAAGGTGAGGAGTGAGGAGGAGAAGAATTGTGTCCCTTGTGTGTGGCTTTCAGGTGCTCTTGTCAATGGGCTGAGTTGTGGGAGGTTAAATGCCTTGTCAAGCATGTGGTACCCAAATGGATGGTGTTTATGTTCTGCTTGCGGCGGAGATTGAAAATTGCAACAGTATGATCAACTGCACATGTGCTAAAAAAGGCCCACTCAGTTGAGCTGTGGGAAGTGGGCTGGGAGATAACAGCTCCACGATCTGATGAAATAGGGTGGCTGCTCTCTACTCTTCCATGATAGCTGCCTCTGGAGGTCATCCTGCCTCGATGGGATTGTTTCTCTCTCTCACTTTCCTCCTCTGCTCTATCTGACACCTAACTAGCGTCAGTGACCTCATCATCATCCCCTCCAGCCTCATCATCAATGGAGCCAACTTGGCAATACGCCGCGGCTAGGGGAACATGACTGCTAATTTGTTGCTTATCAGTGTTCTCCCCTTGTTGGAGGCTTATGTCACTCCCTTCACATACCTCAGAGCCAACATTAGAATCTAGTAATGTATGTGCAACCTTAAGAAGCAAGTGGCTTGTGCTGTGTTCAAATAATTCAGCTGACTCCTCCATGTGTGATGCTGGGGCTATGGCAGGAGTAGCTGTGGATAAGGAGGCAGAATAAGCCGCTCTGGCAGCTGCGGCAAAATGTGCACTAGTGTCAGCTTGGGTCATAGAGAAGGATGAGGATGGTTTAGTAAGTCAGTCCACCACCTCCTCTACATGCTGTGACTGGATAGCATGGGCAACATCACAAATGCTGCTGGTCCCCTTAGTGGCATGGGAATGTCTGCCTCTCCTTGTTGGCCTCCCAGACATGATGGGGGGTGGGCTTATTACCCAAATGTAATAGAAACTGGGAAATGTGTAATTGGATGCACTTTTTTTAATGAAACGTGTTGTTTGGTGAGGACCAACTCAGCATTGCAGTCAGAAAAACTGCAACTGACAATAAAAAAAGGGAGGGGGGGGGGGGCAGGGGACAAAAAAGAAGAAAAAAATGCAGCAACCAAAAAAAAGGGTATGCAGCACTAAATGTTAAGTAATGCTGTGTTAAAAACTGCACTACACGAACACACAATATTCACACACTATACTAACAATACACTACACTCAGAGTCACAATACACACTAACTCGCTAGTAGCAAACTGAGCTCTTTAAAATTTGGGCTTCACATAATTTTTCAGGTTCTGAAGAACGACCAAATTTTTTTTCGAACATGCTGCATTTTTTAACGTTGTTTTAAACTATGCCGTTTTTCGGGTTGTAAAAAATGATCGTGTGTGGGCTAAAACGACGAAAAAACCCTGCGCATGCTCAGAAGCAAGTTATGAGTTATAAGCCCAGTCTTCCCCCTTGCTGGCCTTCCCCAGTGACGTAGCAGAGGGTGCGTCAGAGGGTGCGGGGTCACGTGACGGGTGGCCACGCCTCCCCTATATAAGAAATGTTACAGCTTCAGCCACTCATTAGCTGGGCTGTGTCCATCGGTGAGAGGAGGTCGGCGATGCTGCGCTCTGGATGGATGGATCTTCTCATCGCTGGACTGGAGATCACCCGCACCCGTCGCTGGATACAGACAACGTTGGAGCAGGAAGCTGGGAACGAGTGTCACCGCTGGATTTATTTTAATTTTTTTTATTAATAAAGGACTTTTTTCTACGGTGTGTGTTTTTTTTAACTATTTACACTTGCTTCATGAAATGGTAGGGGTACAATGTACCCCATTACCAATTCACATAGGGGGGGCAGGATCTGGGGGTCCCCTTTGTTAAAGGGGTCTTCCAGATTCTGATAAGCCCCCCGCCCGCAGACCCCCACAACCACCGGGCAAGGGTTGTGGGGATGAGGCCCTTGTCCCCATCAACATGGGGACATCCTCAACATGGGGACATCCGGCCGCACTCTTCCCCCCCCTCTTTTCTGCGGCCGGCCAGGTTAACGTGCTCGGATAAGGGGTCTGGTGTGAATTTTTGGGGGAACTCCACGCCATTTTTTTTTTAATTTGACGGCGGGGTTCCCCTTAATATCCATTCCAGACCTGAAGGGCCTGGTAATGGAATTTGGGGGGACCCCCACGCTACTTTTTTTATTTTTTATGAATGAATTCGCTCTGAATTGCCAGAGCCGACAATTCATTATAGCCGCAAAGCTGGTTTTAAAATACTTTTTTTCCTTACAGAAATGACACTTTGTGCAGGGACAGTTCTAAGTACTGGAAACATGCGCTATTTCACATGCTAACTTTACACCCCCCCTAGGTACAACATTTTAAGGAATATTTCACTTTTTTCTGTTTCACTTTTAGCATTATTAAATTCACTGCTCCTGAAAAAACTGCCGTTTTTAAAACTTTTTTAGGACAATAACTTGCATATTAGCCTTTAAAATTAGCACTTTAGATTTCTCCCATAGACTTTAACAGGGTGTTCTGCGGCTTTTCGAATTTGCCGCGAACACCCCTAATTGTTCGTTGTTCGCCGAACAGGTAATGTTCGAGTCGAACATGAGTACGACTCAAACTCGAAGCTCATCCCTAATCATCACATTGCCCAATCAGGGCTCTGATAGTGCTAATTGGAGAAGCCTTACATCTGACCAGCAGTCAAGTGCAAGGTTTCATCCATTTAGGGCCATAGAATGCACTGTGAAGCATGCAGTGCATTGTGGAGCGCTCGGCGAGCGAACATCCCGCCAAACTACCCACAAATTTGTGTCTTCACTCACCAGGCTATATTCGGGCTGAAATTTTGCTTTGCTTGAACTGTTCACCCAACACTAACATAGACTCAAGTGGACAGTCATTACACAATTCTGTAACAGGATCAGTAATCAGTTCAATGATCAGACAGAGAGTAATTGGAACTTGCAGTTTGATAAACAGGTGCAAAGTAAAGTCAGTAATGCAAAACAGGTCCAGAATAGCAAAAAGCATGCATACATTGCAGAATAATACAAAAAAGATCACTGAAACAAACACAGACTCTTCACAGCAATGTCTCTGGAGATTAGTCAGGGAAACAGGGAAATGTGGGTACATCACACAGTCTCTCTAAGGCCTCGTACACACGATCGGTCAAAACCGATGAAAACGGACTGAAGGACCTTTTCATCGGCCCAAACCGATCGTGTGTGGGCCCCATCGGTCAGTTATCCTTCGGTCAAAAAAATTAGAACGTGCTTTAAAATTGAACCGATGGACTGGTAACCGATAGGTCAAAACCGATCGTTAGTATGCAAAAGCATCGGTTAAAAACCTGCGCATGCTCAGAATCAAGTTGACGCATGCTTGGAAGCATTGAACTTCATTTTTTTCAGCACGTCGTTGTGTTTTACGTCACTGCGTTCTGACACGATCGTTTTTTAACCGATGGTGCGTAGGCGCGACGGACCATCAGTCAGGTTCATCGGTTAACCGATGACAACGGTCCGAAGGATGGACTGATCGTGTGTACGCGGCCTGAGGCCCCGTACACACGACAGAGGAACTCGACGTGCTTGGCACGTCGAGTTCCTCGTCGAGTTTTGGGATGAAGCCGCCGAGGAGCTCGGCGGGCCGGCTTCTCCCATAGAAGAACGAGGACAACGAGAAAATAGAGAACATGTTCTCTATTTTCTCGTCGAGTTCCTCGGCGGCTCCATCGAGCCAAAACTGTACAGACGACAGAGATTCTCGGCAGAATCCGGGTTTTGACCGAGTTTCTCGGTGAATTCTGCCGAGAATCTCTGTCGTGTGTACGAGGCCTAAGACTCTGCAGCTAAACATAAGGGCCTCGCTGAGAAACAATACTTAAGTAAAACTGTTCAGAAAAACAGTTACTTGAGCTTAATCTCATAAACAGTATCCCACTCCGTGAAATCCAAGGTAGCTCTAGTACCACAGGTGAGGCACTCCCCACAATAGCTAGGTCTTTGGAGAAGCTGCATTCCATTAGACTTCTGCCTGCCTGTCAGCACGCTGGTTCTGACAGAGGGAGAAAAGCTGCAGAACAAAAAATCTTTGCCTCACCAGATGTGGCCTTTCTTAACAGCTTGCGGAGAAAAGCAAAAAATCTCACCTTCCCTGGGGACATTCAGAAAGTTGAAAGAAATGGAGCTAAAGGGGCCTGCAAATGCACCTTCTGGACATTGGTAAGTAAATGGGTACTCCATTACAATCCAACCATCCTTATTATTTAACCTCCCTCTGGGCAAGTGGTTTGCAGGTCAATGCAGAGTGCTACATTAACCGGCAGGGCTGTCATTTCAACTTTGTCAGTGGACAGGAGGGAGGCAGGGAGAGAGAGAGAGGGATATCAACACAGGCTTAGCAGGGTAAAGAGTAGTGGCCTGCCTCAACTCCAAGTTTAAGGGGCCCCTGCTGTTCCAATATGTCAAAACTTTTACCCTCATATCCTTTTTCTACAAGAAACATTTAGTGAGAAGCAAGGTTCTTTCCTTCAAGAGGTCCAGGGTTCAAAAGACATTTCATGCCTCATATTTATTTTACTCCAGGGGTGTATCCATTTTAATTAGTAAATGTGTATCTTGTACAACTGAGGGAGTGCACTCCGTTCTGAATAGTAAATATGCATTCCGCCTTCTCCCGGATGTCTGCCCGTGTGAAGAGGGGGGTGTGGCTGTGGCGATACTTTTATGGGCATCTCCCTGACCGTTCATCACACACATTATATACCCATTACATGGATCACTTCCACGCTCTTGGACTACTTTCCACCTCCAGGTATTGACTCACCTTTTTGTTTTCCAATTCCTCTTTCCTTTTCTGGACATTTCTCTTCCTTTCTTTGGTTTTCTTTGTTTCATGGCCCCTAAGTGGTCACTCCTTTTTTGGATTCTCATCCACACTTTTCCCCTTATCTTTTTCTCCTTACTTAGTCCCATTGCCCTCACCACACTCCCACATCTCTCCTCTTTATTCTACCCTTACTTGTCCACTATTTCTTTGCCCAATCTCACTCACACATACTCATAATCAGTGGCGGCCCGTCCATAGGGGGCGCCTGGGCGCCGCCCCCCTCCCCAAGTCAGTAAAAAAAAAAATAATAAAAAAAAAAAAAAAAAATTATTTAACCACTTCCATACAGGGCACTTACGTACCTTCCCGCCCAAGCCAATTTTCAGCTTTCAGCACTGTCGCACTTTGAATGGCAATTGCGCGGTCATGCTACATTGTACCCAAACAAAATTGGCGTCCTTTTTTACCCACAAATAGAGCTTTCTTTTGGTGGTATTTGATCACCTCTGCAATTTTTTTTTTGCGCAACAACTAAAAAAAGACCAAAAATTTTGAAAAAAATTAAGTTTTTATTTTTTTCTGTAATTTTTTTGTAAATAAGTAAGTTTTCTCTTTCAATTACGGGCACTGATATGGTGGCACTGATGGGCACAGATGAGATGGCACTGATGGACATCGACGAGGTAGTACTGACGGGCACAGATGAGGTGGCACTGATTGGCGGCGCTGGTATGCGGCACTGATGGGCACACATAGGCGGCACTCATGGGCACACATAGGCGGCACTGATGGGCACTCATGGGCGGCACTGGGCACTCATAGGCGGCACAGATGGGCACTCATGGGCGGCACAGATGGGCACTGTGGGGTGGCACAGATGGGCACTGTGGGGTGGCACTGATGGGCACTGTGGGGTGGCACTGATGGACACTGTGGGGTGGTACTGATGGACACTGTGGGGTGGCACTGATGGACACTGTGGGGCGGCACTGATGGACACTGTGGGGCGGGACTGATTTACTTGTTGCCAGTCAGTGCCCATTTGTGGGCACTGATTGGCATCTTTTTTTTTTTGCATCCTTTTTTTTTTCCCAGACTTTTTTTTTTTCAGACTTTTTTTTTTTTTTTTGGACTTTTTTTTTCTTATTTTTTTTTGTTTTGCCCTTCCCTGGTGGGCATCCCTGGTGGTCCATGTGGCGATCCGAGGGGGGGCTGCGCTGATAAACAATCAGCGTGAACCCCCCCTGTCAGGAGAGCCGCCGATCGGCTCTCCTCTACTCGCGTCTGTCAGACGCGAGTGAGGAAGAGCCATCGACGGCTCTTCCTGTTTACATCGTGATCAGCCGTGGTTGGACACGGCTGATCACGTGGTAAAGAGTCTCCGTGAGAGACTCTTTACCGAGATCGGTGTTGCGGGGTGTCAGACTGACACCCCCGCAACAGCGATCGCCGCGATGCGCGCCCCCGAGGGCGCGCAGCGGCTAAGAATCCTGAGGACGTCATATGACGTCCAGTCAGGATTCTACAACCACTTTGCCGACGTCAATCTGTCATTGGTGGGCGGCAAGTGGTTAAACATGTCCCTTTAAAAAAAAAAAAAAAATCGAAAAAACTTCCTTATGTGCACTGTGTCCGAGCGCCGGGCGCCGGGCAAGTGCAGATTGAGTAGCGCCACGTCTGTGCAATCACGAGATTGCAGATGTGGCGCTACATTGGCAGAAAAAAAATGCCTTTGTGGCGGAGCGCATCGCGCCACAGCTTCCGGCGCGATTGACTTGGACTTGGGGCCAGGCGCGTGCACGGCACCCAGTATATTTCTGTGCCTGTGCCAACGTCAGGAAGTGACGTCGGCACTCTGCAGACCAGAGGGACGCACCTCCGTGAGCCGGGCATGAAGGAAAGGTAAGTCTGCAGCATTATACATTCCCCTCAGCAGCAGAGCAGTTTTCACAGCAAAGCTAGCTGCCTAATGTTCAGTGAAGCTAGCGGCCTGCCCCCCCCTTATTAAACTTCTTAATCCTAATTCTATTTTGGACGAAAATAGCGGTCGGCTCCTGGTCCTGAGAGGAGAGGGACCGAGAGAGCCCGGGGAAGAGGAGGACACTTCCTGGACACTGGCAGGGTAAGTATCACTGAATGTGATGGTGCGAGGAGGTGAAGGAGAGGGACAGACGAGCAGCTGAGAACCGGAGTGTAACAGCCTGTCTTCTACACAGACAGGGGAGAGATCACTCTGACAGGAGACACGTGGGTTGGAGATGTACTGTACAGTATAATGGTGTGGGACATAGCAGATATACTGATCAACCCACCCTCTCCATCTCCCTCCCCCCTCTCTCACTTCCTACACCTCCCTCCCCCCTCTTTCTACACCCCCACCACCTCTCCCCACTCTCTCACTACCCCATCTTCCTACATCCTCCACCCCCTCTCTCACTACCCCCCCACTTTCTACACCCCCTCTCTCACTACCCCCCCACTTTCCACACCCCCCTCTCACTACCCCCCCAATGCCTACACCCCCTCTCTCACTACCCCCCAATGCCTACACCCCCTCTCTCACTACCCCCTCTTCCCCTCTCCTTCTCTCTCCATCTCTATCTACCCCCAATGCCTACACCCCTCTCTCACTACCCCCTCTTCTTACACCCCTCTCCTTCTCTCTCCCTCTTCCCCCTCTCTAACTACCCCCTCTTCCTACACCCCCCAACCACCTCTCCCCCTCTCTCACTACCCCCCTATTTCTACACCCCCTCTCTCACTACCCCCAATGCCTACACCCCCTCTCTCCCTCTGTCACTACCCCCTCTTCTTACACCCCTCTCCTTCTCTCTCCCACTCCCCCCTCTCTATCTACCCCCCACTTCCTACACCCCCCTCTCTCACTACCCCCCAATGCCTACACCCCCTCTCTCACTTCCCCCCTCTTCCCCTCTCCTTCTCTCTCCATCTCTATCTACCCCCAATGCCTACACCCCTCTCTCACTACCCCCCTCTTCTTACACCCCTCTCCTTCTCTCTCTCCCTCTTCCCCCTCTCTCACTACCCCCTCTTCCTACACCCCCCAATCACCTCTCCCCCTCTCTCACTACCCCCCTATTTCTACACCCCCTCTCTCACTACCCCCAATGCCTACACCCCCTCTCTCCCTCTGTCACTACCCCCTCTTCTTACACCCCTCTCCTTCTCTCTCTCACTACCCCCTCTTCCTACACCCCCCAACCACCTCTCCCCCTCTCTCACTACCCCCCTATTTCTACACCCCCTCTCTCACTACCCCCAATGCCTACACTCCCTCTGTCACTACCCCCCAATGCCTACACCCCCTCTCTCACTACCCCCTCTTCTTACACCCCTCTCCCCCCTCTTCCTACACCCCCGAACCACCTCTCCCCCTACCCCCCTATTTCTACACCCCCTCTCTCCCTCTGTCACTACCCCCCCCCCCCACTGCCTACACCCCCTCTCTCACTACCCCCCTCTTCCTACACCTCTCTTCCCCTTCTCTCTCCCTCCTCTCCCTCCCCCTACCTAAATCCCCTCCTCTCACCCACCCTCTCCTTCTCCATCCCCCTCTCTCGTTTACCCCCCTCTTTCCCCTCCCTCTCTCCCCTTCCTCCATCTCTCTCCTACTTTCCCATCTCTCTTTCCCTCCTAGACATAGACATACGGCGGCAAGGTGGCTTTGCTGCTCCAGATCAGGTAGGGAATACACACTGCTGGTGATCCGGCTGTACTGTGACTAAACACAGGAGATGTCGATCACTGGGTGCACCCGCCGATCATCTTGAATTTACACAGGATAGAGCCCTGCCTGTGTAAACAAGGTAGAGCTCTGTTCTGTCAGCGGGGAATAAAATTCAGGACTTCCCTTAGTAAAAGCACCAATCACAGTACACACACACAGGCTAGGCACACATTTAACCCTTTGATCGCCCCTAGATGTTTAACATCTTCCCAGCCAGTGTCATTAGTACAGTTACAGTGCATATTTTTAGCACTTATCACTGTATTAGTGTCACTGGTTCCCACAAAGTGTCAGCTAGTGTCCAAATGTCTGCCACAATATCACAGTCGCTGATCGCTGTCATTACTAGTAAAAATAAATATATATTTTTTTATTTTCAAAATTGTCTGTCTTTGTTTATAGCCCAAAAATAAAAGTGACGCAGAGGTGATCAAATACCTCCAAAAGAAAGCTCTATTTGTGGGAAATAACGGACATAGATTTTATTTGAGTACAGCGTTGAGTGTGGGTGGGGACACAGGGGTCCTATGATCTTATTGCCCCGGGGCCCCGTGAGTTGTCAGTCCGTGCCTGGTTTGGGCTGCTCAATCTAAAATGCCTGGGCCTATTATTTGTCCCAGTCCATGCCTGATGAGAGATGTCAGTACAGGAACATGAATTTAGTGTATTTTATCAGTATAATGAGAGATGTCACTAAGGGACATGAATTGCAGTGTATTAGTATGAGAAATGTCAGTACAGGGACATGCAGTGTATTATGTCAGTACAGGGACATTGCAGTGTATTACATCCATATGTGAGATATCCCTCCCCCCAATGCAGTATGTCCGCAGTCTCTGGTAATTTCGTGCAGTATGTTCGCAGTCTCTGGTAATCTTGTGCAGTATGTCCGCAGTCTCTGGTAATCTCATGCAGTATGTCCGCAGTCTCTGGTAATCTCGTGCAGTATGTCCGCAGTCTCTGGTAATCTTGTGTAGTATGTCCACAGTCTCTGGTAATCTCGTGCAGTATGTCCACAGTCTCTGGTAATCTCGTGCAGTATGTCCGCAGTCTCTGGTAATCTTGTGCAGTATGTCCGCAGTCTCTGGTAATCTCATGCCCATTTAGAGTCCTTCATTACTAACAGTGTCATTTTTTAGTTTGTTTGCGCCGATCTGTAAGGCTGCGCTATATACCATGATTTGTGATGCTGGGGCTATATACTCTGTCCTGTGATGCTGGGGCTATATACTCTGTCCTGTGATGCTGAGCTGTATACTCCTGACACTATGGGTGGAAGCAAGTGGAATACAGGGGACGGAGTGGGTGGATTCGATAAGAGGTGTGGCTTATGAGAAGTGGGAGGGACCACATGTGGAGGGGCGGGGTCTTGCGCCCCCCCATCCTAAAACTTCACCAGCCGCCACTGCTCATAATCACCCCTTTAATACATCATCTTTTTTCTCACCCAGGTACCCCGCTTTTCGGGGGTCATCATCCTCACTTACCATTAGGGTCATTATCTTACACCTACGATCCGGGATTTGCCTATATCTGCCTTCATTGCCCCTGCATGTCACCATGGCTTTTGACAATGATGTTTTGTGGTTTACTGGTGACTTCCACTGCTGTGCTGACGCTGCGCTGGTGCAGAGGTAATCTGAACACAACATGCTGCCTAAGTTATCCTTATACAACTATATATATTTTTCTTTAATTATTCTATACAGTACTTTATCTTATTCCTATTTTATTTATTTTTAATTTGAATATATTTTTTAATTTTTTCATTTTTTGTCCAGTTTTGCAATTTCTGTTTTGAACTTTTTCAACCTTACCTCTGAGACTATCTGGAACTTATATTTTTGTTCGCAGATAATTTCCATGGTTTATTGCTCCTGATGAGCGGTCATGAAACTGTGAAACGTGTCAAGCTGTCTACTGTAATTTTTCAAGTTGTCAACTTTAATTCACCATGGCTCAACCATACCAACCTTTATATGGTCTAATATTATGTCCTTATTTAATTTTCAATATCCTCTGTATTGTTCTCCCTCTTTTCCCTCTCTGGCATCTTGAGATTAATTTAGCTAGATTACCCAGGCCCTCCTGGCCAATTTCCCCTTGGTTATAATATGACTGTTTTATTGATTTGTTCTATGTATTGTATATATTCATTCAACTGTTAATTATTTTGTAACTGTTGTTGAAAATGTTCAAAGCTCTTTTAGAGGCCGTGTGCCCGCAATATTTTGGAGGTTATATGCCCATAAATATTTTTTATATGAATAAATACTATATCTTGGTCACTTGACGTCTCCTTTGCTGCCGTGTGTTTCATTTAAAGTCCTACCATGTGCTCCTTCCTTCTTAAATGTTATACTGGCACTCACTGCATGGAAGCAGATATAGGTTCCAGTTAATATCCATATTCCACCCTTGTTTGGCTCAGATCTCTTATATGTTCTTTTGGACAAAATTAGACCATACCGTCCTGCTAAGGTACTCATTATCGGAGATTTTAATGCTATTCTACCCCCACACCTTGACTGATCTGTCCTGTCCAGTTCACACACCGGATCTTTCCAGTTGGGCACTGATTGCTAATACTTATATGACTGAAAACTGGAGCTGGTGTCACCCTGGTAGTCAAGCTTATTCCTGCTTTTTTTGCCTCATATAACACCTCTTCTCCTATAGATCTGACATTTTCCAATCCTCCATTACTTGCTGATGTCCAAGATGCCACATACCTCCCAGGGGGGCATCTAAGACCATTGTCCTCTGTCTCTGACCTTGCGCACCTCCCAGATCTGCAATAGACTGATTTGGAGACAGAGTCCTCAGTGAATCTCTCACCCGAAATGCCTGATGTTATACACTTGGTCTGAGACTAGGCCTTGCAGGAAGCTCTTTATGTCTAAGGCCGCATACACACGTTCGGTCCAAACCGATGAAAACGGACTGATGTTCAGTTTCATCGGTCCAAACCGACCGTGTGTACGGCCCATCAGACTTTTGTCCTTCAGAGCAAAGTTTTAGAACTTGCTTTAAAATCGGACTGATGGATGCCTGACCGTCGGTCAAAACCGATGGTTAGTACACAAAAGCATCGGTTCAAAACCCACGCATGCTCAGAATCAAGTCGACGCATGCTTGGAAGCATTGAACTTATTTTTTATCAGCATGTCATGTGTTTTACGTCACCGCGTTCTGACCCGATTGGTTTTTGAACTGATGGTGTGTACGCACATCAAACCATCAGTCTGCTTCAGCGGTGAACCGTTGAAAACGGTCCGTCGGACCATTCTCATCGGATGGATCGACCATGTGTACGCGGCCTTACAGTACTTCTCACAGGTCTCTGGCCTGAAAGTTAACTGGCATAAGTCACTCTAATTTCCTATTGGCTCTGGGGCTATTTTCTGGCCACCCGGGCCTACAGCTGCAGTGAATACAATTGTTTACTTACTTGGGGTGATGTTATCCTGTAATGTCAAATTATATGATGAATTGCACTTAATTCCTGTATTGCCAGAAGTTAAAAATAGGCTGAAGGTGTGGACAAATTTGCTTTTATCTTTCATTGGGCGCATACATCAGTTTGAAATGAAAGGTCTAACAAAGCTTATCAACCTCTTTCGAAATCCACCCTCCTGCAGACCCAAATACTTTTTTAAACTGCTTAACCAACTATTAATCTCCTTTTTATGAGGATCCCAAGCCCTGTGTTAAAAACGCAACACCGACCTTGCAGAATCGACTGGCCATGCTAGATTTCTACAAGTATTTTATAGCTACTTCATTGCTCACCACCTACTGATGGCTGGTGCCACATTTGAGCAACCCCTCTACCCCTTTAGAGGTGACTGTTCTATGCTCTTTGGAAGCCCTTCAACATCTCCTTCTGTGGTGTTAGAGCTTCATATTCGCTCACTTGCCTCATGGAGATTACTCTTAAAGCCTGGTTGTTGGGGTTTAAATAGGAAGTACAGGACTCTGCTGTTCTTTCTCCTTACACACCATTGTGGAACAACCTCACCCTGCCTTCTCTCCACATAATCCTCGGCCCCCATTGTTGGGCTAAATATATAGGCTACATAGGTTAAATCCTGTTCTGTCCCCCACCAGATGTGGCCACTTGGACAGAGACTTTTTTCAAATTTTTTGGAACTGCTCCCTTATTTCTCAGTTCTAGACAGAGGTGGTGGATGTAATTAATGCAGTTGCTGAGACCTGCCTTAAACTCTGGGCCTAATAGAGGACAGGGCTACCACGTTAGCTGAATGCTCTTGGGTTTGTTTCTCTTTTACACAAGGAAATTGATTACTATGCATTGAAAAAAAGCAACTCTTCCTTCTCTAGTCTTTTGAAAATGTCTGATTAATTCAAATCTCCCTCTGTACCTGGTGTAGGGGGTTAGCTCAGTAGCGGGGTGTGTGACCCCTTGGGTGGGTTCACCACACACTGAATTTATACAGACAGGCAGTCGAAGACGGTTGAAAACAAAGGTTTTGGTTTATTCTTTCATCTTGCTGGAAACAAGTGCAAGCATCCAAACAGCATAAACAAAATCAAACATAAAATAAACCCTAGCCGCTTTGGGCGTCTACCTTCACCACACATGAACCTATCTATGGAGTCTGGCTCAGCCTAGTGCTGGGCAGACAGTGCTGGTCATACAGCAGAAAAACAATAGTCTTTTGATTTTTATCACACAGAAAAATCAATCCTCTCCTCACCTCCTCAGAAGACTTTCTGGCACTGCTTTCCTTACTCACAAAGACTCAGGATGATGCAGCAATTCAGTGGTAATCCTCTGGACTACTTATAGAGGCATTAATTGCCTCATTCTGAACAGCTGAAGTTTTTCAACTGCCTTTAGCCTTTCTCTGGCTACGTTTGCAGCCGATGCCTAATAACAATTGGTGTATTGTCTAAACAAGGCAGAAATGTATGTCCCGTCTGTGACAACACCCACAGATTTACCTGACTTCCTGTCACACTGGATACATATGAAAACAGGGGCAGTAAGAAAACGTTTAATGTATGGGCAAAATTGTTGGAAGAACCATCCACCACAGGCCCCTGAATATGTTTCGCTGCTTCACTCGGAGGCTAATTAATGCCCCATTTCATCTGGCATAGCTACCCAAGGTCTCTAATACGAGGGGATACTCTGCCTTGTGGATACTGGCATTGTGAACTGGTGCATGAGCTATCACATTAGATTATGTTGACTGTTAGTTGTATTGTGTATGTGAACCTACCAGTGACCTCCCCTGCATGGGTTGGTGCTCTGGAGTTTTAAACTCTTTATCTACAGTATATAAAAGCCCCAAAAAATGATTTATAAAAAAATATATAAAAAACACAACAGTAGTGACCTGGACAGGCTTGATCAGATGAACACCTTTGCATGTCTATTGGCACGTTTAGGAATGTCTAATTAGAGAATGCCATAAGTAGAGGGATAAGTAAAAATATTGCAAATCAATTACTGGTGAAAAACATACCTGGTATTCAATGCCATCCTTAACACAAACTCTTTTTGGTACTGTGGGAAAATAAAACAATTTTTAAAAACAAAAATTACTATAGAAACAGTTAGATCGTTCTGCAGAAGAATGCCTAATATTTGTTGCCATTTCTTCTTTCAATAAATTAGGAAGACTAATTTATAGCTTTGCACAGAAGCAGACAACTCTAAAAATAAAAAAAATCTAGACAACGCTAACAGGTGCTTTAAAGACCCCTCTGATATCCTGCCACAACTTATCTCACATATAAATTGTCGTTTTGCAGTGGAAAACTCCATATTTCTCTCATGATAGGTTTTCGTTAAAATTGCAGTAATATTGAGGTTAACAATGCAATTACTTTATTATATGTTTTATATCACACATTAATTGGACAAACAAAGATGGGTGCATCAAACATTCTTAGCAGAGATCTTTAAAAATCCTTTGTGGTTTTTCTATGCTGTGCCCATTCCTTTGCTGGATCCTCCATACTAAGTAACAGAGCTGGAGTGTGGAGCCACACTGCTCCTTTAAGCCAGACTCCAGCCCAAATGTTTTTTTATTATTTGTAAATATAATGAAGACTTCCAGTGTTAGAAAAGGATTAGACATTGCATTGTAGTGATCGGAAATGGGAGTGGTTGAGTAATGTGGCAAAACACTGTGGGCAAATCTGACACCACTCTGTCCACAAAAATGCTTTAAGTTGTCAGCCCACAGCGGAGCGCAGGATCTGAGTCCATTTCTCTAAAAGGTATACTATTTTAAAACTTACCACAAGTTGTTTTGGGACAGCAGCCTTCCATGGTTACTTCTGGCCGAAAACCAGGTTGACATAAAACTTGGGGTAGTGAGCATGAGCCTGGAACGCATGCTGACAAAACATAATAATGTTATGTGAATGTACAATATACTGTATATGTAAAGAGCTGCATAAACTGTCAGAGCTATATAAATACCAATAATAAAAATTAAATAAATACAATTTTATATCTTTTCTTCTCAGGTATAAGATTATTCACACATTTAGCCTAAGTAATTACAAATGCTGATTTGGTATATAAAGCAAAGTAACAAAACATCAGCATGTGTTTTGTCACAAAAAATGTTGTACATATTATAAGTGTATTTTTCAGACTAAGTTATTATTGTAATGTTTACAATATACCTGAGTTCCCCATCCTCTTGAGGCCTTGAGGCCTTGTGGATGTTTTCTTATGAGATATATACACACACACACAAGTGATACTTTACCTCTTCAGTTCCTCTTTTGCTGGTGTGTCCTTGATGCAGAGAGTCGCACTGACTTTCTGACTTTCTGACTTTCTCCATCACTACACTGTACGTGCGGGGTGCAGTAGTGATGCAGGTTCATGATGCACTATTCAGCCCAAAAACTGAAAATATTTACTGCAGCAACAGAGAGAAGAAGTTGGTACTTCAGACAAAAATGTGATTTTTTTCACAAAGAAAATGTTCACTTGGCTTAGTGATTGACGTGAATCTGAATTAAATTTATTCTTGTGCAAGCAAAAAAGTAAGATTTTTGAGTTAATGTAAAATCCTTTTCTTGAAATACAATACATGGCACAGGATCAGTGTCTTAAACCAGTAGTTCTCAACCTCAGTCCTCAAGTACCCCCAACAGGCCAGGTTTTGGGAACTTCCCTTAGATAAAATAGCTCTTAGCATTACCAATCATTGATATTGATTTAAAGCAGCTGTGCAAAGTAAAGGAAAACCTGAAAACATGGCCCGTTGGGGGTACTTGAGGACTGAGGTTGAGAACCACTGTCTTAGGCCATAGGTTACGCAGCTACCTTCAGGTATCTAAGCAGGGCCGGTGCAAGGATTTCTGCCTACACAAGCGAAGCTCCATTTTGGCACCCCCCCCCCCCCAACGGCCACCCACCTCCCTTGCAAAAATGTTTCTTTCAATAATTACCCCCCTTCACATATCCCCCCACACAGTATTGCCCCCCCTTCACATATCCCCCCACACAGTATTGCCCCCTTTCACATATCCCCCCACACAGTATTGCCCCCCCTTCACATATCCCCCCACACAGTAATGCCCCCCTTCACATATCCCCCCACACAGTAATGCCCCCCTTCACATATCCCCCCACACAGTAATGCCCCCCTTCACATATCCCCCCACACAGTATTGCCCCCCCCTTCACATATCCCCCCACACAGTATTGCCCCCTTTCACATATCCCCCCACACAGTATTGCCCCCCTTTCACATATCCCCCCACACAGTATTGCCCCCCCTTCACATATCCCCCCACACAGTAATGCCCCCCTTCACATATCCCCCCACACAGTATTGCCCCCCTTCACATATCCCCCCACAGTATTGCCCCCCCTTCACATATCCCCCCACACAGTATTGCCCCCCTTTCACATATCCCCCCATCACATACCCCCCACACAGTATTTCCCCATCACACATCCCCCCCCCCACACACACACAGCACTGCCCCCCACACACAGCACTGTCCCCCCACAGCGCTAATCCCCCCCCCCCCACACACAGCACTGCCCCCCACACACACACACACAGCACTGCCCCACACACACAGCACTGTCCCCCCACAGCGTGTGTGTAGTAAATGTACTTACCTGCTCCTCGCCTCGGTGACTTGGTTCCCTACTTGCAGCAGAAGAAGCAACATGTGACGTTCTCCCTCTCTCTGAGTGCCCTGCAGTGCAATCTGGGAGTTGTAGTCACTGCAGAGCACAGGCACCAGAGGGCCAAGTGAAGTCTGTGTGCCTGTGCTCTGTTGGAGAACTACAACTCCCGCCATGCTCTGGGGCTGCCGTCGCCTTCTTTAGGGGAAAGGCTAGGAGGACGGCGCCGCAGCGGTGGAGCCTGCTATTGGATGCAGGCAGCCTGAGCCGTGCCCACCACCACTATGAATGGTAAAGTCTTGTCCCTCGTCCGCCGCCGCGGACCGGACTGTGCGGCTGTGTGCAGCGCGCCCGCCGCTTGCGAGTCCCACACAACATACACCTCTGCTCCGGACAATAAAAAAAAAAAAAAAAGTAATCTTTCCGCCCCATCCCAGGCTGCGGACCTGCCCGCCCCAAGCGGCCGCTTGGTCCGCCTGGTGGTTGCGCCGGCCCTGTATCTAAGTGGCCCACATAACAGACTGGTCAAGAGAGGGACTCAAAAGAACTCAGGGCCAGATCCACAAAAACCTGGCGCAACTTAAAAAATCCCATTTAAGTTACACTGCCTTAAAATTTCTACCTAAGTGCCCGATTCACAAAGCACTTACCTAGAAATTTCAGGCTGTGTAACTTAAATCCGGCCGGCGCAAGGCGTTCCTATTCAAATGGGGCGAGTCCCATTTAAATGAGGCGCGCTCCCGCGCCGGCTGTACTGCGCATGCGCGAAGTTACGCTACGCCGAGTTTTGTGGATCGCGCCGGCTTAAAAAAGTTGCGTCGGGAGAAAAAAAAAAAAATTGACAGCGTCGCTCGGCATGCATTCCTGAGGGAGAACTCCATGCCAATTTTCAAAGAAAAAACCGGCATGGGTTCCCCCCCCAGGAGCATACCAGGCCCTTAGGTCTGGTATGGGTTGTAAGGAGACCCCCCTACGCCAAAAAATCGACGTAGGGGGTCCCCCTACAATCCATACCAGACCCGTATCCAAAGCACGCTACCCGGCCGGTCAGGAAAGGGAGTGGGGACGAGCGAGCGCCCCCCCCCCCTCCTGAGCCGAACCAGGCCGCATGCCCTCAACATGGGGGGTTGGGTGCTCTGGGGCAGGGGGGCGCACTGCGGGCCCCCCCACCCCAGAGCACCCTGTCCCCATGTTGATGAGGACAGGACCTCTTCCCGACAACCCTTGCCGTTGGTTGTCGGGGTCTGCGGGCGGGGTGCTTATCGGAATCTGGGAGTCCCCTCAAATAAGGGGGCCCCCAGATACCGGCCCCCCACCCTAAGTGAATGGATATGGGGTACATCGTACCCCTACCCATTCACCTGGAGGCAAAAAGTTAAAGTTATTAAACACACAACACAAGGGTTTTTAAAATAATTTATTAGTCTGCTCTGGAGGCCCCCCCTGTCTTCTTTATTAGCTCTAATACCAGGGGGGGCTTCTTCTTCCGCTCTCCGGGGGTCTTCTCCGCTCTCCGGGGGGGGCTTCTTCTTCCGCTCTCCGGGGGGGTCTTCTCCGCTCTCCGGGGGTCTTCTTCTATCTCCGCCGCTCTCCGCTGTTGACTCGGCGCACCCCGGTTCTTCTGCAGCTGTCCGGTGCCTTCTTCTTCTTCAGCGCTGGCTGCCTGCCATCTTCGTGTGTTAGCTCAATTACTAGCAGGCAGCCAGCGCGGTCTTCTGTGACGTCATGTTCTTCTTCTCCCTTCTTCCGATGTTGACACGTCGCCTCTTGTCACTGCAATGATGGAAGCGCGCCTTGCATCCCATTTATATAGGCATCACCGTCCCATCATGCTCCGGTAGGTACCCACGTGGAGAGGGCTGTAATTATTGAGGGCCTCTCCCAACATGGGGACCGCCTCTATGGGCCACAGAGTGGCTGCCCCTGGCATGTTGGCACACAGATGTGTTGTCCAGCAAGTGTTGTTGCTCAGTTCATTTGTAACGCTGCTGCTTTAGCTGCTCTCCAGCTGACCTCTGCAAGTTTGGTGCAAAGTTACCCCTGCTTTTATGAGGTGTAACTTGGCGCCGGAATTTTCTGGTCCGCGCACCGGGAGTAGCCTGCGCCGGTCAAGCTTAAGTTGATGAATCGGCCCAAAAACCTCATTTGCATATTTAAAACACAAAAACCTTGGCCGCGCCAGATCCGACCAGCGTAAATCTGCGCCAACGCCGCGCCGGCGTGGAAAGGTTACACCGAGGCGATGAAGTCTATTTGGAGGCGTAATCTGGTTCTCTGGGTACAGCGCAGCGATCCGCCGGCGCAAATCTGCACTTACGCCGCGCATCTACCAAAAAAATGGTGTAAGTGCTTCATGAATCTGGCCCTGTGTGTAGGAGTTCTCATGCCGCGTACACACGATCATTTTTCGGGTTGTAAAAAACGAAATTTTTCAGGCTCTAGAAAAAGGTTTTTTTCAACTTCATCATTAAAACGACGTTGTCAACACACGATCGTGAAAAAAATGCTCTAGCAAAGCGCGGTGACGTACAACATGTACGACAGCACTATAAAGGGGAAGTTCCATGCGGTTGACGCCACCCTTTGGGCTGCTTTAGCTGATTTAGTGTTAGTAAAAGACGATTTGTGCTTTTCTGTCTGTTACAGAGTAATGAATGTGCTCCATTACAAACGCTAGTTTTACCAGAACGAGCGTTCCCGTCTCATAACTTGCTTCTGAGCATGCGTTGGTTTTTCAGGTCGTTAAAGCCCACACACGACCATTTTTTGCAAACCGAAAAATGACATAGTTTAAAACGTTGTGAAAAAATAGAGCATGTCCAAAAACAATTTGGGTCGTTTTTTCAGAACCCGAAAAATGCTCTGAAGCTCACACAAGATCATTTTAAATGACATTTTTAAAAAACTTTGTTTTTTACAACCCGAAAAATTATCGGGTATGCGGCATCAGTATGAACATTTAAAGACTAAGGCCCGGATTCACAAAGCACTTGCGCCGACGTATCTCGAGATACGCCGCGTAAGTGCAAATATGCGCCGTCGTATCTATGCGCCGGACTCAGAAACTAAGATACGCCTGAAAATAGGCTTTATCCGACCGTAACTTGCCTACGCCGGCGTAGAGTGGGCGCATATTTACGCTGGACGTATTTGGCGCTCCCATTGATTTTCTATTCACATATGCAAATGAGGGAGATACGCCGATTCACGGACGTACGTCCGTCCGACGCAGTGCGCGTAAAGTCATACGTCCGGCGTAAAGTTATGCCCCATAAAGGAGGTGTAACTCAGCAAAGGGCTGCACCAGGGAACACAAGCCGACGTATTTTACATAGTTTACATAGGATGTGAATATGATTAGGCGTAGGTTAAGTTCACGCCATAGGCAGTGATCCAACGTATATTGGGCAGTTGTTCTGACGTGATTGTGAGTATGCGCACTGAGATGCGCCCACGGGACGGCGCATGCGCAGTTGGCGATTCGTATCTGTCTGGCGCTCGGCCCATCATTTGCACGGGGTCACGCATAATTAGCATGGCTCACGCCGACTTCCACTTACGCCGACTTACGCCTTGGAAACCCAGCGCAGTTTTGGGAGGAAGTGCTTTGTGAATTCCATGCTTGCCTCTCTGCGCTGCGTCGGCGTAGCGTAAAGGAGATACGCTACGGCGGCATAAATGTGCGCCAGTGTCTGTGAATCTGGGCCTAAATCTTTTCTGACACTTATTGCTTACAAGTAAAAATCCTATATTTCCTGCTATAAAATCACTTAGAACCCCAAAACTGTGTTGCCAACCGTACGTATATTTACGGACAGCCCGTAAATGTAACCCTTTTTCGGGCTGTCCGTTAAAGTCCGCTATGGGCATGGGGTGCCCGTAAAAAAGATGGCCGCGAGCCGACCATACAACTGCGCATGCGCCGCTCCGAAGCCGGCCGGGCTCGGGAAAGCTTGTATGCGTTCGGAGGGGCGGCGCATGGGCAGTAACGTAATGTGCAGTCGGCACTCTGGGCATTCACAGCGCCTGTTGAAGAAGAAGGAGCCTCGGAGAAGTGCTGGAGCAGTGGAGCTGAGTAGGGGCATCATAGAGACGGATTGCTTCCAATAGTTTGTGAATGTGAAGTTCATGTTCAGTTGTACAAAAACGTATTTAAACTTAAACAACAATAGTGATCGTACTATTCATTTGTGTTTGTCTTGCTTACAAAGATAAATACTGAGAGGGGGATACATTTAAACAGCTGCAGACGTTCCTGGGTGTGTGCAGGGCTGGACTGGGACAAAAATTTGGCCCTGGACTTCATCCAGACCGGCCCACTTTAATTGAATAAAATGCTGCCCCCACCCCCCGAAAAATCACGCCCACCAAAAGGCCCCTACATCCATTATTGTATATCATGAGAGGATGAGACAGAGGGTGGGTTGAGGGAAAGGGGGTGAGTGTAAGAAAAAGAGAGTGAGTGTAAAAGAGAGGGGGTGAGTGTAGGACCCCTTTTTACACTGAGGCGTATTTTAGGCGCTTTTGGGCACTTGTAAAGTGACTGAAAAACAGTTCCGCTGCAGTCCCAGTGTGAAAGCCTGAGTGCTTTCACACTGGGGTGCTGCCAGGGCATTAAAAAAAAAATCTCCAAGCAGCATCTCTGTTTTAAAAAACGGCCCACTGAGCCATCGGCCCACCGGGAAACTCCCTGTAGTCCCTATGGCCAGTCCATCCCTGGGTGTGTGCCAAACCATGCTAGACTGAGAAGGCTTTAATAGAGTAAAAAAAGGAGCATGATTTGATTTCCAGGTCCCAAACAGACAGCCAGAGCAAACTAGCTCCAACACTGGTGTGAAAATCACCACCAAACTGTAATTACATTAGAATGCATGCGGCAGAGGTAAATCACTCTACAACCCAAACATTGATGAAGGTCAAATGGGTAAATATTGCTATCACCATTTAAATCCTGAAATTTGATTTTCTAAACCAGGCTGCCAACATCAGACATTTGTAGGTCAGCTGTGCAGCATATGTGCGATTACTGATGGCCCATGTTAAATTACCATTTGGGGCAATTATTGTTGTTGATGGATTGTCCAGTGTCAGCATCTCCCCCAGATGTTTTACAACGTAAATGATTCAAAGGGTAATTTATAATAATAATACAAATACATAACATTTTTGACACATGCATATATATTATACAAAAGATATTAAATGGATGAGTCTACCTATATAGGCTCACAATGTAGGGGAGTATGGGGTAAGTTAAATCAGTATTAGGGTCCTGCACCAGTTTGGTGCAAATGCGATGCAGTGCAGATCCAGCCATACAGTTTGCATGGCTGAATTTGCATCGCATTCGCCGCACCTGGTGAAGAAGAAGGAGCCTCGGAGAAGAGCTGGAGCAGTGGAGCTGTCGAGGGCTGGCAGCGGCAACATCCACAAGTTGCAAGTAAGAGGGACAGCACAGACCTGGCCTGTCAGACCCCCTGGACAGACACACAAGGCCCTGATATGTGCCACTGGCCAGTAGGGATGAGCTTCAAATTCGAGTCAAACTCATGTTCGACTCGAACATTGCCTGTTCGGCGAACAACGAACAATTAGGGGTGTTCGCGGCAAATTCGAAAAGCCGCGGAACACCCTGTTAAAGTCTATGGGAGAAATCTAAAGTGTTAATTTTAGTTATCAAGTTATTGTGCTAAAAAGTGTTTGGGGACCTGGGTCCTGTTTCAGGAAACATGTATCAATGCAAAAAAAAGTTTTAAAAACGTCAGTTTTTTCAGGAGCAGTGAATTTAATAATGCTAAAAGTGAAACAATAAAAGTGTAATATTACTTTAAATTTCGTACCTAGGGGGAGTGTGAAGTCAGCATGTGAAAAAACGCATGTTTCCCGTACATAGAACTGTCCCTGCACAAAGTGTCATTTCTGAAGAAAAAAAAGCATTTAAAACCGGCTTTGCGGCTCTAATGAATTGTCGGCTCTGGCAATTCAGAGATGATTCATTCATAAAAAAAAACGTGGGGGTCCCCCCAAATTCCATTAACAGGCCCTTCAGGTCTGATATGGATATTAAGGGAAACCATGCCGTCAATTTAAAAAAAAAATGACGTGGGGTTCCCCCCAAATATCCATACCAGACCCTTCAGGTCTGGTGTGGATTTTAAGGGGAACATCCACCCCAACATGGGGAGGATGTCCCCATGTTGATGGTGACAAGGGCCTCATCCCCACAACCCTTGCCCGGTGGTTGTGGGGGTCTGCGGGCGGGGGGCTTATCAGAATCTGGAAGACCCCTTTAACAAAGGGGACCCCCAGATCCTGCCCCCCCCCTATGTGAATTGGTAATGGGGTACACTGTACCTCTACCATTTCACGAAGGAAGTGTAAATAGTTAAAAAAAACACACAGACACCGTAGAAAAAATTCCTTTATTAATAAAAAAAAATCCAGCGGTCATAATCCACTCTCGATGCGGCTCCCTGCTCCAACGTTGTCTTCTATCCAGCGACGGATGATCTCTCCAGCGACGGGTGATCAGCGGTCCGGTCCAGCGATGAGAAGATCCATCCGTCCAGAGCGCAGCAGGCGAGCTCTTCTCTCCGCCGGACACAGACAGCAGAATGACGCGCTGGAGCTTTGACATTTCTTATATAGGGGAAGCGGCCACCCGTCACGTGACCCCGCCCCCTCTGACGCACCCTCGTACGTCACTGGGAAAGACCGGGTGACGTATGAGGGTGCGTCAGAGGGGGCGGGGTCACGTGACGGGTGGCCGATTCCCCTATATAAGAAATGTCAAAGCTCTAGCACGTCATTCCGCTGGGCTGTGTCCAGCGGAGAGTGGAGCTCGCCTGCTGCACTCTGGACGGATGGATCTTCTCATCGCTGGACCGGACCGCTGATCACCGTCGCTGGAGAGATCATCCATCGCTGGATAGAAGACAACGTTGGAGCAGGGAGCCGCATCAAGAGTGGATTACCACCGCTGGATTTTTTTTTTATTAATAAAGGAATTTTTTCTACGGTGTGTGTGTGTTTTTTTTTAACTATTTACACTTGCTTCGTGAAATGGTAGGGGTACAATGTACCCCATTACCAATTCATATAGGGGGGGGCAGGATCTGGGGGTCCCCTTTGTTAAAGGGGTCTTCCAGATTCTGATAAGCCCCCCGCCCGCAGACCCCCACAACCACCGGGCAAGGGTTGTGGGGATAAGGCCCTTGTCCCCATCAACATGGGGACATCCTCCCCATGTTGAGGGCATATGGCCTGGTACGGTTCAGGAGAGGGGGGGGCCCCACTCTGTCCCCCCCTCTTTTCTGCGGCCAGGTTAACGTGCTCAGATAAGATAAGATAATTTTTGGGGGAACTCCACGCCATTTTTTTTTTAAATTTGGAGTGGAGTTCCCCTTAAAATCCACACCAGACCTGAAGGGTCTGGAATGGATATTTGAGGGGAACCCCACGTCATTTTGTTTTTAAATTGACGGCATGGTTCCCCTTAATATCCATTCCAGACCTGAAGGGCCTGTAATGGAATTTGGGAGAACCCCCACGCTATTTATTTATTTTTATGCATGAATTCGCTCTGGATTGCCAGAGCCGACAATTCATTATAGCCGCAAGTCAGGTTTTAAAAGACTTTTTTTCCTTTCAGAAATGACACTTTGTGCAGGGACAGTTCTATGTACGGGAAACATGCGCTATTTCACATGCAAACTTTACACCACCCCTAGGTACGAAATTTATAGAAATATTTCACTTTCATTGTTTCACTTTTAGCATTATTAAATTCACTGCTCCCAAAAAAACGTCCGTTTTTAAAACTTTTTTTTCCATTGATACATGTCCCCTGGGACAGGATCCAGGTCCCCAAACACTTTTTAGGACAATAACTTGCATATTAGCCTTTAAAATTAGCACTTTAGATTTCTCGAATAGACTTTAACAGGGTGTTCCGCGGCTTTTCGAATTTGCCGCGAACACCCCTAATTGTTCGTTGTTCGCCGAACAGGCGAACAGGCAATGTTCGATTCGAACATGAGTTCGACTCGAAGCTCATCCCTATTAACAACAAATAAATAAAAATGGCAGTGGTGAAACATAATTTATCCACAATTAAAAATGTTTTTTTTTTTCCTTGTAAATTATATTTTGCTCTAGTACATCCTAAAGCAAGGATGGAGGATGGGAAAAAAAATCCATACCAGACCCTTCAGCTCATTATGGATTTTAAGGGAGGTCCTTGTGCAAATAAAAAAAAAAGTGTGAGGTCCACAATCCACACCAGAACCTTATCTGAGCATGCGGCACAGCAGCCTGGGAAAGGTAGGAGATGATTGTTTGGCATCCCCCCCCCCCGAGCCATACCAGGCCACATGCCCTCAACATGAAGGGGTGGGTACCTTGCAAGCAAAGAATCTTGTGCAAAGATCCACCTGGCTTATCCCTAGTAAGCAGTGTTGGAAGACGATTGTAAGGCCGCGTACACACGGTCGGACAAAACCGATGAGAATGGACCGAGGTTCAGTTTCATCGGGCCAAACCGACCGTGTGTATAGCCCATCGGTCTGTTGTCCTTCGGTCCAAAATTGTAAAACATGCTTTAAAATCGAACCGATGGACCGCTGACCAATCGGGCCAAACCAATGGTTAGTACACAAAAGCATCGGTTCAAAACCCGCGCATGCTCAGAATCAAGTCGACGCATGCTTGGAAGCATTAAACTTCATTTTTTTCAGCATGCCGTGTGTTTTACATCACCGCGTTCTGACCCAATCTGTTTTTGAACTGATGGTGTGTACACACATCAGACCATCAGGCCACTACAGCGGTGGACCGATGAAAACGGTCCTTCGGACCATTATCATCGGATTCTGCGGGCAATTAAAGTAAACTCAAAATGGAGGAGATACTGAAACAGCTGGCTTCATCAAATGCAAATCAACAGCAGACGAATGCAGATTTGCAGCGGAGCATTGCAGCTCAACAACAGAGTCTTGCAGCTCAACAACAGGTTTACCAAGACCTGTGAGATCACCGTTATCGCCGGCAGGAGAGGGCCCCCCTCCCACTGCTCACCCTCTCCATCCGCCACTTATCGGAGCCATCGGCAGCGGTGGAGGCAATCGGGTCTTTCCTCATGCTAGACATGGATACGAGTGAATTCGAAATTTCGAAATTCGAAATTTCTAAAATTCTAAAATTCAAAAATTTGAAAAATCGAAAATGAAAAATTCGAAAATTAAAAAAAAAATAAAAAATTCGAAATTTCTAAAATTGAAAGATTCGAAAATAAAAAATTAAAAATTGGAAATTTCGAAAATTCGGAATTTCGAAAATTAAAAAAAAAGAAAATTCGAAATTGAAAATTCGGAAATGTAAAAATTCGGAAATACGAAATTGAAAAATTTGAAAATTAAAAAAATTTGAAATTGGAAAATTCGAAATTTTGAAAATGAAAAATTCGAAATTTTGAAAATGAAAAATTCGAAATTTTGAAAATCGAAAATGAAAAATTCGAAAATTAAAAAAAAATGAAAAATTCGAAATTTCTAAAATTGAAAAAATCGAAAATAAAAAATGAAAAATTCGAAATTTCTAAAATTCGGGATTTTTAAAAAAAATTTAAAAAAAGAAAAATTTTCATATTTCCGAATTTCCGAAATTTCGGAAGTTCGAAAATTCGTAAAAATTGAAAAATTCTGAAATTCGGAAATTCGATTTTTCGGAAATCCGAAAATTAGGAAATAAAAAATTTGTTCAAATGAAAATTCGAAATGAACGAATTTCCAAATTTTCGTTAAAAAAAGAATTAGATACTAAACGAATTGCACATGTCTACCTCCAACCTGTGAATGTTTTGTGTCCTCCACAGATGGCCAGGAGATTGCTGGGCCATCAGGCCAGGCTGCTGCACCATCCCCAGGACAACAGGCTGCAGAAGAGCCCCAAGAAGGGCAGGAGTCCCCAGGGGAGGGGAGTGGCCACACCTCACCTCAGGAGGAGGTTGAGGGGGAGGAGGATGAGGGGGGAGGATGAGGATGAAGATATGGACATTGCCAGGGAAATCCTTTTGGCTTCGGATGTGGTTCCCCCTAAGGCTACCCCTGAGGCTGGCAGCAGTCAGGCCACCATCAGGGGTAGCCCCTCCCACTCCTCCCCAAACAGGCCTCCCCCCACAAGGGTCTCTGTCTCTTCTCCTCCCAGGCCACAAGACTCAGCTGCAGGCAGGAAGGCTACCCAGAAGACCAGGGGGGTGGCCGAGTGTCTGCCGGCCAATCTGCGGAGGGACCAGGCCCGGCAGACCCACCATCTGGGTCAGATCAACCGGACTTTGACCCAGATGGAGGACAGCCTGGGCTCAATTAAGGAATCACTCACTGATGTGGCCACAAACTCCTTGGCGGTCATCACATGCATTTGTGACCTGCAGACCGCAACAACAGGCGTGGCCCAGGAGGTGAGTGCCCTGACCCAGGCTGTCCAGGACAACACCCGTGCTGTCCAGGCCAATACGCCAGCCCTCACACTGAGTCTGAACAGGATAGCAGTGGCCTTGGAGGGCAGGCCAGCAGGAGGACAGTCACCAGGGGAGGCTCCTCCTTCCCCTGCTCACCCCCCCCATGAGTCTCCTCCTTCCCCTGCTTCCCCCCCCAGGAGTCTCCCCTGGTTGGCCGTGGCCGTGCCCGTGGCCGGCCCAGGCGTAGCTCACGCTGCCCCTGTTAAGTTTGGGGGTACTTTTGATTTTTTTTTTATTATACTGTGCTTATGATTTGTTTTATGTGTGTGAATGATGTATGAATGTGGGGGTGGCATTCCTGATTAAATAAGGGTGTCACCCTCAGTTTTGGTGGAGTAGGGATCCCCAGGACCAGGGAGAAGTGATCCCAGGTCCATGTGAATGGTGTATGAATGCACAGTGACATAATTGGAGCCGTGGCGTGGCGTTACTGCTCCCAAGTACCATTGGGGGTACTTGGATCAAATCCAATTAGATGTGCATGTGATGTGTCACAGTGGGTGTGCATGCGTGCATTCTCATTGTGCCATGATTAATGTGTGTGTTTACTGTGCAAAGATGCATTCTGCGAGGCGTCTCCTGGCTGCTGTTCCCTCAGAAGAGGGGGTACCCTTGGTTACTAAAGTCACTAGTATAGTTATGAGCATGGATGCCCCTGGCATGTTGGCATACAGATTGTTGTCCTGCAAGTGTGTGTGCTCAGCTCTTCCTTAATGGTGTTGCTTTAGCTGACATTTACACGGCTGGTGCAAAGTTAGGGCACCTTTTATAAAGTGTAAATTTACTCCGGGAAACTAACAGATGCGCACAGGGCGTAGCCTACACCGCACACACTTAATTTTGTGGATCGCCTTATCTCCCTCATTTGCATCTTTGCCTATCAAAACAGTGGTGTGTCTAGCGTATTTTGCGCTCGAAGAAGCGCCGGTGTAATTATTTTAGGTAGGACGAAAAAAAATGGATTTCAGGCGTATCTCGTTTTGAGGATACGGCGCAAAGATACGCGCGGCGCATTTTTCAATTATGCCGCGCATCTCGAGATAAGTTGGCGTAAGTGCTTTGTGAATCTGGCCCTATATACCTGACTCCTGCACTTGACTGTCTATACTGCAATTACATATTCCTGACCAAAGTGTTCAGTATCTCAGCAGTTGCTGGTTACTAGGTAGTCCCTGACCTTTTTAATGATGTTTCCAGAAAAAAAAAATGTCTGTACCCATACACCGTTTTACAGGTTTGTTAAACCTTATTATAATGTTGCAGGCCTGAACATCCAACACTTAACTTGTGGTGATGGACAGGCGGCCTGCTACGTTTAACACATTTTTTTTCTTAATGACTTCAAGACTTCCCCCCAATTATGCATATCTTGGTGCATCTTATTTCAAATATTATTGCACTGCAATCAAACACAAAGCTTACTGCATTGCAATCACTAAACATATCTTCAAATATACTTACCACATGTATAGGTAGGACAGCAGGAACCATCAGAAGGCGGCACCCCTACAAGAGTACTGTTTGGTGTACTGCATGATCCAGAAGCAGGCGGGCAAACTAATGGCACACGATTTATGCTGCCATTCATATTACATGTGTTTGTCTGGCAATTATCTACCCATGTATCTCCAAGCTGCAAAATATGAAAAGAAAATTCAGAAGACAAATTAACTTTTTTTTTTTTTATGTAACATATACATAGGTCTGAAGTTCAAATTATTTGCTGAGGTTGCACAAGTGTTATCTTTCTTTCTTTCTATATAAAAATTCTGTGCACCATTCTATGGATATTCGGTTTCACTAGATTTTGTAATTCTCAGATCAGGGTCTGGAGTCCAAAGTCTTCAAAGAGTATTGGGTTTTATAAAGTCTTTAAACAAATGTTCGTGTCTTGCCATAGGCCAGCAGGGTATGGGTGCAGGTGTGCACAGCCCTCATAATGAAGGACCTGGCCATACTGCAGGGCTGCTGTTGGGAGACAGGTCTGCTAGGTTGAGAGGGATAGGTGTGTGCCACCGAAAAGCCAGGAGGTCTCAGGCTAGGTAACATGAGGGCTTCAGATGGCTGCCAAGAGTTTCCCCTATTGAGAGGCCAGTGCAGCAGGAAGCTGTGGAGTGATATCCAGACGATGCATGCAATAGGTTCATGGACTGCATTTGAGTACAGTATGTACTGTGAATTGGTCCAAGGAAGCAACCTATAGGTCTGAAGTTGATGGTGGAATCCCCTGCATAGGCAACTGATTAGTTTGTTGAATTATTTATTTTGTATAAATAAAATGGGCCAGGAGGCCCTTAAACAGACATCTAGACTTGCATAGACTTCTGAAATTGCTCATTGCCATTTACACCCAATATCACAAGTGATGCTCAGATGTGAGCAAGACAGTGGAATTGTCCAGATCCTCATGCAGAAAGTGAGTTCATGCTGGGAACTGTTTGTGCTCTGTGGGAAAAGAGCCATTGAATAGTGCAAGTGTACTGTGCACAGCAGATGGTGTACCTGTGGGAATACTAAAAGCCTTAAGGAGACAGTGCTCAATTTTGTTGATCTGTGGAATGGAGTGACTGCGAGGATGGGGTGGTCAAAAAGCAAAGCAATTGCAAACATGAGAGAAGGACCTAAGCCAGCATGTAGTGTTGTAAAAAAAAACAGCTGTACCACTAAAAAAGGAAAGGATTGCTGTTGTTTGTGGCAGCTGTTTGCATACAGCCCATGCTGCTTACCAATGGCGTCACTGACTTTCTGGACTAGTTTGAGAAAGTTGCTGCATGGCTGACATGGTCAAGAGATCACTGGCTAAATTGCTGTAACCCTTAATACTGTAAAGTTATGGCAATTTACCTCTTTATCGATCGAGGCCAAGGCCATCAAGTTTAAACTGGAACTTCTGCTCGGAGAGGTGATCCAGTATGACAGGGACCACCAGAAATGCTCTAGTAAGGGAGAACTGCCTCTTGTTGCAATGGGAGGTAAATCACTGTGAGACCAAAGCACCAGATGAGTGGCAGCTCAAGCCATCCAGAAAATGTGAGCATGCATCAGAGTACTTGCCCTGGTGTTTGTGCAAACATGTCTGTTGTGACCCCTAGAAACAGTGGCAAAAAGTTTGTTTGGACTGCAGAAGGTGTCAATGAGTCCATGGAACCTGCAGTTCCACCCTGTGGAAACATGCGGAAGGTGGCCAGTAAAAGTTACATAGTTGGTCTGGTTTAAAAAAAGACACAAGTCCATCTAGTTCAACCAACAAAATGGTGGGGGGGGGGGGGTCCTAAAAAAAACATACAATCCTACATACACACAATCCTATATCCACAGTTGATCCAGAGGAAGGCAAAAAAACAGCAAGGCAAGGCCCGATTTGCTCCAAAACTTCCTTCCTGATCTCCAGAGAGCCAATCAGATATTCCCTTGATCAAAGTGCAACAGAGGACTAGTTCTGGAGGTGACACTCTTAAGCGAAAATGGCAATCCTGTTACATAGTTGGGTAAGATTGCTGCTGATGGAGTTATGAAAAAGACCGACTATGTGAATGCTTACAATGAACTGTGGGTAACCCCAGTTGGGAGACCCACTGTCCATGTGGAGAGAGACTTGCCTATTGTATAGCAGGGAAGCAAAGGTTTAAATATAAACTGGAAAATGTGTTAAATGCATAATGAAGAAATGTTTTCTGTGCATATGCCTAAGTGGATTCAGCAGATTGCTGGGACAAATATAATAGGAGGTTGCTACTGAGGCATGTGTCATTTCCTCTAACAGTATCAGGTGCAACAGAGGTGTCTCTGGAAACCTCTTAGGATCCCACAATGTCAGAGCGAAGGGTTTAACAGGACAACCGTGGAGCCATGCTGGAGGGAAAGAGTGTACTTCACAGTGTAACCAGTTGTGTATTAAACATGTCACCAGCTCGGGTTGGTGATCGACTAGGGTAGCCTGCTAGAGATACAAAAGCTAAAATGTTAAAGATGTGTTGTCTCGCATAGCAGGAGTGGGTAGAACATCAGTGATGTCCCTCTAAGGAGCTTAGTTTGTTAGTCAAAAGTGGCCCAGGATAGCTGTGACTGTAGTGCTGGTGGGGCAGTATGGACAGGAACCTTGTGGTAACTAAGTGTTGATGTAAAATACAAACAGTGAATATGTATTGGATAAAAATGTTCAGGTGGATAATGGGTTATTTTAGCCTGCTAAAGATGCAAATGTTTCTGTGACAGGTGAAGAGCCAACAGAGCAAGGTGGTAAAATTGTGGTATTGCAACCAGCTATGGTAGAAAATGTATTATCATAGTGTGATGTGGTTGTTATATGTCTACCGTCAAGCCTCTCTTTTCAGCTGTGTCTTATCGGGCAGATGGAACAGTGCTGTGGAGTGTGACTGGAGTGCATACAGAATAGACTGAGATAGTTTGGTCATGAAGTTAATAGCATTTGTAGCGCTGGTCTCCCAATGAGTCGGGCGCTATTGTAAATTTAGGGGTGTCTGAGCCAATAGTTGGGCTCAGACTCTGTTAATTCTATTTAAATTAGCCTCTGTTCTGGCTATGGTTGTGCTCGGTAGAAGTTTTCCCTTGTTGCCTGTAGGTGGCGTTACCACTTCAGGCCAAAGTTGGAACTCAAGCAGACCATAGTGTGTTAGGTTACCCCTCTTGGCAGCAGTCCAGTGGGAGTGGTGCCCCGCTGTGCATGCTGGGAGGGGGTACTTAAGGGGCAGACAGCGTTTTTCCGGGGCCTTCGCCTCGTGGCCCTCCTGGCGCGAGGTGAGTGCGTGTGATTCCAGTCTCAAGACCACATTGGTCTGAGGCTGTGTTCCCATCAAGTAGGCCCAGCTATGCTGGCTGGGGCCTATGGTTCTACAGGGGATCTCAAGCTGTCCGTCCAAGTGGAGGAAGCTGCTTAGCGAAGGAAACCGGGGGAGGACCTGCCCTGGAGGAGACAAGCAAGGCAAGCTGATGTCCTGGGATATGCCTGGTAACCTCGTTAAGGTAAAGGGATCCACTACGCAAATTCTTTTACAGTTCGCCGTATTGGCTTAAAGGCTCTTTGGCTGTAAGGCAGGAAGTTCAGGACTCTAAATCCTGTGGCTGTTTCTATACTGTCTGTGCATCATTCCGGCTGCTAGGCCATGTGAGAGGGGTCTATCCAGGTGAGCAATACCCACCTCAGGAGTGAGTGGTGAACATTGGAACTTTGAATACTTTTGTGCATTCTGTACCGCGTGCCTGAACCTTCCCCTTCTCTCTACACTCTCTACTTCCTTCACAAGTTTTATGCAACGAAAATAAAGCCTACAGTTGAAATTTTTACATCTTGTGTGGACATTGCTTTTTTCTACAGACTTCCCTCCCTAGACAACGAACTTCGAGGTAACGTGCAAAATCCAAAATCTAAACCAGCAGCTCCTACGGGGGTAGTGCTATACATTATTGAAAGAGGCTTCTATGTGTAGCCGTGAAGTGAACACAATTTCTGCTGTGCCAAAGGGATGGTCTGTAGAAAAACCTGTAGTCATGGGTGTGCTGGC
Source organism: Rana temporaria (assembly GCF_905171775.1). Classification (NCBI taxonomy): domain Eukaryota; kingdom Metazoa; phylum Chordata; class Amphibia; order Anura; family Ranidae; genus Rana; species Rana temporaria. Next base: position 48,228,891 of record NC_053499.1, on the reverse strand, counting down.
TGCTGCATAGGTTAAGCCTTTCAAGATGGAATGACTGAATGAGAACAAGAGCACTGAAAATGTTTTGTCCATGGCCTGTTAAAGGGATAAAGATCTGGAGCTGCTCATTAACACTGAACCAGAGAGGTTGAGAGTGAGTCACGCACCTGGCAATGCTCTGGGGAGCACAAAGGTTCTGTTCTGGCTACCTCCAGCCAGGAGGAGGTCCATTTAAATGCTGCAACCTCTTAAGACTAATGCCCCGTACACGCGATCGGAAATTCCGACAGCAAAAGTCCGCTTTTGAACAGAAATTCCGACTGTATGAATATTCACCAACAAAAGATTGAGAGCTGGTTCTCGAATTTTCCGATAGAAAAAATTCCTTTCGGAAAATCCTATCATCTGTAGCAATTCTGACGTGCAAAATTCCGATGCATGCTCGGAAAAAATTTGACGCATGCTCTGAAGCATTAAACTTAATTTTCTCGACTCGTCGTAGTGTTGTACGTCACCACGTTCTTGACGGTCGAAAGTTCAGAGAACTTTTGTGTGACCGTGTGTATGCAAGCCAAGCTTGAGCAGAATTCCGTCGGAAAAACCATCCAAGATTTTTCTGACGAAAAGGCCGATTGTGTGTATAGCTGGTTAGAGTATGAGCCTTCCACATCCAGTAATGAGAAAGTTCCCAGGAAAGTCTTGTGCATGAAGATGGATTGCCTTGTTGTGACCAGTTTTTATGACTTTAGATGAAAACCTCCCCCTGTCCATCCTCTGAAGGAGAGTAGTGATGTGGTGCTCTGTGCATGCCGTGTCATGTGGTGGGTGTAGCCCAACTGCACTAACAGTGAGAGGATCTTAAGGGGACAGCTGTCCCAGTGATCAACATCTGTACACATCTGTCCCAGTGATCAACATCTGTTGAATGGGTCATTTTGTGGGCAATTCCATTGTCCTGGTGCTCTAGGGCCTTCAAAATGTAAAAACTTGTCAGGAAATTAGATGTGTAATTTCCACAGACTGTGTAAAAGTCTCACACGTGTGATATCGCCATACTCAGGAGGAGTAGCAGAATGTTTTTCGGGGTGTAATTCTTGATATGTACATGCTATGTGTTAGAAATTTTTTATAATTTAACAAATTTTGTGTAATAAAAAAAAAGAAACTTTTTTATTTTCTTTTCACATTTTCCAAAAATGTGTGAAAAAAAAAGACTCACTATGCCTCATTGAATATACATTGGGGTGTTTTCTTTCCAAAATTGGGTCATTTTGTTGGTGTTTCCATTGTCTTGGTGCTCCAGGGCCTTCATGTAGCAGAATACATTCTGGCCTAATTTTATGACAAAATTAGATTTTATTGGATATTTTTTAAAACAGAAAATGTTGTTTTTTATCAAAATGTTTGTTCGTTTTTCACTTACATTGCAAAAAAAATAAAAACACAGTGGTGAATAAGTACCACCAAAAGAAAGCTCTATTTTTGTGAAAAAAATATTGATAATATTGGGTACAATTTAGCATAACTGAGTACTTGTCATTTAAAAAGTGAGAGCACTGAAAGCTGAATATTGGTCTGGGCAGGAAGGGGGTGAAAGTGCCCAGTATTTGAGTTGGTAAATAATACCAGAAGTGCATAAAACATAGTGGTCAGGGTTGATGAGTGCTATACACACAGAATGCAGGGCTCAGGAGTTCATTATGCACAGAATGCAGGGTTCAGGAGTGTGCTACACAAAGAATGCACTAAACTGAGTAATCATTAATGCAGAAGTGAAGCAGCCATCTTTAAAGAGACCACTTTGCAATGCCTATCTATATAGTGCCTGCAGTGCAGGGGGCAGCCATTCTGGCTCGGCCTGATTTGATCATGGGATTTGATTTGATGATGGGAGTAATTGGCTAATGTAACAAGATAAGGGAAGGAGGAAAAGTGGTGTCTGGCCAGAGTTTGCTGGAGTTATCTGATTATGTGATGTCTAAAAGAACCATGCTAATCAGAGACTGCTGCTGCCATCAAACTGTGTATTGCTACATGTGAGGGGACCTGGATCCTGGGAGCATGTGTCCAGACTCCAGAGACACAAAAGAGGGTGCCCTGTGTCTGGTAAGAGACTAACAACATACAAGTTAATATATTGTCTTCTGGGAACTGTTGTGATTTCTTCAAGGGTCCCAAATTTGCTAGTAGGGATGAGCCGAACACACCCCGGTTCGGTTTGCAGCAGAACATGAGAATGGACCGAAATTTTGCGTGAACATTTGAACACCGTTAAAGTCTATGGGACCCAAAAGTGAGAAATCAAAAGTGCTAATTTTAAAGGCTAATATGCAAATTATTGTCATAAAAAAGTGTTTGGGGACCCGGGTATGTATCAATGCAAAAAAAAGTTTTAAAAACTGATTTTTTTTTGGGAGCAATGATGTTAATATTGCTTAAAGTGAAAAAATAAAAGTGAAATATTCCTTTAAATATCGTACCTGGGGGTGTCTATAGTATGCCTGTAAAGTGGCGCATGTTTCCCGTGTTTATAACAGTCCCTGCACAAAATGACATTTCTAAAGAAATAAGTCATTTAAAACTGCTTGCCGCTTTAATGTAATGTTGAGTCCCGGCAATATACAGTGGGGATCGAAAGTTTGGGCACCCCAGGTAAAAATTTGTATTAATGTGCATAACGAACCCAAGGAAAGATGGAAATATCTCTAAAAGGCATCAAATTACAGATTAGACATTCTTATAATATGTCAAAAAAAGTTTGATTTTATTTCCATCATTTACACTTTCAACATTACAGAAAAAAAAATGGCATCTGCAAAAGTTTGGGCACCCTGCAGAGTTAATATCTTGTACTGCCCCCTTTGGCAAGTATCACAGCTTGTAAACACTTTTTGTAGCCAGCCAAGAGTCTTTCAATTCTTGTTTGAGGTATCTTTGCCCATTCTTCCTTACAAAAGTCTTCCAGTTCTTTGAGATTTCTGGGCTGTCTGTCACGCACTGCTCTTTTAAGGTCTATCCATAGATTTTCAATTATGTTGAGGTCAGGAGATTGTGAAGGCCATGGCAAAACCTTCAGTTTACGCCTCTTGATGTAATCCCCCGTGGATTTTGAGGTGTGTTTAGGATCATTATCCATTTGTAGAAGTCATCCTCTCTTTAACTTCAGCTTTTTCACAGATGTCATCAAGTTACCATCCAAAATTTGCTGAAATTGTATTGAATCCATTTTTCCTTCTACTCGTGAAATGTTCCCTGTGCCACTGGCTGCAATACAACCCCAAAGCATGATTGATCCACCCCCATGCTTAACAGTGGGACAGAGGTTATTTTCATTAAATTCTGTGCCCTTTCTTCTCCAAACGTACCTTTGCTCATTCTGGCCAGAAATTTTTATTTTAACCACAGAACTTGTTTCTAAAATGCATCAGGCTTGTTTATATGGTCATTTGCAAAGTTCAAACGCTGATTTTTGTGGTGAGGACGTAGAAGAGGTTTTCTTCTGATGACTTTTTCATGAAGACAGAAATTTTTGGGGTTCTAAGGTCCCCGAACCAAAGAACCAAAGGGGGAAGAATGGGCCAATTAGGACTGGTACATAGGTGAAAAATGAGGGTACATATTTAAAACAAAAAATAAACTTTATTCAAAACATGGACAGACATAATCACACAATTAAAATAATGATAACCAATGACAACACCATACTGAAGGTCCCCAGGTAGGGAGAAAAACACGATGGGTTGAGGGTTATGACAGTCTCAACTAGTTTCGCGGAATATTCCGCTTCCTCAGGAGAAAATCTAAAAATGTATTAAACAATCAATTAATGAATAAAATACATAAACAATACATCACTTAAATGGGGAAACATCAGGCTGAGCTGCTCACCTAGACAGGTCCCGCCAAGATGAAAACAGCGGGCGTAACCCTACATGGTCCCGTGTGGTAGCCAGGGGAGACACATTGAAAGAGTGTCCTGCTAGTGTAATATGTATAATATAAGATTGTGTAAGTTAACATTTTCATCATCTAGCCTTAAGCAGAGAGGGGGGATTTCATCTACCATATTTTACTCACGTGTGTTCACACAATCCCCCCTCTCTGCTTAGGGCTAGCTGAGTAGATGTTAACTTACACAATCTTATATTATACATATTAGACTAGCAGGACACTCTTTCAATGTGTCTCCCCTGGCTACCGCACAGGACCGTGTAGGGTTACGCCTGCTGTTTTCATCTTGGCGGGACCTGTCTAGGTGAGCAGCTCAGCCCGATGTTTCCCCATTTAAGTGATGTATTGTTTATGTATTGTATTCATTAATTGATTGTTTAATAAATTTTTAGATTTTCTCCTAAGGAAGCGGAATATTCCGCGAAACTAGTTGAGACTGTCATAACCCTCAACCCATCGTGTTTTTCTCCCTACCTGGGGACCTTCAGTTAGGTGTTGTCATTGGTTATCATTATTTTAAGTGTGTGATTATGTCTGTCCATGTTTTGAATAAAGTTTATTTTTTGTTTTAAATATGTACCCTCATTTTTCACCTATGTACCAGTACCGTGATAGTCCTAATCGGCCCATTCTTCCCCCTTTGGTTCGGGGACCTTAGAACCAAAAAATGTTCTATATTGTCAGGATGATGGTACCTCATATTTTAGTATTTACATATCTTACCCAGAGGCTCTCACTTTATCTTCCATGAAGACCATATTTGTACAAGTATCTCTTTATAGTGGAATAGTGTACCACAACTCCAGTGTCTGCCAGATCTTTCTGGAGGGATCGTGCAGGCAAACGTGGGTTTTGAATTGGTTTTCTCACAATCCTCGAGCTGTTCTGTCTGATATTTTTCTTGGTCTTCCAGATCTTGCTTTAACTTCCACTGTTCCTGATGACTGCCATTTCTTAAAGCGGGGGTTCACCCTTAGAGGGCACTTTTCCCCCTTAGATTCCTGCTCGTTATTACTAGGGGAATCGGCTATTTATTTTAAAATATGTGCAGTACTTACCCGTTTACGAGACGCATCCTCTCCGTCGCTTCCGGGTATGGGCTTCGGGAATGGGCGTTCCTTCTTGATTGACAGGTTTCCGAGAGGCTTCCGACGGTCGCATCCATCGCGTCACGATTTTCCGAAAGAAGCCGAACGTCGGTGCGCAGGCGCAGTATAGAGCCGCACCGACGTTCGGCTTCTTTCGGCTACGAGTGACGCGATGGATGCGACCGTCGGAAGCCTCTCGGAAGAATGTCAATCAAGAAGGAACGCCCGCTCCCGAAGACCCATACCCGGAAGCGACGGAAGAAGATGCAGCTCGAAAACGGGTAAGTACTGCACATATTTTAATATAAATAGCCGATTCCCCTAGACCGAACGAGCAGGAAGCTAAGGGGAGATTTTTTTTTTTTTTTTAAATGGGTGAACTCCCGCTTTAATTACATTCCAAACAGAGGATATTGACATCTGAAAAACGCTTTGCTATCTTCTTATAGCCTTCTCCAGCTTTGTGAGCATCAACTATTTTCAGTTTCAGTTTTCTAGACAACTGCTTAGAAGAACCCATGGTGCTGATTGTTGGGGCAAGGTCAGATGAGTCTGGGCATTTAAAACCTTTGAGATTGACATCACCTGGTCTTCCCAGACGATGATTGAGAACAATCCATGACACTGGCAGGTCTCAGCTTTGCAAAGGGGGCAGTGCATGCTATAAATTCTGCAGGGTGCCCAAACTTTTGCAGACGCCATTTTTTTGTTTTCTGTAATTTTGAAAGTGTAAATGATGGAAATAAAATCTAACTTTTTTTGACATATTATAAGAATGTCTTATCTGTAATTTGATGCATTTTGGAGATTTTTCCATCTTTCCTTGGCTTCGTTATGCACATTAATACAAATTTTTACCTGGGGTGCCCAAACTATCGATCCCCACTATAGATTAAAATTGAGAAAAATGGCATGGGTACCCCCCCCCCCCCCCCCCGAAGACCATTACTAGGTCCTTTGGGTCTTGTATGGATATTAAGGGTAACCCCACACCCCAAAAAAAAAGAAAAGGCATGGGGCCCCCAGGCCCTATATACTCTGAACAGCAGTATACAGGCAGTCCCCGGGTTACACACAAGATAGGGACTGTAGATTTGTTCTTAAATTGAATCTGTTTGTAATTTGGAACAGGTAGATTTTGTAAATGTAGCTCCAGCCAAAACATCTATTTTTAATCTTTTTGGATAACATACAGTAGGAAAAGGTTATCACTCCTGTAACATTTGTTTTGCTGTCTGTGCCCGTTCAGAAGATTTCACCTCACTTTCTGTCCCATTGACAATTGGATTTAGAACATTTGGGGATTTTAGGGAAACAAGGATTGGTCAGAAAGCATCAGTGGGGACACTTGTTTCCCATATTAACTCTTACAGGAGAGAATTCCCCTTCCACCTGTATATACTATACAGCCTGCCCTATATACTCTGCAAAAAATTGGGCCTTAGGTGTTGGTGGTACCAGAACACTGTAAGCCCTCACAGTTACTCTTGGTGGGCACTGGATTGGGCCCTGCTGTGAAATATTAGATCAGAAATTGTAATTACGCGCCCCTGTTAAAGGGGCAAACAAATTGGGCCTTAGGCAGTGGGGGTGGTGTCCTGAACCAAAAATATCCTTAGAAGCTAGCATCATCAAAGGATTGAGGGGGAATAGGATAGTCACTTAGCTTAATAGGATAGTCACTCAGCATAGGCAGTCTTCAAGGGATCCCACATCCGTAGAATAGAAAAATGTATCGGTTACATCAGCATCCGATGCTTGGTAGCTGGTGATCCAAAATGGATTCATTTTTATGAAGGTGAGCCGATCAGAGTCTGTGGACAGGCGCACTCTGTGATCAGTTACAAAGCCTCAAGCAGCACTGAATGTACGTTCAGAAAGAACGCTGGATGCAGGACAGGCCAGTAGCTCAATTGCATATTGTGCAAGCTCTGGCCAGTGGTCCATCCTCAACACCCAGTAACCCAGAGGATTTTCTGTTGGAAAGGCCTCCAAGTCTGATGTTGCCCCTAGGTATTCCTGCACCATATAATTCAGACGCTGGCGATGATTGCTGGAACCGATCAGACCTTGGGGCTGCGGACTGAAGAATTGTCTGAAGGCATCGGTCAGACGACCACCTTCTCCATGGCTCCTTCTGTGACTTACCAAAGCCTCAGCAACACGTTGTCGAGGACCAGGAAATTTTAACCTCCCAGGCTCTGGACATGCATTGCACAAACCTTTCTGCAAGGCCTCCCAAGGATGTTTCATCCTCTTCTCCCTCTGCGAAGGCTGGATACGTTTTCCAACCTTACCCTTGTAATGTGGATCAAGAAGGTTTGCCAGCCAGTAATGATGCCACTCCTTGATACCATCAATCCCATGGTCCTTTCGCAGGCTTTGCAGGATCAGGGAGGCCATGCAGCGTAGGTTTGCTGAGGCATTCCACTCAGAGTCCTCTGGGTCACTGAGGATCACATGATCTGCAGCCACCTCCTCCCAGCCACGTACAACTCCACGGGATCTGGGGACTGAAAACAATCCCTTGAAGACTGCTGCTGATGCTGAGTGCTATGCTCCACCTCCATGCTGACACAATCCTCCTGATCCTCTTCCTGTGGGATCGGTGGGCCCGCAGGAATACTATCTGGATAAAGGGGGCCTTGAGAGGTAATGAAGCCGTGACTGACATGTTTCGCGTTCTAATGCTTTTTTAAAGTCTTTCAAAGACTTTGAAAAAGCATTACAACGCGAAACATGTCAGTCACGGCTCCTCACAAGCCCATCTGATTGCCACTGATGATTTAGTCCTGTCCGTGGTTCTTCACCAGTTCCCTTCCTGTGATTTCTGCTATTGACGTTCATGTTTACATCCTCCGATTGGCAGAATCGCGGCTCCCCGTTGACGTCATCAGAGTGCGCCCGGTCTTCCATTCGCTGGTCCTCTGGCGACGCTGCGCATGTGTGTTGTAGGTTACCCCCCCGCCATAGCGTGGCCGGTGGAAGTTTGCCTGCCCCGCTATAGCGCGACTACATTACTGGCTCTTGGTGGAAGTTTACCCACCAGCTATTGTGGTCCTTATTACATCTGGGATCCTCACACCACGCTGTTTCCATCCTTTGCTGCAGGCCATCCATTACAACAGGTACTTTTGAGCCACTGCACTTGCTTTCTCCAGCTGTGTCTTGGCGACCACTGCACTAAAGGAATGGCAGAACTATCTGGGTGATTCATGATCTGATGTTAACCTTTTCATCACAAGACTTCTCAGTGGCACTCTTATTGGATCAGTCATTATACTATTATTATACCATATATATTTTTAATGATTATTTTAATCATTGTGCGTGTTTATTACATGTAATACCTATGTTATCTTTTAGACTATAAAGTTTTATGCCTTTATCCATTGAGCGCTGCTTTTTTTGTTATTATGTCTATTATGCTACAGTCTAATAATGTTTTTGTTATTTTAGAGTTGTTTACTTATGTTGAATATATTAGGTGTTATTTTCTGTAGTTAACAAAAGGAAATGTCTTGCACGTTTGCCTTGCTTCCCTCACTACAGTATATTAAAACATCTTGTAGCACCCTACTCCACAGCCATACTGTTATTTTTTTAGTGATCACAAATGACAAGTTTTTCTGACACCAAAAGAAAACGGGAAATTGTATACTCACCTTTCCGTAATTTTCCTTTCCTGACTCATCTTCATGGCAGCACACACTGGGTTGTGACTCCGCCCCCACAACCTGACAGAATTGGTTAGCTATAAATTTGAAGAGGAGGCACCCCGCACCATTCTCTGTATATATCATCATTAAACAGCAGGGTGGGCATCTGTGTGCTGCCATGAAGATGTGTCAGGAAAAGAAAATTACAGAAAGGTGAGTATACAATTTTCTGTTTTACTGACGCATTCATGGCAGCACACACTGGGAAATTACTCGCCAGTCGGGAGGGTGCAAGAAAATAATATTTATGCCTTATAGTGCTGGCTCTAACAATAGATCTACCGAAGTCGGCTGTAGCCAAGTGAGCAGAGTCCACTCTGTAGTGGGAAATGAAGGTATGTCTGGAAGACCAGGTTGCTGCTCTGCAGATGGTTTCTGGTTAAATACCACAAAATGCTGCCCATGAGGTCGCCACTGCCCTGGTCGAGTGGGCCCTGATGCCCTCCAGGATCGCAAGTTGCTGAATGGAATATGCTTTTTTGATAGATTTGACCAGCCAAGAGGCGATGGTACAGGAAGTCGCTGCTTGGCCTCGTCTGCCCCCGTATGGTATAACCATGAGGGCGTCCGTCTTCTGAAGGTGAGTTGTAGCTGCAAGGTAGCTGGAGATGGTTGATTTAATATCCAAGGCATGAGGCTCGCCTCTCTCGTTAGTAAAGGATGGAAGGACGATGTCCTGGTTGTAATGAAAGGACGAGGCTACCTTCGGTATGAAACGATCTGAAGGTCTCAGTGCCACTCTGTCAGGCAAGAAAATGAAATAGGGTTCTCTAAACATAAGCGCTTGTATTTCTGACACCCTTCTTGCTGATGTAATAGCGATGAGGAAGGTCAGCTTTAGAGTCAGGTTCCACAGCGAAACCGAATCAAATGGAAAAAAAGGTGGATTGGAAAGGGCCTCGAGAACCACTGAAAGATCCCATGCAGGGAAAGCTGGTTTCCTAGGAGGTCTGATCTTCATGCAAGCTTTCATGAATTGAGTGACCAAAGGGTGAAGAGCCCATCTAGTACCTGTTTTGGCAGAAAGGGCAGATACCTGTACCTTCAGGGTACTCGAGCTTAGACCTTTGTCAATGCCAGACTAAAAGAATTCCAGAATTTGAGATGGATCTGGAGAGATGGGGTCCCAACCTCTTTGTTGTGCCATCAAGACAAATCTTTCCCAGACTCTTGTGTAGGTGGTGTTAGTGGTGTTCTTCCTGGCTTGCATTAGGGTCGATATTACCTCTTGGGAGCAACCTTGCTCCCTTAGCCTAACCCTCTCAACCTCCATGCTGTCAGGTGCAGCCTGTCTGGAGCTGGATGGAAGAATTGACCTCAATACAGGAGGTCCGCTGATACTGGAAGGTGGATTGGAGGTTGGGTATTGAGTTGTAAGAGGGTCATGAACCAAGGCCTTCTCAGCCAGAACGATATCACCGCTATTACTGTGGCTGAGGATCTCCGGAGCCGGGATAGGAACCTCGCGATTAGGGGAGTTGGAGGGAAAATGTACCCCAGTTCGAAATCCCATGGTTGGACTAGGCAGTCTGTTCCCTCGGCTGACAGAAAGGGTGCTCTGGACAGGAACCTCTGGCATTAGGTGTTCGCTGGCGTTGCCGCTAAGTCGATCTCTGGAACTCCCCACATCTTCGTAAGAAGGGAGAATGCATGGTGGTTCAGAGACCACTCGTTGTTTGAAAGTGTCTCTCGGCTCAGGTAGTCGGCCAGCATGTTCTGTGCTGCCGGGACATATACTGCCCTCAGATCCGACAGGTGTACTTGGGCCCATTCCATTATGGGGCGAACTTCCTCCAGGAGCGTGCGACTTCTGATACTTCCCTGTTTATGGATATAGGATACTGCCACTTTGTTGTCCATACAGATAAGAACAGACTTCCCCTGTAGCAGAGGTGCGAAAGCTATGAGGGCTTGAAAGGCTGCCCGGAGCTCCAATATATTCGATACTATGCCCCGAGCTGGAAAGTGCCACTGTCCTTGAGCTGCTTGGTCCAAGTAATGCGCTCCCCATCCCCTATGGCTGGCATCCGACGTTACTACCTCTAGGTTTGGGCGAGCTATCGGTCTGAACTTTCTGAGGTTGGAAGAGTGTGTCCACCACCATACCGATTGCTTTACCCAACTGGGGATGCGGATGGTTTGGAGCATTGATGCTCCATTCCACTGCCTGAGAAAGGCATTCTGCAGAATTCTCATGTGCCACTGGGACCACTGCACCATGGGTATGGTCGATGATATGGACCCCAGGACGCTGATGCAGGCTCTGGCCGGCAGACGTCTGGATGACAACAGATTCCGTATCTTCAGTACTAAGGGGTTCACTTTCTCTTGAGGAAGTTGCACCCTGTTCAGCTTGGTATTTAATTCCGCCCCTAGGAACACCATGACTTGTGTAGGCTGAAGACTGCTCTTTTTCCAGTTGATTAACCAGTCAAAATCCTGAAGAGTCGGGATCAAGATCTCCCGCTGATGGAGCAGAGTTTCCCGATCTTCTGCTAAGAGCAGAATGTCATCCAGGTAATGATGTAACCGCAACCCCTTCTCCCTGAGGAGTTTGATCAGGGGTAGGAGAACTTTGGTGAACGTCCTGGGTGCTGAAGAGATGCCGAATGGTAGGCACCGGAATTGAAAATGACGTTGGTTGATTGAGAAGCGGAGAAACTTCTGGAAGGCGGGATGAATCAGGACGTGAAGATAAGCGTCCGATAAATCTACCGATAGCATCCAGTCTCCCAGGTTCACCGCCAGCAGAATGGATTGGAGGCTTTCCATTTTGAAGGCCTCTATTTTGATCCTTCTGTTGAGCCTTTTCAAGTCCAGGACTGGACATAGGTCCCCCGATTTTTTTCGCACCAAAAATAAAGGGGAATAAAATCCCCTCCCCCTTTGGTGCGATGGTACTTCTATGACTGCCCCTTTTTGTTTTAATTCCGTTACGTACTGAAGAAGTAACCCCCTCTTGTCTGGGGAAGATGGTATCTTGGTAGGCTGGAACACATTCCCGGGAATGTGCCCATAAATTTCCATTTGTGTCCGAATTTGACAGTGGAGAGTGTCCATGGATCTTTTATGTGGTTTGACCAAATCCGAGCAAAACTTCTGAGCCTGGCGCCCACCTGAGCTGGGTGGGCGGGCGAACTTTCAAAAGGACTTCTGCTGGTCCCCAGCAGTGATGGCCTTGGCCTTCTGTACCTTCATAAAGGAGGGTCGAGTATTTTTCCAGTCCCTCCTGAACTCCCTGCCAGGACAATAGGACCTAGCTTCCCTGTATCTGTCAGGTAGATTTTGTCTCAAGGCGGGACCCTTTTAAAAATTGTGTCTCCTATCGGAGGGGATCAGCCCCGACTTTCCTCCTGTGACCTTGGAAATTGCTGAATCCAGCTTTGCGCCGAACAAGTTTGCACCGTCATATGGAATTTTACAGCAATTTGATTTTGAAGCCGCGTCAGCTATCCAGGGCTTTAGCCATAAGGCTCTTCGTGCCATTACTGAGGCTAGCATGGATCTAGCAGAGGATCAAATGAGATCGACTGAGGCCCCTGCCATGAAGTCGCCTGCTAATCTAATTTCCTGCAAAGAGGAGATTACTTTTTCTTGGTCAGTTCCGTCTAGAAGGGACCTTTCAATATTGGCCGCCCATGCAGAGATGGCTTTAGCCACTGCAGCTGTGGTGATAGCTGGTCTACAGGCGCCTCCTGCCGTTGAATACGCCTTTTTTAGTTCTAGATCGATTTTCTGATCGAGTACGTCTCGGAAGGTGACCGCATCCTCGATCGGCAGGGTAACATGCCTGGCAAGTTGGATTAGGGATGAGTCGACAATGCGAGCGTTAGTTAGGAAATTGATCTTGGATTACTTTAGGGGGTACATCTTGGCAAGCTTATTGGTAAGACCAGGGCCGATCCTAGGGTCACAGGCGCCTGGGTGCAGAAATATTTCTATAACATTAGCGGCGCTTTACTGCCGACGCCACCCCCACACTGTCAGTGTGAAAGGGCTCTTGGTACATCTCATTATATATCACATCTGTAGATGGACTACTGAGGCACAGTAATGGACAGGGGCTGTGTATCCTATACAATCTATAATGCCATAAAACATCTAGAGCAGGGGCAACACAGAGCACATGTAAAGGGATGCTGGGGATGCCATCCCCCAGCACACAGCACACTGAACACTGTGACTTACCTTGGTTCTCTCTCTGTGCAGCCCGAGATAGAGATGGGAGGGGGAGGCATTCCAACTGGATTTGGTGGAGACAGTGCAGGATCCAAGACTCCCAGTGTGAGGAATTCATTCCTGCACATCAGCACTCAGCAGCGACTGAAAACTAGAACCCTTGTGTCAGGAAGAGGAGCAGCCCCTCCCCCGAGCACTGCCAGGCTAGACAGACTGCTCTATGCTCACACATCAGTTCTGGACGGACACCCACCTATGCTCAGAACACTAGTTCTGGACAGACACAAACAAGGAGAGAAGGAGGGAGGGGAAAAATCTGTCACTTTGGCCCCCCCACCTCTGCAGGCACCTAGGTGCAAAGCACCCTGTGCACCCTGCCTAGAATCGGCCCTGGGTAGGACTAGGCCGCTTATCTGATCTTTCCTATTCATCTTTTATGAGATCCTTCAGTTCCTCAATGAAGGGGAATAGCTTGGGGTCCCTCTTTAGTTCTGGAAAATACTTCCGGATTTTTTGAGGTTCCATTTTGTCATCCTCCCAGCCGATTGATTCCTTCACAGAATGAGCGAACGGTTCGACTAAGCCAAAGTCGAATCCTGATGCCGTCTCACGTTCCTCATTTTCAGAGTGGGTTTCTGAAACTTGGGCATAATGGCAGGGTGCTGGTGATGAGGGTAGGGTCGTCTATTAGGGGGGCCGTGGTTTCCAAAATTGACTCCCGTACCGACTCCCTTATGATCTCTGTAGCTACTCTGGCGTCTGCTTCCTTCTCCTTGGTTGCTTCATTGAAGCAAGAGCGGCAGGCTAATTTTCCTGGCAATGCTGGAGCACCGCATACCCAGCAAGTGTTTGCTGCGGGACGTGTATGGTAACTTCGTTCACGGTGAGATGAAGGTGACCGTTCTGTGGTGGGACCGACTATGACGGGAGCGGCTGTGACGTGAGCGGCTATGCCTTGATCGGTGGTAGCAGGAGGGTGATCTTGAGCGGCTTCTGCGGGATCTTCTCCTTGATGCATGGCTTTATTTCCCTCTATGCCGCGGGCTTGCGTCTCTTGACCTGATAGGACTGCCAGAAATGCAGCGTTAGTGGTCAGGCTCTCTTTTTTGTCTCTTCTCTACTTACCTATCGGACGGCCTCCTTACCTAGTCTGCTGGTGGTGGTCTGCGAGGGCAGTGGCCTCCATGAAGTGTGCAGAGAGACAGCTTTAGCAGAGTGGTAGCCTGAAGGGTTAAAAAAAGAGAGTGAGCCAAGATGAAACCAGGGAAGACTGGCCAGTGAACAGGGAGGTGACAGACCTACCTGGTAGTGAAATCTTCAGATTTTGGGCTGAGCAGCAGACTTGGGAAGAAAAAGATGTGTGTGCTTTTTAAAATCGGCGCCGCCGTCGCATCGCTGATGACGTGTGCGCGCATGCGCAGTAGCGTCCCGCTCATCCGGGCGCCATTTTGGACGAGGGCAAAGTATGCCGCCGACGTCATCATCCTGCTGCACGCATGCACAGAGCGGCTGGAGGGACGCGGCGACAGTAGCAGGCTGTCTGGAGGACAGCAAAGCCCAGAAAACCCTGGACAATGGCCACAAAAGTAAAAACAAAGGAAAAGGTAAGGCATGCGGCCGGAGGGAAGGAACAACAGTGGGAACAAAGAGTGGGGCCACTGCAGAAATCTAAGCTTCTTTAAAGCTTGCACAAACGCCAGTAGAAATTCCTCCATATACCCCTGAGACCACCAGAACGGGGTTCCCTCCATAAAGCTCCTTTAGAGACTGTACAAGAGGGACTTCCAAACAGGAGAGGCTTGAACCTGCTGGGGTGATTGCGGTAAGAGGCATGCTCCAATCTTGTCAGGTGAGGATAAAAAAAGAGAATGGTGCGGGGTACCTCCTCTTCAAATTTATAGGTAACCAATCCTGTCAGGTTGTGGGGGCGGAAGTCACAACCCAGTGTGTGCTGCCATGAATGCGTCAGGAAAAATGGTTACAGGGGAGGTAGCTCCAGCTGATTGAGAGCCTCAGCTCTGTTCCAATGTGCTGTGTGAAGGTGTGTGTGTCGCTTTACTCCAATCTGCTCTCAGAGGTCTCCTCGATGAGCTGTGCAGAGTATAATTTTAGCTCCCTGCCCCCCCCCCCCCCTTTTAAAAAAAAAAAATATTTTTTTTTTATTATTTTATTTCTTTTTATTAAAGGGCCCAGAGGTCCCCAGGGCCCCGGATGACTACCCCCCCCTTTTTTTATATATATTTTTCTTTATTTCTTCTCAATTTGCGGCAGCCCCCCACCCCGCGCTTCTCAATTGCAGCAGACGGCAGCACCTCCCCCCCCCCCCCCCCGGTTCTCTGCTCCAGGGAGCCCATGCTTGAAGCTGTGTAAGGGGCCCCATAATTCCTGATGGCGACCCTGTTCCCAATCATTATTTAGTATTTTTTCTCTCCTTCCTGTGTTGTCAGAGGAGGGGGAGGGAATAACAATGTAAAAACAGTAGTATATGGTCACTGGGATTGGTTATCAGAGCGATCACATGCTACAGGGCCACTTGGAGTGACCTCAGGGCTGTTTTTAAAGCAATGTTTATAAACAGTGGTGGGTAAATGATAGTCCACTAATCTGCTGGTTATAAACATACCACCGTGGTAGAAAAATGGTTAATCAGTGTGCTTTGAAATGCACTCTCTATGACTACCATAACAACTAGAGGTATGAGCTCAAGGTTCAGTGCAAACACAAGTTCTGGCCTTTAGATGAATGCTTGAACATTTACCTGTTCGGTGGGAGCCGATCGTCATGCAATATAGCTTTAATAGCTTTAATACTTTCACTATTACACACGACAGTTGGAGGAGCTCCAGTTTGTAAAAAAATATATATATATATAAATAAATAAAAGTCAGCAGCTACAAATACTGTAGCTGCTGACTTTTAATATAAGGACACTTACCTGTCCAGGGATAGCGTGATGTCGGCACCTCAAGCCGATTAATCAATCAGCTTTGGGTGCAGGCGTCGGCATTGTAAGGGAAACTGGCCGTGAAGCCTTTAGGCTTTACGGCCAGTTTCCTTCTGCGCATGGGCGAATTGCTCTGCATTGTCTGAATGATTCAGCCATCTTCTGAGACCTGTGTGACCTGTGTGTGTCCCAGAAGGCAGTAGAGGGAAGGAGGGGGGAGAAGAGCAGGTATCTGTCAAAACCAGGTACCCGCGCCACCCAAAAAAGGGCCAAATGTGGTGAGGGGGGTGCAAACAAGCAAAGCTTCCCCTTTTGGGCGGAGCTCCACTTAAAGGATGCCAGCTGGTGTAGGCATCACCGGCCCCATTCACTTACATAAAACAACAAGTGAAGTTACCCCCTTTTTTAAACCAGGCTCTTTGAGTTTGGTATGTATTTTAAAGGGGTACTGCCCCAGTGACATCATTGCCCATATACGGTCAAATATAATATTGCAGCTTAGCAGTTCTTGGATGTGATGGCTGCATTCATTTTATTTTTTAGTATTTCTTTCTACTAGTTTTGTCTGGTAATCCAGCCAGTAAGTCTGTTGTTTTTCAACGTTAAAAGTTCTCTTGCAGTTACAGGGATGAGACAGACCATTTAACACTGCCAGGGGTGCTTGCAAAGACCAAGAGGACAAACCTGTGTGCTGTAACTGATTGTAAAGTATTATCTGGAGTTCAGCTTCAGTTTGTTAGGTCCTGTTCAGACCTGGGCATAGCAGATACGTGGGTAGAAATTCGCTTTTTAATCTTACTGTGATTCTTAAAACATGTGAAAAACGCACTAAAACATGTGACACACTTAAGGTACCATTATTTTCTGATGGCTCTTCAGATGTGAAAACGCACAATGCAAAATGCACTTGGCTCATGTCCAGAATATGGTACATGAGTTTCTTTAGCGCATTTTTAGAGAGGAGGGAGGTCTATTCAAATGAATGGTGTCACCCCACTAAAGTGCTAACAAAAGTTCAAAAAGGTGCCAAAATCGTGACACGGTAGCATCACTCAAGTGTGAACGGGGCCTTACTGAATTTCAATTTGCTAGTACATCTAACACTCTCCTCTCCCCAGACTGACAATGCTGCTGTCTTTCATCCAAAGTGTAATACAGGTGTGTTACTGGCCAGATCACCAGGCGAAAACAGAAGAAAAGAACCTAAAAAATACTAATACATTTAGTATAAATGTTCCTTTTGAGCCTTTCTTTCTTCTATTTTTTTTCTGTTTTTCAAAAGCACAAGCTCTCCAGCAGAATGCATTAGTTTACATGAATGAGACAAACCATTTAACACTGGCATTGGAGGTTAAAATGATCAGTATTAATTTATTCATGTAAAACCTTTATCCTCAAAGTAAAAAATTGTTTGCTGTAACAAATTATAAAATGTAAGCTTGAGTTTGGCTTTAATTAGTTACAGTAGGTATTTAAATCTGCTAATACATTTAACACTATCCTCCCCCCACCCAGGCTGAAAATGCCAACAGGTGCTATCTGCTGTGCCTCCTGCGCTCATTCATCCAGAGTGATGTCTCACTAATACTGTAGGTGTGTTAAAGGCCAGATCACCAGGTGAAAAGAGAGGGGAAAAAGCCAAAGAAATGAAAACTGTAATATAATATATTATTGGTTTTGGGTTTAATACTGCTTTAAGAGCCATAGGGCCAGATTCACATAGAGATACGACTGTGTATCTCCTGATACACCGTCGTATCTCTGAGTTTCGTTGGTCGTATCTATGCGACCGATTCATAGAATCAGTTACGCATAGATATGCCTAAGATCCGACAGGTGTAATTGTGTTACACCGTCGGATCTTAGGCTGCAATTCCAGGCCGGCCGCTAGGTGGCGTTTCGGTTTATTTACGCGACGAATATGCAAATTTGGAGATACGCCGATTCAGAAACGAACGACCGCCCGGCGCTTTTTTTTATGTCGTTTGCGTTCGGCTTTTTCCGGCGTATAGTTACCCCTGGGTCTATGGGGCGCAGTCAATCTTAAGTATGGCCGTCGTTCCCGCGCCGAGTTTTGAATTTTTACGTCGTTTGCGTACGTCGATTCACAAAAGAGCTGGACGCAAGTTACGCTCACGCCGAAACCAATGACGTCCTAGCGACGTCATTTGGACCAATGCACGCTGGGAAATTTAGCCGGTGCCGCATGCGCAGTTCAATCGGCGCGGGGACGTGCCTGATTTAAATACTACACTCCCCTAGCCGCAAAATTTGAATTCCGCCGGGGGATTTACGATACGCCGCCGCAAGTTTTGAGGTAAGTGCTTTGTGAATTACCCACTTGCCTCAAAAACTTGCGGCAGCGGATCTTAAATCACATAGGTTACGCGAATCTAAAGGTCCGCTAACCTATGTGAATCTGGCCCTAACTGTTTAACTGTTTGTGCCAATAAAGTAGTATTATGGAAATGACTCGGCTATGTCATAGCAATTATCCTAACAGTAAGGAGTTAAACCTACCTTATAATTCTTCCCATTATCATCAATGCAATCTAAAAACAAAGACAGAAAAAAAAAACACAGCAGCTCTTTTAGATATAAAATGATATATGCTATAATGAAAATATCAAATCTTTAGAGGTGTGGCAAAGTTAAGATGTCCTTATCATTTACTCTCATGGTGCTCCAGTCCGGAGTCTTCTTTCTTTTATTGTTTATATGAGATGGGGTCCAACTTTGAGTGTCCACCTCATTTCCTTCTTGACATGGGGTTGATTTACTAAAACTAGTGTGTGACAAAAAATCTGGAAGCTGATTGGTTTCTATGCAGAGCTGAACCAGATTTTGCACTCTCCAGTTTTAGTAAATCCACCCCATGGACACTTCATATTGGCTGTCGAGCAGCGGGATCCTCTCAGGATTCCCCCCCCCCCCTATTTAATTTACATGATTTACTATCATTTACTGTGCAAAATTAACTGCCATTACGCCTTTAATAAATCAACTTCCATTTGTTCACTTTAGAAAGAGAAAGGAGTTGTAAAGGCAGAGATTTTAATTGTAATGCATTCTATGCATTAAGATAAAAAAACCTTCTGTGTGCAGCAGCCTCCCCAGCACCCCCTAATTACTTACCTGAGCCCCTTCTCTCTCCAGCGATGTCCACAAATGTCTAAGATGTTCGGGACACTCCTCCTGATTGCCTGAGACACAGCAGCGGTGCCATTGGCTCTCACAGCTGTCAATCAAAGTAAGTCAGCCAATCAGGGAAGAAAGGGGGGGTGGACCAGGTCGGGGATCGTGTCTGAATAGATATAGGGAGCTCTGGCTCAGCTTGGGTGCCCCCATAGAAAGCTGCTGGCTGAGGGGACACTCAATAGGAGGGAGGGGCCAGGAGCAGCAAAGAGGGACCATGCACTTGTATTAAAAAGTATCCTCTTCTCTTTGTATTGCTTTCTTTATGTGAAATCCCTGGTGTTTCTGCTAGCTCTCTTGCTTTCCTATGACCAGCTGGCTCACTCCTCTCCCGTCTGACAGCTGCAGAGGGCGGGGCCGAGCCGAAGTTCCTTCCGCTAACATCACGTGGGATGAGAGGAGGAGAGAGCCGGCTGATCATGTGAGTGCAGAGTGGTGCTCTGAGATGAGGTATAATCAGCTGCTATTTCAGCAGCAAGAAGTGCAGGGTGGGCACTGTCACAAATTGACAGGTAGGGAGGGAGGGGAAAACAAAAAAGAGAGCTGCGGATGACAGAGCCAGTAAACTGACCACTGTGTTAGGGCTCAGCAGCCATGATGGAGAACACTGTTATTTCAGCAGCAGGAGGGACGGAGGCTGGCACTGTCACAAGCTGACAGGTAGAGAGTGAGGAGGAGCAGAGATAAGAGCTGTGGATGACAGAGGTACGTAAACTGACCACGGTGTCAGGGCTCAGCAGCCATGGTGAACTGTGGTCAGTTTACAGAGGGGAGGGTATAGAAACTGGCAGGATCAACCAGGTATTTCAGGTGATACAGGGGGCCAAATGACACAGAAAAAAAACACTATGCTGTATAACATGCTTTAAAGGGACAGGATCCTTTATTTTTTTTTATTTTTTTAAGGTGAAAAAACGCTTTAAGATTTTCGAAATGAAAGGGATTTCCTCCTTAAAGCGGTGGTTCCCCTAAAAATAAAATTTTAACATTGCTTTTCCAAAATAAATTACGATTAGAATCGGACGGTTTTATTTAAAAAAAAAGGTCCGTACATACCGTTTGTTATATTCGTTCCCACCGCCACTTCCGGGTACGATGCTGGCGGTGGGCGTTCCTAATTGATGGACAGGCATCCGACCGACGCATACATCGCGTCACGAGATGCCGAAAGAAGCCGAACGTCGGTGCGGCTCTATACGGCGCATGCGCACCGACGTTCGGCTTCTTTCGGCATCTCGTGACGCGATGTATGCGTCGGTCGGATGCCTGTCCATCAATTAGGAACGCCCACCGCCAGCATCGTACCCGGAAGTGGCGGTGGGAACGAATATAACAAACGGTATGTACGGACCTTTTTTTTTTAATAAAACCGGCCGATTCTAATCGTAATTTATTTGGGAAAAGCAATGTTAAAATTTTATTTTTAGGGGAACCACCGCTTTAAGTAAATGAACTGCAGTGAAACCAGTGCAATCTGGATCCATACTCACACAAGTGTTTTGCTTAAACCTTTAGTCACATAATTTACCTGTAATGAAGGATGTCAAGCAGGCAGCTGAATCCTGAAGAACTCGTCACTGCTGTGATGCCTGTCCTCTTCCTGTCACTGAAATTCCTGCACTGGAATGGTTAATATTCATTGATTACACTGCTTGTAACTTGATTTATGAATGGGGGAGAACATTTTGTAACTGATCGGACATCCACAAATTGTGTTACAAGTAGTGTAATCATTGAAAAATTTTTTCTCAATGGAGAAGGACGAAGGGTGTGACCCCGTCAGACCATCTGTACTACTTTTCTGTCTAAATATAATTTGCAGTGCCAGAAGTTCAGAGTCAGAAAGAGGGCAGGCATCCATGCAGTGAAGATTTCTCGAGGATCCAGCTGCCTGCAAAATGTAAGACATACATTACAGGTAAGTGATTTGACTAAAGCTGTAGGGAATTTTCTTTTTTTTTTTAACAAAACTTTAGCATTAACCATTTCAGCCCCAGAAGATTTGCGTTCTGCGATTTTTATCGTGACTGTGACATTATGGCGGACACATCGGACACTTTTGACACTATTTTGGGACCATTGTCATTAATACAGCGATCAGTGCTATTAAAATGCACTGATTACTGTGTAAATGACACTGGCAGGGAAGGGATTAAACACTAGGGGGCGGTGAAGGGGTTAAGTGTGTCCTAGGGAGTGATTCTAACTGTGGGGGGGCTGGGCTACAAGTGACATGACAGTGATCACTGCTCCCGATGACAGGGAGTAGTAGATCACTGTCCTGTCACTAGGCAGAACAGGGAAATGCCTTGTTTACATAGGCATCTCCCCGTTCTGGAGCCCCGCGAAACAAATGAGGGCACTCTGCTGACATCGAGTCCGCGAGACCCGCGGTCACACTCACGGAGCTTGCGGCGCGCGCGCGCCCACGATGTTGCGATTTTAAGGAGATGTACAGGTACGTCCCTTTGCGCAGCCGTGCCATTCTGCTGACGTAAATAGCCGTGCAGCGGTCAGCAAGCTGTTAAGAAAGAATTAAAGTGGATGTAAACCCCCCAATTTATTTTTTTGATGTCACAATGTAGAGAATAAGATTTCCTATCATCTGTGCCCAGTCTTGCCACACAGAGTTAATCCAGCGCTGAGCAATCCTCTTTTTATTGTTCAGTGGAATAAAACGGACTTTCCTATAAAAAGCAAAGTCTGTTCCGCCCCCATGCTTTGAGTGACAGGTTATTTACATATCTCATGCACTATCCTGCAGACCATGCACAGTTTCTGTAAACAGTGCACAATTCACATCACCCTCCCCCTCCCTTCTAGCTATCACAGAATTTTCTCCTGTGTTTTGATTAAATGTTTTCAAAACATGAGGTGAGACAAAGTTCAATGTCATGATGAAATGCTCCAGTGAACAGCCATCAGAATATACATAGACAAGTTATTAGGGGAGATATATTTAGTCCGAGCTTGAGTGATCTTCTTATTATTGTTATATTGCAGTGTGTGTGTCTGAGGTCACCTGATCACATATGCAAAATTCCTATATTACCAGGATGTGTTATGTGGGGGAGGGGTGGATTTCTCACTTTTTATACTTAAAACCAATAAGGCTGAATGAACTTAGGGCTGGTTCACATGCTGTGCGACATCGCAAGTGATTCGCACCGCCCTGCTGTTCAGATCACATGCGATATCTGTGCGATGCAATTTCAGCCATACAAACTGTATGGCTGAAATTGCATCTCATTCGGACCAAACACGCACAGGACCCTTTTTTTGGTCCAAACCAGAATCACATAGGTGTTCACACATATGCGATCCGATTCATGTCCTAACTGTCAGTTCGCAGTGCGATATGCAAGCTGAAATGGGGGTGTCATTATCATTGTATGACACTCCCCAGCATTTCGCATATGGCAGTGTGAACTGCCATGCGAGTTGTGTGCGATGTGGGAACCCGCAGTGGATTCGCAGGGTTCACAAATCACACCAGTGTGAACCAAGCCTTGGTGGGAGCAGTCAGGTGACATTTGTAGGCTGTATGCTTTGAGGCTTGGTTCACACTGGTGCAATTCGGGAAGCCTGTGAATCCACTGCGGGTTCCCACATCGCACCCGACTGGCACGGCAGTTCACACTGCCATATGCGAACTGCTGGGGAGTGTGATACAATGATAATGACACCCCCATTACAGCTCGCATATCGCACTGCGAACTGACAGTTTGGACATGAATCGGATCGCATAGGTGTGAACACCCATGCGATTCTAGTGTGGACCAAAAAAAGGGTCCTGTGCGTGTTTGGTCCGAATGTGATGCGATTTCAGCCATACAGTTTGTATGGCTGAAATCGCATCACACAGACATCACATGTGATCTGAACAGCAGTGCGGTGCGAATCACAGGAATGCGGAGTGTACAGTGGTGGGTAGTACGTGCAGGATGGTGTCAGGATAGTGGACAGTGTCAGATTATTTTTTTATTTTCTAATTAATTTTTTTTTTTATTCAAAAAATGTTTTGGGACCAATGCATTTTTAGAATTTTTATACATTTTTACAATAAAAATGTTTTAATATTTTTTTTTTTACAATATATTTTTGTACTATTGATGGGAGGGTGGGGTTTTATTTTTTAAATATATAAGGAGTCCAGAGGTGCAGGGTACAGTGTAATGTAAAGGGGTCCAGAGGTGCAGGGTGCAGTGTAATGTAAAGGGGTCCAGAGGTGCAGGGTGCAGTGTAATGTAAAGGGGTCCAGAGGTGCAGTGTAATGTAAAGGGGTCCAGAGGTGCAGGGTGCAGTGTAATGTAAAGGGGTCCAGAGGTGCAGTGTAATGTAAAGGGGTCCATAGTGTTGTATAATGTAAAGGGGTCCAGAGGTGAAGTGTAGTGTAAAGGGGTGCAGAGTACTGTGTAATGTAAAGGGGTCCAGAGGTGCAGGGTGCTGTGTAATGTAAAGGGGTCCAGAGGTGCAGTGTAGTGTAAAGGGGTCCAGAGTACTGTGTAATGTAAAGGGGTCCAGAGGTGCAGTGTAGTGTAAAGGGGTCCAAAGTACTGTGTAATGTAAAGAGGTCCAGATGTGCAGAGTAAAGGGTTGCAGGGTGCTGTGTAATGTACAGGAGTTGGATCAGGGACTGCCGACATGATACAGGAGTTGGATTAGGGACTGCGGGCATGATACAGGAGTTGTCACAAAGAAGTACAGGCGATAGGTAATTTACCGTATTTTCCGGCGTATAAGACGACTGGATGCAAAAAAATGCATCCAAAGTCGGGGGTCGTCTTATACGCCGGGTACGGTCTCAGTACTCACTTTTTTTTCCCCAGCGGTGACAGTCTCCATACGGCGAGAGCGAGCGTGAATGATTTCAAAGCCGCGCCTTCTCTTCAGAGTGTTCTGTGATAGGAGGAACAAAAATCTTCCCAGCAGCGCCTCTGTTCTGTGTTCCTCCTATCACAGATGCCTTCTCATCCTCGGACGAGATGAGAAGACGTCCGTGATAGGCGGAAACAGAACAGAGGCGCTGCTGGGAAGATTTGTGTGCCGCCTATCACAGAACACTCTGAAGTGAAGGCGCGGCTTTGAAATCATTCACGCTCGCAGCATGGGGGACTGTCACCGCTGGAAGAAAAACAAGTGAGTGTTATTGCACTGGGCGGGCAACAAGTTCAGGCATGTAATGGCACAGTGGCAATGTGGGGGCATGTAATGGCACAGTGGCAATGTGGGGGCATGTAATGGCACAGTGGCAATGTGGGGGCATGTAATGGCACAGTGGCAATGTGGGGGCATGTAATGTAATGGCTCCCCCTCAGCTTCCAGAAAGACTAGAAGGAAGGGGGTAGTCTTATACAGTGAGTATATCCCAAAATCAAAATTTTTCCTGGAAAATTAGGGGGTCGCCTTATACGCCGGGTCGTCTTATACGCCGGAAAATACGGTACTTATAGAATAACGGAAATTGTGATCAATGAAGACTAACAAAAAGAAAAAAAAAGGTGAAATATAGCCTCACCATTTTCTCTCTTCTTCTCTTAGTACAATTTAGTTGTTCTGTGACTCTGCCTATATGCCTCACTGCTTGTGTGCTTGTCTACCTCTCTGCCTGTCTGCGCCTGTCTGCTTCTCTGTCCCGACTCCCGGGAAACGCACATGCGAAAGGAGTGACACGAGCGCGCTCTGTTTCTTGCCAGAACGTGCTCCCTCACTCCTTCCACATGCACGCCAGTCTCCCCAGTGCGAGGCTCGTCCTCGCAACGCTGGCTGGCTGTGGGCGTGTAGTGGTGGGCGGAGGAGTGCGCTGACGTCACGACTCCGCCCACCGAACGGCGATCAATGAAACGCCCACGGATTCTCCGAGCTTGAGGGGCTCCAGGCAGGTAAGGGGGGGACTTTATGTATATAAGGGTACATGCATTCGGCATGTATTACATCATACTATAGAAATCTGCTATGCATGTCAA
This sequence comes from Rana temporaria, assembly GCF_905171775.1. Taxonomy (NCBI): domain Eukaryota; kingdom Metazoa; phylum Chordata; class Amphibia; order Anura; family Ranidae; genus Rana; species Rana temporaria. Next base: position 48,203,870 of record NC_053499.1, on the reverse strand, counting down.
TTTGGTGTCAGTGGGTTTACATCCACTTTAAGCTGAAATGGTAATATGTAACAATTTTATTATATTTTCTTTATTTTCTCATGCATTTGATTACTGAATGGTAACCATGGAAAACATAAATAGAAAAGTATTGATCAGTTGTCACTTAACACTACTGCAGTGTCTGTAAAAGGGACCATTCACAACATTTGCATTGGGATGCACTGACCAAGGACTATGCAAGGACAATGAAATTTGCCTCGCTTCCTATTGTGTCAATTCACACCTCTATGTTGAGATTGTATGCGCTGTGAAAACTGCATACAGTACTTTATTTTAGTGCAGCGGGAAACCCACCACATCCCAACACCACTGTGTGAATATAATTTAATGAAATTTCACCTGTGACTAGTCAGTCAATAAAGTAAAAAAAAAGAGGAGATTAGCGATGCACCAGGACCAGCACAGCATCCCCCCTGCATACTCTAGCAACTGTGGGGGAGATTCAGAAAGAGATACGACGGCGTATCTCCTGATACGCCGTCGTATCTCTGAGATCCGACGGTCGGATCTATGCGACTGATTCATAAGAATCAGTTACGCATAGATCTCCCTTAGATCCGACAGGTGTAAGTGACTTACACCGTCGGATCTTAGGCTGCAATCTCCCGCCGGCCGCTAGGTGGCGGTTCGTTTTTTTACGCAACGAATATGCAAATTTCGATTTCCGCCGATTCAGAAACGAACGCCCGCTTGTCGCTTTTTTTTTACGTCGTTTGCGTTCGGCTTTTTCCGGCGTATACTTACCCCTGCTATATGCGGCGTATCCAATGTTAAGTATGGCCGTCGTTCCCGCGCCGAGTTTTGAATTTTTACGTTGTTTGTGTAAGTCGGTCGCGAATACGGATGGCCGTAATTTACGTTGACGCCGAAACCAATGACGTCCTAGCAACGTCATTTGGAGCATGCGCACTGGGAAATTTAGCCGGCGGCGCATGCGCAGTTAAATCGGCGCGGCGACGCGCCTGATTTAAATTGTACACTCCCCCTAGCCGCGGAATTTGAATTCCGCCGGGGGAGTTACGATCCGCCAGCGCAAGTTTGGAGATAAGTGCTTTCTGAATACTGCACTAGCCTCTCAAATTTGCGCCAGCGGATCGTAAATCACATAGATTACGCAGATCTAAAGATCCGCTAATCTATCTGAATCTAGCCCTGTGTGTTCAGCACGGCTAGTAGTGTGAATCAGCAATAAGCATGTCACATGTAGACAAGTAGAACATATCCTGACTAATTGGTCACTGCAAAGCTTATAATTTAAATACAGGACAGTTCTGTGGGAAATCAGTATCAGTAGGAAATGAGTGTTGTGAGTGCTTTAGAGACATGCTGCAAGTTTGGGGCTGTGCCTGCACTGCATGGGTTAACTGTTTTTGTCTAGGGCAGGGGTGCCCAACCAGTGGCCCGCGGAGCCCTCTGATGTGGCCCGCGACCTCCTGCTCTGGGATGGCTGGTTGGCTAGCCCCAGATTGACGACCTGCCATCCGAGAGCATCAGTGTTGTAAATGAAGAGGAAGCAAGCGGCTTTTCAGAAAAGGGCACCAGACCTGCAGGATATAATAGATGTCTATGGCAAAGTGCAGCTAACCGGTGGGAAAACCACAGGTACACTGCGCCGCAATAGACCGCAGACCATCAGTGTAAAAGCAGCCTTGGGCCCCTTTCACAGGATCGGTCCCTCCATTAACCTATATGGAGCGGCAAATGTAAACAGACTTTTGTTTACACCTGTCTACCTCCAATCCGATCTGCAAAAAACAAACAAAAAAAAACAAACAGAAGTGGATCTGCACCCTTCTATCTGATTGGATCAGAGGGCCCATAGAGTCGATTGGGCTGTGTCTGCTTTGCATATGCAGACTGGACACAGATCTGTTATCTGCTCACACCACTCATTGTGGCCCGAGACTGGTTACTAAGTCGCTTAAGAGGCCCTCTGCCTTCAAAAGGTTGGGCACCCCTGGTCTAGGGGATTGCAGAGCAAAGATATACTTACCTAATCCACTGATCCTCCCAGCACAAGACCGGTACCTGACACTCCCCCCCCCCTCCATGGTCTAGCGGTCTTGTGTGTTGAATGTTCTTGACGTCATAACGCCCATAGACCGGCTTTGGATTGGAAGACAGCAGGAAAAGTCCACTGCTGGACATGGGGGCCTGCAATCTTCCGGAGGATCTGTGGATCAGGTGATTATAAACGTTCTGCTTACCCCTAGACAAAATGAGCAGTTAACCCATGCACAGTCAGACTCCATGAAAGAAAAAAAAGAAAATTCAACATCACATGCAGGTCTGTTTTATTAATATAAAAGTAAATTTCTTTTTTCCCCCTTCATTGGTAAAAAAAATGTGTTGTCTGCATTAAAGCGGGGGTTCACCTGAATTTTTTTTTTTAAAAAGCCAGCAGCTACAAATACAGCAGCTGCTGACTTTTAAAAAGTGAACACTTACCCGTCCAAGTCACCCGCCGAAGCCGAGCGGTAGCTCAGCTCTCGGCTTCCCCCGCCGCCATCCTCAGGTAAGGGAGTCGGGAAGTGAAGTGCTGCGGCTTCACTGCCCGTTTCCCTACTGCGCATGCGCGAGTTGCGCTGTGCAGTTCCCACTGGTCCCTGTTGTGTTCTGGGAGCCGATTGTTTCCCAGAACACAACGGGGAGTGACGCGGAGGGGCCGGACTCCTGCGGGAGTTTATACCCGTAAGTGGTGCAAATACCTGTTTTATACAGGTATCTGCACTCTCTCCCCCTGAAAGGTGTCAAATGTGACACCGGAGGGGGGGAGGGTTCCAATAATAAATTAATACCCTGGCTGTTGTATACATTTGCCAAAGGATATGAACATAATTTTTTTTAAAAAAGTAACACAGCCTAAATACTATCAACAAAAGACCAGTGCAAACGTATATCATAAATATATGATAAAAAAATCTCCAAATATAAAGTGAGAAAAAAAGTTGATATAAACTCCCTGTGAAGTACAACAATTAGTGCAGCAATTCAATTCCACAATTGCATAGTTCCCTGTTAAACTAAGCCGCAATAGGCAGTAAATATGAGTTCAATATTCAGTAGAACAGTTAAAAAATGAAGTGGTAAGAATAGGAAATAGGACATATTGAAACATGAATTTATCTATTGGATGCCTTCTCGTATTCAAGAGGTTTGAATAATGACCTGGATTAGAATTGTTTTATTAGTAATTTGTAACTTTTTAGTAATTTATGTGTATATTTGATCAGATTTGGTGAGAGTAAAGTATTTAAAGTTTCCCTTTACCTATGTGAGTTGGGTAGTTAGAAATACAATGAGAGAGTGAGTATCAGAGCTTTCCTATTATCATAACATATTGTTACTTGATGTGGAACATTGGGTTGTGGGTTCCAATTTAATATTGCAGTTATTTATGAATATTTAATGCTATGGTCCCTTACAATAAAATGAGTATATAGGCAGGGGCGGACTGACAACTCATGGGGCCCCCGGGCAATAGAAGATTATGGGGCCCCTGGGCTTCCAGATGGCCACCATGTCAGGAGGCAGTGCAGAGGCGGGGCAGCTAAAATCTCGGGATTTTCACATCAAAAGCATGTCAGTTTCGGACATATCAGGGACAGAAGTAAAAAAAACATAAATTTTCACATACTGTCCCTGGTTTTACTGAGCCTGGCATCCCTGATGGGGCCCCCTAGTGGCATGGGGCCCTCGGGCAGTGCCCAAGTGACTCAATGGTCAGTCCGCCCCTGTATATAGGTATAGGACTGGATCAGGGTTCTCCATTAATATTGGGGTGGTTGGGGATTCCACTTTGTTCCGTACAGCTGTTCATTTTTAATAGATGTTCTTACATATTGTTGCTATTCGGATTAACCTTAAATAGTGTGATCATGTGGTAATCTGATTTTCTTCAGGAAGGTAGGTGTCTCTGTCCTCTGCCACATGCTGGTTATTTCCTATATCCCCCTAAATCACTACAGGACTCAGGAGTCATTTATGGGGTCAGAGCAAGAAACCAGCATGCGTTGGGAGGGCAAAGGCATCCAATAATCCAGATGGTGTTGAATGTCTTCTATTGGTTTTAACAATTTAGAGTTAGTGCTATTTGATATATTATGGAAATTCTGCCTTAACAGATGGGAGTCTTTCAGCAGCACCTTTTTTGTCACCTTCATTTTTTGAAGATGGCAGTTTAAAATAACAGGAGTAAAAAAACTTACATTTACAGTATAGCATAAAGCAGCAGTATTTGTTATCATATACTGCTGTTGGGTTGTCACAGGTGATGTTTGATTGGCCGGCACACTGGAACTCTGTCAAATTAACCATCCCAATGTCTGCACAAAAAATTGCTGTACATGGAGGGGGTGTCTAAAATTAGGAGAAAAGAAACTGCAATTAAAGAATGCAAATGTTTTTACAGTTATTTATACCCTTAACACACATGCTAGTCTTGAAACCTAGACTAAAGAAACAAAATAAATAAACCAAAAGCTAACAAAATAAATCAATCAATACATACAGTATGTAAAGAAAATGATACAGCAGTTGTCTTTAACATATAAATTACCCAGTAGGAATGAACTTATGCTACGTTTCCACTGAGCGGATCGGTTCGGTACGGTTCGGTACGGTACGCTATTTTGGGTGTTTCCATTATGAAAGCGTGCCATAAAACCGAACCGTACCGCACCATTCAGGGTCCTGCTTCTCATGTGGGTCCATAGAAAATGGAACGGTACGGTTAGGGCGGAGCTACTGGCGTCACACAGTACTTTCCACTGATTGGTGGTCAGAAAACATCAATGCTGACGTCAAAGCAAAGCGCCAAACAATCACCACGTCGCCTTATTAGTCCATATAAAGGAGAAGGATGCCAGCAAACAACAGCAGGGTCTGGTTATCTGAGGAACTATCTACGTTCTTAGCAATCATCGGCGATGGCGTTATTCAGAGTGAGCTTGATGGATCAGTGAGAAATGAAAAGGTCTATAAAGATATTTCTCAGCGGATGGCAGCCGAGGGATTTGAACGGACGTCGGGCCAGTGTAGGGCAAAGCTTAAAAAGCTTAAAGCACAATATAAAAAAATTAAGGACGCCAACAGCCGTAGTGGAAACTGTCCAACTGCTTGGAGGTGGTACGACGCCATGGACGCCATTTACGGTCATCGGCCAGCAAACCAAGGCAGGGAGGGAGGTCTGGACTCTGCAACTGTAATTCTCGAATCTATGGTAGACCCCTTTGGTAAGTTTTTTTTTTTTAAAAACTTGGCATAGGATATCGCTCTGCTTACCATTTAAAATATAATATCTAACCATATGTTTATTTTCAGAAACAGTTGATGGACTCTCCACTGATGCATCAAACTTATCAGAAGATGGACCTTCAATGTCTTTCAGCAGCAACAGCAGCAGTATTTCCTCAAGCCAACCACAGAGTAGCCAACCACAGAGTAGCCAACCACAGAGTAGCCAACTACAGAGTACTCCCAATGCACCAAGGCACAATGGTAAGACATGATGATAATAAAGTAATTTTTAACTGCATTTTCTTAAACTAAAACAGCAGTGGGGCAGATGTGCAGGAGGTACAGTGTTGGAATAGATAAGAAGGGGGAGATCAGCTGTGGGGGAGATGTGCATGAGGTACAGTGGTGGAAGAGATAAGAAGGGGGAGATCAGCTGTGGGGGAGATGTGCAGGAGGTACAGTGTTGGAATAGATAAGAAGGGGGAGATCAGCTGTGGGGGAGATGTGCAGGAGGTACAGTGTTGGAATAGATAAGAAGGGGGAGATCAGCTGTGGGGGAGATGTGCAGGAGGTACAGTGTTGGAATAGATAAGAAGGGGGAGATCAGCTGTGGGGGAGATGTGCATGAGGTACAGTGGTGGAAGAGATGAGAAGGGGGGGACCAGCTGTGGGGGAGATGTGCAGGAGGTACAGTGGTTGAATAGATGAGGAGGGGGAGATCAGCTGTGGGGGAGATGTGCATGAGGTACAGTGGTGGAAGAGATGAGAAGGGGGGGATTAGCAGGAGGTACAGTGGTAGAAGAGATGAGAAGGGGGTTCAGCAGTGGGCAGATGAGCAGTGCTGTGTATTGGTGTAGCAGATGAGCAGGGGGAACAGAGGTGAGGCAGTGAATCAGTGTGGTACAGTCTAGTGGGGCAGATGAGAAAGGAGCTTACAGTATTGGTTTGGCAGATGTTACCAAAAGCAATATTTAGGTCTTTTGTATATTACAGGTGAAAGGAGAAGGTTCCAGTTGGATCTGCGCACAGTTATGGAGGATATGCGGGCAGCAGAAGAAAGGCAGCTGGAAAGAATGGATAACCTTTCTGAGAGGCGGTTTCAAGCACTACGTCAGGATGCACAGGAAGCTATGCGCCAGGAGGCAGAAATTGCCCGGCAGCAGATGGAGCAGTTGGCTACCTTCAACCAGGCCTTCCTCGGTGTCCTTGGTCAGCTTGTTCAAGTGATTGGAGCCAATCGTCAACCCAGGTCACCACCCAGACATTAGTGCCTTTCATGCAGCACAGGACCTGTACCCATGTTTACGTTTAAAAATAAAGTGGGTTTTAAAGGTTAGATTTTTTTTTTAATAGGCTCCTTTGAGCCATCAGCGATCACACAAGATTGGACACATTTGCTCCTTGCTGCACATGGCTTTCTTTGTGCTGCTGCTCTGATTCCCTTCTGCCTCCTTTGCGTTATCACCCCCCTTGGACGGTGGAGCCTGGATTTCAACAAAGGGCACCCCCGATCGCTTAATTTCTTCTCATTTTTGCATTGTAGATGTAATTGCGAATATACTTGGCATTTTTGGTTTACCTTTTCCTTTAATTTCCTTTTTAGATGTTTTTTTTTCTTGGTCTGAATTTCTCACTTCCTGTTCCTTCTCAGTAAACCTGACAACATCATCTGAGCTGTGTTTAGTCAGTCAGCACAGCTTATTGAACAGCTTACTAAGGAGGAACAGGAAGTGAGAAATTCATACAAAGAAAACAAAAAAAAAACATTTATTGGTAGTGAAATTGAAGAAAAAAACTACAATGCAATAGCTTAGGGATATGCAATTAGTGGATATCCAACTGTTTCAGAACTACGATTCCCATGTGGCATAGCAAGACTCTGACAGTCACAAGCATGACACCCAGAGGCAAAAGCATGATGGGACTTGTAGTTCTGCAAAACAGCTGGATTTCCGCTAATTGCGTATCCCTGCACTAGCTTAATAAAAAACAAACCTTTACAAGCTCTTTATTGTAAACAATGTTTCTACATTATCAAAATTTTGCTTTTACAAAATATGTATGAAGATGATTTTTTTTGTGGAATAAAAAACAAGAACGACTTCTCTGAGTATGTCTGATTTTATTTAGCATTTAGCAAAAAGTAATTAAAGATTTTAATTATTCACGGTAACAACGTTAACGTTAAGGTGCCTCATCAGAGCCTGACGTATTTCGCTGCACTCTTCTTCCATATCCTGTGCTGCTATTACTGGTACTGGCTCTTCTGGAGATGTATTCCAATCCTGGTCAAAGTCTTCTCCATGGCTTTCACAAAGATTGTGAAGAGTACAGCACGTTAGGACCATGGATTTTGTAAGTTGAATGTCACTGTCATTCCTCTTCATAAGACACCTCCATCTACCCTTTAGTCTTCCAAACGCATTTTCCACTACAACACGTGCCCTGGATGTTTTCTTGTTGTAGATTTGCTGCTCTGTTGTTAGGCGCCCATTGTCAGAAAATGGTTTCAGGAGCCAATTTTGTAAAGGATAGGCAGAGTCCCCAAGCACATAATAGCCAACATTCACCCCACAAATGTTCTTAGTGCTAACAGGATACAGGCCTCCCTGGCCAACCCAATCCCAAAATGTTGACAATCGGAGAACCCGAGCATCATGCAAACTCCCAGGCTTTCCTACATTCACATTCCAGAATAGTCCCTTGCCATCCACTACTCCCTGGAGGACGATGGAATGCCAGCCTTTTCGGTTGAAGTAGTCAGTGTGGTATTCTTGTGGTGCTATTATTGGTATGTGTGAGCCATCAATAGCACCAACACACTGTGGAAGGCCCCACCTGTTCTCAAAGTACTCAGCCATGTCTTTGAGCTTTTCCCTGTTAGGAAAATGAACAATTTCAGGAGCTAGCAATGTGCACACAGCCTTACAGAAGTCCTGCACACACCGGCACACTGATGATTTGCTGACACCAAAAAGATGACCTATACTCCTATATTCACTGTTGGTAGCCAGCTTCCACAGTGCAATGGCAATTCTTTTCCTTACAGGCAAACAGGCTCTGAAGTTGGTGCTTTTCTTTTCCATCACTGGACGTAGCTTGGCACAAAGGAATGAGAAGGTTTCCTCTGACATCCTTAAATTCTGCACCCACTGTCTGTGGGTGAATCCTGGGACGGTCACATTCCACCACTCATTGGCACGAGGGAATGCCCAAATCACTGGTCGGCGGCGCTGCTTTGCCAAAAGGAGAAGCATCTGTAAAAAATGCAGTGTGTCAGTGTGTATAGGTCAGTGTGTGTGTGTGTGTGTGTGTGTGTGTGTGTGTGTGTCTCAGTGTGTGTGTGTGTATAGGTCAGTGTGTGTCAGTGTGTGTGTGTGTCAGTGTGTGTATAGGTCAGTGTGTGTGTGTGTGTCAGTGTGTGTATAGGTCAGTGTGTGTGTCTGTGTGTCAGTGTGTGTATAGGTCAGTGTGTGCCAGTGTGTGTGTGTATAGGTCAGTGTGTGTCAGTGTGTGTGTGTCAGTGTGTGTATAGGTCAGTGTGTGTGTGTGTGTCAGTGTGTGTATAGGTCAGTGTGTGTGTCTGTGTGTCAGTGTGTGTATAGGTCAGTGTGTGTCAGTGTGTGTGTGTATAGGTCAGTGTGTGTCAGTGTGTGTGTGTCAGTGTGTGTATAGGTCAGTGTGTGTGTGTGTGTGTCAGTGTGTGTATAGGTCAGTGTGTGTCAGTGTGTGTGTGTCAGTGTGTGTATAGGTCAGTGTGTGTGTCTGTGTGTCAGTGTGTGTATAGGTCAGTGTGTGTGTGTGTGTCAGTGTGTGTATAGGTCAGTGTGTGTGTGTGTGTGTCAGTGTGTGTGTATAGGTCAGTGTGTGTGTGTGTGTGTGTGTGTGTCAGTGTGTGTGTGTGTGTATAGGTCAGTGTGTGTCAGTGTGTGTGTGTATAGGTCAGTGTGTGTCAGTGTGTGTATAGGTCAGTGTGTGTGTCTGTGTGTCAGTGTGTGTATAGGTCAGTGTGTGTCAGTGTGTGTATAGGTCAGTGTGTGTGTGTGTGTCAGTGTGTGTATAGGTCAGTGTGTGTGTGTGTGTGTCAGTGTGTGTGTATAGGTCAGTGTGTGTGTGTGTGTGTGTGTGTCAGTGTGTGTGTGTGTGTATAGGTCAGTGTGTGTCAGTGTGTGTGTGTCAGTGTGTGTATAGGTCAGTGTGTGTGTCTGTGTGTCAGTGTGTGTATAGGTCAGTGTGTGTCAGTGTGTGTGTGTATAGGTCAGTGTGTGTCAGTGTGTGTGTGTCAGTGTGTGTATAGGTCAGTGTGTGTGTCTGTGTGTCAGTGTGTGTATAGGTCAGTGTGTGTCAGTGTGTGTGTGTATAGGTCAGTGTGTGTCAGTGTGTGTGTGTCAGTGTGTGTATAGGTCAGTGTGTGTGTGTGTGTGTGTGTGTGTCAGTGTGTGTATAGGTCAGTGTGTGTCAGTGTGTGTATAGGTCAGTGTGTGTCAGTGTGTGTATAGGTCAGTGTGTGTGTGTGTGTCAGTGTGTGTGTATAGGTCAGTGTGTGTGTCTGTGTGTCTGTGTGTCAGTGTGTGTATAGGTCAGTGTGTGTCAGTGTGTGTGTGTATAGGTCAGTGTGTGTCAGTGTGTGTGTGTCAGTGTGTGTATAGGTCAGTGTGTGTGTGTGTGTGTCAGTGTGTGTATAGGTCAGTGTGTGTCAGTGTGTGTATAGGTCAGTGTGTGTGTCAGTGTGTGTATAGGTCAGTGTGTGTGTGTGTGTCAGTGTGTGTGTATAGGTCAGTGTGTGTGTCTGTGTGTCAGTGTGTGTATAGGTCAGTGTGTGTCAGTGTGTGTGTGTATAGGTCAGTGTGTGTCAGTGTGTGTGTGTATAGGTCAGTGTGTGTCAGTGTGTGTGTAGGTCAGTGTGTGTTTCAGTGTGTCAGTGTATGTGTGTGTGTGTGTTTCAGGTAAGTCAGTCAGTTGTGCTTACCCTATAGCGCTGCCGTCTTTGTCTTAGCAGCACAAATGTATACTTCTCCTCCCGGCTACACATCCAAGCTAAAAGTTTTCTTCTCTTTTCGGCTGTGTTTCTCATTGCCGCTCGCAACCTTCTCTCATACAGTGCGGTATGAATTTTGCCTATAAAGAACCAAAAGGCTAGCAGAGAAAAGACGAGCTGCTGAATGACCTCCATTGTTGTTGTTGTTGTTTGGCTGACGCTGAGTGACGCTGCATCACGTTTCTCGTCGCACTAGTGTGACATCATGAGAGGCATTTTTTCTAAAACCTGTATGGCTCTGGCGGTCCGATTTGCAGTGGAAACGCTCACCAGAATAGACCGGACCATTCAAACCCGTTCCATTCTAAACGACCCGAACCGATCCGCTCAGTGGAAACGTAGCATTAGTGTGAATAGGCTCAAAGGCTCCATTAACATCTTGGCTTATCGGGCGACAATCGTGGTAAAATTGCGCAAACAGAATCACAGGATACCTGACACCCAAAATAAGTTCTTGACAGGCGTCCTGCGATTCTGTTTGCGTGATTTTACTGCGATAGTCACTCAACAAATTGTGTGAAAATCACAGCCACTCTTGGGATGCTACTGCAAGTGACAGGGAATGCACGAGGGCCCGGGATTTGTCGCTATTTCTGAACGCAGAGATGTGAACAAAGTCTCAAGAAGCTACACAAGTCTCTATTTACAACACAGTCTCAGAAAAAAAAGAAGCTATAAACAAGTGTGTTTATAATTACTTTCATGAAATAAAATCCACCCCTCATTGGTGTAATGTATGGCTGAAAAAACTAATCGACATGATCAAATATAATCAATTATTAAAATAATTGTCATAAGCGATTAGTTGGCCAGCCGATTGGTTGGCCTATATACAGATTGCATTATTTGTTGACTTTTCAGGAAATGCAGTGCAGCATACTTTACATACAGCTCTGTACACCATCTATACATGTTGGTAAGATCCTGAAAACTGGTGAATGTAAATGTTTGAGGAACAATGCCTGATGTAGTCCTAGACAGGAGAAGGAAGTTATTTCAAATGATTCTAAAAGCAAGTTTTTTTTAACCTTAATGCATTAAAATGATTGTAAAGTCTGTTTTTTGTTTAACCACTTAAGGACCGGACGAATTATGCAGCTTAAAGACCTGGCCACTTTTTGCGATTCGGCACTGCGTCGCTTTAACTGACAATTGCGCGGTCGTGCGTCGTGGCTCCCAAACAAAATTTGCGTCCTTTTTTCCCACAAATAGAGCTTCCTTTGCTGGTATTTGATCACCTCTGCGGTTTTTATTTTTTGCGTTATAAACAAAAATAGAGCGACAATTTTGAAAAAAATGCAATATTTTTTACTTTTTGCCATAATAAATATCCCCAAAATATATATAAAAAAAAAACATTTTTTTCCCCTCAGTTTAGGCTGATACGTATTCTTCTACATATTTTTGGTAATAAAAAAAAAATCGCAAAAAAGCGTTTTTTGATTGGTTTGCGCAAAATTGATAGCGTCTAACAAATAGGGGATAGTTTTATTGCATTTTTATGAATATATTTTTTTCTAGTAATGTCGGCGATTAGCGATTTTTATAGTGACTGCGACATTATGGCAGACACATCGGACACTTTTGTGACCATTGTCATTTTTACAGGAACAGTGCTATAAAAATGCACTGGTCACTGTAAAAATGACACTGGCAGTGAAGGGGTTAACCAGGAAGAGGCGCTGTAGGGGTTAATAGTGCCCTAATTTGTGTTTCTTACTGTGGGGGGCGTGGCTTAGCATGTGATGTCACTGATCGTCATTCCCTATGACAGGGAACAGACGATCAGAGACAACCACACTAGGAAGCATTGGGAAAGGTTTGTTTACACTTACCTCTCCCTGTTCTTCCTCTCTGTGACCTGATCGCGGGACACTGGCGGCAATCGGGTCCGCTGTTCCCGCGAGGACCGTCACATAAAAGAGGAACGATCGCGCTGCCGGCTGGGCTCTTAAAGGGGACATACATGTACGCCCTTGTGCCCAGCCGTGCCATTCTGCAGACGTATATCTGTGTGCGGCGGTCCTCAAGTGGTTAACGAACATGTTATACTTACCTTCTCTGTGTATTGGTTTTGCACAGGGCAGCCGAGATCCTCCTCTTCTTGTGTCCCTCCTCGCTGCTCCTGGCCCCTCCCTCCTGTTGCTCTCCCCCCACAGCAAGCGGCTTGCTATGGGGGCACCCAATCTGAATCTCTGTGTATCCATTCAGACACAGAGCTGCGGTTCGGCCCCGCCCTCTCTCTCTCCTGATTGGCTAACTGACTTTGATTGACAGCAGCAGAGCATTAAGATAAAAAAAAAAAAAAACTTCTAGCTTTACAACCACTTTAAGATAAAAAAAAACTTCTGTGACTAGCCCCAGCCACCTCCCCCCATCACCAGCCCCCTGTATACTTACCTGATCTCGAACAAGCTGTACTCTTTCCTCACAGGAGCTAGACACCAGCTGCTGTCAATCACAGCCTAATTTTTGTACCAGAAGCCAGAAACCCAGAGAAACAAATAAGCCTCAGAACGATCATTTTTATTATATATATCTTTCATGCCTAAGCCTATTTATGACATTTGGTGTATACAAGTTAAAATCCGTATTTTTTGCTAGAAAATTACTTAGAACCCCCAAACATTATATATATATTTTTAGCAGGGAATCTAGAGAATAAAATGGCGATTGTTGCAATATTTTATGTCACACGGTATTTGTGCGGCGGTGTTTTAAACACAACTTTTTGGGAAAAATTTACTTTCATGAATTAAAAAAAATGAAAAAGTAAAGTTTGCCCAATTTTTTTGCATAATGTGAAAGATGATGTTGCGACGAGTAAAAAGATACCAAGCATGTCACGCTTTATAATTGCACACACTCGTGGAATGGCGACAAACTACGGTACCTAAAAATCTCCATAGGCAACGCTTTAAACTTTTTTTACGGTTACCAGGTTAGAGTTACAGAGGAGGTCTAGTGCTAGAATTATTGCTCTCGCTCTGACGATCGAGGCAATACCTCACATGTGTGATTTAAACATTGTTTTCATATGCGGGCGCGACTTCCATATGTGTTTTCTTTGTTGCGCTAGCTCACGGGGAGGGGGGCGCTTTAACATTTTTTTTTCTTATTTTTTTTTATAATATTAAATTGTGTTTTTTTTTATATATATTTTGATCACTTTTATTGCTGTCACAAGGAATGTAAACATCCCTTGTGACAGTGATAGGTGGTGACAGGTACTCTTTATGGAGGGATCGGGGGTCTAAAAGACCCCCGATCCCTCCTTTGCACTTCAAAGTATTCAGATCACCGAAAACGGCGATTCTGAATACTGTGTACTTTTTTTAATCCGGCGCAATTGGCAGCTGAGAAACCCGGAAGTGACGTCATGACGTTGCTTCCGTGTTTACATTGCGGAGACTGAATCAAAGCCATTTACGGCTTAGTTTCAGTCTGCGCCTGGACACTGGAGGCGCCGGATCGAGGATCGGGTTTCCCGTTGGGACGGGAGGCCCGGTCAGAGCGGCGAGAGGCGGCGGGAGGGAGGGATGTCCCCTCCCGCTCCTCCGGCATAACAACCGAGCAGCTTTTAGCCGCATCGGTTGTTATGTCTGGATAGCCAATGCCGGCTCTAAACAACGGTACTGGGATGATGCCTGCAGCTGCTCATCCCGGTATAACCCCCGAAAGCCGAGGACGCATATATGCATACGCTCGGCGTGAAAGGGATATTTGTTTTGGGGTACAATGGGGAAGGATTAGAACCCCTGCCAGGCTTTTACTATTATCCCAGGATATTTACCCTCACTTCCTCTTCTGCTGACATTGTTTTACTAAACAAGTAGTGAGGGGCACCCTCCAACAGAAACACAGACATAAGTAAAACATTATTTTGTTAGTAGAGTTGGGGTAGACATGTACTCCTGAGTTTTTATTTCTATCGGTCTCTTTTTTGAAGAATTTCCCCCTTTCCAGTCTGGTAAAATGGTTGTCAGCAGATCAGTAAGTGAGGGAAAATATCCTTAAACAGACCTGCATATAGCAGTAAAAACATGTCAGGAGTTATAATCCTTCCCAATCTAAAACTAGAGAAAATTTGGGCTTGACACACACTTTAAAAAAGCTGAAACCCTCTCATTACATATGCATGCTCTGCACATAAAAAATAAACAAAGCACTAACACTTTTTTCTGAACCTGTCTTAAATATGTATGTAATTAAATTAGTCAGGATCTACCTAACAACCAACAACTGTTAGGAGCATGTAATTGCATAAAGGATATTAAGTGCAGGAGTATAGAAAGTACAGAGTGTAGTAGTAAGGATTCAGATAAACCCAAAGCCAAAAAAATGGTGAAGGACGGGCATGACTGTATAGCAGAGTAAACAGGCAGTTATGGGGTTAAACATTATGGTGATAGGAAGTTAATACCGGGATTGGTGGGCTTCAAAAATCCATGAGGGGCTTCCGTGTGCAGATGGAACTTGTCAAAGAAGAAGCTTCTGAGCTTTTTTCCCAAGCGATGCAGTTTTTTTCTGGTCATGGGGGACCTGGAATTAGGGACAACTGAGGACTGCTTCTGCCTCCTCAAGGGGCACAGCGTGACTGCAACATCAGGTCTTCTCAGTTTTGCAGAGAGATTTTTGTGCTTCGGGGAGCTGACTGCCAGGCATGCTCGGAGGTCCAGGCCTCCGGAGTACTTCTCTCGTAACAACTTCCCCCCGGGTTCAGTGCCATACTGGGAGCCCCTGCTGGGACACTTCGTGCACACTGGTGAGACATCCTGCCGCTCCTGCAGGTGATTGCCCTGGAAGAAATCCCTGATGTAGGCTGAGCCCTTAAGGTCCGGACCAACATGCGCATGTGTCCCCGATCTGCCTGAGCACCGTGGGAAACTAAAGCGCATTCCCGCCTCTCCTGGTGATGTCCATTTCAGGGAGGTGGCCTTAGCGAGGGAGTGTATCCTTCTTCCCATCGGTCTGGGCAGGATTTGGTGGCGATGGGTGGAGCCACCCACAAGGCTTCGAGGGCAACAGGAACACCTGCAGATGGGAAGAGAGCATGGCGCTCAGCTAGCTGTGCTGGGGCCAGTGCGTAGCACAATCGGGACACTGGGAGAATGCCTGCAAGGTCGGCGGCCAGCGCATCAGCAGGTGATGTGCCTTCTTCATGGAGTCGTCAGGAAATGCTCTTCATCCGGTGCAACGGTGAACTGTCCAGCTCAGAAAATGGTGAAGTGCTGGAACGTTCATCGGTGGTGGATGCGGGATCGGTGGCTGTGGGATCCACTCCTGAGCAGCCTGGTGAGTGTACCTCTACTAATCTTTCTTCTTTGCAGGATATATTAGGTGGTCTTTTGGGTCTGGGGGTGGGGGGCAGAGAGGGTCAGGGTGTGGGGGTCGGCCTTCTAATCTTGTCCTGCCTCTGCCCCTCACGATTCAGAACGTGTGCCCGCTGTGTTGAGCACTGCGTCAAGTCTAATGGATCTGCTGCCAGTTCTAGCCCAGTGGCAGCCTGGATGCCCAGTCACCATGTAGGACTTTGGGGGACATGACAGTGACTGTTTCCAAATCAGGAACAGCCAGGCAACCAGGGTCAAAGGAGGCCTGTGACATCGGGTGGTCCAATAGTTCCAGGTTCCAGGTGTCATCGACAGAGCAGAGGCAGCAAAGGAGGCTGGAAAAGGTGCTGACACAGTTCGCTGGCTGATGCGGCCAAGTGGGAGGTGTACGTTTGCTTTGAAGGTCCATTGGGGGCTCATATCAAGCTGGAGGTGCGAGAGAATATTTAGAAGGATGAGTATATTGAAATTTTAATGCTTCGCTGGAGACGTTTAAAGGGGTTGTAATCCCTCATGTTTTTTTCTCCTTAATGCAGCCTATGCATTAAGGTGAGAAAACACCTCTAGCACCCCCCCTGGAATTTCCCACAGCAGGGACGCGCTGTCCCTCTGCCCACGGTTCTCAGCTCTTGATTGGATAGATTGATAGCAGCACTCCCACTGCTCTCTTTGACTGTAGGCCCAGGCTTCTCAGGCCTAGGCGCACGTACAGCAGGCCTCAACGTGGGCCTCCTGCTGGCTGGAAGGTGGCATTCTGAGAGCGGGCTGAGACCGCCCTTGCCTTAAATAAGACCTCCCATCAGGCTATGTGCGGCTGTTTCACTTCGATAGTACAGTGGGCTTCTGGGCAGTGTAGTCTCAGTTCTACCCACAGCAAATAGAGTCTCTGTCTCTGATACCACAATAACCATAGTGCTTTGTCCATGAATAACTGAACCAAACAAGCTTTAATACGCTTAGCATGTAACAAACACCAGAGGGAGCCAAACTTCTGTTAAACACAAATTGCAGTCTGTTAATATGCTTGCAACGGTAATACCTTGCTACAGTTATAAAAAGTCATAAAAAGAAATCAGGTTTGTCTGACAACTTCTGTCTTTCATGAATCCATTCTGTCTGTATTTAAGCAACAAACAGCATGGATTCAAGAAAGAAAGAAGTTGTCAGACAAACCTGATTTCTTTTTATGAAGAGGTAAGTATAACCTTGGATAGAGGCGTGGCTGTGGACGTGGTATACCTGGATTTTGCAAAAGCGTTCGATACAGTTCCCCACACCGGCTCTGTAAGGTAAAGTCTACAGGATTGGAAATATCAGTTTGTAAATGGATAGAAAACCAGCAAAAAGACAGAATTTAGAGAGTAGTGGTTAATGATTCTTACTCTGAATGGTCTAAGGTTATCAGTGGTGTACCCCAAGGTTTAGTGTTGGTACCCTTACTTTTTAATATCTTTATAAATGATATTGGGTCTGAGATCAAAAGTAAAATTTCTGTCTTTGCAGATGACACCAAGCTATGCAGTGGAATACCGTCTTTACAGGATGTCGCCAATTTACAAGCCAACCCCAATGCTCTGTCTAATCGGGGAAAAGGAGAAAGTGCAGAGAAGGGCAACCAAACTGATAAGAGGCACTGAATTTATTCACTCTTGAGAAGAGGAGATTAAGGGGAGATATGATCAACATGTACAAATATATAAGGGGTCCATATAGTGAACTTGGTGTTGATTTATTCACTTTACGGTCAACACTGAGGACAAGGGGGCACTCTTCACGTCTAGAGGAAAAGAGATTTCACCTCTAAATACGGAAAGGTTTCTTCACAGTAAGAACTGTGAAAATGTGGAATAGACTCCCTGCAGAGGTGGTTCTGTCCAGCTCAGTAAAGTGCTTTAAGAAAGGCCTGGATACTTTCCTAAATGTACATAATATAACTGGGTACTAACATTTATAGGTAAAGATGATCCGGGGAATATCCAATTGCCTCATGGGGGATCAGGAAGGAATTTTTTCCCCTGCTAATGGATCATGCTTTGCTGTTTTTTTTTGCCTTCCACTGGATCAACTGTGGGTATAGAATTGGGTATATGTGATTGTATGATATTATTATTATTTTATCCCTTATGCCGCGTACACACGATCATTTTTCGGCATTAAAAAAACGTAGTTTTTAAAAAATGTCATTTAAAATGATCGTGTGTGGGCTTCACATCTTTTTTCGGGTTCTGAAAAATGTAAAAAAAAAATCGAACATGTCGTTTTTCGGATTGTAAAAAATTATCGTGTGTGGGCTAAAACGATGTTAAAAACCCACGCATGCTCAGAAGCAAGTTATGAGACGGGAGCGCTCGTTCTGGTAAAACTACCGTTCATAATGGAGTAAGCACATTCATCACGATGTAACAGACAGAAAAGCGTGTATCGTCTTTTACTAACACGGAATCAGCTAAAGCAGCCCCAAGGGTGGCATCATCCGCATGGAACTTCCCCTTTATAGTGCAGTTGTACGTGTTGTACGTCACCGCGCTTTTTTTTAAAAACAATGGTGTGTGGGCAACGTCGTTTTAATGATGAAGTTGGAAAAACGTCGTTTTTTCTACATGCCGAAAAATATCGTTTTTTTAATGCCGAAAAATGATCGCGTGTACGCGGCATTGTGGTTGGACTTGTGTCTTTTTTTAACCTGACTAACTATGAGGCATGTGACCACCCCCTGGTCCTGATAGTGAGGTCTAATGAGCTCTGAACTCAATTAAGAGAATGGGGAAGTCATTTTGCCTGGTTGAAAAAGCTGCCATATTGTAAACACAATATTGTAAACTCTGTTACATTCCTATCCTAGGCATAAAAGCAAGTTATACAGGCATTTATTTTAAAAGGTCAGAACTGTAACAGCAAAGTTCACCTGCACCAGTGACTATCATGCTCAGCCTACTGGTGCTTAGATTAATGTCGCACAGCAGGAAAATCTCTGCCCAGGATATCATGTTCTAGTCTCCAGTAGAAGGATCTGAGAGTGTATTCCTTACACCTACAGCCATCTGATCAGTAATGTAGTCACATTACCATAGTATTGAAGCCTACCTATTTCTGACATTCTATAAGCGCTAATATGTAATACATGTCACCCTATGTTTAGAAAACCTTATTATAGCATGTGAGGAATTAGCTCAGTAGCGCGTTGTGCTGAACTCCCTGGATGAGTCGCAACCACAGTGAAAAAGGCACAGCAAGACAGCAGGTTCTTAGTGAAACACAAGTGTGGTTTATTTTCAAAGTCTGTATTCACAAAGTGCAGGTATTAAAACCTAAACATACAAGCAAATGGCTGCTCCCCGTCTGCCCTGCACAGGGTGCAGCCTCCTCCCTAAGCAGCCTGTGAATTTTATAGAGCTCAGAGTACTCAACCGTTTACATCCTAGGTTGTTAACCCCTCAGTACACAGCACAAAAAGGAAAATAGTTTGTATATAGCATGAATCTGGGACAAATATAGTATATCTCGCATCCTGGACACAAATCCTGGCTTCCTGTCACATACCCCCCACCCTCCCTCTTGTTTCAACCCTAGGGCTGGAATACAGGTTGCCAGGCATGCATGCATGCACTCAGCACAAAGCATCTGTATTCCCCATTCTAACACAGAGGCGGTGCTTCACAGTAAAACAAAGTTCTTGAAGGGCCAGAACCCACCTATTCACTCTCCTATTGGTCTCTTTGTTTTGTGCCATCCACTTTAATGGAGCATGATCTGTTACCAGTTCAAAGTGTCTACCCAAGAGATAGTACCAGAGAAAATGTAAAGCCTATTTTATCGCTAAACATTCTTTCTTAATGATGGCCTAATTTTCTTCATGGGGGTTCAATCTCCAAATGAGGTAAATTATGGGGTGTTCTTCCCCTCTTGAAAACCTGACACAACACAGCTCCTAACCCAACATCTAATGCATCAGATCTGGACCACAAAGTCCCTTGAAAAGTCAGGTGAGTACAACACTGGCTGACAACCCCTGAAGACGTTTCTGCTTCAGGGGTCCATTTGATCATGACGGACTTCTTCTCGTTTGTCAAATTGGTCAGTGGAGCAGCCTGTGAGGCAAAATGGGGAATAAAGCGGCAATAATAGCCAGCGATTCCTAAAAATGCTCGAACCTGCTTCTTGTTGGTAGGGCGTGGCCAACTTTGAAAAGCTTCAACTTTGTTTTCCTTGAGGCTTGATTATACATCTCCCAATGGTATACCCCAGATACTTGGCCTCCTCTAGCCAAATGCTAAATTGTTTTGGATTGGCTGTAAACCTGGATTTGCAGATAGAATCTAACATGGCCTGAAACTTTTGTAAATGTGAGTGCCAATCCTCACTATGGATGATCACGTCATCTAGGTACACAGCAGCATAGGCTTGATGGGGTGGAAGGATCTTATCACCCTTTGAAATGTGGCCAGAGCATTCTACAAACCAAAAGGCATCCTTCGATACTGGAAAGACCCCTCTGGAGATACAAATGATGTTTTTTCCTTGGCCGATTCCAAGAGATGAATCTGTCAATACCCTTTGGTCAGCGTCGTCAACATACCTGTCCCTAGGCAATACGTTTATCTATGAGTATAAAAGCAAAAAATACAAGTGCGCTACTATCATAGCATCAAAGCCATAGTTGACCAATGTGCATAGTGAATGGAATGCATCAAAAAAGGATTGGTGGAAATAAATAAAAATATGAATACAAATAAAAAAGTCTCTGTGTGACAGATAACCACAAGTGTTGTAAAAACAGTAGGTGCAATAAGTCCTATCGCAAAGCAGCTGAGTTTCAAAAATGTTATACTCTTCTTAAACACTATTTCCTATGGCGCTATCAGCAGGCAGGTAATTTAAATCCAAAAAGATATAGGATGGCCGCTTACCAGAACGTTGTACCCTCAAGGGGTTATTGGGCACTCAGAGGGTTGTAATTCCGTGGATCCCGGAAAGTACTCCAATGCTGTGTCTAAGCTCCCTTCTTGGACCTTCAGGATTGGAAGATATGCCGTTCCGTGTGCTCAAACGAATTCTTTGTGCTCAAACAATGAGTGGGATTAGAAGGAGAGGATAAAGGACTTCATGGTGCAGTAGGTTTAATAAAGGATTTTATTTTCTTCAGTATGACACTGACAGATGGTAAAACATATTCACCCTGCACACACGGATCCTCATGAATCAAAAGATAGGATAACAGCGTGTGTAACAGCTGACGGCTGCGATGCAGTCCGAACAGCTGATGAGCGTAGTGACGTCAAATGATAGGCTCCGCCCGACGCGGCGTTTCGTCCAAACGGGCTTCAGCGGGGAAAGGAGGCACCTCCTTTCCCCGCTGAAGCCCGTTTGGACGAAATGTCTGGATCTTCCCGGGATCAACGGAATTACAGCCCTCTGAGTGCCCAATAACCCCTTGAGGGTACAACGTTCTGGTAAGCGGCCATCCTATATCTTTTTGGATTTAAATTACCTGCCTGCTGATATCGTCATAGGAACAAGTGTTTATGAAGAGTATAAGATTTTTGAAACTCAGCTGCTTTGCGATAGGACTTATTGCACCTACTGTTTTTACAACACTTGTGGTTATCTGTCACACAGAGACTTTTTTATTTGTATTCATATTTTTATTTATTTCCACCAATCCTTTTTTGATGCATTCCATTCACTATACACATTGGTCAACTATGGCTTTGATGCTATGATAGTAGCGCACTTGTATTTTTTGCTTTTATATGTCTTCTGGAGCCCAATATTAGGTTCCTATATTTTTGAGTGCAGCACTTCACTTTTTATTTTTTATCACTATTTATATTCAACACTATTCAATTGTACTTTTTGGGAGTAGCGCGGATTGATCTGTGCCTTGTTTATCTATGAGTGGCATGGGATGGGTGTCAAATTAGTGATCTTATTCAAGTAATGAAAGTCATTACAAAACCGCCAACTTCTATTTAGTTTGGAAACTGAGGCCCCGTACACACGACTGAGTTTCTCGGCAGAATTCAGCCAGAAACTCGATCGGAGCCGTATTCTGCCGAGAAACCCGGTCGTGTGTACACTTTTGGCCGAGGAAACCGATGAGGAACTTGTCGAGCCAAATAGAGAACATGGCTCGCCGAGATCCTTGGCGGCTTCACAAGAAAATGCGAACGGACAAAAAGTTTGCACAAACTTTAGAAACCCTGTTAAAGTCTATGGGACTCGAACGTGAGAGGCAACTTAGAGAGGCAAGTACCGTATCCACAGAGTATTTGCACCTGCCGGCGTAACGTAAATTACGAGGCGTAATCCGGCGTAACTGAAAGTGGGAAGGAAGTGGGCGTGTTCCATTGAAATTAGCCGTGACCCCATGCAAATGAAGGGCCAAACGGACGGTGCATGCGCAATGACGCTGACTATGTTCAGCGCCTCTCTCATGCTCACAACTCGGCCTGGCGTAATCAGTGAGATACAAACTAGGCCCGGCGTAATTAGTGAGATACGCCCAGGGCATAAATAGGGTCAGACATGCGCCCGTCCAGTGCAAAAGTACATCCGATTGTTTCCCCCCCTGAAGCAAGGTGCTTTTGTCCTTTTTTGTGCAGGTATTTGTGCAGGTTATTCTGTTTGAGCCATGTCAGCTCCAGCAGTAGAGAGGAAGCACAAGCACAATTATACCCGACAGGAGAAGGCCATCATTGTCAGGGCCATGGCCCTGAATGATCGTTATCTCCATGGGCCTGAGAGTGTCAACACCACGCAGGCCAGGAGGAGGGAGATCCTGCAAGAGATCGCAGATGATGTGAATGCATTGGGGAGGGAGACCAGGACCCCCAATGAGATCTTGAAAAAGATCAATGATCTGCGGCGCGTGGTGCGTGGTAAGATGGCGAGGATGGCCACTCATGCCAGGAGCACTGGAGGGGGACCAGCCACTAGGGAGATGCTCAATGCTGAGGAGCGGGTGGTTGCACAGTGCCTCCACAGGCATCAAGTGGAGGGAGTGCCTGGATTTGACTCCATTGAGGAGGTCTTGAGGACAGGTAAGTGTTTTTTTTTCTATCTGGTGTGTAGCATGTGTGGGGGGGAAGGGAACATGTGACAAGTGCTTGGATCCTCCAACCTGTGAATGTTTTGTGTCATCCACAGATGTGCAGGAGGGTGCTGGGCCATCTGGCCAGTCCTCACCATCCCCCGGACATCAGACTGCCTCTGACCACCTGGCAAGCCCGGAGTCCTCAGGGGAGGGGAGTGACCACACTTCTCCTCAGGAGGAGGTTGAGGAGGAGGAGGTGTTGTCTGCCAATGAGGTGAGGCTCCATTTGGAGGAGTCTTCCCCTGGTGCTGGCACCAGTCAGGCCTCCATCAGGGGTAGCCCCTCCCACTCCTCCCCCAACAGGGCTTCCCCCCCCAAGGGTCTCCCCTTCTTCTAGGCCCCAAGCCTCATCAGGACCCAGGAAGGTGACCCAGAAGACAAGGGGGGTGGCAGACGTTCTGCCAGAAAACATCCGGAGGGACCAGGCCCGCCATCTGGGTGAGGTGGTGAGGAGAATGGGCTACATGTCTGACAGCATGGCCTCCATAAAGGAGTCTGCGCAGGATCTGGCATGCAACTCCTCAGTTCTGGTCACTCTCACAGCAGGTGTGGGTGAAGATGTCTGCGCCCTCACCGAGGCTGTCAGGGCCAATACGGCAGCCATCCAGGCGGGGGTGAGGCTGCATGAGGACACCAATGTGGTCCTCACCCGTATCACCCTGGCATTGGAGGGCAGGCCGCCAGGTGTGGTGGGACCAGGGGATGCTTCTCCTGATGTCCCCCCCCCCAATGAGTCTCCCCTGAGGAGCCGGGGTCGTGGCAGGCGTGGGGCATGGCAGCGCCGGTAATTTCTTGTTTTGTTTTTGACTCAGGTTATGATTTTTTTTATGTTTTTTTTTGCTATTTTGACTCAGGTTATGAGTTTTTTATGTTTTTTTTGCTATTTTGACTCAGGTTATGAGTATTTTATTTTTTTTGTAGCCCAGGCAGGCTACAGTGTGACTGATGTATGAATGTGGGGGTGACATTCCTGCCAGAAAAGGGGTGTCACCCTTGGTTGTGGTGGAGAAGGGATCCCCAGGACCAGGGAGAAGTGATCCCCAGGTCCGTGTGAATGGGGTATGAATGTCCAGCAACATAATTGGAGCCTTGTCGTGGCGTTGCTGCTCACAAGTCCAGAATGGGCTTGGGCTAATCCAATTTGATGTGGATGTGGGGTGTGTGCTAGGGACCACAGTGGTGTGCATGCATGCATTCTCATTGTGCCATGATTAATGTGTGGGTTTAACATGCAAAGATGCCTACTGCGAGGCATCTCCTGACTGCTCTTCCCTCAGAAGACGGAGTAGTCTCGGTCAGGGGGGGATCGTCTGGAAGGTCTGGTTCGGGGGTCAGGTCATCACGTATGTAAATCTCCAAGCCCTTTCTCACGGCGAAGTTGTGCAGCATGCAACATGCAGCGATGATCTGGCACACAAAGTTTGGGGAATACAACAGGGTACCCCCAGACTTATCCAGGCATCAAAAACGGGACTTCAGGAGGCCAAAGGTGTGTTCCACCACTCCACAGGTAGGTGCGCGTGCATCATTGTATCTTTGCTCTCCTGGGGTTTCCGGATTCCGGTATGGAGTCATGAGATGGGGTCCAAGTGCATATGCAGAGTTACCGGGAAGGGAAAAGACAGGAGGATGTTAGTCATGCATGTGCCCCTCATGATGTCTGCATCATGGGGGTGGACAGTCATGCCTGACACCCATGTCACTCACCAACCAGCCAGCTGTCCCCATACACGTTCTGTTCGAATTCTGTTGGGATGGGGCTCTGACGGAATATGTATCTGTCATGGCTGGACCCAGGGTGTTTGGCACGGATGTGCTATATGAGGCATTGGGCATCGACTATCACCTGTACGTTGATGGAATGCCAGTGCTTCCGATTGCGGTATAGGTGCTCTGTGTCACGGGGGGGCTGTAGTGCCACATGTGTGCAATCAATGGCCCCCACAGTGCGTGGGAATCCTGCAATTCTGTAAAAATCTGCCATTGCCTTCACCCACAGGTCCTCCTGGGTGGGTCTGATGATTTGGTTGGCCATGCGTCTGAGGATTGCGGGGATAACCTGGTGCACACATCTGCTGATGGAGGATTGTGCCATCCCAGCCACAACTCCACTTGTACGCTGAAACGAGCCACTGGCAAGGAAATGGAGTGTTGCCAGTACCTTGACCAGTGGCTCCACTGCATGTGAGCAATGTATCTGGCTGGTGATGTCATCTTTCAGGGTTGTGGTTAATTCCATGATGGCAGATGTTTATGCGCGGTCGGTATATCCTCTCCCGTGCCCTCCTCCTCTGTGCCCTCCTCCTTCTACGCGCATCTAAAGCCAGTAGTATAGCTATGACCATGGATGCCCCTGGCATGTTGGCATACAGATTGTTGTCCTGCAAGTGTGGGTGCTCAGCTCGTCCCTAACGGTGCCGCTGAAGCTGACCTGCACACGTCTGGTGCAAAGTTAAAGCTGCTTTTATGAGGGGTAACTTTAGACCGGACGTACAGCTTATGCGCACAGCGCGTAGCCTGCACCGGACAAAGGTACTTTCCTGGATCGCCGTTAGAGTTGAGCGAACCCGAACTGTAAAGTTCGGGTTCGGTACAGACTTTGGTTTTTTTTTGCTCCCGAACCTGAATAATTGGAAAAAGTTTGGGTTCGGAGTTCGGCTATTTTATGGCGTGCTGCACGGCAGCCAATCGCCATTTGTTATACTAGAGTTACTAGGAAGCCATCACAGCCATGCCTACTAATGGCATGGCTGTGATTGGCCAGTGCAGCATGTGACCCAGCATGTGACCAGCCTCTATATTAGATAGAGGCACACAGCACAGGTCGTCACTCTGCATTAGATAGTGTAGGGAGAGGCTGCTGCTGTCAGAGAGGTGTATCCTGCTTCAGAAGTCTACACAAGCACTCTTTATTTCTTTGAGATCTGCATTATCTTATGGTTTATGGCTCGTCACTCTGCTGTAGCTATGGTTCCTGTTTATTGAGGGACAGTGTCAGAGAGGTGTATCCTGCTTCAGAAATCTAAACAAGCACTCTTTATTCCTGTGACATCTGCTTCATATAGTTTAGGAATTTTGTTCAGCTATTTGCTATAGGGACAGGTTGCTGTTTATCGAGGGACAGTGTCAGAGAGGTGTATCCTGCTTCAGAAATCTAAACAAGCACTCTTTATTTCTCTGACATCTGCTTCATATAGTTTAGGAGTTTTTTTCAGCTATTTGCTATAGGGACAGGTTGCTGTTTATTGAGGGACAGTGTCAGAGAGGTGTATCCTGCTTTAGAAATCTAAACAAGCACTCTTTATTCCTGTGACATCTGCTTCATATAGTTTAGGAATTTTGTTCAGCTATTTGCTATAGGGACAGGTTGCTGTTTATTGAGGGACAGTGTCAGAGAGTTGTATCCTGCTTCAGAAATCTAAACAAGCACTCTTTATTTCTGTGACATCTGCTTCATATAGTTTAGGAATTTTGTTCAGCTATTTGCTATAGGGACAGGTTGCTGTTTATTGAGGGACAGTGTCAGAGAGGTGTATCCTGCTTCAGAAATCTAAACAAGCA
This sequence comes from Rana temporaria, assembly GCF_905171775.1. Taxonomy (NCBI): domain Eukaryota; kingdom Metazoa; phylum Chordata; class Amphibia; order Anura; family Ranidae; genus Rana; species Rana temporaria. The sequence continues at coordinate 48,177,565 of NC_053499.1, read as the reverse complement.
CTCTTTATTTCTGTGACATCTGCTTCGTATAGTTTAGGAATTTTGTTCAGCTATTTGCTATAGGGACAGGTTGCTGTTTATTGAGGGACAGTGTCAGAGAGGTGTATCCTGCTTCAGAAATCTAAACAAGCACTCTTTATTTCTGTGACATCTGCTTCATATAGTTTAGGAATTTTGTTCAGCTATTTGCTATAGGGACAGGTTGCTGTTTATTGAGGGACAGTGTCAGAGAGGTGTATCCTGCTTCAGAAATCTAAACAAGCACTCTTTATTTCTGTGACATCTGCTTCATATAGTTTAGGAATGTTGTTCAGCTATAGGGACAGCAATCTATAGGTGACTCTGTATATTTCAACAGCACTGCACCTGTCACCACCTGTGATATACTGTGTGTGTCCAGTACATAGTTGAGGGAGAGGTTCCAGAAATTTCCTATAGGGACATCAATCTATAGGTGACTCTGTATATTTCAACAGCACTGCACCTGCCACCACCTGTGCACCTGTGATATACTGTGTGTGTCCAGTACATAGTTGAGGGAGAGAGGTTCCAGATATTTCCTATAGGGACATAAATCTATAGGTGACTCTGTTTATTTCAACAGCACTGCACCTGTCACCACCTGTGATATACTGTGTGTGTCCAGTACATAGTTGAGGGAGAGGTTCCAGATATTTCCTATAGGGACAGCAATCTATAGGTGACTCTGTATATTTCAACAGCACTGCACCTGTCACCACCTGTGCACCTGTGATATACTGTGTGTGTCCAGTACATAGTTGAGGGAGAGGTTCCAGATATTTCCCATCGGGACAGCAATCTATAGGTGACTCTGTATATTTCAACAGCACTGCACCTGTCACCACCTGTGATATACTGTGTGTGTCCAGTACATAGTTGAGGGAGAGGTTCCAGATATTTCCTATAGGGACAACAATCTATAGGTGACTCTGTATATTTCAACAGCACTGCACCTGTCACCACCTGTGCACCTGTGATATACTGTGTGTGTCCAGTACATAGTTGAGGGAGAGGTTCCAGATATTTCCCATCGGGACAGCAATCTATAGGTGACTCTGTATATTTCAACAGCACTGCACCTGTCACCACCTGTGATATACTGTGTGTGTCCAGTACATAGTTGAGGGAGAGGTTCCAGATATTTCCTATAGGGACAACAATCTATAGGTGACTCTGTATATTTCAACAGCACCGCACCTGTCACCACCTGTGGACCTGTGATATACTGTGTGTGTCCAGTACATAGTTGAGGGAGAGGTTCCAGATATTTCCTATAGGGACAGCAATCTATAGGTGAATCTCTGCCTATTTCACCAGCACTCTACCTGTCCCCTGTGATATACTGTATGTGCAGTACATTGTTTAGGGCTAGGTTCCTGCTTCTTGCTATAGGTAGAGAAATATATAGGTGAATCTCTGCCTATTTCACCAGCACTCTACCTGTCCCCTGTGATATACTGTCTGTGCAGTACATTGTTTAGGGCTAGGTTCCTGCTTCTTGCTATAGGTAGAGAAGTATATAGGTGACTCTCTGCCTAGTTCACCAGCACTCTACCTGTCCCCTGTGATATACTGTCTGTGCAGTACATTGTTTAGGGCTAGGTTCCTGCTTCTTGCTATAGGTAGAGAAATATATAGGCCAATCTCTGCCTATTTCACCAGCACTCTACCTGTCCCCTGTGATATACTGTCTGTGCAGTACATTGTTTAGGGCTAGGTTCCTGCTTCTTGCTATAGGTAGAGAAATATATAGGTGAATCTCTGCCTATTTCACCATATTACACTATTGTTGTATTTAAATATTTAAATCCATATTTTGAGAAATATGAGGAAAACGTCAAATAAGGGACGTGGCCGCGCTCGTGGTGCTGCTGGTGGAGCTCCTGTTACAGGGAGAGGACGTGGTCGATCTGTGCCAGCTACACACACAAGTGAAACACCTTTCTCAGGTGCGAGTAGCCGACAGAGCCTGCAGCGGTATTTGGCCGGGCCTAATCCAGCTCTACGAATGTTGAGGCCAGGAGCAGAACAGGTGGTAGTAAATTGGGTTGCTGACAGTGCCTCCAGTTCCTTCACATTGTTTTCCAACCAGTCTTGTGCTGAAAGTTCAGAGTTCAGAGTTGGCACCTGCAGCCGATGTCTACCATCAGTCTTTCACCTCACCCCTTGCAAATCAGCCAAGCAGTCTGAGCCCCAAATCATGCAGCAGTCTCTTCTTCTTTTTGATGAGTCTGTTAGCATGTGTTCCCAGGGCCATCCACCTAGCCCAGCCCCAGAAGTGGAAGAGATTGAGTGCACCGATGCCCAACCACTTATATTTCAAGATGAGTACATGGGGGGACCATCACAGCACGTCTTGGATGATGATGCTTTTGCAATTTTGCAGACCGACAAGGAGGGCAGTGGTGAAGACTGGGTGGAAGATGATGTGGAGGACGATGAGGTCCTCGACCCGACATGGAATCAACCTCATGCAGGTGACCCATGTAGTTCGGAGGAAGAGGCGGTGGTCGCACAGAGCCACCAGCACAGCAGAAGAGGGAGCAGGGTGCCAAAGCAGAGCGTCCTTCCCCTAGACAGTACGCCTGCTACTGCCCAACGCAGCAAGGGACCGAGCACACCAAAGCCAGGTCCAAGGAGTTCCCTAGCGTGGCAGTTCTTCACACAATGTGCTAATAACAAGACACGTGTGGTTTGCATGTTGTGCGATCAGAGCCTGAAGCGAGGCATAAACATTCTCAACCTGAGCACAATCTGCATGACCAGGCATCTAAGTGCAAAGCACGAGCTGCAGTGGAGTAGACACCTCAAAAACCAAGAAAGGTCTCTGGCTCCTCCTGCTTCCTCTTCTGCATCAGTCTCGGGCCTCTCGGCCTCTTCATCCACCTCTGTAGTGACAGTGCCACCTGCCACCCCTCAATTAGAGGACCGGCAAGCAACACTACCACCTGGGTCCCCAAACATCTCCACAATGTCCCATGGAAGCATTCAGCTCTCTATCTCCCAAACACTGGAGCGGAAGAGGAAGTACCCCCCTACCCACCCGCGATCCCTGGCCCTGAATGTCAGCATTTCAAAATTACTGGCCTTTGAAATGCTGTCATTCCGTCTGGTGGAGACACAGAGTTTTAAAAGCCTGATGGCATTGGCTGTCCCACAGTATGTCGTGCCCAGCCGCCACTACTTTTCCAGGCGAGCCATCCCTTCCCTGCACAACCAAGTGGGTGTCAGAACCTGTACTCACCGAGACCGAGATGCTGAGGGCGGCTCACCTTTGCGACCCTGTGCAGACCACTCCCTGGAGTTGGGACAGAGGAGGGACGGCACAAGGAGGCACCGGCGCCGGGAGCTGGCAGGAAGACTTGGTGCAGCTGACAGAAGCAGGGCAGGTGCAGAAGACTGGAGACAAGCGTTGGTCAGGCAGGAACTGGTAGGTGAGTCTGGTAGGGTCCACAGGAGATGAGGGCAAATCCGAGTCACAAGCCGAGGGTCAAGGGCAGGAGAGTTCAGAGGTAGTCCATGAGAGCAAGCCAAGGTCAAGGGGCAGGAGACAACAGCAATCCAGGTAACGTTAGCCAAAGGGTCAGAGGTTCCAGGTGAGAGGAGAGTCGTCAGGAATTCCGGGTCAAAACAGGCAGGTACGGCAACAGGTAAACACATAGGAGCTGAAGACAAACCAGCAACCTGTTCAGGGAAGGCTGCTGGTTTAAATAGGAATGTCCGGCCTCTGATTGGCCCCAGGGTTGCCGCATACGTGCACGTGCGCGCTTCCACGCACACGGCGCGCTGCCGTACCGCGCATGCGTGCGCGCAAACCACGCACAGGCATGCGCCGAAATGTCATTCTACTGGGCATGTGCGGGAATCTGTCAGAGATGGAGCTAGTACCCTGACAGTGCCCCCCCCCAAGGGGCGGACTCCGGACGCCCAAACTGGTCATTAACTCCGGGTGTTCCAGGTGAAAGGCCCGAATCAGGCGAGGGGCATGGAGATTCCGGGAAGGCTCCCAAGAGTTATCTTCAGGGGGATATCCCTTCCACTTTATAAGGTATTGCAACTGCCTTCCTCTTTTCCTGCAGCTCAAGATAGCCTCCACCTCAAATTCTTTTTCACCCTCAATCTCCACTGGTGGAGGTGGCAGTTCTTCTCTACCGTTGAAGGGGTCAGACACAACGGGCTTAAGCAGAGAGGCGTGAAACACAGGGTGGATCTTGTAGGACCTGGGTAAAGCCAACTCAAAAGCTACTGGGTTGATTTCTCGCCTGATCTCAAATGGCCCGATGAACCTTGGACCCAGCTTCCGAGAGGGAATAGGTAACTTGAGGTTGATGGCGGATAGCCAGACCTTCTCACCCACTTTGAAGACAGGGCAATCCTTCCTCCCCTTGTCATGGAACCTCTTATAGTCCTGCTGAGCTTGCTGCATGCTTTCCTGTAACTTCTGAAAGTTTTGCTGGATGCAGGTCACACGTTCCTGGACCGCTGGCACAGATGTTTCCGGGATGGAGTCCGGCAAAAAGGAAGGGTGGAAACCGAAGTTAGCCCAGAACGGGGTTTGGTTTGTGGAAGAATGTATGGAATTATTGTAAGCGAACTCGGCTGTAGATAACAAGGAGGACCAATCGTCTTGGGAGACTGAGCAAAAGCATCGTAGATACTGTTCTAGCGTTTGATTAGTGCGCTCTGTCTGGCCATTACTTTGAGGGTGATAGGCCGAGGACAGACAGATCTTCACTTCCAAAGCACTGCAAAGTTCCTTCCAAAATTTGGATGTGAATTGAGTACCTCTGTCAGATACTATGCTTTTGGGCACTCCATGGAGCTTGATAATCTCTTTAAAAAAGATTTTGGCTGTGTCTGCCGCGGAGGGCGTACCTACCATGGGCAAAAAATGCGCCATCTTGGACAGACGGTCCACCACGACTAGGATCGTGGTAAACCCGGCTGAAGGAGGCAAATCGACAATAAAGTCCATGGAGATGTCAATCCAGGGCCGTTCTGGGATAGGAAGGGGTTTCAGCAGCCCCCAGGTCTTCGTGTTTGGCCCCTTACTCCGCTGGCAGCGAATGCAGGAAGAGACATAATCCTTGCAGTCGTACCTCCATTTAGGCCACCAGAAGGAGCGAGAGATCAGTTCGGAAGTTTTACGGGTACCAAAATGGCCAGCCAATTTACGATCATGGAAGGTGCTGAGGATTAACTGTCTTGCCTCTGTTGGAACAAAAATCTTCCCACGAGACCACAGCAGGTCGTCCTTTTTCTCCAAGGAGGAAACCTCATGATCAGGGCACCGTTGGCATGCGGTCTTTAGAGCAGTCAACAAATCTGTTTGAGGGAGAAGCAAAAAATTTTGAGGTGACAGGATCGTGCTGGGCTCGGAAGTATCGGGCGTCTCTGGAAACATCCTGGAGAGGGCATCAGCTGTTCCATTTTTTGCGCCAGGATGATAGGTAATATGGAAATTGAAGCGAGCAAAAAAAAGAGCCCAACGGGCTTGTCTGGGCCTAAGGCGTTTTGCAGACCGTAAGTATTCCAGGTTCCTGTGGTCAGTGAAAATAATAATGGGATGCGCTGCCCCCTCCAGCAGGTACCTCCACTCCTCCAGTGCAAATTTTATGGCCAGTAGTTCTCTATCGCCTACGTCGTAATTGCGCTCAGGAGGACTTAGTTTCCGAGAGGCGTAGGCTACTGGGTGAAGAAGCGACTTCGGTCCCTGTCTCTGGGAAAGAATAGCGCCTGTAGCAGATTCCGAGGCGTCCACTTCTAGAACAAAAGGTAACGTAGAATCCGGATGACAAAGTACAGGTGCCGAGGTAAAGGCCGTTTTGAGTTTGATAAAGGCCTCCTGAGCCTCTTGTGGCCACTGGAAGCGGTGCCCCTGGCGGGTCAACTTGGTGATGGGAGAAACAATTGATGAAAAACCGATGATGAATCGTCTATAAAAATTGGCGAAGCCGATGAAGCGCTGAACGCCCTTTTTGTCTGTTGGAGGTGCCCACTCCTGAATAGCACTGATTTTCTGGGGATCCATGGCTACCCCATGCACAGAAATGATAAATCCTAAAAATTGCACTGATGTCTTTTCGAACTCGCATTTTTCTGATTTGAGATAAAGCTGGTGTTGTCTCAAGATGGTGAGAACCTGCCTGACATGTTGCCGATGTAATTCTTTTGTGGCTGAAAAGATGAGAATATCGTCCAAGTAGACTACGAGGAAGTCATCTAAAAATTGTCGAAAAATGTCATTGACTAGATGCTGGAAGGTGGCGGGCGCATTACAGAGCCCAAAGGGCATGACCAGATACTCGAAGTGCCCGAATCTGGACCTGAACGCAGTCTTCCACTCATCTCCTGCCCTTATTCGGACCAAATTGTAGGCGCCCCGGAGGTCCAATTTAGAAAAAACCTGAGCTGATCGGAACCTTTGAAAGAGCTCAGGGATTAGAGGCAGCGGGTACCGGTTCTTGATGGTAATTTTGTTTAACTCCCTATAATCAATGCAGGGTCTAAGCGATCCATCTTTTTTCTCGACAAAGAAGATTCCCGCCCCCGCTGGCGAGGAGGAGGGATGGATGAACTTCTTACTTAAATTTTCTTCAATATAGACCTTGAGGGTCTTCAACTCAGTCTCTGACAAGGGGAATATGCGCCCAAAGGGAATTTCAGATCCGGGCAAGAGGTCAATGGGGCAGTCATATGACCGATGTGGTGGGAGACAATCGGCTTGTTTTTTGTCAAAGACATCCTTGAAGTCCAGGTAGGCTGGAGGAACATGCTGTAGGTCTTCCACCGGCCGTCTCCCTTGATTTAAGCTGTGCAGAGTACCCTCTGCGGTGGCTGCACGTAGGGGGTCGTCGTATAATTTCCCCATGTGGGTGAAGAAGGTGTCCATAGAGTCAAGTATTGGACTGCGTTGTTCCATTAAGGAGTGTGCCCATGCTTGAGGCTCCTCAGAAAGGAGAGAGATTACGAATCCAACCTTAACAGCTTCGGTCGCAAAAGTTCTAGGTTGCAAGGCCAGGTAAAGGGAACAGGCATTCTTGAAAGCCCGATATTTCCGGCGGTCGCCTGAGAATCGCTCGGGCATGGAGACCCGGGGTTCGGGATTACTCCCCATCATGGCAGGGCTTGCAGGAGCTTGGGCAGCAGAAGGTCCGGGTGAAGAGGCTAGGGCCGCAGTGGATGGACCTGGGGAACCGGCCAGTTGTTGGAGGCGGCCATCAATCTGGATGTAGCCTTCCTGAAGCTTCTGGACTGCCTCTGTTAAGGCGGAGACCTGCTGGCACAGCGTCTCAAAGGGTGAGCGCGCCCTGTCGGTCTCAGACATCTGGCTGGTTTGTACTGTCAGAACCTGTACTCACCGAGACCGAGATGCTGAGGGCGGCTCACCTTTGCGACCCTGTGCAGACCACTCCCTGGAGTTGGGACAGAGGAGGGACGGCACAAGGAGGCACCGGCGCCGGGAGCTGGCAGGAAGACTTGGTGCAGCTGACAGAAGCAGGGCAGGTGCAGAAGACTGGAGACAAGCGTTGGTCAGGCAGGAACTGGTAGGTGAGTCTGGTAGGGTCCACAGGAGATGAGGGCAAATCCGAGTCACAAGCCGAGGGTCAAGGGCAGGAGAGTTCAGAGGGAGTCCATGAGAGCAAGCCAAGGTCAAGGGGCAGGAGACAACAGCAATCCAGGTAACGTTAGCCAAAGGGTCAGAGGTTCCAGGTGAGAGGAGAGTCGTCAGGAATTCCGGGTCAAAACAGGCAGGTACGGCAACAGGTAAACACATAGGAGCTGAAGACAAACCAGCAACCTGTTCAGGGAAGGCTGCTGGTTTAAATAGGAATGTCCGGCCTCTGATTGGCCCCAGGGTTGCCGCATACGTGCACGTGCGCGCTTCCACGCACACGGCGCGCTGCCGTACCGCGCATGCGTGCGCGCAAACCACGCACAGGCATGCGCCGAAATGTCATTCTACTGGGCATGTGCGGGAATCTGTCAGAGATGGAGCTAGTACCCTGACAGTGGGTGACAAAATCAGGTGTGCACTGCGCAACGCCATCTGTGCCAAGGTCCACCTAACTACGGATACATGGACCAGTAAGCATGGTCAGGGACGTTATATCTCCCTAACAGCGCACTGGGTAAATGCAGTGGCGGCTGGGCCTGAGGCGGATAGCAGTTTGGCGCATGTCCTTCCACCACCAAGAATTGCAGGGCGCTTCAGTTTGCCTCCTGTTCCTAACTCCTTCTACTCCGCTTCCTCATCCTCTACCGCCTCCTCATCCAGTCAGCGTAACAAATTCACCACCAACTTCAGCACAGCCATGGGTAAACGCCAGCAGGTAGTTTTAAAACGTTCCTGTTTGGGGGAAAAACCACACACCGCGCAGGAGTTGTGGAGGGACATGGAACAACAGACCGATGAGTGGTTGGCGTCAGTGAGCCTCAAACCGGGCCTGGTGGTGTGCGATAACGGGCGAAATCTCATAGCAGCTCTGGGCCTAGCCGGTTTGACGCACATCCCTTGCCTGGCGCATGTGCTGAATTTGGTGGTGCAGTGTTTCCTGAAAACTTACCCCGATATGCCACAGCTGCTGCAGAAAGTGCGGTCCATCTGTGCGCACTTTCGGCGTTCTCACCCTGCTGCTGCTTGCCTGGCAGCGCTGCAGCGTAACTTCAGCCTTCCCGCTCACCGCCTCATATGTGATGTGCCCACAAGGTGGAACTCCACCTTGCACATGCTGGCCAGACTGTGCGAGCAGCAGCAGGCGATAGTGGAGTTTCAGCTGCAGCATGCACGTGTGAGTCGCTCTGCGGAACAGAACCACTTCACCACCAATAACTGGGCCTCCATGCGAGACCTGTGTGCCTTGTTGCGCTGTTTCGAGTACTCCACCAACATGGCCAGTGCCGATGACGCCGCTCTCAGCGTGACTATCCCAGTTCTATGCCCCCTGGAAAAAACGCTATGGGCAATGATGGAAGAGGATGTGGCACAGGAGGAGGAGGAGGAATCGGGATAATTTCCAAGGCTTTCAGGGCAGTCATTCACAAGTGGCTCTGAGGGTGGGTTTGTGCACCAACAAAGGCCAGGTACACAATTGTCCAGCAAGGGCACAGTTCTGGAGGATGACGCGGTGGAGGATGAGGAGGAGGAAGACATGGAGGAGGAGGAGGAACCATGTTCACAGCAGGATGGCATCCAGACCAGCTCATGGCCATTACTGGTGCGTGGCTGGGGGGATACAGAGGACACAGATGATACACCTCCCACAGAGGACAGCTTTTCGTTGCCTCTGGGCAGCCTGGCACACATGAGCAATTACATGCTGCAGTGTCTCCGCAACGACCGGCGTGTTTCGCACATTATAACAGGTGCTGATTACTGGGTGGCCACGCTGCTGGATCCCCGTTACAAGGACAATGTACCGTCCATAATTCCCTCACTGGAGCGCACGCTGGTAGACGCGCTGCTGGTGCAATTCCCACCTGGCGGCGGGGGCACAGTGGAAGCAGAAGGCGAAGGCAGAGGAGGAGGAAGAGGTCGCCAACGCAGCAGGGGCACCACCAGCACCTCAGAAGGCAGGGTTAGCATGGCCGAAATGTGGAAAAGCTTTGTCAGCACGCCACAACAAACAGCACCACCAGCTGATATGGAACGTTTTAGCAGGAGGCAGCATTTCAGCAACATGGTGGAGCAGTATGTGTGCACACGCCTACACGTACTGAATGACGGCTATGCCCCCTTAAACTTCTGGGTCTCCAAATTGGGCACATGGCCTGAACTTGCCCTTTACGCCTTGGAGGTGCTGGCATGCCCTGCGGCCAGTGTATTGTCTGAACGTGTATTTAGCACGGCAGGGGGCGTTATCACAGACAAGTGCAGCCGCCTGTCCAGAGCCAATGTGGATAAGCTCACGTTCATTAAAATGAACCAGGCATGGATCCCAGAGGACTTGTCCGTACCTTGTGCAGAATAGACACCGGGCCGGCCTAACCCAGCCATTGTTTTTTTTCTGATCTTTCTAGGGTTGCCATCTCATCCCTTTAAAAGCAAAAACATATTAATTACACAGGTTCTCTGGCTGATTAAGGTGCTGCTAATTAAACTCACTTGGTGCCTTATCGACATTAAATTAGCCCCAGAACCTGTGTAATTACTCTGTGTTCAGGTTTAAAGGGATGAGGTAGCAACCCTAGATCTTTCTCACTCTTTTGGGGTTTACCCTAATTTAAAAAATAAATCAATTAAAAACCAAAACCTGCTGTGTTGGCTACCTCCTCCTCCTCCACCGCCGCTTCCACCTTCAGTCACATTCTTAGGTTTGCGCACTGCAACTGCTTTCCTTAAGTCCCACCAGAGGTTCTCAATCGGTTTTAAGTCTGGTGACTGCGATGGCCACTCCAAAATGTTCCAGCCTTTAATCTGCAACAATGCTGTAATGGACTTGGAGGTATGCTTGGGATCATTGTCCTGTTGAAAGGTCCAACGTCTCCCAAGCCTCAGGTTTGTGACAGACTGCATCACATTGTCATCCAATATCTCCTGGTACTGAAGAGAATTCATGGTACCTTGCACACGCTAAAGCTTCCCTGTACCTGCAGAAGCAAAATAGCCACAAAGCATGATTGACCCCCCACCATGCTTCAGAGTAGGCACAGTGTTCTTTTCATCATAGGCCTTGTTCTTCCTCCTCCAAACATAGCGTTAATCCATGGGCCCAAACAGTTCTAATTTTGTTTCATCAGTCCACAGAACACAATCCCAAAACTTGTGTGGTTTGTCCACATGACTTTTGGCATACTGCAGTCGACTCTTCTTATTCTTTGGAGACAGCAAGGGGGTGCGCCTGGGAGTTCTGGCATGGAGGCCTTCATTACGCAGTGTGCGCCGTATTGTCTGAGCAGAAACTTCAGTACCCACATCTGACAAATCTTTTCTCAGTTCCTCAGCAGTCACACTGGGACTTTTCTCCACTCTACGCTTCAGGTAGCGCACAGCAGTCAAAGTCAGCATCTTCTTTCTGCCACGACCAGGTAGAGTTTCAACAGTGCCCTTTGCCTTGAATTTGCGAATGATGCTTCCTATGGTGTCTCTTGGTATGTTTAACATCTTTGCAATTTTCTTATAGCCATTGCCCTTCCTGTGAAGAGTAATTACCTCTTCTCTTGTCTTCCTGGTGCTTATTAGGCTTTATTGCTGCTCCCTGACATCCACAGTTGTTTTCAATACCTGATTGAAAACACTTCAATGAACCTCTGTTCTTCATAATGGTAGTCTTTAAGGGGTTGAATAATTGTGTAAATGAAGAATTCACAAATTAAACATTTACTACTGTATTACAAAACCAATTGATGTAATTTTAGTTGCATATGGTTCTATAAGAAGTCCTTGTAGGATTTCATTCTGAATACAATTACAAATGTACACTAAATTCCCTAAAACCCTTTACAGCATTGGGGGCAGGAGTCCTGTGGAAAAAAAGTGTGGGAACTCCCACCCAAGATCCACTCCCCCACCAAAGAAAAAAAAAATGATACGCTCATATGCATAAGTACTAAACCGCATTTGTTTTTGTTTTTTTGATCCACTGTACCTTAGTATTTCTTTCTGTTACTGGCCGCTTCCTGTATATTGATTCATCGGGTAGTGTGCGGGTATTCCGTCACTTCCTTGATGCCGCAATGTCTCCTGGGAGCTTTTGTCATTGTTCCCAGGAGACATTGCAGAGGTCTGCCGTGAGTTATCGCAAGATTTAGAAAGAACTTGCTCCCAGGGTACATTGCGGCATCGAGGAAGTGACGGAATACCCGCACACTACCCGATGAATCCATATACAGGAAGCGGCCAGTAACATAAAGGATTACTAAGGTTCGCCTGCCCCTAACAGTGACTCGAGCTGGGCATCGCCGCTTAGTGAAGGATTGGCTCAGGTGGCTCGCCTGCTCTCGTCCTGCAAAGGGAACTGCGTTCCTGCTGTGAAAAAAGTGCAGGAACTCCGTTCCCACGCGTTCCCGCAGGACTTGAGCCCTGATTGGGGGGTTGAATAATTTTGAACAAAACTGTATGGACCTCGTCCTCCTAGGTCAAAATCATTATATTTTTTATTTTTATTATTTTTATGTTATTTTAAGTTATTTCCCTATCCACATTTATTTCCAGTACTTGCCATGCTCTTCCCGACATTTTGCTGCCATTTGCAGCCCTCCAGCCCTTTCCCTTAGTTTTTTAGAGACATTTTTGTAGTCAAAAGTCCGGGTCCCCATTGACTTCAATGGGGTTCGGGTTCGGGTCAAAGTCTGGGTTCGGGTTCGGTCCCGAACCCAAACTTTTTTTTCAAAGTCCGGGTTCGGGTCCGAACCCGAACATCCAGGTGTCCGCTCAAATCGCCGTATCTCCCTCATTTGCATATTTGCATAGCAAAACAATGGTGCGTCCAGCTGTAGAAAAATTATGTCGGTCGGAAAAACCTATTTTTCAGGCGTATCTCATTTTGGGGATACGGCGCATAGATACGATAGCGCAAATTTACACTTACGCATCTCGAGATACGCCGGCATAAGTGCTTTGTGGATCTGCCCCAGGGACTTTAGTTTTGTTCTTAGGTAGAATCTGTTTGTCATTTGGAACAGGTACATTTTTAAAGTGTAGCTCCAGCCAAAAAATCTGTTTTTAAGCTTTTTGGAAAACATTGGGAAGGGTTATTACCCCTGTAACATTTGTTTTGCTGTCTGTGCACCTGTTCAGAACATTTCACCTCACTTTCTGTCCCAATGACAATTGGTTTTTGAAAATTTTGGGTTTTTAGTTAAACAAGGATTGGTGATTAAGCATAAGTGGAGTGGAGACACGTTTTTCCCATATTAACTCTTAGGCCCTGTACACACGATCAGTCCAAACTGATGAAAACGGACTGAAGTTCAGTTTCATCGGTTAACCGATGAAGCTGACTGATGGTCTGATGTGCCTACACACCATCATTTAAAAAAACGATCGAGTCCAACACGAGTCCAACACGGTGACGTAAAACACAACGACGTGCAGAGAAAAATGAAGTTCAATGCTTCCAAGCATGCGTCGACTTGATTCTGAGCATGACCGGGTTTGGAACCAATGCTTTTGCATACTAACCATCGGCTTTGACCGATCGGTAAGGCATCCATCGGTTCAATTTTAAAGCAAGTTCTAAATTTTTCAACCGAAGGATAATGGACCGATGGGGCCCACACACGGTCGGTTTGGACCGATGAAACTAAACTTCAGTCCGTTTTCATCAGTTTAGACTGATCGTGTGTTCAAGGCCTTACAGGAGAGAATTTCCCTTCCTAGGGGTAGATTTCCTCTCACTTCCTGTTGTCTACTTCATTTGACAAATAGGAGTCGTTTGTAAGTTTGATGTTTGAAAGTAGGGGCCTGCCGTATATACTCTGCAAAAATTTGGGACAACACTGTAAGCCCTCATAGTTAATCTTGGTGGGCGCAGGAACGAGCCCTGCTGTGAAATATTAGATCAATAATTGTAATTACATGCCCCTGTTGAACAGGGTTGGAAAAATAGGGCCTTTGGTGGTGGACAGTATGGTGGTGTTGCCACAACACTGTAAGGCCTCACAGTTACTCTTGGTGGGCGCAGGAACAGACCCTGCTGGTAAATTTTAGATTCAATTTTTTTTATTACACGCCCCTGTTAAACAGGGGCAGAAAAATTGGGCCTTAGGCACTGGTGCTGGTGCCACAACACTGCAACCCCTCACAGATACTCTAGTTGGAGCGCAGGAATGAGCCCTGCTACAAAGTATTGCATCAAAAATTGTAATTACACGCCCCTGTTAAACAGGGGCAGAAAAATTGGGCCTTAGCCACTGGTGGCAGTGCCCAGAACCAAAAATGTTCTTACAAGCAAATCAGCATGATCATTGAGAAGGAAGAGGATAGTCACTCAGCATAACAGAATAGTCATTCAGCATCAGCATAGGCAGTCTTGAAGAGATCTGACATTCCCAAAAAAAAAATTTGGTTACATCAGCATCAGGGTCTTGGTAGCTGGTGATCCAAGACTGATTCATTTTTATGAAGGTCAGCCGATCAACCGAGTCGGTGGACAGGCACACCCTGTGATCGGTTACAAAGCCTCCAGCAGCACTGAATGTACGTTCCGAAAGAACGCTGGATGCAGGACAGGCTAGTAGCTCAATTGCATACTGTGCAAACTCTGGCCATTGATCCATCCTCAAGACCCAGTAACCCAGAGGATTTTTGGTGGGAAAGGTGTCCAAGTCTGATCTTGCCCCTAGGTATTCCTGCACCATGTAAATCGGATGCTGGCGATGGTTGCTGGAACCAATCATACCTAGGGCTGCGTAATAAAAAATTGTCTGAATTCATCGGTCAGGCGGCCACCTTCTCCACCCCTCCTTCTTTGACTGACCGAAGCCTAAGCAACACGTTGTCCAGGACCAGGAATTTGTAACCTCCCAGGCTCAGAAAACGCGTTCCACAAACCTTTCTGCAAGGCCTCCGAAGATGTTTCATCCTCTGCTCCCTCTGCAATGGCAAGATATGGTCCGCAACCTTACCCTTGTAATGTGGATCAAGGAGGGTTGCCAGCCAGTAATGATCCCTCTTTGTGATACCACAAATACGAGGATCCTTCCGCAGGCTTTGCAGGATCAGGAAAACCCTGTAGCGTAGGTTTGCTGAGGCATTCGGTCCGGAGTCCTCTGAGTAACTGAGGATGACATGATCCGCAGCTACCTCCTCCCAGCCACGTACAAGTCCATGGGTTTCTTGGGACTGTAAATGATCCCTTGAAGACTGCTGCTGATGCTGAGTGCTAGTCCTCCTCTTCCTCCCTCTGTTCTGCCTACGGAGCACCGCTGGTTCTGGGACAAATCAGCACAGTAGGAAGAGGCCATGGAGGAAGAAGAAGAGGAGGGGGTGGAGGAGAGAGGTGTGTCAGGATCACCACTAGTAGCATTTTGGAGGCGTGGTGGCAGAACAACCTCCAACACTACTGCACCCTGTCCTGCATCCTTCCCAGCCGCCAGCAAAGTCACACACAATGTTCTTAATGTATATATAATTTATTTTAAAATATTGCCATTTTTTGGCTTTATGGCGTTAATCAATTAAGAACATGTTTAGTTTGAATTATCTGTCATGTCTGCCGTTGTGTTGACATGTGTTTAAGCCTGAATGATGTGAATTCTTATCTGGTTCCTATTTATTTTCACCACCAGAGGGGACATTTGTTTAATACATTACCCTGAATATGTATATAAGTTGTTTTAAATTATTGCCATTTTGGCTTTTTGCCGCTAATTTATTAAGAGCATGCTTAGTTTGTTAATATCCGGTATGTCTGCCGTCGTGTTGACATTATTACCATGGCGCCAGCTAGCATATTTAAGTCACCCTACACCTGTGGCTCTTCATCCTATGATTAAGCGGCGTGCACAGCCACGTAATGCATAAGTAAGCGAGGAAAGCCATTGGTGACGGCAATCCCTGCTTGCGGCCGAGAGCGGGGATATCTGTGTTATACGCTCGTATTGTCCTTCGTTTTTATGTAAGTTTTTACTAAATTTTTATTAAAATTATTGACGGTATCATGCTATGGAGTCTGTTTTCATTTTCATACTGGGAGAGTGCTACATAGAAGTTGCTGTTGTAGAACTAGAAGGGCCAGCCTGGAAGCCAGCTAGGAATCGGATATTTAGAGTAGTGATTGCAGTGCCAGTGGCAACCAGTACCAGTGGAGATCTTACGAGGCTTTTATTTTAAGCCCCCTGAGGTGAGAGGCTGGGAAGACAGGGGCACTTGGAGCACTATTTTGCGGTGGATTGTGGATTGGAGCACCTTTTACCCAACCTGCACTGATTGTTTGATTATTTGCACATTATTTGGACTATTTTTGTGGATTTGCACACAGAGGGGCAGATCCACAAAGAAGTTACGCTGGCGTATCTATTGATACGCCGCGTAACTTCTAGTTTGCTCCGGCGTATCTTTGTTTTGTATCCACAAAACAAGATACGCCTGAAGCTGTGCTAGATCGGACTGGCGTACGTCTTAGTACGCCATCGGATCTAAGGTGCATATTTACACTGGCCGCTAGGTGGTGTTTCCGTCGATTTCCGCGTTGAGTATGCAAATTAGCTAGATATGGCGATCCACGAACGTACGTCCGTCCGGCGCCTTTTTTTACGTCGTTTGCGTTCGGCTTTTTCCGGCATATAGTTACCCCTGCTATATGAGGCGCAGCCAATGTTAAGTATGGCCGTCGTTCCCGCGTCAAATTTTAAAAATGTTACGTCGTTTGCGTAAGTCGTTCGCGAATAGGGCTTTGCGTAGAATGACGTCACCGTCGTAAACATTGGCTTGTTCCGGTTTAATTTCGAGGATGCGCACTGGGATACCCCCACGGACGGCGCATGCGCAGTTGAAAAAAAAAACGTAATTTACGTCGGGTCAAGACGTATTTACATAAAACACGCCCCCATCACATCCATTTGAATGGCGAGCCCTTACGCCGCCAAAGATACACTACGCCACCGTAACTTACAGCGCGCATTCTTTGAGGATTCAAAAAAAATAAGTTACGGCGGCGTAGTGTATCAGAGATACGCTACGCCTGACGGATAAATGCGCCAGGGTACGTGGATCTGGCCCTGAGACTTTGCTCAAATGATAAATTTTTCAAGTTTTTTACACATTGACGATTTTTATTTTGTCGCACTGAACGACCATTATATTTATTCATTCCCAATTTCTATTATTGCACTTTGCACTAATATATTTATTTATTTATTTTGGAGACCAGGATCAGGCTAGTATTAATTTATAAGCACGGATTACTGCACTTTATGTATATGTTTTATGATATATTTATTATTGTCATATTAGATTATATTTTATACATTTAGTAAGTGCTTATTACCATCCATCCTCATCCGTGGTTTTTCAATTTTTGCACAATATCTTGGAGTGTGGAGTTTGCACAGAGACTCATGTTGTTTTTATATTTTTTTATATTTTTTGCATATATTATTTTTTTGCATATTTATTTCATTATTATAATATATGGTTGTGATTATATCATTTATTTATTATTGAGTTATTTCAAGTCATTCTCACATTATTGATTTTTAAGTTTTTATGTTTACAACAACATCACTCGAGTCTACACAAGTGACACAAATTTTCTGGCAAAAATTGATTGAACATTTGGATTGTGACCACAGCAGGATTCTGGAATTTATTTAGTTTTTTGTATTGTTATGTTATTATCTTGAGTATTAGCAAGCGCCATTGCCCGCCCCCTTATTTATCAGTTATTATTAGTGTGTGAGCACTTATTGGCAGTGGTTTGTGCATTAGTTTCCCCCATTATTCAATCTTGCTACATGATACTCGTGTTAGTGTCTTGCTGATTACCCGATCAATCGTAGGACTCCTCGCACCCAGAGCAAAGATAGCAAAACAGAATAGGAACTTACAGGTGATCACAGGTGACCCCTCACCTGACAGGTGGTACCAGAAGTGGGGTGCCGTATTCCAGGTAGGTGTGAAACCTCTACAATTTATTTTCTTATAAGTGAATATTTGTATGAAGGTCGCACTTGCTTTGATCCGGTACTCCGAACTAGACAGGTGATATAGGGCTGGATTCACGTAGATCTGTGCATTTTTACGGCGGCGTAGCGTATCGTATTTACGCTATGCCGCCTTAAGTCAGAGAGGCAAGAGCTTTATTCACAAAGCACTTGCCTCCTAATTACGGCGGCGTAGCGTAAATGGGGCCGGCCTTAGCGCGCCTAATTCAAATGAGGATGAGGGGGGCGTGTTTTATGTAAATGATTGGTGACCCGACGTGATTGACGTTTTTTACGAACGGCGCATGCACCATTGGTGTACATATCCCAGTGTGCATTGCTCCAAAGTACGCCGCAAGGACGTATTGGTTTAGACGTGAACGTAAATTACGTCCTGCCCCATTCACGGACGACTTATGCAAACAACGTACATTTTTCAAATTTTGACGCGGGAATGACGGCCATACTTAACATTGGCTACGCCACCAAGGTGGCAGCTTTATCATAACGCGGCGGAAACTGCGTATCTTTACTGCGACGGGCAAGCGTACGTTCGTAAATCGGCGTATCTAGTCATTTACATGTTCTACGCCGAAATCAACAGAAGCGCCACCTAGCGGCCAGCGGAAAAATTGCACCCTAAAATACGACGGCGCAGGTTTAAGTGTATCTCAGTTTAAACATACACTTAAACTTACGATGGGCTTAGATTCTGAGTTACGTCGGCGTATCTACTGATACGCCGGCGTAACTCTTTGTGAATCCAGCCCATAGCATACTATAGTTGCATATTATACTTGGCTGATGTATTTTTAATATTTGTGTATGTCTCGAGGAAGCTAGGTTGGCTTGCCTGGCGCTGTTTTTTTTAGGAATTATCTTGAGGAAGCTAGGTTGGCTTACCTGGGGCTGGTTTTTAGGAATTATCTTGTGGAAGTTAGGCTGGATTACCGGGGCTAATTGATACTGGAAACGGGTAGGACATTGTCTCGCCGGGGAAAAATAGGAAATTAGGGACCTCCTGTAATGAAGAGGACCGCACGGGACCCTCTCTCGTTCAGGGGATGAAGAAGGGTGCGTGGATTTCCAAAACCAAATATATGAAAAACGGTTTATATGATTATATTATCTGTGCACTATATTTCTGTATGGTTATCTTGTTGGTTGTATATGGATTGTTTTAAATTGGTGTTTTGCATTATCATAATTATTCTAAGATAGAGAGAATTATCATATTGTGTGAAATACTTTATGATTTTATGTCACAAATTTCTTTATTACAAAACTGTCCGCATTGTTTAACGGGATTGTTATTTGTATGTACTAAAACATCTATCCGTTTGGTGGCCACTGTTCCAGGGGGTTATCACAGTAAATTGGGAAGGGGTCAGTATTTCAGAAACGGGACACTTAGGGCCAGATCCACGTACAGCGGGCTTAACTTAAATATTGGGATTTAAGTTACACCGCCGCAAAATTTCTACCTAAGTGCCCGATCCACAAAGCACTTACCTAGAAATTTTCAGCGGTGTAACTTAAATCCGTCCGGCGCAAGGTGGGCCCAATCTAATGGGGCGAGTCCCATTTAAATTAGGCGCGCTCCCGCGCCGGACGTACTGCGCATGCTCCCGACGCGATTTTCCCGACGTGCTTTGCGCGAAGTTACGTTGCGCCGAGTTTTGTGAATCGCGCCGGGTAAAAAAATGCTTCGGGAAAAAAAAGAGATGCGGCGGGAAAAAAAATTTTTTAAAAAAAATTGGACAGCGTCGCGGGAAAGAAGGGTCTACTTTTACATGGTGTACTAACTTTACACTTTGTAAAAGCAGCCCTATCTTTGCGTTTGCAAACTAACAACTTACGGAGACTTCACAAAGGGAAACCGCTTCGTGGATCTCCGTAAGTGATCATTTGCATATCCGAAGCGGAATTTCGACGAGAAATGCCCCCAGCGGCGGCCGCGGTACTGCATCCTAAGATTTAACAGTGTAAAACTATTGCACCTGCCGGATCTTAGGAATATCTATGCGTAACTGATTCTCTGAATCAGCCGCATAGTTAGAAACAGGGATACGACGGCGTATCAGCAGATACGCCTGCATTTCCCTTTTGAGGATCTGGCCCTTAGTGCCTGAGGTATAGTTTGCACAATTCTGGAGATTTCCCTTTGGCAAGCCCCCCTGAAGAGATTGTGCAAATTATAAAGACTATATATATAAAGACTATATATAAAGATATTTGTGTAGTCTGCCCTAAATCTTACTTGAAACCCTCAGACGTTGGCCTATAATGGGTATTAAAACGTGGAAGGCGGCTCTTGAAGGTGAGCAAGAACAGCCGACCCCATATGATTTTATGGTTTAAATTATGTTCGAACCATATTGGCAAAATGTTCAAAAATTTGCCCATCAATTACAATTGCCAGGTCCCTGTTCTGCTGAGCAATGGGAGGAAGTTAAAAAGATTTGTGGGGTTCACCCTCGACATAATTATCCACCGGACACCTGGTATACTGTAAATGATAAAATTATGTATGAAAGGGGACAAAGCTTTCAGGAAAATAGAAATAGATTCCCACTTCCAAATGCTATACCTTAGAAAAAGACACCAATAGCCCTTGACACTACTGTTTTGGTGCTTACCTCAATACCCTCTGCCCCATTCTCACCAGTAGGACAAGAGATGCCCCCACCTTATATAATGACCAAGAAGGAAAAGGTCCCAAACTCCCAATTTGCCAATGTTAGATGAGAATATGTTGGCAGCTATCCTAACTCAGGGACACAAACAGGAACAGATAGCGGCTATGGAACAATAGGGAACAACTAGCATTAGAAGCTTTACGAGCAAAAACACAAAATGGTCCCACCTTTGGTGATACATTTTGTCTCTAGAACTTGGCGTGCCGCCCTTCCTCAAATTTTGAAGGTTAACCAAGAATCAGTAGGAGCACTGGAGCAACCACAAGTTGTTTAACCGATCCTAAATTTATCACTGCAGAATGTACTGATGTAACACATAAGATAACACCACCTCTTGAAGTTTCCTCTATGGAAGGAACATTTTTAACACAGTTGACTTTTGCAGTATTACCTGCTTGTCTAGTTCCCCTTATGGGAAGGGATCTAATGTCTCAACTACAGATTATTATTATTATCTTTGACAAAGAGGGTAACCTTCAAGCCAGATCCCCCATTTGCGAACTGACAAACCCAAAGTATCAAGACTGGAAAGGACACTACATGCTAAACACATCCCATATGGACACTATCCAAGTCCTCTCTAATTAATTGCACACCATATATTCCAACACTACACTTGCAGTTCAGGCCTTGTTTTCACAAACAATACCCACTTACAGAAGAAAAAAAAGAAAGGGATAGAACCCTTAATGCAGGAATACATAGGGGAGGGTATTTTAGGGCCCACAGTTAGCCCATGGGACACATCAATTATCCCAGTGAAAAAGGCAAATGGTACCTGGAGATTAGTACAGAATCTCAAGGCAGTTATACCCCTACCTCTCCTCGTGGCAGATATCACTGACATTTTTGTAGCAATACCCCCAACTTCACAGTTTAACATGGACTAGGCTTTCTCAAGGCTTTGGGGACAGTCCAGCCGGCCGCTTTCTCAATGGTTTTGAAAAGGTCATTGGATGACTGGGAACCTAAGGAGGGATCCACTTTGTTGCAATATGGATGACATGAGAGATGACTGGTGTGTAGTGAGAGCAAGGAAAATTGTCTAGGCACATGTTAGACCACCTTGCCTCGAAAGGTCACTTGGCGTCTCGGAAAAAGATGCAGTGGTGCAGGATTGAGGTGGAATACTTGGGGTGTATCATTGCACAAGGAGAAAGAAAGGTATCACCCGCCAGAGTCAGAGCATTAGCCTCCCTCACATCCCCGACAACAAAGGCAGCACTCCTGTCATTCCTTTGCTCTATTGTCTACTGTCGACAATGGATCCCCGATTGTTCCCACTTTGACTCCATTTTGAGGCAGGACACTTTGATGACCTCCCCTAAGACTGTAGAATGGACTATGTCTATGCTGGAGGCTTTTAGCTATCTAATCATGGCTCCAGCATTAGGTTTGCCTTCATATACTGTATATATAAACAAAAAAACATTTTTGTTACACTGTGTAGTCTCGGGGGATGCCTTTGCAGCTGTTTTAGCACAAGATCATGGTGGGAGCCAGAGAGGCCAGTGGCATACCTGTCAGAGAAATTGCCCAATCAGGTGCAGGGGATGCCCAGTTGTTTGCAGGCCTTGGCAGCTAGTGCCATGGCAGTAAAAGAAGCAAACAAAATCACATTAGGAACACCTCTTACTCTGTACACAACAGATTCAGTCACTTCCCTTTTACAAAATATGTCTACCCAACATATGACAGCACAAAGGATGAGTGGGTATGAAATAATTTTGATGAACACAACTAACTTGACAGTAAAATCTTGTTCAGAAACCACCCTGCATTAAGGATGTTACACTCCCTATTAAAAATGACAGGGGACATGCAAACACTACCCATACAACACAATTGTAGCCAGACACTGCATGATACCACATCACCCAGAAACAATCTCACTGATAAATAATGTTCAAGGTAAAGCACACGGGAGACATGGACATTTACCCCCATCCAGGGATGGACTGGCCATTGGGACTACAGGGAGTTTCCCGGTGGGCCGATGGCTCAGTGGGCCGGCTTCAGTGACAGCAGACCGCCGCCCCCCCTCCGCTCCTCTGTCTCTCCCTTCCCACAGCGCTCACTTCCTCTTCCTCCCTGCAGCGCTCACCTGGGGGGAACAGAGAAGCAGGGGGAGGACCAGAGGAGCAGGGGGGGTGACAGAGGAGCATGGGGGAGGGGACAGACAGCTGACTCAACAGCTATGGCCTGGGAGTTTCTCACTTCTGCCTAATCTTGTCCCATAAGGGGGGGCACTGAACTGATTCTTTGCCCTGGGTAAAATAATGCCTAGCTTCCCCACTGGTACTACCTACAAGAGTACCAGTACCAGCCGTTATACTCTAATAAAGTAGAATGGCTAGTGGCTAGTATAGGGGGAGAGGGGGCTTGGATGGCCGGGGGGAGGGGTGCGGGAGTTGTCCGGCTGCCATGAGAGAGACCTGTCAAAGTAGGCTAGTCTAAATGAAGTCCAGGGCCAAATTTTTGTCCCAGTCCAGCCCTGCCCCCACCTAGAACTTACATATCGATTTCACGCATATGCCAAAACAAATCTAAAATATCTTTTGGTAATAGTGAACAGGTTTACAGGATGGACAAAGGTAATTCCCACAACAGGAGAAACAGCAGGAATCACAGCCAGAGCTTTTATGAATCATAGGATTTGTAAGTATGGTTCACAGGTCATATCATCGACCAAAGTCCAGTTTTTACTTCCAAACTTACTCAAGAATTAACAAAGCTTTTGGGTTTCCAATGGAAGCTACACCTGGCTTATCACCCCCAAAACTCGGGAATAGTAGAACGTATGATCCGTAATATTAAGGATAAATAAAAAATAATAAATAAAGCCACCTCAGGCATCCTAAAAAAGTTGATGCACTTCTTACCGTGAGTGCTCTTTCAGATCCGTACCACCTCTAACCCAAGAACAGGCTTATCCCCCTATGAAATTCTTATGGGAAGACCTGCCCAGAAGTGACAGTGTAAGGAGGGTGAAAAATAAATAAAATAATAACCTTTATTCTCACCAGGAGGACTGGTAAGTGCACATACAGAAAAATTATTAAGGTTGCTGTCACCTTTCCTCCTCTTTCCACAGATCCCACACATCCCTTCCTACCAGGAGAACACGTGTTGATCAAACAACTCGCTGCCAGGCGACAGACGGGACCAATCTTCCAGGGACCCTTTGAAGTACACAAAGTAACAAGGACAGCTGTACTCACTGACCAAAGCCCACAATGGATCCATGCATCACGTCTAAAGAGAGCTCCATCTATATCATCTCCACCCAAGGATTCAGAAGCATAATCCCTGATTTCCTGTGGATCGAATGTGAAAGATGGCTGAACAATTATCCAGAACCACCCAGTCTGCAAGATCCCCAGAATGACACAGATCTGGAAAGAGCTGAATATTACTTTTCCAGCAAATGGTTGGAACTTTCCCCTATCCCAAAACATTGGCCCTGGTCCAATTTGGTTGCAGGCCCAGTTGGTCCAGATACTTTACCTCCCTTATCCCTTTCCATTCCATACACCGCCCCCTGAACTACCACCTCATTATTCCCTCTTCACTCCCCAGAATGAACCCCCACCCTAAGCCACGGTATATGTATATGTTTAAGGTGATATTGTTAATTTGTTTTACAATGACGTTTTATTGCAGCCTTACTGGGGGGTTGGTGGCTTATGCAAAGTAAGGTAGAGAGTGGGAGAATTAGGAAGACTAGGGCAGCACCCATTTTCAAGGCTCCCAAGGTTATCAAAATGTTACATCCCTGCTGTACTGGTGTAGCCACCAAAATAACAGACAAAGCTTTAAAAATGGTTTATGGATATTATGAGCAAAAGAAGGATTCCCGTTGTTCCATTGATGCCCTTATCCTGATGGCTACCCATCAAGGGAAAAATGTTTCATGGTGCTATTCCCCATATCTTGAAAAAGCTAAGGAATATGTTAGGGCACAACGGAATGCCGGGAAACAACCAATTTATGTAAATGAAATGGTCAAAACATCAGTCCAGAGAAATAATCCCAGGAAAATGATCTCCACTGTTGTAGACCCAAAAGACATAGAAATAATTAATCCCGAGGACAAAGGTGATCCAGAAACATACACATCATTAGAAAACATCCTCCATTCATGGTTATTAATGCATTCTTTAAAAAAAAAAAAAGGAAACAAATGTCGGGTATGTTCACATTTAACTACAGGAGAACATATTTTTCCTATGATAGGGAAACCAGTTTCTGTTTTAGCCTTAACCAATAATACCCGATTACCAGAAGTACAACTTATTACCACCCAAAACAAGCCTTTCCTAATTCAAGATTTCTCAGACCCACCCAGGATATGTTTTTTCGAAATGGTGCATTTAAAATACGAGTAGAAAATGAGCATCTCCCAAATGCAAAATTTTGGAGAAATGCTACTGTGAATTTAACTCTGCTTGACTTAGAAACAATTAAGGATAAAGAAATTAATATTGAGGGTCTTAACACAACCATAGTAGAAGATGTCGATGAGAGGGCCGATCTATTAGCCACATATAATATCACTAAATGTGCTAGGTATAAGGAAAAGTTTCGCTCTAGAGAATAGGTAGTTACAAACAGGTTACAGAATACACAAATCAGCCACCTCCATCCTTAGGGGACTGGATTTGTCCGATGGGTCTGATTGTAATATGCTGTGAATGTCCCCTTTGTCCCCATGCATGTTGTAAGCTTTGAATGCTCCTTTTTGGCCTACATGCATATTTCCCTACACTAACCTGTCCAACATGTTCCCAACTTGTTTTTTGTCTGCTCCATTGTAGTTCTGCCCCCCCCCCCCCCTTTAAAATGTGTCCCAATGTATTTTTTTCTCATTCCATTTTGGCAGAGAGCTAGAGGGATTTTTTTTCTGGGCCCAAACTCAGGTAGAACCCCCCCCCCCCTTAAAATGTTTAATGGCCCATCAGAGGGGTGAGGAGTCTGAAAGGCCGAAACCTCCTTCGGAAGAAGGGAAGGTCGCGGGCGCACCATCACCTAATCCTTATGGAGGATCAAGCATGGCGGCTTGCAAGACAAGACCGCCAACTCAGAAACCCCTCTAACAGAGGTAAAGGCCACTAAAGGGGCCACCTTCTGAGATAGTGTCAAGAGAAAATCTCTCTGATGTTTCCAAAAGGAAGGTTCCTGAAGAACCGAGAGCACCAGAGTCAAAACCCATGGGGGAAGAGATGGGCCAAGAGGGGAAAGTATATGACAAACCCCCTGCACACAAAAAGGGGCCACCAGGGAACGGGCCGCAAAAAGGCCACTGAAAGAACACAGCCAAGGCTGAAATCTTCCCCCAAACGGTGCTTTAAGCAATTTTTAGATCCACTCCAAGCTTTAAAAACAGCAGGACCCTGGACACTGAGTACCTCCATGGACGTCACTCTATCCCTTCGCACCAAGAGATGTAGGCCTGCCAGGTGCGATGGTAGATCCTCCAGAAGACTATGGTACCCTCAGCATTGTTGAGATGACCAAGTCAGACAGACCCCGGTCACCTAAAGTCTGGCTTCCAATAACCATGTTGGGCAAGTCAGTGACTGTACAACAGGAGGAAGTATGGGACCTTGAGACACAGGGACCTCCTGCCCTGGCAACCGCCAGGGTACCTCCGCTACCAGGCGCCTGATATCGGCGTACCAAGGACGCCAAGGTCAATCTGGAGTGATTAGAATCATCAGGATCTCCTCAGCCTCCAGTCTGTGGAGCACCCGAGGAAGCAACTACCATGGAGGAACGGCAAAAAGTCGCCGATACAGACCCCACAGGGCCACCAGCGCTACCTGATGGTAGACCAAAGCCACGGCCGTGGCGTTGTCCAGCTGAAACCAGATCGGTCGACCACGAGGAGAAGCATAGCCTGATCGCCTAAAATATGAACAGTAGACAGCACCTGGTATTCCCAGGCGGTCTCCCATCCAGGCACTAGCCAGGCCGGACCCTGGGTAGCTACCGAGACCAGACACACTCAGGGAGGTGTGGCCGTAGGTCCACGCAAGTCCAGCGACTCAGGGCCGACTGGACCCCCCCCCCGGGGTTCACAACCCATGAGCTGGCATCCATCATAAACACCGACCACTGGAAGGAAGAAACAACCTCCCGGACCGAAGAGTCAGGGATCTCTGTCACCAACTCAGAGTGACTCTGACTAGGTGGCGCATGATGATGATTTCAGAGACAAGAGATTTTTACCACCTGGACAGTATTTCCCCTGGAAAACCAGAGTGTGGAACTGTTCCCTATAAAAGAGATGACTCGATCGATGCAGCCGCCACAGTGAAGCACGGGGAAGCCGTGTTTACATACGGCTCTCCCCGTTCTTCAGCTCCGGGGAGCGATCGCGACGGAGCGGCTATAAACGAATAGCCGCGCCATCATCCCGGATCACTCCCCGCGGGAATCCGACCGCCGCATGTAGCGGGGGGGGTCCCGATCGGACCCCCCACCCGCTAGAAGGCAAGGACGTACCTGTACGCCCATTTGCCTGTACGTGCCATTCTGTGGACGTACATATACATGCGACGGTCAGGAAGTGATTAAGGAACTGTGTCCATCCATGGAGGATAAGAGAAAAAAGAATTATTCATGAGATCACAAGCAAACAATAAAAGATGTCAGTATGGGAGAACTCTGTCTAAATACCATCAGCAAAACAACGTCTTTATTCTAGCAATAGAACGAAGAAAAAAATGTGCTGCAATAAACTAATTTTAAAATTGTAGAATGTGCCATCTCCATAACGAACGCTAGTTTTACCAGAACGAGCGCTCCCGTCCCCTAATTTAGTCTGAGCATGCATGGATTAAATTTAAAACAAGATTGAATTTTTTTAACCGATAAGAAAAATAACCGATTCGGACTACACACGATCGGTTTGGTCTGATGAAAATGGTCCATCAGACCGCTCTCATCAGTTTGACCGATCGTGTGTACGCGGCATTAGTGAGAGGTCACAAAGTCACAAAGCTGCCAGCTAGTGCTGTGACTTTTTTTCAGGAAAACCCACAATGGTCTGAAAAATATGTCATGGTTGTACCTTGTAGAAAATGTTTATTTGCCAAATAAATATTTTAGATGAACACTATAAAAAATATGTAATCAGTATACAAATATGTAAAAAAAAAAATGCTTTCCTTTTGTAGCACTATCCCCGAAGGAGCTGCTGGTTTGTTTTGGGTGGCACGTTACCTCGTGGCTCCTCCGCCGTCTAAGGTTGTATGGTGAATGTAGCATTAATGGAATGTTCACGACAGGTGTCTTTTTCTGTTCTCTTTATTACCCAGTAAAAACAATAAAACTTTTGGTGATAAAAGAGTTGAAGTAAAAGGAGAAATAGCAGATTCAGACCAGGGATGGACTGGCCATTGGGACTACAGGGAGTTTCCCGGTGGGCTGATGGCTTAGTGGGCTGGCTTCAGTGACAGCGGACCACCACCCCCCCCCTCCGCTGCTCTGTCTCTCCCTCCATGCAGCTCTCACCTCCTCTCCCTCCCCGCAGTGCTCACCTGGGGGGGGGGGACAGAGAAGCAGGGGGAGGACCAGAGGATCAGGGGGAGGACCAGAGGAGCAGGGGGGATGACAGAGGAGCATGGGGGGACCAGAAGGAGCACGGGGGAGGGGACAGACAGCTGACTCAACAGCTATGGCCTCGGAGTTTCTCACTTCTGCCTAATCTTGTCCCATTGGGGGGGGGGGGAGGGGCACCGGACTGATTCTTTGCCCGGGTAAAATAATGTCTAGCTTCCCCACTGGTACTGCCTATAAGAGTACCAGTACCAGCCGTTTTACTAATAAAGTAGGGGGGGCGGGAGTTGTCCGGCTGCCATAGGAGAGACCTATCAAAGTGGGCCAGTGTGGATGAAGTCCAGGGCCAAATTTGTGTCCCAGTCCAGCCCTGATTCAGGCGTAGCAATAGGGAAACAGTCCTGCTTCCAACAACTCTTAGTCTTCTTCGCAACTCCAGCCTGAGTGGGTATAGCGTACCTGGACAGGCCTCTCTCACTGACCTGGCAGCCAGAGTATCACTCGGAACTTAGAGGAAAAGTCTCTGCGACAGACCCTCCTTAGGATTGAAGGGGTTGTAAAGGTAAAACATGTTTTCCCTAAATAGCTCTATTTACCTTAGTGCAGTCCTCCTTCACTTACCCCATCCTTCCATTTTGCTTTTAAATGTCCTTATATCTTCTGAGAAATCCTCACTTCCTGTTCTTCTGTCAGTAACTACACGCAGTAATGCAAGGCTTTCTCCCTGGTGTGAAGAAAGCCTCCTGAGGGGGCGAGCAGGAGTGTCAGGACGCCCACTAACACACAGCTCCTTTCTCTATCTGCAAAGTAGAGAGTGTCCTGACTTGCCTGCTTGCCCCCTCCCCCCTCAAGAGGCTTTCTCCACAACAGGGAGAAAGCCTCACATTACTGTGTGTAGTTACAGACAGAAGAACAGGAAGTGAGGATTTCTCAGAAGAAATAAGGACATTTAAAAGCAAAATTGAAGGATGAGGTAAGTGAAGGAGGACTGCACTAAGGTAAAGGAAGCTATTTAGGGATTTCTTTTTTTCCCTTTACAACCCCTTTGAGGTAGCGGAGGTAATCCTCCTTGATATAAAATGAGGGGGGTGTAATGGCACTTGCCACTAATAAGCAAATGATTAATAATGAGCACAAAATTATTAATGACCAGTACAAAATGTGTTTCACTCCTTATTCCTTGAAAAAACCTCCAAACATCAATAACAATGATGAGAAGGATGAATACCGTGAAAAATAATGAAAATCCAAAATATATGATTGACTAAAAACCATTTCGGTCATCAGACACTTTTCCAAATAGATATCCCAAAAATTGATAATATATAAAAGTGAGAAAATGAATCCTTCAGTGAATAAATAGTGACATCAAACATCCAGTGTATATTACAATAAATAAAAAATTGCAAGAAAAAATGCAATAAAATAAATGTATCAAAAAAAGGTCCATGTGCACAATCCCTGTGCTAAAAATAAATGTTCAATCAAAATAACAGTGCTTCAGTAATGTTTTCAAACAGTGTGTGGTGCTTCAAAGAACAATAATCCAAATAATAAAGTGTTTCCAAAGTGCAAATGTGCTTGAACGATAGCTGTAATCCTCCGTACAATCATTAAGTGTAACTGTGCAGAACCAACACCAGTGTATGGTAGTACAAGCCTCTCACCTTAGGAAAGGCTATAATGAGCCTATAATGATTGCTGAAAAGCCCAGCAGATATCCCTGCAGATCAATGCTTCTAGGACAGATTTTTCTCCACACTCCCAGCTGCAGCTCTCACAGGTCCTAGCCAGAACGCTCCCAGCATGGATGGCACTCAATAAAACACATATGATATCCCCATAGTGTAGTATGCAAACATAAGGTTTTAATGAGCAAAAGGAAATGCACTCACATTTAGAACGATTAAAAAAACATCAGGCAGCATGTAGCTGACAGGCGTGTGTCTCTGAGTAGTCTCCGTTCTCGGCCGCGAACGGAGATGACGTCACCGACGGCTCTCCTGAATCTTGACGCGTTGCGTGGCAGCCCGACGCCACTTAATCATAAGATAGAGAGCCGTAGATGCACTGGTGACTTTTATAATGCTGCACTGGGCACACAAACTTGGCGGCATATCAAATTAATATTTTGCTGACATGGTTTAAAATATGCAATAAAATGAGGAATCATCCGCTTGGAACAATGTAAAAACAATTTAAAAAAAACAATTTGTATCAAAACTATGATAATGACACTGACATATCCCTCTGGTGGTGGATAATAGTAATGTTTAGACTAAAATTAATTCATTGTAAGCCAATGGTATTATAACACCCTCTGGTGGATAATAGAAGAGTCACAACCAAATATGTAGAATGGCCATAGCAGTGATAATATATTAGAATAAAATGGACTAAGAATGGTAAAAAGTATTTAAAAATGGAGAGAATAATAATGATGGGCAAGGAAGGAATAACTCGGTATGTTAAAGGTGATGGTCCATAAAAGATAATGATAAAATATTGAAAAAATATATAAAATATATACAAATTAATTATATGAATAACCTATAGAATATATTTTTATATTTTAAAAGGGAGATAACATGGTGACTAATAATTTGAGATAAAACAATTAAGGTCAAACTCTATGTTATGTCCATTGGGCGCCAAAGTGCACAATTCGTGAATCCAACGAGATTCAGCTTGACTGATTTTTTGTACCTTGTTGTCCCCTCTCCAGTGAGGTTTGTACTTCTCTATGCCCCATACTCTTAATGTGGAGGGGTCTTTATTATGACAACGCTCATAGTGGCGGGATAGACTATGTTTAGGGAATCCATTTTTTATATTTTGTGTATGTTCACGTAATCGTTTCCAGAGTGGTCTTTTGGTTCTTCCCACATACTGGATTTTACATGGGCACTCCAAAAGGTACACCAACCCTTCCGTTTTACATGAGATGAAATCTGTGATTTTATACTCTTTCCCTGTAAAACTTGATCTAAAGGTTTATTTTTTCTTTTTGCTTTCTTTCGTATGTTTACAAGTGAAACATGTCTTGCATGGGTAATAGCCTTTTTCATTGAAAAAAGAAAAGCTTTTCTTTTCAGGAGGATCCAACACATTTTTAGCAAATAGATCTCTTAGGGTGGGGGCCCTCCTATATGTGAACAGCGGTTTCTCTGGGAGTATAGATGACAAATGGCGATCAGCTTTGACAATATGCCAGTACTTCCTGCAGATTGTTTCTACTTGTTTGTGTTGTACACTGTAGTCCATTATCAACGGAACCCCACCAGGAAAGGTATTATTTCTTATAGAGTCCTGAATTAAAATATCTCTGTCCAGGGCCATGACATCTTGTATTTTTTTCTCTCGATAAAATCCTGTTTGTAGCCCTTCTCTATAAAACGTTTTCCAATAAAATCAGCCTGTTCTAAAAAAGTTTCATTTTTTGTACAATTTCTTCGTAATCTTAAAAACTGTCCTTTTGGTATGTTGTCCAACCAGGGGGAGTGGTGGCAGCTGTCTAGAGGTAAGTAACTATTTCTATCCACAGTTTTGAAGTGCGTCTGCGTTATTAATTTAGTTCCTTCTTTGATGATTTCCAGGTCTAAAAAATTGATCTTTTCATCGCTTATCTCCCAAGAGAGTTTTATATTTTTTTCATTAGTGTTTAAATAAAAACCGAAATCCATCAAGCTCTCCCTGTCACCTGACCAAATAATTAAAATATCATCAATATATCGTTTGTATAAAAGTAGCTGTTTTGGTTTCCTATTATATAAAATATCTTCTTCCCATTGTGCCATATAAAGATTTGCTACACTCGGCGCATATTTCGCGCCCATTGCTATACCGCAGATTTGCTTAAAATAGTCACTTCCATACCAAAAGTAATTGTGATCCGGACTGTATTCTAGGCAACTTGCAATGAACTTTTTCTGTGTATCCTTAAGGTCACTAAGGCCATCCAATGCCCAAATGGTTGCCTGTATGGCTTCCTTGTGATTGATAATAATATAAAGGGATTAAACGTCCGCTGTAGCCATATATATGGTGTTGTCACCCAGTACAATAGTATCCAATAACTGTATTAAATGTTTCGTATCCCTCAATATATTCACCAATTCTGGCCCCCACTGAATTAATTCCGTTGACAATAGGCCTTCCCGGAGGTTCTTCTCTACATTTGTGGATCTTCGGAAGGGTGTATATGACCGGGATCCTGCACTGATCCTCCCAATGGTTGTAGGTATCTACCTTCTTTTTTGTTTAGAAGGCCTTTCTTAGTTCCTCTTTTTACAAGGCTGGCCAGGTCATCCTTATACCGAACTATAGGGTTCCCAGGTAGTTTTAGGTAAGTGGTACCATCACTCAATTGTCGTTCAATCTCTTTCTGATATGCCACTTTGGATTGAATGACGATGGCCCCCCCTTTGTCCGCCTGTCTCACCACTACATCCTTTCTATCTTCTAATTTCCGGATCCCGTTTTTTATATCTCCTGGATCATGTATTTTCTTTATTTTCATATCATGTAAATCCTTCAAAACCATTCGCCTAAATGCTTCAATGTGTCCTTCGTTACTTATCGGT
Source organism: Rana temporaria (assembly GCF_905171775.1). Lineage (NCBI taxonomy): Eukaryota > Metazoa > Chordata > Amphibia > Anura > Ranidae > Rana > Rana temporaria. The sequence goes on along the minus strand of NC_053499.1, from coordinate 48,145,113 downwards.
GGGTTGAATGAAAAAGGCTATTAACCATGCAAGACATGTTTCACTTGTAAACATACGAAAGAAAGCAAAAAGAAAAAAGAAACCTTTAGATCAAGTTTTACAGGGAAAGAGTATAAAATCAAAGATTTCATCTCATGTAAAACGGAAGGGGTGGTGTACCTTTTGGAGTGCCCATGTAAAATCCAGTATGTGGGAAGAACCAAAAGACCACTCTGGAAACGATTACGTGAACATACACAAAATATAAAAAATGGATTCCCTAAACATAGCCTATCCCGCCACTATGAGCGTTGTCATAATAAAGACCCCTCCACATTAAGAGTATGGGGCATAGAGAAGTACAAACCTCACTGGAGAGGGGACAACAAGATACAAAAAATCAGTCAAGCTGAATCTCGTTGGATTCACGAATTGTGCACTTTGGCGCCCAATGGACATAACATAGAGTTTGACCTTAATTGTTTTATCTCAAATTATTAGTCACCATGTTATCTCCCTTTTAAAATATAAAAATATATTCTATAGGTTATTCATATAATTAATTTGTATATATTTTATATATTTTTTCAATATTTTATCATTATCTTTTATGGACCATCACCTTTAACATACCGAGTTATTCCTTCCTTGCCCATCATTATTATTCTCTCCATTTTTAAATACTTTTTACCATTCTTAGTCCATTTTATTCTAATATATTATCACTGCTATGGCCATTCTACATATTTGGTTGTGACTCTTCTATTATCCACCAGAGGGTGTTATAATACCATTGGCTTACAATGAATTAATTTTAGTCTAAACATTACTATTATCCACCACCAGAGGGATATGTCAGTGTCATTATCATAGTTTTGATACAAATTGTTTTTTTTAAATTGTTTTTACATTGTTCCAAGCGGATGATTCCTCATTTTATTGCATATTTTAAACCATGTCAGCGAAATATTAATTTGATATGCCGCCGAGTTCATGTGCCCAGTGCGGCATTATAAAAGTCACCAGTGCATCTACGGCTCTCTATCTTATGATTAAGTGGCGTCGGGCTGCCACGCAACGCGTCAAGATTCAGGAGAGCCGTCGGTGACGTCATCTCCGTTCGCGGCCGAGAATGGAGACTACTCAGAGACACACGCCTGTCAGCTACATGCTGCCTGATGTTTTTTTAATCGTTCTAAATGTGAGTGCATTTCCTTTTGCTCATTAAAACCTTATGTTTGCATACTACACTATGGGGATATCATATGTGTTTTATTGAGTGCCATCCATGCTGGGAGCGTTCTGGCTAGGACCTGTGAGAGCTGCAGCTGGGAGTGTGGAGAAAAATCTGTCCTAGAAGCATTGATCTGCAGGGATATCTGCTGGGCTTTTCAGCAATCATTATAGGCTCATTATAGCCTTTCCTAAGGTGAGAGGCTTGTACTACCATACACTGGTGTTGGTTCTGCACAGTTACACTTAATGATTGTACGGTGGATTACAGCTATCGTTCAAGCACATTTGCACTTTGGAAACACTTTATTATTTGGATTATTGTTCTTTGAAGCACCACACACTGTTTGAAAACATTACTGAAGCACTGTTATTTTGATTGAACATTTATTTTTAGCACAGGGATTGTGCACATGGACCTTTTTTTTGATACATTTATTTTATTGCATTTTTCCTTGCAATTTTTTATTTATTGTAATATACACTGGCTGTTTGATGTCACTATTTATTCACTGAAGGATTCATTTTCTCACTTTTATATATTATCAATTTTTGGGATATCTATTTGGAAAAGTGTCTGATGACCGAAATGGTTTTTAGTCAATCATATATTTTGGATTTTTATTATTTTTCACGGTATTCATCCTTCTCATCATTGTTATTGATGTTTGGAGTTTTTTTCAAGGAATAAGGAGTGAAACACATTTTGTACTGGTCATTAATAATTTTGTGCTCATTATTAATCATTTGCTTATTAGTGGCAAGCGCCATTACACCCCCCTTATTTTATACTATTGCTGGTGCGTGAGCATCTTTCAGTAGTGGCTGCTGCCTTCATATTTTATTTATTTTATCGCTTTTTATTCATATATTAATATTAGGTTTTAGTACCCTGGGTTAGAGTGGTTTTGCGCATTAGTTCCCCCCCTTACACAATCCTCCTTGATAGACTTTGGCCTGGATCTCCTTCAGGTAGTTTGCAGGTTACCGACTGACAGGTGACCAATGTCCAACCTTTCAGTAATCGGTTCCCTTGATCCCCGGTGGATTGTCGAGACCCTATTGGAATGCCAGCCTCTCTTGGCTCTCCTCAGATGGACTCCCCACCGAACAGCTTCCTCTCACTGGGAACTCGCTTGGGATCTTCTCAGGATTGGGGACCCAGTCGATTACTGGGGCCCCGCCACAGCTTTAACCGCTTCCATATCGGGCTGTTATACACACATCCCTACCAGGCCTATTCTGGCACTTCTCTCCTACATGTACAAATCATATTTTTTTTGCTAGAAAATTACGCAGAACCCCCAAACATTATATATGTTTTTTTAGCAGACACCCTAGGGAATAAAACGACGGTCATTGAAACTTTTTATCTTGCACGGTATTTACTAATTTAATAATTTTTCAAACCCCTTTTTTTTGGAAAGAAATTGTTTCATGAATTAAAAAAATAACAAAACAGTAAAGTTAGCCCAATTTTTTTGTAAAATATGAAAGATGATGTTACACCGAGTAAATAGATACCTAACATGTCACGCTTTAAAATTGCGCACACTCATGGAATGGCGCCAAACTTCAGTACTTAAAAATCTCCATAGGCAACGCTTTGAAATTTTTTACAGGTTACCAGTTTAGATTTACAGAGGAGATCTAGTGCTAGAATTGTTGCTGGTACTCTAACGCATGCGGCGATACCTCACATATGTGGTTTGAACGGCGTTTACATATGTCGGCGGGACTTGCGTGTGCGTTCGCTTCTGCACGCGAGCTACTGGGGACAGGGGCGTTAAAAATTTTTTTTTTTTTTTTTACATATTTATTTATACTTTTTTTTTTTTATTATCACTTTTATTCCTATTACAAGGAATGTAAACATCCCTGGTAATAGGAATGTGTGTGACAGGTACTCTTTATGGAGAGATGCAGGGTCAGGCTGGAAAGCATGAAATCGGTGCAAAAAATTCACCGATCTCATGCTTGCTGTTGCTTGGCAGCGGCAATTGCGGCTTTGTTTACTTACGGGGACCCGGGCGTGACATCATCACATCGCGCCCGGGTCCTCCGACGGTCATAGAGATGACTGGTGACCATCTGGTCACCAGTCATCTCTATGCTTCCTGCCAGCGCCGGACGATTCGTTCTCCGGGCCCCCGATGGCACGGGAGAGCCCGGAGAAGCACCGGATGGCGGCGCGAGGGGGGATGTCCCCTCCCGCCGCCTGTAAGAACGATCTAGCGGCGGAACAGCCGCTATGATCATTCTTACGTTGTGCAGAATCGCCGGCACAAGAGAAGGATATCTGAATGATGCCTCTAGCTGCAGGCATCATTCAGATATCCACCCGCAAAGCCCAGGATGTCATACGACGTCCACCCGGATCGTTAGAGCAGCCTTTCTCAACCAGTGTGCCGCGGCACACTGGTGTGCCGTCAGAGGTTTTCAGGTGTGCCGCGGGGGTCAGTGGAGAGAAGGCTGTCAAATGAGCTCTCCTGCCGAACTGTGAGAAGCTCTGTCGGCTTCAAAAATGAAAGTGAAGTGCAGAGGAGTGTGCTGTGCTCTCTGCTTCCCCCTAGAGTGCAGTACCCGGCTAAAGAGAAATCTGAAAAGGTACTGAGCTAGAAGCTACATTATTTTTTTTTTAAATGGCTTTATACATTTGTCTGTGTGTGTGTGCACATGTGACTGTCTCTGTGTGTGTGTGTGCACATGTGACTGTCTGTATGTGTGTGTGCGTGTGTGTGTGCACATGTGACTGTCTGTATGTATGTGTGTGTGTGTGTGTGTGTGTGTGTGTGTGCACATGTGACTGTCTGTCTGTATGTATGTGTGTGCGTGCACATGTGACTGTCTGTGTGTGTGTGCGTGCACATGTGACTGTCTGTATGTGTGTGTGTCATACTTGCCAACTGTCCCGTTTTTAAAGGGACAGTCCCGTTATTTGGGACCTAGTCCCAGCTAATTTAGCCTGCCGGGACTTGTCCCGGCTATTGGGGAAGGCAGGTGCGGCTTTTGGGTCTCAGCAGGGACCTGAGCCTGCGCTGTGTGTTTGGGATGCAAAGCTCCTTTCTGTCCCCTCTCTCCAGTCTCGTGCTGTGCGGATCCTTGTTATCTCTGACTCAGCCTCCCCCTCCAATCAGCAGTGCGGTGTGCTGTGAGACCTGGGAGGCGGAGCTCACTGTAGCTCCTGTCGGCTGGCCAGAGGAAGGGAGGAGGTGAGTGAGCTGAACTTTTCTGGGAGAAGTTTCCTAGGGTGGATAGTAGTAGTAGTACAAACTTTCAAGGAGATGTTTTCTTAGGAGAAGGATCAAAGGAGATAGTGAGGGGGAGGGGGCTGAGGTCTGCAGCCCAAACACATTTTGACAGATCACTTCTAAGCATGAACAGTCTGTGCAAACATCATCCAATCCAATTGCTCAGACTAGATAATGTGGGGTCATTTATAGCCATTCATGTAACCTGTGTGTGTATGTGGTGAGTTCACACCTCTGATTGTACATGTATACAGGTTCTGAGTCTGTGCAATCAGAAGTGTGAACTCACCACATACACACACAGGTTACATGAATGGCTATAAATGACCCCACATTATCTAGTCTGAGCAATTGGATTGGATGCAGAGTGCTATAAACTGGATTACATAGATCTGTACTTACATCTAGTACTGTTGTATGATTCATTGTTTTAAATGTTTTTAGTGGATGAGTTTTTTTTATTATATACATCGCTATCTGACCACTTCTCAGTCCCCCTCTCCTGTACATACTGCCCCCAGCTTGCATCACCCCCAGATCACATCATACAGACATCACTCCGAGCGAAATACCCCCCCCCCCCCCGAGGGACATCATTCCATGGTCACTTACCTTCCCTTATCTTCCCAACATCACTTCCTGATTACCCCATAGACACCACAAGAAATCCCTCCCCATTATACCACCGCCATACCCTCCAAACTCCTCTCCCGTACTAACTGTGCCCATCATACCCTCTGCACTCCTCCTCCTCTCCTGTACATACTGCCCCAGCATACCCTCTGCACTCCTCCTCCTATCCTGTACATACTGCCCCAGCATACCCTCTGCACTCCTCCTCCTCTCCTGTACATACTGCCCCAGCATACCCTCTGCACTCCTCCTCTCCTGTACATACTGCCCCAGCATACCCTCTGCACTCCTCCTCTCCTGTACATACTGCCCCAGCATACCCTCTGCACTCCTCCTCTCCTCTACATACTGCCCCAGCATACCCTCTGCACTCCTCCTCTCCTGTACATACTGCCCCAGCATACCCTCTGCACTCCTCCTCTCCTGTACATACTGCCCCAGCATACCCTCTGCACTCCTCCTCTCCTGTACATACTGCCCCAGCATACCCTCTGCACTCCTCCTCTCCTGTACATACTGCCCCAGCATACCCTCTGCACTCCTCCTCTCCTGTACATACTGCCCCAGCATACCCTCTGCACTCCTCCTCCTCTCCTGTACACACTGCCCCATCATACCCTCTGCACTCCTCCTCTCCTGTACATACTGCCCCAGCATACCCTCTGCACTCCTCCTCCTCTCCTGTACACACTGCCCCATCATACCCTTTGCACTCCTCCTCTCCTGTACACACTGCCCCCATCATACCCTCTGCACTCCTCCTCCTCTCCTGTACACACTGCCCCCATCATACCCTCTGCACTCCTCCTCTCCTGTACATACTGCCCCATCATACCCTCTGCACTCCTCCTCTCCTGTACACACTGCCCCCATCATACCCTCTGCACTCCTCCTCTCCTGTACACACAGCCCCCATCATACCCTCTGCACTCCTCCTCCTCTCCTGTACACACTGCCCCCATCATACCCTCTGCACTCCTCCGCCTCTCCTGTACACACTGCCCCCATCATACCCTCTGCACTCCTCCTCCTCTCCTGTACACACTGCCCCATCATACCCTCTGCACTCCTCCTCCTCTCCTGTACACACTGCCCCCATCATACCCTCTGCACTCCTCCTCCTCTCCTGTACACACTGCCCCCATCATACCCTCTGCACTCCTCCGCCTCTCCTGTACACACTGCCCCCATCATACCCTCTGCACTCCTCCTCCTCTCCTGTACACACTGCCCCCATCATACCCTCTGCACTCCTCCTCCTCTCCTGTACACACTGCCCCCATCATACCCTCTGCACTCCTCCTCCTCTCCTGTACACACTGCCCCATCATACCCTCTGCACTCCTCCTCCTCTCCTGTACACACTGCCCCCATCATACCCTCTGCACTCCTCCTCCTCTCCTGTACACACTGCCCCCATCATACCCTCTGCACTCCTCCTCCTCTCCTGTACACACTGCCCCCATCATACCCTCTGCACTCCTCCTCCTCTCCTGTACACACTGCCCCCATCATACCCTCTGCACTCCTCCTCCTCCTCTTCTGTACACACTGCCCCCATCATACCCTCTGCACTCCTCCTCCTCCTCTTCTGTACACACTGCCCCCATCATACCCTCTGCACTCCTCCTCCTCCTCTTCTGTACACACTGCCCCCATCATACCCTCTGCACTCCTCCTCCTCTTCTATACACACTGCCCCCATCATACCCTCTGCACTCCTCCTCCTCTCCTGTACACACTGCCCCCATCATACCCTCTGCACTCCTCCTCCTCTCCTGTACACACTGCCCCCATCATACCCTCTGCACTCCTCCTCCTCTCCTGTACACACTGCCCCCATCATACCCTTTGCACTCCTCCTCCTCTCCTGTACACACTGCCCCCATCATACCCTCTGCACTCCTCCTCCTCTCCTGTACACACTGCCCCCAGCATACCCTCTGCACTCCTCCTCCTCTCCTGTACACACTGCCCCCAGCATACCCTCTGCACTCCTCCTCCTCTCCTGTACACACTGCCCCCATCATACCCTCTGCACTCCTCCTCCTCTCCTGTACACACTGCCCCCATCATACCCTCTGCACTCCTCCTCCTCTCCTGTACACACTGCCCCCATCATACCCTCTGCACTCCTCCTCCTCCTCTTCTGTACACACTGCCCCCATCATACCCTCTGCACTCCTCCTCCTCTCCTGTACACACTGCCCCCATCATACCCTCTGCACTCCTCCTCCTCTCCTGTACACACTGCCCCCATCATACCCTCTGCACTCCTCCTCCTCTCCTGTACACACTGCCCCCATCATACCCTCTGCACTCCTCCTCCTCTCCTGTACACACTGCCCCCATCATACCCTCTGCACTCCTCCTCCTCTCCTGTACACACTGCCCCCATCATACCCTCTGCACTCCTCCTCCTCTCCTGTACACACTCCCCCCATCATACCCTCTGCACTCCTCCTCTCCTGTACATACTGCGGAGTGGGTGGAGCTTCGGGGAAGTGAGTGTGGTAATTAATTAATAGCTGTGCTGCAAAGTGTCCCTGGAATTTTTTTTCAAATGTTGGCAACTATGGTGTGTGCGTGTGTGTGTGCACATGTGACTGTCTGTCTGTATGTGTGTGTGTGCACATATGACTGTGTATGTGTGTGTGTGCACATGTGACTGTCTGTCTGTATGTGTGTGTGTGCACATGTGACTGTGTATGTGTGTGTGTGCACATGTGACTGTCTGTCTGTATGTGTGTGTGTGCACATGTGACTGTCTGTCTGTATGTGTGTGTGTGTGTGTGCACATGTGACTGTCTGTCTGTATGTGTGTGTGTGTGTGCACATGTGACTGTGTATGTGTGTGTGTGCACATGTGGCTGTGTATGTGTGTGTGTGTGCACATGTGACTGTCTGTCTGTATGTGTGTGTGTGTGCACATGTGACTGTCTGTCTGTATGTGTGTGTGCACATGTGACTGTGTGTGTGTGCACATGTGACTGTCTGTCTGTATGTGTGTGTGTGTGTGTGTGCACATGTGACTGTGTGTGTGTGCACATGTGACTGTGTATGTGTGTGTGTGCACATGTGACTGTCTGTCTGTATGTGTGTGCACATGTGACTGTATGTGTGTATGTATGTGTGTATCAGGTTTGCCAACTTTCAGTAAATTTACAAAGAGTTTGTAAAATCCATACTTTTTGCATTTGTCCATGAATGTCAGTTACAGACATGCAGCCTACATGTCCGCAATGGACATTCAAGGACAGATGAAAAAAGTACGGATTTTACAAACTTCGTAAATTTACTGAAAGTTGGCAACCCTGGTATGTATGTGTATGCATGTGTAAGCCTGTGTCTGTAGTCTGTATGTATGTTACTTTTAATCCTGCCCCCCCCCCCCATTCCTGTACCATGACAATGGATTTTGTAGGGCTTGTTTGATAGCAAGGACTGCTGCTTCTCTGAAAAGCAATCCATGCACAGATCGCTTTTCAGAGGCATTTGACAGGCCGTAAAGAGGCATTATGTTGCCTCTTTACTACCTGTTTTAAGCCCGTAAATGCAGCATCACTACACCGCAACCGTGCAATGCACACAGTTGCGGGGTAGTTGCAGTGCACCCCCATTCACCCTCGGTATACCTCCAGTTGCAGCCACAGCATGTGAACACCCCAGCTGCTGCCTCTGCAGCTAAAGGTAGAGAAGTTGGGGGTGGTAAAAACTTCTCAACCATGTGGTTTTACCGCCCCTTTGACATGTTAACAAGCCCTTGGTTCACATCTGTGCAGCTGCATGTAGGGCAGACCATTCATTTCAATGGGCTTCTGTACCCACAAAAATGCAGGGAAACAAGTCCCCAACCTTCTTCTTTTTTTTTTAATTGCACTGCAGCTAAAGCACCCGACATTTTCCAATGTGTGGGGGTACCATTAAGAATTAATGGTACCTCTAACGAGCAGAGCATTATTCTGTGTGTCAGGAATGAGCGCGATTTTGCGCGTGTTCTGCGACACACCATAATGTGAACCAAGCCTTGGACTGGGGTGCCTCAAGACTGAAAATACTTTTTAAGGGTGCCCCGACTGGAAAAAGGTTGAGAAACACTGCGTTAGAGGTCCGTTGTGGACGTCATTTTACAATGGGCCTGGCGGGAAGTGGTTAAATAGTCTGGACCCACATGGTCTCAGAACCAGGAACACCGCGTGGCATGCGCACCCCGGCCTGGAAGGCCATTTTGCCAGGGGGGCGTGATGCAGTCACCCTAAAGGTGGGTGCCGCACTTGAAGACCACAGACCAACAGTGTCTGTCTCATAAATACCCTCCCCCAGCATGCACAGTGAGGATAAACCCTTCTGATAGGCTGCTGGGGAAAAGCACACAAACCTTGACTCCACTGCTGCCACCCATCGTCCCAGGGTGGGAACAGTGCCCCAGGAACAACAGAATAAGCCTACAGCACAGCCAAGCTGAGACAGAGACTCAATTCAACAGAATAACTGGATCAGAGCCAATTAACTCTCCAATCCCCCTCTAAATTTAACAAAGCACCGGTACTTGGAAGTAACCAGGCGCTACACTTTAAAACGCAGAAATGAGAAAAGAGCATTAAATGTAATTACTATAATACTTTAGTATAATTTCCTGTTTTTTTTTTGCCTAAAGAAGACCATAAGAAATGGCTAGTAAAGTGCTGTAGACACTGGGGGTTATTTACGAAAGGCACATCCACTTGAAATTGCACTGAAAATGCACTTGGAAGTGTAGTCGCTGTAAATCTGAGGGGTAGATCTGAAATGAGGGAAGGCTCTGCTGATTTTATCATCCAATTATGTGCCAGCTAAAATGCTGTTTTTTATTTTCCTTGCATGTCCCCCTTCGGATCTACAGCTACTGCATTTCCAAGTGCTATTTCAAGTGCACTTGCAGTGCACTTGTAGGGCAAAGTGGACTTTCCTTTAGTAAATAACCCACACTGTGTCAGTTATGAATTATGTGGTATAACCTGCTAATGTACAGATTACAACTTTGGCTTATTTTAGAAGACATGTTAACATAACCCAGATTCAAACCTGCGTTCTGAGGTAATATGTATTCTAGGATGTGGTACTGTTACACATCATGGGATGTACCACAACCCATAGAAGTCTGAATCCAGGCCTAGTGTTGGTAGTCCCCGATTATGGCATTAAACCTTTTGGCAATGGCACTAGTACGTATACTAAATTGGAATCACGATCACTCAACTAAAACATGGGTAAAATTAGAGCAAACAATAGCAGGAAGGAACCTAACAGGAGCTCCTTGGATACCGAAGACAGAAAGAGGGCTCTCAAAATGGATGTCACCATTAACTAATAATACACTAAGGATATGGGATAAAATAAATCAATCAGAAGATTATGCCCCTGGGATATCCCCCCTGGCTCCCCTGGAGGGATTCCCGTGGTTCCCCCCAGGCGAGAAAGTAGGATCAATGAAGGCCTGGGGGAGGGACACCACATGCGGCAAATTTGCCCCATGTGGAACCCTGACCCCCTTACCTGAATTGAGACAGAGCTTGGGAACAGCCGCAATGGTGGAGTGGAGGTATCATCAATTAGGGTGCTTCTTTCAAAAGTGGAAAACCAGGATAAGGCCTCTTAATTTGCTTACTATATTTGAAACCAGATGTGTAAAGATTGGGAGGGCCAAACACTTACTGTCTCAAATGTATAGATTAATCCTAGGGACACGGAGAAAAACAACACCTTACTATATTAGAGGCTGGGAAGGAGAGCTAAATCACAGGTTTACCATGCAACAAATTAAAAAACTTATTGACTCCACACACTATACATCTGTAAGCTCACAGATTCAGGAGATGTCTTATAAATTTCTATCTAGGTGGTATAGAACCCCAGTAAGATTGGCACAGATGTATAGGCTTGCGGACAATAGGTGTTGGAGGGGATGTGGACAAGAGGGTACCCTACTCCACCTGTGGTGGTCATGCCCAAAGATCAGAGGATTTTGGCAAGAGATTGCTCCTTGGGTTGGAAGGCTATCTCCAGAGGAAATAGAACTGACACCTTTAAACTTCCTATTCCACGGGTCAGCGAGGTCCATGGGATCATATAAGGAGAGTATTACGCCTCATTTATTAAATGCGGCAAAATTATTAATACCTAGATTATGGAAACAGGATTAAAGGCCAACTATTCTTGAATGGAAGAGAGAAGTGAATTTAATTATGGAGGCAGAAAGATGGATTTCCAGGGTTAAAGATAGAAAGGAAAAGTTTAGAGTAATATGGTCAGAATGGGAAAAATGCTCGCTAGAGATTGAATAATTTAAGGAGCTGTAGGAAAACGTAAGTGGATAGCCTGTGGGGGGGGGGGGGGGGTGGAGAATAACTTGTTTGTCTTTTTTTTTTCGTATTTATTTATTTATTTTTAGCTCTCAATATGAAATCCCGTGCGGCACTGCTCCTAACCCCCACCTGTACAGGTTTAAGAGAGCGTGGGCACAGAGGGTGGGATTGGGATATACTACATAATAAGGGGTCTTTTTTTTTTTTTTATTATATACATTTACTTATTTTCTTTCGGGGTTGGTGTGTGGAATAGGGAAGGGAGAAAGGGTGAGATAAAAAAAAAAGCTGGGGGGGGGGGGGGTTAAGTCATTAGTGGCTTTATGGCCTGATAGAGGCCTCAGATTTCAAACACTTGGTAAAAGTGTTTTTAGGGGAGGGGGGTAACAAGGAATAATGAGCGATAAGCTATAGAATGGCTTTTTAGAAGCCTCATATCTAAGGGATCATTTTTTATTTATTTATTTTTTTTATTTTCTGTTTGGTGTTTGGAGGGGGGAGAGAGCCGCAGGCAATAAGTGAGGGTGGGGGGGGGATCATTTTTCTCCCCTTTTTTTTTTTTTTTTCTCTTTTTTTTTTTTTTTTTCCCCCGGGGGGGGGGGGGTATGGGATACAGATAAGGATGTTTATTGTATAAGGGTGTGATATAATGTAATATATTGTTAAATGGAAATGTTGAAAAACTAATAAAAATTTTGATAATCAAAAAAAAAAATAACTTTTTTATATTTTTGGATTGTTGAAGGAAGTACTTCAATTATTCCACAGAGTCAATTCCCTAGCACAGCCCCTTCTTTCCAAATGTACTTCTCAAAATATCTTACTCACTGTTTAAAATAATTTTGCGGTAATTTGTGATTTTTACATTTTTGAAGATTTGGAACAGATTTTTTATCATATTTTCTGTCTAAATCCTGCAACTGCATTTATCAACAAAATAATCAGTGACCAAAACTATTAGGGAGGTACTCACCGTTTCTGGCGTGTAAAAAGATGTTTTATTTTCAATGCGTTCTGTAACAATTGCTGTTAGGTTAAAAAAAGAAAAGCATAATCACTAAGCTGGACAATACTTGTAATATATATATATTTTTTTCGATTCTGATAGTGGCCGTGATGCTTTGCTTTGTGGCAAAATTACCTCATTGTGTCGCGTCTGGCAGTGTTGCTTGCCAAATGTGGCAATTGAAATCAATTGCACTATGTGCCAACTGATTGGCACATAGATGTGACACAGTGTTGCAATGCAATATTCCCCTTGGCAATGGAGAAAAAAACAGACATTCAGGAGGTGCCAGTATTAGCTCTTGAATGCCTATGAACTAGCTCTAATCCATGAAAATCCAAAGAATCCAAGAAAAAAAAGCCAATCAGCTTCAAACTTTAGCATGTTCAATTAAGGTTTGACAAAACAAATCCTGGAAACTTATTGGTTTATATTCAGAGCTGCACTCTCCAGTTTTAGTAAATCAACCCCATGGTCTGCTGCTTCTATTAGCTCTTCCTAGTATACCCTGTTTAACTTCATGGTTCTGAGCACCTTATATCACATCCACCCAGTGGGGCTTGCTCACTATCGACCACCTTGAAGGTTGCCACCTGCTGGAGACTTATTGTTATGTTTTATTAATACATTGTACATGTAAATACATAACTATTATTATTTTTTAAATGTAATAATAAATACATTTAGGTAGCGGTGCTTTTCTTTCCTTTTTTTTTTCTTAATACATGGTTTGCTAGAGCCTCCCCCAATAATACTTGGAAGAGAGACTGTTAACACTGCCATAACGTGAACTTCGGGAACACAGTCCTGGAAAACAGGTTTAACAATTTTATGATAATGGCTTTTGAGGAGGTCTTCCTCAGAGAAACCACCTTTGGATATCTTGTAGCATAACTCAATACCATAAGGATGTTTTGATGACCTGATGATGGTGCCCCCAGTTATTGACATTACTTAAAGAAGGGACAACCTGGTGACGTCGTGACCTATTTAACAACTGTCAAAGACAGCTGGAGCCTTCGACGAAACCAGATTTTTTTTTTCGGTTCTTGTTGTGCAGCTGGCATTGTGATTAACAATGGATCAACACCATGGGACATTTTTTTAAATAAAGGACTTGTCAAAAACTTGTGTTGTGTCTTTACTCACTTTTAAAAAAAATTTGGTGTAAAAATAGTTCACATAGGGAGTGGGCTGGGATATTTGAGGGGCCTGAAGGGCCTGGTATTGATTGAGGGGAGGACTCCATGCATTTTTTTTTTAATTCTTCAGCGCTGTCATTCTTTGGTTTAAACTTCAGCTGGCAGTGGGAAAGCCTGATGACAGCTGAGGAGTCATCGATTGTTAAGGATGCGGCAGTCCGCCCTTTCGGCCCTTTCCTTAACCACTTAACTTTTTTTTTGTTTCAAACATTTTTATTGAAGGTAAAATGCAATACAATTAATGCATGTATACATTTATGAGGTTTTACAATAAAAAGAGAATTCTAAACAACAGGTATATGGTATCAGAAGCTACAAAGTTATGATTATCATGCATTCAAATTTCAGAGTGTTTTCAAGAACAACTATAAAGAATAAAATAGGAAAGCATTAAATTATCATAGTCATATAGGCAGATTCAGAGCGAGTTACGCCGGCGTATCAGTAGATACGCCGTCGTAACTCTGAATCTGCGCCGTCGTAAATTTAAGCGTATTCTGGAAACCAGATACGCTTAAATTAGGCTAAGATACGAGCGGCGTAAGTCTCCTAAGCCGTCGTATCTTAGGGTGCAATTTTTCCGCTGGCCGCTAGGTGGCGATTCCGTTGAGTTCGGTGTAGAATATGTAAATGACTAGATACGCTAATTCACAAACGTACGTGCGCCCGTCGCAGTAAAGATATGCCGTTTCCGTAAGAGATACGCCGTGTAAAGATAAAGCTGCCCCCCTAGGAGGCATAGTCAATGTTAAGTATGGCCATCGTTCCCGCGTCGAAATTTGAAAATTTTACGTCGTTTGCGTAAGTCGTCCGTGAATAGGGCTGGACGTAATTTACGTTCACGTCTAAAACAATACGTCCTTGCGGCGTACTTTGGAGCAATGCACACTGGGATATGTACACGGACGGCGCATGCACCGTTCGTAAAAAACGTCAATCACGTCAGGTCACCCGCCATTAACATAAAACACGCCCCCTCAGCCTAATTTGAATTAGGCGCGCTTACGCCGGCCCCATTTACGCTACGCCGCCGTAAGTTAGGAGGCAAGTACTTTGGGCCAGATTCAGGTAGAAGTGCGGCGGCGTAACGTATCGTAGATACGTTACACCGCCGCAAGTTTTCATCGCAAGTGCCTGATTCACAAAGCACTTGCGATGAAAACTATGCCGGCGGCCTCCGGTGTAAGCCCGCGTAATTTAAATGGGCGTGTGCCATTTAAATTAGGCGCGCTCCCGCGCCGGACCTACTGCGCATGCTCCGTTTCGTAACTCCTGCCGTGCTTTGCGCGAAGTGATGTCATTTTTTCGAACGGCGACGCGCGTAGCGTAATTCCGTATTCCCGGACGGCTTAGGCAAACAACATGAATTTTTAAATTTCGACGCGGGAACGACGGCCATACTTTACATACTTTATACAGCAATACGTTTGCTGTGTAAAGTTAAGGCACCAAAAACGACGACTAACTTTGCGACGGAAAACTAGACTAGCGGCGACGTAGCGAACGTGAAAATCCGTCGTGGATCGCCGTAACTCCTAATTTGCATACCCGACACTGGTTTACGACGCAAACTCCCCCCAGCGGCGGCCGCGGTACTGCATCCTAAGATCCGACAGTGTAAAACAATTACACCTGTCGGATCTTAGGGATATCTATGCGTAACTGATTCTATGAATCAGTCGCATAGATACTCTGAGAGATACGACGGAGTATCTGAGATACTCCGTCGTATCTCCGCTGTGAATCTGGCCCTTTGTGAATACAGTACTTGCCTCTCTGACTTAAGGCGGCGTAGCATAAATACGATACGCTGCGCCGACTTAAAGTTGCGGCGGCGTCTCTGAATCTAGGTAATAGTATGAAAATATAAAGCACAGGTGAATTTTAAACTAAAGGTCTATTTAGTCTGATCAAACTGACATAAATGAAGTGTCCTAGTAAAAGATTGTAATAAAAAGACTCTGATACAGTGTTGCGTAGTCTTATAAAATTATGGTAATAAACGGGGGATATTTAGTATACAGTAAAAGAACTCAGTATACCATAACAAAGGTTGGGAATGATTTCAAGGGAAATATGTCTAGGCAAGCGCTCAAATTAGGGGGTAAGAGGAATATGTGGGGGTTCCAATTTCTAGAGGTGTTCCATCTCAATGAAGATTAAAAAATGTCAAAGTAGTCTTAATAAGTACTAACATTTAAAAATTAATAGCTAGATTCAGAGAGAGTTAGGCCGGCGTATCAGTAGATACGCCGACCTAATTCGGAATCTGCGCCGTCCTAAGTTTAAGTGTATTCTCAAACTGATATACACTTAAACCTAGCTAAGATACGACAGCCTGCGCCGTCATATCTTAGGGTGCAATATTTAGGCTGGCCGCTAGGTGGCGCTTCCGTTGAGTTTGGCGTAGAATATGTAAATGACTAGATACGCCTATTCACGAACGTACATGTGCCCGTCGCAGTAAAGAAACGCCGTTTACGTAAGGCGTTTTCCTGCGTAAAGTTATTCCATCAAATAGCTGGACAAGGCAATGTTAAGTATGGCCGTCGTTCCCGCGTCGAAATTTTAAAATTTTACGTCGTTTGCGTAAGTCGTCCGTGAATAGGGCTGGACGTAATTTACGTTCACGTGGAAACCAATACGTCCTTGCGGCGTACTTTGGCGCAATGCACACTGGGATATGTACACGGACGGCGTATGCGCCGTTCGTAAAAAACGTCAATCATGTCAGGTCACCCTCCATTAACATAAAACAAGCCCCCTCATCCTAATTTGAATTAGGCACGCTTACATCGGGCCTATTTACGATACGCCGCCGTAAGTTAGGAGGCAAGTACTTTGTGAATACAGTACTTGCCTCTCTGACTTAAGGCGGCGTAGTGTAAATACGATACGCTACGCCGCCTTAAAGTTGCGGCGGCGACTCTGAATCTAGCTATAAGTGTATAATAAGTCCAGAAATTTTGATGAATCCCTAAAGTGGATCCAACATGACCAAGTGGTATTATATTTTGTCAGGTTATCATTGGCTTGGTGAATCAAGTCCTCCTTCTCAGACATTTTTTGAATGCGGTTAATCCAGTCAGATAATGTTGGAGGATTAACGTTTTTCCAAAAAAGAGGGATGCATTGTTTTGCAGCATTAATGAGATGGAGCACTAAGGATTTTTTATAGGTGGATTGTGGTAATAATGTATTGTGCAGTAAATATTGAGCCGGGGAAAAGTCCAATGTGTATGTCGTGATTTGGAATTTAGCGTCATGCACTTTCTCCCAGAAAGGCCTTATGAGGTCACAGCTCCACCAAATGTGGAGCAATGATCCCATAGTGGTGTTGCATCTCCAACACATAGGGGAAACGGTTGGATAAAAAACATGGAGACGTTCAGGAGTACGATACCATCTAGAATATAACTTGTAGCTATTCTCCTGGGCCGAAATGTTAACAGATCCCTTATGAATATGTGTAAAAATATTGTCCCAGTCCGAGTCTAGAAGCTGCAATTGGAGTTCATCTTCCCAACCCTTATTGATTTTGTTGGAGCTCTGTAACAAGTTACCGAAAAGAAGTGTATACATCGATGAGATTAGGTGTCTTTGAGGGGTCGTGGCAGTACACAACGTTTCAAATGGGGTTAGGTCTCTGCACCATTGTGTGATGGGTCTGTTGCTTTGTAGAAAATGTCGTATTTGCAAAAATTTGAAAAAAGGAATGTCATCATTCGGAAACAGGGATGATAAGATGTCAAAAGATATGATGGATTTATTTTGGAAAAAATTATGTGCTCTTAGGCCCAGATTCTCGTAGATCGGTGCATCTTTATGCCAGCGTAGCGCATCTCAGATGCGTTACGCTGATGTAACTTAGAGAGGCAAGCTCCGTATTCTCTAATCAGAAGCGTTCATTTTTGCGCCGGTGTGGCGTAAATTTATCGGCGTAAGACGGCGTAATTCAAAGTAGGAAGGAAGTGGGCGTGATCCATTTAAATGAACCGTGACCCCATGCAAATGAAGGGCCAAACGGACGGCGCATGCGCCGTCACGTGATCGCATGTCCTGCACCCCTCTGCGCATGCTCACAACTACGCCTGACGTTATTCCAGAGTTACGCCGGCCCACAATTTATGCCCAAGGCATGAATACGCCCAGACATGCGCCCGTCGAGTGCAAAAGTATACCTGTTTGGTTTGGTTTGGTGGATTGGTGGCTATACTTTTGCACTGCTTGAAGACATGTCTGCCCAGCGTTCTGGGACCCGTAAAAAGAATTTCTCTCCAGAGGAGAAAGGAATAATACTTGCTGCCATGGAGAGGTACTATGATCACCTCCATGGGGACTGCAGCAAGAATACCAGCAAGGGGAGAAGGGACGAGATCCTTCAGAGGATCACGGACCAGGTAAATGCTGTGGGCAATGAGGCGAGGAGGCCCAAGCATATTGCCAAGAAGATAAATGATCTTTGTCGGAAGGTAAAGGAGAAAACGGCTCTTATTGCGAGCCATGCCAGGGGCACTGGTGGGGGACCACCCTCTAGGGTCCGTCTGACACCTGTGGAGGAGGTTGTTGCCCGCTGCCTTACCAGGGTGCAAGTGGAGGGAATGCCGGGCTATGACTCAGTTGAGCCGCCCTTGAGGACAGGTAAGTGTGTTTTTTATACTATCTGGTGTGTAGCATGTGAGGGGATGGAAGGGAATATGTGACAAGTGTGTGGGTCCACCAACATGTGAATGTTTTGTGTCATCCACAGATGTCCAGGAGGGAGCTGGGCCATCTGGTGCCCCTGCCCGTCCCACACCCTCTTCCTCTGATGATGATGCCCCTGACCCCCAGGGAAGCCAAGCGGCATTGGTGGAGGGGAGTGGTAGCCAGACCTGCAGTGAGGAGGTCATTCAAGAGGATGCGGAGCATTTGGGGGAGGAGGTGTCAGTATACCAGGAGGAGTCGTCTGTTTCTGCTGGTCCTTCCCGGCAGTCAAGCCTCCAATCCTCCAGTTCCTCTGGCTCCATCCCCACCTCCCCCACTCCCTCAAGTCCCTCTGGCTCCATCCCCAACCCACCCACTCCCTCAAATCCCTCCCCCTATGCCAGGCCTGAAGCCTCTCGTGGTCCCAGGAAGGCAACCAGGAAAACCAGGGGGTACCGGAATTTCTGCCCGTGACCCTGACCACTGCCCAGGACACACAGACCTGCCTTATGGGTGAGATGGCACAGGACCTGCGGAGAGTGGCCGACAGCCTTGGCGAGAGGGGACACATAACGGATGGTCTGCAGGACGTGGCAGCCAATACCACAGCAATAATATCCTGCTTGGGGGATCTCCAGACCACCACGGCTACCCTTGTGGCAGAGGTGCGGACCCTGAATTAGACCATCCAGGGCCACACAGCTGCCATTGTCCAGGTGCAGACTGAGACCAATAGCCTTCTGAGGTGTATTGCGGTGGCATTAGAGGGCAGGCCTCCAGCCATGGTGGATGTTCCTCCACCTGATGTCCCCCCCCCCACCGTCAACCAGGCAGTTGCGGAGCCGTGGCCGTGGCCGTGGCAGCAGCCAAGGAAATTAATTAATTTTTTTTTTTAGTTTATTTTGCTCTGGTGAAGAGTTGTATTATTTATATTTTGCTCTCGTGAAGAGTTTTTATTTTATTTTGTTAATAATGCACACGTTGAGGCGTGCAGATTAGTGTGACTGGTGTGTGAATGTGGGGGGTTGACACTCCTGCCGGCAAAGGGGTGTCACCCTCGGCCGTGTGAATGGTGTATGAATGTACAGCAACATAATTGGAGCCTTGGCGCGGCGTTCCTGCTCCCAAGTCCCGTGCGGTGTACTTGGGCTAATCCAATTTGATGAGGATGTGGGGTGTGTGCTAGGGACCACAGTGGTGTGCATGCGTGCATTCTCCTTGTGCCATGCTGAATGTGTGTGTTTAACGTGTAAAGATGCGTTCCATGAGGCATCTCCTGACTGCTGATCCCTCAGCAGACGGGGTATCCTCGGTTGGGGGGGGGTTGTCTGGTTCGGGGGTCAGGTCATCACGTATGTCAATCTCCAGGCCCTTTCTCTCGGCAAAGTTGTGCAGAATGCAACATGCCCCGATGATCTGGCACACGAAGTTTGGGGAATACAACAGGGTACCCCCAGACTTATCCAGGCATCGGAAACGGGACTTCAGGATGCCAAATGTGCGCTCCACCACTCCACGGGTACGTATGTGTGCAGCATTGTAGTTTTCCTCTCCTGGGGTTTGGGGATTCCGGAATGGAGTCATGAGATGGGGTCCAAGTGCATATGCAGAGTCACCTGGAAGGGAAACGACAGGAGGATGTTAGCCATGCATGTGCCCCTCGTGATGTCTGCATCATGGGGTTGGACAGGCATGCCTGACACCCATGTCACTCGCCAACCAGCCAGCTGTCCCCATACACGTTCTGTTCAAATTCTGTTGGGATGGTGCTTTAACGGTATATGTAGCTGTCGTGGCTGGACCCTGGGTGTTTGGCATGGACGTGTACATTGATGGAATGCCAATGCTTACGATTGCGGTATATGTACTCTGTGTCACGGGGGGCTGTAGTGCCACATGTGTGCAATCAATGGCCCCCACGGTGCGTGGGAATCCTGCAATCCTGACAAAATCTGCCCTTGCCTTATTCCGCAGGTGCTCCTGGGTGGGTCTGATGATGTGGTGGGACATGCGTCTGAGGATTGCGGGGACAACCTGGTGCACACATCTGCTAATGCTGGTTTGTGACATCCCAGCCACAACTCCACTTGTACGCTGAAAAGATCCACTGGCGAGGAAATGCAGTGTTGCCAGTACCTTGACCAGTGGCTGCACTGCATGTGAGCGGTGTGTCTGGCTGGTGATGTCATCATGTAGGGTTGTGGCTATTTCCTTTGATGGCATCAGTGTTGAATTTGAATATGCGATACACCTCTGAATCCCCCTTGCCAAAGATATTTATGCGCGTTCGGTATATCCTCTCCCGTGCCCTCCTCCTTCTATGCGCCTGGGCGCACACTAGTAGTGCTATGACCATGCCTGCCCCTGGCATGTTGGCATACAGAAGTCTTGTCCTGCAAGTGTGGTTGCTCAGCTCGCCCGTAACGGTGCTGCTGAAGCTGCTCTCTGGCTGACCTGCACACGTCTGGTGCAAAGTTGCCCCTGCTTTATGAGGGGCAAGTTTAGGCCGGACGTACAGGTTACGCGCGCTGCGCGTAGCCTGCTTCGGGCGTTCGTACGTTCGGGAATCGGCGCATCTCCCTCATTTGCATATTTGAATAGGAAATCAATAGGAGCGCAGGATGCTATCAGCGTAAATATGAGCCTACGCTACGCCGGCGTAGAAAAGTTACGCTGATCGGAAGAAGCCAATTTTCAGGCGTATCTGGTTCTGTGGGTACGGCGCAAAGATACGACGGCGCATATTTACACTTACGCCGCGCATCTCGAGATACGCCGGCGTAACTTCTTTGAGAATCTGGGCCTTATGCCACGTACACACCATCACTTTATGTGATGAAAAAAAATTACGTTTTTAAAAACGTCACTTTAATTGACCGTGTGTGGGGGAAACTGTCGTTTTATGTCTTCTAAAAAACGACCAAAAAAAATTGAAGCATGCTTCAATTTTATGTGTCGTTTTTCAAAACGTCAACTTTTACTTCACAGAAATTGACCGTGTGTAGCAAAAACATTGTTTAAAACGAAGTTTTTTCACCCGCGCATGCCTAGAAGCTACTTATGAAGCAAGCTTCAATGGAAAAACGTGGTGAACGTAACCTCGCTTTGCTAGAACATTGTGAGAAAAACGATGGTGTGTAGGCAACTTCGTCTTTGAAAATTGAAGTTTCTAAAACGTAATTTTTTACTTCACAGAAAATGTCGTTTTTTTTCATCACATAAAGTGATGGTGTGTACGGGGCATTAGTGTTCGTTTCGGGTCTAGTGGATTAGTCTCAGTGCCTTTAAGCCCGGGTGGAAAGTCAGGGTTACCATCCAAAGGTGTCAGTGGGCCAGGTGAAGGAGACATGGAGAGGGAGTTATTCATTTTTTTAAAGCATAAGAGTGTAGGTCCTATTAGTGGATGTGATAGGTAATCTTTAGGAATAGATTTGGAAGATATCCATGGCAAGTGGGAAAGGGGAGTTTGTGTAGAAAGATCTTCAATTGCAATCCAGTCCTTGGTATGAGTGTGTAAGTGCCAGTCAATGATTCTGGTGATATGGCAGGCCGCATGGTATTTTTGGATATCAGGGAGACCGAGTCCCCCTTTTAATTTGGGAAGGCTCATTCTGTCCCAACCTATTCTAGGTGGTTTGGAAGCCCAAATAAAGTCCCTACAAAGTGTCTTATATGTTGTGAAAAAGGATGGTGGGAGTTTGATTGGGATAGCTTGCATAATATATAAGAAGCGTGGTAGAATATTCATTTTTAGAATGGCAATTCGGCCAAACCAAGAAAATTTACCCAAGGACCATTTGTGAAGATCGTTTTTTATATTTTGGAGAATAGGGGTGTAATTTTTCTCATAGAGGTCAGTCAGATTAGAGGGGATCTGGATACCCAAATATGTAAGGGAGTGAGGTTCCCAACTGAAAGGGAAATTAGCCTTGCATTGATTCACTAAGGTGGGTGGAAGAGAGATATTGAGGGCTTTAGATTTAGTGAAATTGATTTGGATATTAGACAACTTACAAAACAGGGTGAAATCTCGGAGTAGGTTGGAAATAGTGATCAGGGGTTGGGAAAGAAAAAGTAGGATGTCATCTGCGTATGCTGCAATCTTGAATTGTCTGCCTCGGATAGTAATGCCACATATGTCAGGGTTGTCCCTGAGTTTTCGTAGTAGGGGTTCTAACGTGAGTATAAAAATAAGCGGAGATAGAGGGCAGCCCTGACGTGTGCCATTCGAGATGTGGAAGGCGTCTGACAGGTGACCATTGACTCTAATTCTGGCTGTAGGGAAAGAATATAGATTGAGAATCAGTTGTAGAAAGTGTGTAGGAAGTCCCAGGGCTCATAAAGTTGCAGTCATGTAGTCCCAGGCCACCCGGTCAAACACCTTCTCAGCATCAAGGGATAAAAATAAACCGTTAATGGATGAAGTAGAGAGCCAATGGTGAATGTTTATAGCTTTTGGGGGGTTATCCCTAGCCTCTCGACCGGGGACAAAACCAACTTGATCAAGTGGTATTAAATTCGGTATGAGAGGGAGCAGGCAATTTGCAAGGATCTTGGCATATAATTTCAGGTCCACATTAAGAAAGGAGATAGGTCTATAGTTAGACACTATCATTTCATCCTTGCCTGGTTTAGGTATAAGGGTGATATGGGCTTCCAGTAGATCTTTAAGGGTATGTGGAGAAGATGATAAATTATTAAACACAGAGATACATTTTTTGAGTCTTCCTGTGAAATAGGGGAAGGACAGTATTGTTGTAGGAATTTATTAATAAAATCCTGTCATTCCGGAGAGTGGCCCATTCCATGAGTGGGGGGTAAGTTGTATACATTTTTGAAATAATAGACAAATTGATTTGTAATGTCTTCCGGAGAAGAGAAAGATTTTCCAGTTGGATCCCGAATTGTGTAAACGGTATTAGCCGCTCTTCTGAGTTGTATGGCTCTAGCTAGGTATTTGCCTGACTTATTGCCAAATTCGTAAAACAGTTTTTGTGTAAGGGTATATTTGCGTCTTAGGCCGCGTACACACGATCAGTCCATCCGATGAGAATGGTCCGACGAACCGTTTTCATCGGTTCACCGCTGAAGCAGACGGATAGTCTGATGTGCGTACACACCATCGTTTTCAAAACCGATCGGGTCAGAACGCGCTGACGTAAAACACACAACATGCTAAAAAAAAAACGAAGTTCAATGCTTCCAAGCATGCGTCGACTTGATTCTGAGCATGCGCGGGTTTTGAACCGATGCTTTTGCGTACTAACCATCGGTTTTGACCTATCGGTCAGCCGTCCATCGGTTCGATTTTAAAGCAAGTTCTCTTTTTTTGGACTGAAGGACAACAGACTGATGGGGTGTATACACGGCCGTTTTCATCGGTTTGGACCGATCGTGTGTACGCGGCCTCATAGTCTTACCCAGTATTTCCAAAAGGTCCTCACAGGCCTTAAGTAGTTCAGTGGCTGATAGTGTAGCAATTCGCTCTCTCTTCTGTCTATTCCTATTTGCCATCAAGGATAATAGTTCCCCACAAATTACACATTTATGCGCTGCCCATATAGTGGCTGGCGTGGAATCAATAGTCACATTCTCAGAAAAGTATTGTGTGAGTCTTGTATGGATTTTCTGAGTAGTTATCGGATCTGTCAAAAGTGAATTATCAAAATGCCAAATTGTACGTCGTGGTGAAGTTGTCGGTAAGGTCAGTGTTATGGTGACGGGATTGTGATCAGAGAGAACCATTGGATCTATGGTGGATTTTGTGAGCATCAAAAGGTCATTCTGGGAAATAAAAAAATGATTGATTCTTGTATATTTATCACGTGGCGCTGAGTAAAATGTGAAATCTCTTTCATTCGGGTGAAGTGTTCTCCACACATCGTGGAGAGTCAAATCCCGAAGGAGAGTTTTGATAGCCCGTAAGGCTCTGTAAGGCATAGATGAGGATGTATTGGAGGAATCTTGCGAAGGGTTGAGAGCGACATTGAAGTCTCCCCCCAAAACAAGAATGCCAGAATAGAATTCAGTAAGCTGTTGGAGGGTATTCCTAAAAAATGTGACCTGACTTTTGTTAGGTGCATAAACATTTGCCAATGTGATTGGCCTATTGTGTAAAGTCCCTTTATAGAATAAGAATCTACCATTGTCATCTTTTTTGACTTCTGTAATAAGTAAGGGGCATGTCTTTGAGATTAGTATGGTAACACCTTTAGTCTTAGGCCCCGTACACACGACCGAACATGTCTGCTGAAAATGGTCCGCAGACCAGTTTCAGCGGACATGTTCGGTCGTCTGTACGTCCGACTGGACAATTTTCCGACGGATCGGACAGGTTTCCAGCGGACAAATGTTTCTTAGCATGCTAAGAAACATGTCCGCTGGTAGCCTGTCCGTCGGACATGTTCGGTCGTCTGTACAGACTCACCGGACATGTCCGCTCGGCCGAAAGCCCTCGCATGCGTCAAAGTGATTTGACGCATACGTGGAAGCATTGACCTTCCAGGGCCGCGCACGTCGCCGCGTCATCGTCGCGGCGACGGCGCGGGTACGTCACCGCGTATCGTGTCCGCGCGGATTTCTGTTTAATGGTGTGTACAACCATCAGACAGAAATCTCAGAGCGGACATGTCCGATGAAAACGGTCCGGCGGACCGTTTTCATCGGACAGTCCGTCCGTGTGTACGAGGCCTTAGAATCAGCTGTGGAAGCGTGGTATACAGTTGGGAAATAATGATTAAAGCGTTTAGGGATAATGTCTGAACGAAAATGTTTTTTTTGGATGAATGCTATTTGTATTTTATCCTTTTGAAGTAAGTATAGCAATTTTGACCTTTTTTCTGGGATATTGAGACCACGTACATTCAGAGAACAAATTTTGATTTGAGTATTGGGGTGTGTGGTATTGTGGGTTGGAGTATCCTATCATTATAAGGCTAGTAACGAGCACAAAAAGGTTAAAAGGTGGATAAAAACTTTAAAGGGTCAGGGAATGAGGGAATGAGCGCTTGCCTAAAAAGAAAAAGAAAATAGGGAAAATAAACAGGGGGGGGATGGAGGGGGGAAAAAGATATCACCGTCCGTAAATGGAGGGATACTTAACCACTTATCTACCGCCTGCCGTCAAATGAAGTGGGAGGCAGACCCTATTGTTCTGGGTGGACGTCATATGACGTTGCACCCTTTTAAGCCACTGGGGGCGCGCGCACCCGCCGCATCGCTAGGGACCCGATGCGCGTGTCCGGTGGCCGCGATAGCCGCTGGGCACTCGCGGTTGCCCAGTAACTGAGCAGGACTGTGGATCGGTGTGTGTAAACACACCGATCCACGTGCGGTCAGGGAGAGGGGACCGATGGTGTGTCCCATGTACATAGGGACAACCATCGGTCACCTCCCCCAGTCACTCCCCTCCCCCCACAGTAAGAATCACTCCTTAGGGAATACATTAATCCCTTTCTCGCCTCTTAGTGTTAACCCCTTCCCTGCCAGTCACATTTATACAGTAATCAATGTATTTTTATAGCAGGGATCGCTGTATAAATGTGAATGGTCCCAAAAATGTGTCAAAAGTGTCCGATGTGTCCGCCGCAATATCGCAGTCACGATAAAAATCGCTGATCGCCGCCATTACTAGTAAAAATAAAAAATAATAAAAATGCTATAAATCTATCCCCTATATTGTAGACCCTATGGGCCAGATTCATAAAGATCTGCGACGCCGGAACGTATCGTCTTTGCGTTACACCGCCGCAAGTTTTCCTCGTAAGTGCTTGATTCACAAAGCACTTGAGTGGAAACTTGCGGCGGAGTAACGTAAAGACGTCCGGTGCAAGCCCGCCTAATTCAAATGGGGCGGGGACCATTTAAATTAGGCGTGTTCCCACGCCGAACGTATTGCGCATGCTCCGTTTTGAAATTTCCCGCCGTGCTTTGCACAAAATGACGTCGCCCGACGTAATGTTTTGAATGGCGACGTGCGTAACGTACTTTCGTATTCCCGGACGACTTACGCAAAAAAAAAAATTAAACTTTAACTCGTCTAAAGTTAAGCCATGAAAAAGCAGGCCTAACTTTGCGACGGGAAAAACCGACTAGCGACGACGTAACGAACGCGCGTACCTTCGTGGATCGCCGTAAAAGCTCATTTGCATACCCGAGGCTGGAAAACGACGCAAACTCCACCCAGCGGCGGCCGAAGTATTGCATCCTAAGATCCGACGGTGTAAGTCAATTACACCTGTCGGATCTTAGGGCTATCTATGCGTAACTGATTCTATGAATCAGCCGCATAGATACTCTCAGAGATACGACGGCGTATCAGGTGAATCTGGCCCTATAACTTTTGCGCAAACCAATTAATAAACGCTTATTGTGGTTTTTTTTACCAAAAATATGTAGAAGAATACGTATCGGCCTAAACTGAGAAAAAATTTGAATAAAAAAAAAAAATGGATATTTATTATAGCAAAAAGTAAAAAATATTGTGTTTTTATTTCAAACTTGTCCCTCTTCTTTTGTTTATAGCACAATAAATAAAAACCGCATAGGTGTTTAAATACCACCAAAATAAAGCTCTATTTGTGGGGAAAAAAATATAAAAATGTCATTTGGGTACAGTGTGCATGCTCGCGCAATTGTCATTCAAAGTGTGACAGCGCTGAAAAATGGCTTGGGCAGGAAGGGGGTGAAAGTGCCCAGTAGGCAAGTGGTTAAAGAGGAGTTCCAGCCGCAAAAATTGTTTTTCTTAAAGTCAGCAGCTACAAGTACTGTAGCTGTTGACTTTTAATAAGGACACTTAGCTGTCCAGGTAGCCTCCGATGTAGCCCCCCCCCCCCCCCCAGGCCGATTCGTCCACCAGCTCTGGTGCGGGCGCAGGCCCTGCCATTCCAACTAAGGGAAACCAGCGGTGGAGACTTCAGGCTTCACAGGTGATTTCCTACTGCACATGAGCGAGTCACGTGGCACTTTGTAAATGGCTAGCTCGTCTTCTGGGACACACACAGGTCCAAGAAGGCAGCGGGGGAGAAGGAGGGCTCGTCGCAAAAGAGGACGTGACGGACTGCGCCACGGCCGGGCTAGGATGGAAGTACACTATGTACATCTAAAAAGGTAAGGAGGAAAAAAAAATTATATCCAAAAACAAGGGGTGGTCTTTAGTTTAAGACCACCTTCTAAAGTGGGTGTAACTCAGCTTTAACAATCCGCTATTCTTTACACAGAATTCTAATAATTTTTTGACCATTGACCTAAATTCAAATAGTTCGGAATATTTGGAATTATTTAGAAAACAAATATACAAAACTAAATTAAACAAATTTCAATTAAACTTGTTTCTATTTCATTTGGATATTCAGATACATCCGTATCTCCGAATAACCAAATATTTATCTGATCTTATATTCAGACTGAAACGAATATCACATGTCTAACCCTGAGCTAATTTTACTAAGGTCCCACCAGATCCATTGCAATCCCTTCAAATGGTACCTAGATAATGGCAAGGTGTGTCTAAAATGTGATATTGGTTGTAAGAAAAATCTAGAAAAGGGTGGATACACTGCGCTGCCTAATAAAATAATACTGGTAGCTGCTAACACTGCTTGTTCAAAAAAAGCATAAAACAAAATAGGGGTATAAGTGTAGCGCTAAGTCTGATACCAGAGGTATCAGAAAACCATAATGTGTGTAATATTACAATTAAATAACACTACATCAAATATAAAACAGGTGTGTTGATGAAAGAAACTTCCAACGAACAAATATTAGTGCACAAAATATATAAACACGAGGAAAGCAAAAAGTCCAATAAACTCAATTTTAGGATGATTGAGTATCCATAACAAAGTCAATTGTCATCCGCACATCCTCCACTCATGTGAAACAATGAACCACCACTGTGTCATCCGTACATCCTTCACTGAGGCAAAAAAAAAAATTAATGAATGTGACTTCAATAACGTGATAGTCCCACCACCGGTGACAGTGCAGGCTTACCGGAACTAGTTGATCACTAGTGGCATATGCCAAGAGAGATCAATCTGAGCTTTTAAGAAGTTGGTATTTCAATGACAATCCTGGACAGGAAGCGTGGCACCAAATGATGCAGAGATCCAAACACACTTGGGACTGTATAGTTGTTAATGTCTTGAGACAAGTTGACTCAATAAAATGCATAAAGGAGAGAAGAAAAAAAGTGGCCACATAGCGTAACTCCGTAAGGTAAAAAGATACTATGTTTATTCACAGCGAACAAACTTACATTTGGCTGGACAAGATCTTGCATGCAAAATGGGGCAACAGTGGAGTCCTCCCGACGCGTTTCGTGGTCAATAGCACATCGTCTGGGGTGTCTCTCCACTGCAGCCCACTCCAATATATACACACACCACATATCAATAACCAATCACATGTAACGGTCTGACTCACCTCCAGCAATCAGCAGCTGCAGGCCATATCCTATACATCAAAAATGGCACTGCAGTTTGCACTCCAAGCCTCCTTGTGAGTAGAACCACCCTCGTAACAGGAACCGGAAGTGAGGTCAAATCTAGTGACTAATTAGATTTCTCAAAAGTTTTAAAAACATTAAACTATATAAAACGTATGGCTTATATGTTTTTGTATTTATTACCAGGGGAGTTATGATAAAGAGGCACTGAAATTATGAATTGGACAACACGAGTCCTGGATCAGGCCCCTGTTTAAAATATTAAATCTTTGTGTCCCCTGAAGAGATCATAGCTAGACTATGAATAAACTGTAGATGCTGATATTCACTACAGTTGGCGTGGAGACGGCGCGCCGCGATATCTAGCTGTGACGCGCATGCGTGCACTCCAAGCCTCACTATGAGACCCGGATGTATACTGCAATAGCGGGGAATTGCCGCCTCACACTACACTACTATGACGCGCATGCGTCCCTCCCACGCCTCGCTATGAGACTCGGAGGCGTCTACTAATCGCTACCACGGCGATTCGCACAACGTCACCGCGCATGCGCGGCACGTAAACGTCATCCAAAAATGAAATAAACAAACCGCGTACGTACCGTACATACGTCACGCGCGTCTGCAAACCAAGCCTCTCTTTGGAGAGAGGAAAGTATTGGATTAAGAACTCTGTGCAAGCCAAACCTCATTGTGGCGATAACAACTCCTATAGGAATACACGGAGTTCACACACATATAAGAGGATCTGTCAATCAGAGTGGATATTAGACATCCATTAGAAATTGATCAGTAAGCCAACACAAGGCTAAGGTATATATACATTGCAATCATGGGACCTCATAAGGAACCACGATGAAAAACGCCATTTATTAAAATTGCATATCTATCTTAGCCAGAATGTAAGGCCAAATTCATTCGAGGACGTTGTTAATAGCCCTAGAGCATGAATGTTAAACATATAAAAAACCATATTTATTAAAAAACATCTTATCTATTTAAAATGCATGTAAATCACATGCCAGGCCATATAATAAAAAATTTTAATGAAATGAGTATCAAATTAAAATGTATGTATATATATGTATATAGTGTAACCACTTTTATGCTAATAATCTATCTACTGCCTCATGATTGATGTGAGTCAGATCGCCACATATAATGACTGCTAGAACTGCAGTTATAAAGATAACAGGATATGAAAATTACAAACAAGCATAAACATGGTCACTTATACATATTGAACAAATTCCCAAAGACCCAGAATAGAAAAAACATATATATATATCACTGGAGTCCATGACTATAAACCATTTATGACATATTGATAAAAGAATTAATGTCCCATTCAACATTCATTCCGAACGGGACATATGTCTGGAGCTCATATATCCAGAACGTCTCTAAGCGTGAAACGCCACGAGTCATAGCTCCGCCCCTCCATGGAGGGGTGTATTTATCTATGACTGTAAATTTGGTTCCTTTTGGATTTCTCTGATGAAATTCTCGGTAATGCCGGGGGACTGGATGTTTAGTGTCACCTCCTAGTATAAGTGCAATATGTTCACTGACTCTAATAGAGAAAGTGCGGATGGTCCGACCTACATATTGTTTACCGCAGGGACACGTTAGTAAGTAAACAATGTACTTAGTCGCACATGTACAAAATGTTTTTATGGTGTACTGTTTGCCTGTAACCGTTGAAGAGAAATCTGAAATCTTTCTAGTGGTTAAGGTGTTATATTGGCAAACCTTGCATTTCCTGCAAGGGAAGAAACCCACTAAATTGTGAAAAAAGGAACTCTTAACTGGAGGGTTGATAATATTTGGAGCTATTTTCATCTGTAGAGAAGGTACTCCTCTAAAGACCACTTTGGCCTGTTCAGGCAATAATGAACCTAACACTCTATCTCCTCTGAGTATATTCCAATGTTTATTAAAAATACTCTTAATTTGTTTATATTGAGTAGAGTAGTTAGTTAACATTGAGAATTTAAAGCCTGAGTCTTCATGACGTTTAGTTTTAGTTGATACTAATGATTTTCTGTTCAGAGAGAAAACTCTCTGTAGCTCAGAGTCTACATCGATGGAACGATAACCCTTCTCCAGAAACCTAGTCTTAAGGATCTCTGCTTGAGCAAGATAGGTATTATCGTCTGAACAGTTCCGACGGAGTCTGAGAAACTGACTCCGAGGCACCGACCGAAGCCATGATGGATGGTGGCAGCTTTCTATGGGAATATACCCATTCCGGTCTGTCGGTTTAAAATAAGTTTGAAAATGGAATTTCTTATCGACTATTGTTATCTCTAAGTCTAGAAAATGAATCTTAATAGGACTAAATTCATATGTTAGAGAAATGCCTCTATCGTTACTATTTAGAAGGTCAAAAAAAGATTTGAGAGACTCGGGAGTGCCATTCCATAGGAGGAGGATGTCGTCAATGTATCGGGCCCACAGACCCAAGGACAGAACTGTTTGAGCATAGACGACATCCTCCTCCCACTTGGCCATAAAGAGATTCGCTACAGAAGGCGCAAATTTAGCACCCATAGCAACTCCTCTGAGTTGTAAATAATAACGTTGATCAAACCAAAAATAATTATGTTTAGTGGCAAAATCTAGAAGTTCAATTATATAGTCACTTTGGAATGAGGCAAGGGTTTCCTCATTGTCCAAAAAATGTTTCACTGCCTGTATGCCTAAATGATGTGGAATACAAGTGTATAAGGATGCCACGTCGGCAGTGACCATAATACATCCTTCCTGTATTTCTAAAACCTCCAACAAACGAATAGTATCTCCCGTATCTTTGATGTATGATGGAGTTCTTTTAACTAAGGGTTGAAGGTAGAAATCTATGTACCGGCCTATGCGAGAGGTGACTGAGTCAATACCGCTCACAATAGGCCGGCCTGGAGGTTGAGTAGGATGCTTATGTATTTTCGGCAAATAATATATTGTTGGAATTCTGGGTACTTTGAAAAATCTAGCCAATAGACGTGCAATGTGAGTGTCACCGGCGCAAAGAAGTTGTTAACCACTTAATCCCTGGACCATATTGCTGGTCAAAGACCAGGCCACTTTTTGCGATTCGGCAATGCGTCGCTTTAACTGACAATTGCGCGGTAGTGCGACGTGGCTCCCAAACAAAATTGGCGTCCTTTTTTTCCCACAAATAGAGCTTTCTTTTGGTGGTATTTGATCACCTCTGCGGTTTTTAGTTTTTGCGCTATAAACAAAAATAGAGCTTTTGCTACTTTTTGCTATAATAAATATCCCCCAAAAATATATAAAAAAAACATTTTTTTTCCTCAGTTTAGGCCGATACGTATTCTTCTACATATTTTTTGTAAAAAAAAAGCTCAATAAGCGTTTATTGATTGGTTTGCGCAAAAGTTATAGCGTTTACAAAATAAGGGGTAGTTTTATGGCATTTTTATTAATATATATTTTTTTACTAGTAATGGCAGCGATCAGCGATTTTTATCGGTACTGCGACATTATGGCAGACACTTCGGACACTTTTGACACATTTTTGGGACCATTGGCATTTTTATAGCGATCAGTGCTATAAAAATGCATTGATTACTATAAAAATGCCACTGGCAGGGAAGGGGTTAACACTAGGGGGTGAGGAAGGGGTTAAGTATGTTCCCTGGGTGTGTTCTAACTAAAGGGGGGGGGGTGGACTGACTTGGGGAAATGACTGATCGCTGTTCATACATTGTATGAACAGACGTTCAGGCATTTCTTCCCCTAACAGGACCGGGAGCTGTGTGTTTACACACACAGCTCCCGGGTTCTCGTTCTGTAACGAGTGATCGCGGGTGCCCGGCGGTGATCGCGCCCGCCGGACACCCGTGTCGGCCCTATTGGCTGAACGACAAGATGACGTAGATCTACGTGATCTTGCCCAGCAGAGCCAACCTGCCGCCGTATAACTGCGGCGGCTGGTCGGCAAGCAGTTAAAAATATATATACGTGATCTGCTGCGGTACTGTGTGTGCCTTCAAACAAGGAGGTAAAAAATATGTATATCCAAAAAATGCTACTGCGCTGATCCAAAACAAATTTGATTGCAATTAGGAAAAATGCAATTCATGAGATACTATTAGACTGAGTGCTAAATTATGTGCAAATACTGCAAGTAATGTGCTGGATTAACTGCAAAAATGCTAATAAATATACTAGATGGATAAACAATCATAAAAATATATGTGTGTAAAACCTGTGTGTAAATACAAAAGACCATTAGGATATAGATACTATCGAAACACCTTAGATGTGCAATAGTGCTAGGAATTTAAATATGAAACAGCAAACAGTTATCAATATGAAACAGCAAACAGTTATCAATATGGAACAGCAAAGAAAAAATCAATTCACAATGGGTTCCAATAATGAAAAGTCCACTGATGGTGGTGCTCCTTATGTGAATAAATACCCCAAAATATATATAAATAAAATATGAATACTATCAAGATCCCAAAAGGACGTACAATGTGCAAAAAATACTTAAAAATTTCAATATGGAACAGCAAACAATTGTCAATATGAAACAGCAAAGAAAAATCCTCCTTATACTGAATAGTTAAACATAGGTTATTAAAGGTGCAACTGGTTCTTCCACCCGATGAACATGTGCCACCATCACTAGATTGTACACTCACTAGACACCGTACAATAAAAGGCCTCAAAATATTGCTTTTTTGATAGCCACTGAATTTGTCCTCCTCCTAACGGGTTCCTTAATGTCTCAAAAACAAGGGGCTCATCATGGTGTGTATATCAAAAAGATTTGTAATCAATTTAATAAAAACAGTGGTACACTTACAAGAAAAGTGCCTAAGACCAGCACTGAGTCCCCTTGGCAGTGTCGAGCGTTATAGCCGCTCACCAGCGTTCGTTTTTGCTCCTTGAGCAGGTTGCGTTCCACATTTCTATTGCCCTGCGTTTTAACAGCCAGTCTCGACGCGCAACGCACTTCCACTCCGTGTGTATCCTCACAGCTTCTACGCGTTTCGCAGTTACTGCGTCTTCAGGAAAGCTATATTTCCAATAGACGAGATGACTCCTCTGGACAGACTTTTGTGCACAGGCTTAAACAAGTTCTCTTCTGTGCTCGCAAGAATTGGGAACTGGCTAATGCATATGTGCATGCACATATATTTACGCACGCACATGTGTGTGGTGTTGCTCGCATGCACATGTGACAGATGTTGGTGCTAAACGGGCTATTTCAACTCGGCCAGTGCTCAGAATCAGTGCTGCTTATGCTTCAGCCTCCTGTGTATCCTGTATCCTGATTCCAGTTGCTGACCTGGATTGTCTTGATTACTCTCTGAACTTCTGCACCTCAGCTTGTCCCCTAACCTTCGCTTTTGTCTTCTCTATTGGCTCTTGCTTCTCTGATCAGTTCCAGACATGGCTTGTTTCCTGACCACTCTCCTGCCTGTTCCCTGTACCTGATCCATGCTGGCTGTGTATCAGCCGGCCTGCCTGACCCTGCTACTTTGCCTGCTGTCATCGATACCTGCCTACCACCCTGCTGTTCCTGGCTAACCTTCTATCTGCTACCAGCAACTGTCTCAGCTGCTCGCTGCCACTCATGCCATCCTGCCGCAGTCTCTTGTCTACCAGCTGCCTACCAGTTTTCTTGCTTTCTGGAGCCTTCTGGCTAATTCAGCTGCCCAGAGTGGACACCTGACCTGCTGCTAGCAATACTTACAGGCACTCGTGCCACTCTGTACTGTGCATCCTGTCTACACTATCAGGGGCCCAGAGTCAGAGGTGTAAGGCTGCATTCACACCTTAGCACAGCGTTTTGTACCACGATTTGCCGCGACAAAACGCGTTGTTTTTAACCCCGTTTTTTTACATGTCATTGTCGGCTATGCCGAACGCCGAAGCTGCCTGATTACGCACGACAAAAAAGGGTCCGGGACATGTTTGAGCTTCACGCGATCGGCGTTTCGGCGTTCGGCGTGGAGATGTGAATCATCTCCATAGAGATGTTATTTTTCCCCTCCAGCGTATCTGAGCGTCGCGCTTCAGGCGTTTTGTCGCTCAGGTGTGAATGGAGCCTAAGAGTTTAGCGGGAAACCTTCCCCCTCCTCCTTCTCTGATTCAACCTGTAACGGGGAGGTTTCATTTATGATCTCTCCAACCATGACCTGCATTAGAGAGGATTACCCCTTCCGTGGTCTCGCCTGTAGACCATCTGCCACAGGTGTCAACATTTGCTGAAGTCACAATGGCCAACCCACCAAAGGGAACTGTATGGTTACCTTGTACAGACAGTCCACTATTCACATAGTCACATAGTTCTACATATAAAGGACAGTACCGCACCACAAAATCATGTATGAGGTTGGACACCACCCCAGGCTCATGGGTAACCATGCCAAATGCTGTTTTGTTTGTCACGGGTATCAGCGGGTATTCTAGTGTCCCCGTATATACATACCGGGCCAGATTCACGTAGAGCGGCGCATATTTAGTTCATCGTAACGCATGTCATTTGCGTTACGGCGGCTTAATTTTGTGACGTAAGTGCCGTATCCACAGAGTATTTGCGCCCAAATTTGCGCCAGCGTAACGTAAATTCCGAGGCGTAAGGCAGGGTAATTGAAAGTGGGAAGGAAATGGGCGTGCTCCATTGAAATGAGCCGTGACCCCATGCAAATTAAGGGCCGGCCGCACTGAGCATGCGCGCATGAATATGCACCTCTCTGGGCATGCTCAGAACTCGGCCCGGCGCAATAAGTGAGATAGGAAATAGGCCAAGCATACTTAGTGAGATACGCCCTGTGTATAAATAGCCCCAGACAAACGCCCTTTCATTGCAAAAGTACATCCCTGTGTTCCCCTTCCTGAAGTAAGGTGCTTTTGTTCTGTTGTCTGTGGCTGTTTGTTGGTTAGTGCAGTAGTGTTAGAGTAAAGATTTATTGAAGTAGGAGATTGTAGTAGGTGTCTGGTTTTTGCTGTCTGATTTTTGTGTTTGTTTGTTCTGTGTCTTTTTGTGTTTGTTTGTTCTGTGTCTTTTTGTGTCTGTTTGTTCTGTCTGATTTGTGTGTCTGTTTGGTGCTGAGTGCTGTGTGGTGATATGGCACCAAAGAGGAGAAAGCTCAACTTCTCGGTGCATGAGAAGCAAATCCTTGCTAGGGCGATCACCCGATATGGGCGATATTTGCATGGCCCTGAGAGCCGGGACATCCCCCCGGCCAGGAACAAGGTGATCCTTCAGCAGATTACTGATGTGGGGGGGTGATACGGGGACCCCCAGTGGGATCGCAAAGAAGATCAATGATCTGAGGAGCCTGGTCCGTGATAAGCTGGCCAAGATAAATGCCCATGCCAGGGGCACTGGAGGAGGACCACCTTGCACCATCAGGTGGACAGATGAGGAGCGTGCAGTGGCCCAGTGCTTCCACAGCCAGCAAGTGGTGGGCCTGCCTGGCTTTGACTCCGATGAGGCCGTGAGGACAGGTACGTTTTTTTTTTATATCTGGCGAGTAGCATGTGTGGGGGGGAAGTGAATATGTGCCAAGTGTGTGGATCCTCCAACCTGTGTTTGTTTTGTGTCATCCACAGATGGCCAGGAGGTTGCTGGGCCATCAGGCCAGTCTGCTCCATCCCCCGGACAACAGGCTGCTGAAGATCCCCAAGAAAGGCAGGAGTCCCCAGGGCAGGGGAGTGGCCACAACTCACCTCATGAGGAAGTTGAGGGGAGGAGGATGACGGGGGGAGGTTGAGGATGATCGGATGGACCTTGCCAGGGAAATCCTTGGGCTTTTGGATGTGGCTCCCCTTGTGGCTGACAGCAGTCAGGCCTCCATCAGGGGTAGCCCCTCCCACTCCTCCCCCAACAGGGCTCCCCCTCAAGGGTCTCTCTCTCCCTTCCTCCCAGGCCACAAGCCTCATCTGCAGGCAGGAAGGCCTCCCAGAAGACCAGGGGGGTGGTCGAGTTTCTGCCTGCAAATCTGCGGAGGGACCAGGCCCGTCAGACCCAACATCTGGGTCAGGTCACCCGGACTTTGGCCCAGATGGAGGACAGCCTGGGCTCCATAAAAGACTCCCTGAATGATGTAGGCACAAACTCGTTAGCAGTCATAACTTGTTTTTGTGACCTGAAAACCGCCACAGCAGGCGTGGCCCTGGAGGTGAGTGCCCTGACCCAGGCTGTCCACGCCAATACCCAGGCTGTCCAGGCCAGTACGGCAGCCCTCACTGTGGGCCTGAACAGGATAGAAGTGGCCTTGGAGGGCAGGCCAGCAGGTGGACAGCCACCAGGGTAGGCTCCTCCTTCCCCTGCTTCCCCCCCCATGAGTCTCCCCTGAGGGCCCGTGGCCGGCCCAGGCGTAGCTCACGCCGCCGTTAATTTTGGGTGTACTTTTTTTTTTGGAATTCTACTGTGATTATGATTTGTTATATTTGTGTGAATGATGTATGAATGTGGGGGTGACATTCCTGCCGAAAAAAGGGTGTCACCCTCATTTGTGGTGGAGTAGGGATCCCCAGGACCAGGGAGAAGTGATCCCAGGTCCATGTGAATGGTGTATGAATGCACAGTGACATAATTGGAGCCTTGGCGGGGCGTTGCTGCTCCCTAGTACCATGCGGGGTACTTCGGTCTAATCCAATTCGATGAGGATGTGGGGTGTGTGTGCTAGGGACCACAGTGCTGTGCATGCATGCATTCTCATTGTGCCATGTTTAATGTTTGTTTTTACTGTGCAAAGATGCCTTTTGCGAGGCGTCTCCTGGCTGCTGTTCCCTCAGTAGACCGGGTAGAGTTGGTCAGGGGGGGATTGTCTTGTTGGGGGGTCAGGTCATCACGTATGTCAATCTCCAAGCCCCTTCTCACTGCGAAGTTGTGCAGCATGCAACATGCACCGATGATCTGGCACACAAAGTTTGGGGAATACAACAGGGTACCCCCAGACTTATCCAGGCATCGGAAACGGGACTTCAGGAAGCCAAAGGTGCGTTCCACCACTGCACGGGTACGTATGTGTGCAGCATTGTAGTTTTCCCCTCCTGGGGTTTGGGGGTTCCGGAATGGAGTCATGATATGGGGTCCAAGTGCATATGCAGAGTCACCTGGAAGACAAAAGACAGGAGGATGTTAGTCATGCATGTGCCCCTCGTGGTGTCTGCATCATGGGGGGGGACAGTCATACCTGAAACCCATGTCACTCACCAACCAGCCAGCTGTCCCCATACACGTTCTGTTCAAATTCTCTTGGGATGTTGCTTTGACGGTATATGAAGATGTCATGGCTGGATCCTGGGTGTTTGGCACGGACGTGCCATATGAGGTATTGGGCATCGACTATCACCTGTACATTGATTGAATGCCAATGCTTCCGATTGCGGTACATGTGCTCTGTCTCATGGGGGGGCTGTAGTGCCACATGTGTGCAATCAATGGCCCCCACGGTGCGTGGGAATCTGGCAATTTTGTAGAAATATGTCATTGTCTTCATCCGCAGGTCCTCCTGGGTGGGTTTGATGATTTGGTTGGCCATGCGTCTCAGGATTGCAGGGACAACCTGGTGCACACATCTGCTAATGGAGGATTGTGACATCCCAGCCAACAATCCACTTGTGCGCTGAAAAGAGCCAGTGGCAAGAAAATGGAGTGTTGCCACTACCTTGACCAGTGGCTCCAGTGCATGTGAGCAGTGTGTTGGGCTGGTGATGTCATCCTGCAGGGTTGTGGTTAATTCCATGATGGCTACAGGGGGGAATCTGAAGTTGCGATACACCTCAGAAACAGCCATGCCAAACACATCTAGGCGTGTGCGGTATATCCTCTCCTGTGCCCTCCTCCTCCGTTCCCTCCTCCTTCTGCGTTCCTCTAAAGTCACTAGTATAGCTATGAGCATTGATGCCCCTGGCATGTTGGCATACAGATTGTTGTCCTGCAAGTGTGTGTGCTCAGCTCTTCCCTAACAGTGTTGCTTTAGCTGACCTTTACACGGCTGGTGCAAAGTTAAGGCACCTTTTATAAGGTGTCATTTTCCGCCGGGAAACTAGCAGATGCGCACAGGGCGTAGCCTATGCCGCACAAGCGTACTTTTGTGGATCGCCGTATCTCCCTCATTTGCATATTTAACTAGCAAATCAATGGTGTTTCTAGCATATTTTGCGCTCCAAGATGTGCCGGTGTAATTGTTTTACGTCGGACGGAAAAAAAATGGTTTTCAGGCGTATCTCGTTTTGAGGATACGGCGCATAGATACGCGGGGCGCATTTTTGAATTACGCCGCGCATCTCTAGATACGTCGGCATAAGTGCTTTGGGAATCTGGCCCACCATCCGCAAGGTCCTAGCAATGGGACCTATTTAACCAGCTACCCTGGTGAAGACAAATGTTGCCATACTACCTGAATCTAACAATGCTCTGGCGTGGAGTTGGTTTACCTAAATGTCAGACCCAGACTGTCCCTTTGTGAGGCCCACGTGTACAGCACAGAACGTCTGGATGTAGCAAGACATTCTCCATACAACTCCACTCTCCATGGGCTCTTCTTGAAGGGTACATTGAGCCTAGATATGGCCCTAGGAGTGACACCACCAGCTAAGCACATTCTTGTTCCTTCATGCAAGAGCGGAGCTTTGGGAAACTGGGATGGTCACTTCCTGGCTCTCCTGAGTGCTGGTTCCTGGGTTAGTGAGTAGTGTTGCTCACGAATATTCGCATTGCGAATATTCGACTCGAATATAGCATATTCGAGAAATCGCGCTATATTTCGAATTTCGCGGTGAATATTCGCAATTCCGAATATTCGCATTTTTTCAATTTGATTTTTAAAACAGATCACATCCTATCGACGTCTAAAAGCATTGCTGGTATGATTAGAGACCCTGGGCCGAGTAGCTAAGCTGAGGCGATCCTTTTATGTTGCCAAATTGAAAAAAAAAAAATTGCGATTTTTCGCTATTGCGAATGCGAAAATGATTGCGAATTTTCGATAACTGTGGTAGGAGAACTCTGATTGTCTCTGATGCAAAAGGGGGGGGCTTTGTGTATGTGTATGTTATGAATATTTGTATGTTTGATATTATTTTTTTTTGTAAGAAGGAAAAAATTGCGCATACCTTAAAAAAGGGGAGAATACAGCAGCAACTCAAAAATGTTATACAACATAAATTAATACAAGACAGAAAATGGAGTCGCTCTACAAGAATAAAAAATATGTCTAGTGACAAGACATGTGGGCAAATTATAAAATAAGCAA
Organism: Rana temporaria; assembly: GCF_905171775.1. Taxonomy (NCBI): domain Eukaryota; kingdom Metazoa; phylum Chordata; class Amphibia; order Anura; family Ranidae; genus Rana; species Rana temporaria. The sequence continues at coordinate 48,105,083 of NC_053499.1, read as the reverse complement.
GCGCAAATAACTTGTGAAATACACAGTGAAACAAATATATAAAGAAATATAGTCCCAATAATAGAAAAATAATCTTTCATAAAAATGTCTTTGATATGTGAAGTGAAAAAAAGTCCAAAGCATACAGCATGAACGTGTTCAATCTTCAAGGTGTTTGATTGACAAATGGCTGTGACAGATGGATAGAGTAAAGAATCACCACCAATGCAAAACACTTTTTATTTTGTATTGTAAAATATCACGAATATTCTGAGCCAATCAGAGTGCTCCTTCCGCATTTGCCGAATATTCGCAATTATTTTGTATTGTAAAATATCAAGAATATTCTGAGCCAATCAGAGTGCTCCTTCCACATTTGCCGAATATTCGCAATTATTTTGTATTGTAAAATATCAAGAATATTCTGAGCCAATCAGAGTGCTCCTTCCGCATTTGCCGAATATTCGCAATTATTTTGTATTGTAAAATATCACGAATATTCTGAGCCAATCAGAGTGCTCCTACAGCATTTGTCGAAATTGCGCAATAAATATCGCATTCGCATGTTGCGATATTTCGATAAAATATCACGAATATTCTGAGCCAATCAGAGCGCTCCTCCAGCATTTCTCGAAATTGCGCAATAAATATCGCATTCGCATGTTGCGATATTTCGATAAAATATCACGAATATTCTGAGCCAATCAGAGTGCTCCTACCGCAGTTATCAAAAAATCACAATTATTTTCGCATTCGCAATAGCGAAAAATCGCAATCATTTAATTTCGATAAAATATCACGAATATTCGAATTTAGCGAATATATCTCGAATATTCTAATATATATTCGAGATATATCGCGAAATCGAATATGGCATATTCTGCTCAACACTATTAGTGAGTGGTTTAAAGTGGTTCTAATGGCAGATTATTACCTTAATGCATTCTATGCATCCCATGCTGGATCTACATGCACGTTTGCATTTGCACATGAGCGGGGGGAGGGAGAGAGGGATGCTTTTTTATTTACTGTTATTTATTTAAGATACATTTATATGACTCCCTGGTGATAGCTTGGCCAGTGATAGGCACTCTTTATGGAGAGATCAGAGATTAGGTCCCTGATCCCTCCTCTGCCCTCCAAGGCAGCTGATTAAACCTCCTCCCTGGCCAGTACCCACTGGGTGGACAAAGAATTTAAACCGGCACTAAGTTTGGGGAAACAGAACATTTTTCTGGATTTGCCAAACCTCCTGTGAAGCAAACACTGACCAATTAGCTCAAACCCACTGCTAAACACATAGCACAGCAGTCTGAGACTTCAGCGGTCTCTGCATAGTCTGTACATCAACAACACTCCTGCTTACTAAGCAGTGATGTCCATGCACCACAGAATCAGACCACTTCCCTGTGCATTGTGAGGTTTTCAAGCTCTCCAGTAAGCTGTTAGAACTAAGGAATTTTAACCCTTGCTGCAGCACATTAGTTGTGTTCAATAACATAAAAATGTCCTCATTAATTACTAAACATGCAGTCTAACTGCATTTGGGTAAAAATACATAAAACTTCAGCTGGGCTTAAATTTAATAAAAACTATAACCTTACTTTTAGTTATAGTAGATGGTGGTGTAGATGTAGTAGTAGTTCTTGTTATGGTAGTTGCAGTGGTTGTTGTTGTTCCAGTAGTTGTAGATTGTGGTGTAGTTGTAGTGGTTGTTGTTCCAGTAGTTGTAGATTGTGGTGTAGTTGTTGATGATGTAGTTCCAGTAGTTGTAGATCTTGGTGTAGTTCTAGTGGTTGTTGTTCCAGTAGTTGTAGATGGGGGTGTAGTGGTTGATGTTGTTGTTTCAGTAGTTGTAGTGGTTGATGCTGTTCCAGTGGTTGTAGATGGTGATGAAGTGGTTGATGTTGTTGTTGTTCCAGTAGTTGTAGAGAGTGGTGTAGTGGTTGTTGTTGTTCCAGTAGTTGTAGAGAGTGGGGTAGTGGTTTGTCTAGTTGTTCCAGTAGTTGTAGAGATTAGGGTAGTGGTTGATGTTGTTGTTCCAGTAGTTGTAGAGAGTGGGGTAGTGGTTGATGTTGTTGTTCCAGTAGTTGTAGAGAGTGGTGTAGTGGTTGATGTTGTTGTTCCAGTAGTTGTAGAGAGTGGTGTAGTGGTTGATGTTGTTGTTCCAGTAGTTGTAGAGAGTGGGGTAGTGGTTGATGTTGTAGTTCCAGTAGTTGTAGAGAGTGGTGTAGTGGTTGGTGTTGTTGTTCCTGTACTTGTAGAGAGTGGGGTAGTGGTTGGTGTTGTTGTTTCAGTAGTTGTAGATAGTGGGGTAGTGGTTTGTCTAGTTGTTCCAGTAGTTGTAGAGAGTGGGGTAGTGGTTGGTGGTGTTGTTCCAGTAGTTGTAGAGAGTGGTGTAGTGGTTGATGTTGTTGTTCCAGTAGTTGTAGAGAGTGGGGTAGTGGTTGGTCTTGTTGTTCCAGTAGTTGTAGAGAGTGGTGTAGTGGTTGGTGTTGTTGTTCCAGTAGTTGTAGAGAGTGGGGTAGTGGTTTGTCTAGTTGTTCCAGTAGTTGTAGAGATTGGGGTAGTGGTTGATGTTGTTGTTCCAGTAGTTGTAGAGAGTGGTGTAGTGGTTGGTGTTGTTGTTCCAGTAGTTGTAGAGAGTGGTGTAGTGGTTGATGTTGTTGTTCCAGTAGTTGTAGAGAGTGGTGTAGTGGTTGGTGTTGTTGTTCCAGTAGTTGTAGAGAGTGGGGTAGTGGTTTGTCTAGTTGTTCCAGTAGTTGTAGAGATTGGGGTAGTGGTTGATGTTGTTGTTCCAGTAGTTGTAGAGAGTGGTGTAGTGGTTGGTCTTGTTGTTCCAGTAGTTGTAGAGAGTGGTGTAGTGGTTAGTGTTGTTGTTCCAGTAGTTGTAGAGAGTGGGGTAGTGGTTTGTCTAGTTGTTCCAGTAGTTGTAGAGATTGGGGTAGTGGTTGATGTTGTTGTTCCAGTAGTTGTAGATAGTGGTGTAGTGGTTGGTGTTGTTGTTCCAGTAGTTGTAGAGAGTGGTGTAGTGGTTGATGTTGTTGTTCCAGTAGTTGTAGAGAGCGGGGTAGTGGTTGATGTTGTTGTTCCAGTAGTTGTAGAGAGCGGGGTAGTGGTTGATGTTGTTGTTCCAGTAGTTGTAGTGAGTGGTGTAGTGGTTGGTGTTGTTGTTTCAGTTGTTGTAGATGGTGGTGTAGATGTAGTGGTTGATGTTGTTGTTTCTGTGGTTGTAGAGGGTGGTGCAGTTGGGGTTTCTGTTGTTTCAATAGTTGTAGGTAGTGGTGTAATTTCAGTGATTGAAGTTTCTGTTCCTGTAGTTGTAGAGAGTGGTGTAATAGGGGTTTCTGTTGTTCCAATAGTTATAGATGGTGGTGTAGTTGTAGTGACTGATGTTGTTGTTCCAGTAGTTGTAGAGAGTGGGGTAGTGGTTGATATTGTTGTTCCAGTAGTTGTAGAGAGTGGGGTAGTGGTTTGTCTAGTTGTTCCAGTAGTTGTAGAGATTGGGGTAGTGGTTGATGTTGTTGTTCCAGTAGTTGTAGAGAGTGGTGTAGTGGTTGATGATGTTGTTCTAGTAGTTGTAGAGAGTGGGGTAGTGGTTTGTCTAGTTGTTCCAGTAGTTGTAGAGATTGGGGTAGTGGTTGATGTTGTTGTTCCAGTAGTTGTAGAGAGTGGTGTAGTGGTTGATGATGTTGTTCCAGTAGTTGTAGAGAGTGGGGTAGTGGTTTGTCTAGTTGTTTCAGTAGTTGTAGAGATTGGGGTAGTGGTTGATGTTGTTGTTCCAGTAGTTGTAGAGAGTGGTGTAGTGGTTGATGATGTTGTTCCAGTAGTTGTAGAGAGTGGGGTAGTGGTTGATGTTGTTGTTCGAGTAGTTGTAGTGAGTGGTGTAGTGGTTGGTGTTGTTGTTCCAGTAGTTGTAGAGAGTGGGGTAGTGGTTGATGTTGTTGTTCCAGTAGTTGTAGAGAGTGGTGTAGTGGTTGATGATGTTGTTCTAGTAGTTGTAGAGAGTGGGGTAGTGGTTTGTCTAGTTGTTCCAGTAGTTGTAGAGATTGGGGTAGTGGTTGATGTTGTTGTTCCAGTAGTTGTAGAGAGTGGTGTAGTGGTTGATGATGTTGTTCCAGTAGTTGTAGAGAGTGGGGTAGTGGTTTGTCTAGTTGTTCCAGTAGTTGTAGAGATTGGGGTAGTGGTTGATGTTGTTGTTCCAGTAGTTGTAGAGAGTGATGTAGTGGTTGATGATGTTGTTCCAGTAGTTGTAGAGAGTGGGGTAGTGGTTGATGTTGTTGTTCCAGTAGTTGTAGTGAGTGGTGTAGTGGTTGGTGTTGTTGTTCCAGTAGTTGTAGAGAGTGGTGTAGTGGTTGGTGTTGTTGTTCCAGTAGTTGTAGAGAGTGGGGTAGTGGTTGATGTTGTTGTTCCAGTAGTTGTAGAGAGTGGTGTAGTGGTTGGTGTTGTTGTTCCAGTAGTTGTAGAGAGTGGGGTAGTGGTTTGTCTAGTTGTTCCAGTAGTTGTAGAGATTGGGGTAGTGGCTGATGTTGTTGTTCCAGTAGTTGTAGAAAGTGGTGTAGTGGTTGATGATGTTGTTCCAGTAGTTGTAGAGAGTGGTGTAGTGGTTGGTGTTGTTCCAGTAGTTGTATGGGGTGGTGTAGTAGTTGATGTTGTTGTTCCAGTAGTTGTAGAGAGTGGTGTAGTGGTTGATGTTGTTGTTCCAGTAGTTGTAGAGAGTGGTGTAGTGGTTGATGTTGTTGTTCCAGTAGTTGTAGAGAGTGGTGTAGTGGTTGGCGTTGTTGTTCCAGTAGTTGTAGTGAGTGGTGTAGTGGTTGGTGTTGTTGTTCCAGTAGTTGTAGAGAGTGGTGTAGTGGTTGGTGTTGTTGTTCCAGTAGTTGTAGAGAGTGGGGTAGTGGTTGATGTTGTTGTTCCAGTAGTTGTAGAGAGTGGTGTAGTGGTTGATGTTGTTGTTCCAGTAGTTGTAGAGAGTGGTGTAGTGGTTGGTGTTGTTGTTCCAGTAGTTGTAGAGAGTGGGGTAGTGGTTTGTCTAGTTGTTCCAGTAGTTGTAGAGATTGGGGTAGTGGTTGATGTTGTTGTTCCAGTAGTTGTAGAGAGTGGTGTAGTGGTTGGTGTTGTTGTTCCAGTAGTTGTAGAGAGTGGGGTAGTGGTTTGTCTAGTTGTTCCAGTAGTTGTAGAGATTGGGGTAGTGGCTGATGTTGTTGTTCCAGTAGTTGTAGAAAGTGGTGTAGTGGTTGATGATGTTGTTCCAGTAGTTGTAGAGAGTGGTGTAGTGGTTGGTGTTGTTCCAGTAGTTGTATGGGGTGGTGTAGTAGTTGATGTTGTTGTTCCAGTAGTTGTAGAGAGTGGTGTAGTGGTTGATGTTGTTGTTCCAGTAGTTGTAGAGAGTGGTGTAGTGGTTGATGTTGTTGTTCCAGTAGTTGTAGAGAGTGGTGTAGTGGTTGGCGTTGTTGTTCCAGTAGTTGTAGTGAGTGGTGTAGTGGTTGGTGTTGTTGTTCCAGTAGTTGTAGAGAGTGGTGTAGTGGTTGGTGTTGTTGTTCCAGTAGTTGTAGAGAGTGGGGTAGTGGTTGATGTTGTTGTTCCAGTAGTTGTAGAGAGTGGTGTAGTGGTTGATGTTGTTGTTCCAGTAGTTGTAGAGAGTGGTGTAGTGGTTGGTGTTGTTGTTCCAGTAGTTGTAGAGAGTGGGGTAGTGGTTTGTCTAGTTGTTCCAGTAGTTGTAGAGATTGGGGTAGTGGTTGATGTTGTTGTTCCAGTAGTTGTAGAGAGTGGGGTAGTGGTTGATGTTGTTGTTCCAGTAGTTGTAGAGAGTGGTGTAGTGGTTGATGTTGTTGTTCCAGTTGTTGTAGAGAGTGGGGTAGTGGTTGATGTTGTTGTTCCAGTAGTTGTAGAGAGCGGGGTAGTGGTTGATGTTGTTGTTCCAGTAGTTGTAGAGAGCGGGGGGTAAGTGGTTGATGTTGTTGTTCCAGTAGTTGTAGAGAGTGGTGTAGTGGTTGATGTTGTTGTTCCAGTAGTTGTAGAGAGTGGTGTAGTGGTTGGTGTTGTTGTTCCAGTAGTTGTAGAGAGTGGGGTAGTGGTTTGTCTAGTTGTTCCAGTAGTTGTAGAGATTGGGGTAGTGGTTGATGTTGTTGTTCCAGTAGTTGTAGAGAGTGGGGTAGTGGTTGATGTTGTTGTTCCAGTAGTTGTAGAGAGTGGTGTAGTGGTTGATGTTGTTGTTCCAGTTGTTGTAGAGAGTGGGGTAGTGGTTGATGATGTTGTTCCAGTAGTTGTAGAGAGTGGTGTAGTGGTTGGTGTTGTTGTTCCAGTAGTTGTAGAGAGTGGGGTAGTGGTTTGTCTAGTTGTTCCAGTAGTTGTAGAGATTGGGGTAGTGGTTGATGTTGTTATTCCAGTAGTTGTGGAGAGTGGTGTAGTGGTTGATGATGTTGTTCCAGTAGTTGTAGAGAGTGGGGTAGTGGTTGGTCTTGTTGTTCCAGTAGTTGTAGAGAGTGGTGTAGTGGTTAGTGTTGTTGTTCCAGTAGTTGTAGAGAGTGGGGTAGTGGTTTGTCTAGTTGTTCCAGTAGTTGTAGAGATTGGGGTAGTGGTTGATGTTGTTGTTCCAGTAGTTGTAGATAGTGGTGTAGTGGTTGTTGTTGTTGTTCCAGTAGTTGTAGAGAGTGGTGTAGTGGTTGATGTTGTTGTTCCAGTAGTTGTAGAGAGCGGGGTAGTGGTTGATGTTGTTGTTCCAGTAGTTGTAGAGAGCGGGGGGTAAGTGGTTGATGTTGTTGTTCCAGTAGTTGTAGTGAGTGGTGTAGTGGTTGGTGTTGTTGTTTCAGTTGTTGTAGATGGTGGTGTAGTTGTAGTGGTTGATGTTGTTTTTTCTGTGGTTGTAGAGGGTGGTGCAGTTGGGGTTTCTGTTGTTTCAATAGTTGTAGGTAGTGGTGTAATTTCAGTGGTTGAAGTTTCTGTTCCTGTAGTTGTAGAGAGTGGTGTAATAGGGGTTTCTGTTGTTCTAATAGTTATAGATGGTGGTGTAGTTCTAGTGACTGATGTTGTTGTTCCAGTAGTTGTAGAGAGTGGGGTAGTGGTTGATATTGTTGTTCCAGGAGTTGTAGAGAGTGGTGTAGTGGTTGGTGTTGTTCCAGTAGTTGTAGAGAGTGGGGTAGTGGTTTGTCTAGTTGTTCCAGTAGTTGTAGAGATTGGGGTAGTGGTTGATGTTGTTGTTCCAGTAGTTGTAGAGAGTGGGGTAGTGGTTGATGTTGTTGTTCCAGTAGTTGTAGAGAGTGGTGTAGTGGTTGATGTTGTTGTTCCAGTTGTTGTAGAGAGTGGGGTAGTGGTTGATGTTGTTGTTCCAGTAGTTGTAGAGAGCGGGGTAGTGGTTGATGTTGTTGTTCCAGTAGTTGTAGAGAGCGGGGGGTAAGTGGTTGATGTTGTTGTTCCAGTAGTTGTAGAGAGTGGTGTAGTGGTTGATGTTGTTGTTCCAGTAGTTGTAGAGAGTGGTGTAGTGGTTGGTGTTGTTGTTCCAGTAGTTGTAGAGAGTGGGGTAGTGGTTTGTCTAGTTGTTCCAGTAGTTGTAGAGATTGGGGTAGTGGTTGATGTTGTTGTTCCAGTAGTTGTAGAGAGTGGGGTAGTGGTTGATGTTGTTGTTCCAGTAGTTGTAGAGAGTGGTGTAGTGGTTGATGTTGTTGTTCCAGTTGTTGTAGAGAGTGGGGTAGTGGTTGATGATGTTGTTCCAGTAGTTGTAGAGAGTGGTGTAGTGGTTGGTGTTGTTGTTCCAGTAGTTGTAGAGAGTGGGGTAGTGGTTTGTCTAGTTGTTCCAGTAGTTGTAGAGATTGGGGTAGTGGTTGATGTTGTTATTCCAGTAGTTGTGGAGAGTGGTGTAGTGGTTGATGATGTTGTTCCAGTAGTTGTAGAGAGTGGGGTAGTGGTTGGTCTTGTTGTTCCAGTAGTTGTAGAGAGTGGTGTAGTGGTTAGTGTTGTTGTTCCAGTAGTTGTAGAGAGTGGGGTAGTGGTTTGTCTAGTTGTTCCAGTAGTTGTAGAGATTGGGGTAGTGGTTGATGTTGTTGTTCCAGTAGTTGTAGATAGTGGTGTAGTGGTTGGTGTTGTTGTTCCAGTAGTTGTAGAGAGTGGTGTAGTGGTTGATGTTGTTGTTCCAGTAGTTGTAGAGAGCGGGGTAGTGGTTGATGTTGTTGTTCCAGTAGTTGTAGAGAGCGGGGGGTAAGTGGTTGATGTTGTTGTTCCAGTAGTTGTAGTGAGTGGTGTAGTGGTTGGTGTTGTTGTTTCAGTTGTTGTAGATGGTGGTGTAGTTGTAGTGGTTGATGTTGTTGTTTCTGTGGTTGTAGAGGGTGGTGCAGTTGGGGTTTCTGTTGTTTCAATAGTTGTAGGTAGTGGTGTAATTTCAGTGGTTGAAGTTTCTGTTCCTGTAGTTGTAGAGAGTGGTGTAATAGGGGTTTCTGTTGTTCTAATAGTTATAGATGGTGGTGTAGTTCTAGTGACTGATGTTGTTGTTCCAGTAGTTGTAGAGAGTGGGGTAGTGGTTGATATTGTTGTTCCAGGAGTTGTAGAGAGTGGTGTAGTGGTTGGTGTTGTTCCAGTAGTTGTAGAGAGTGGTGTAGTGGTTGGTGTTGTTGTTCCAGTAGTTGTAGAGAGTGGGGTAGTGGTTGATGTTCCAGTAGTTGTAGTGAGTGGTGTAGTGGTTGGTGTTGTTGTTCCAGTAGTTGTAGAGAGTGGTGTAGTGGTTGGTGTTGTTGTTCCAGTAGTTGTAGAGAGTGGGGTAGTGGTTGATGTTGTTGTTCCAGTAGTTGTAGAGAGTGGTGTAGTGGTTGATGATGTTGTTCTAGTAGTTGTAGAGAGTGGGGTAGTGGTTTGTCTAGTTGTTCCAGTAGTTGTAGAGATTGGGGTAGTGGTTGCTGTTGTTGTTCCAGTAGTTGTAGAGAGTGGTGTAGTGGTTGATGATGTTGTTCCAGTAGTTGTAGAGAGTGGGGTAGTGGTTTGTCTAGTTGTTCCAGTAGTTGTAGAGATTGGGGTAGTGGTTGATGTTGTTGTTCCAGTAGTTGTAGAGAGTGGTGTAGTGGTTGATGATGTTGTTCCAGTAGTTGTAGAGAGTGGGGTAGTGGTTGATGTTGTTTTTCCAGTAGTTGTAGTGAGTGGTGTAGTGGTTGGTGTTGTTGTTCCAGTAGTTGTAGAGAGTGGTGTAGTGGTTGGTGTTGTTGTTCCAGTAGTTGTAGAGAGTGGGGTAGTGGTTGATGTTGTTGTTCCAGTAGTTGTAGTGAGTGGTGTAGTGGTTGGTGTTGTTGTTCCAGTAGTTGTAGAGAGTGGTGTAGTGGTTGGTGTTGTTGTTCCAGTAGTTGTAGAGAGTGGGGTAGTGGTTGATGTTGTTGTTTCAGTAGTTGTAGAGAGTGGTGTAGTGGTTGATGATGTTGTTCTAGTAGTTGTAGAGAGTGGGGTAGTGGTTTGTCTAGTTGTTCCAGTAGTTGTAGAGATTGGGGTAGTGGTTGATGTTGTTGTTCCAGTAGTTGTAGAGAGTGGTGTAGTGGTTGATGATGTTGTTCCAGTAGTTGTAGAGAGTGGGGTAGTGGTTGATGTTGTTGTTCCAGTAGTTGTAGTGAGTGGTGTAGTGGTTGGTGTTGTTGTTCCAGTAGTTGTAGAGAGTGGTGTCGTGGTTGGTGTTGTTGTTCCAGTAGTTGTAGAGAGTGGGGTAGTGGTTTGTCTAGTTGTTCCAGTAGTTGTAGAGATTGGGGTAGTGGCTGATGTTGTTGTTCCAGTAGTTGTAGAAAGTGGTGTAGTGGTTGATGATGTTGTTCCAGTAGTTGTAGAGAGTGGTGTAGTGGTTGGTGTTGTTCCAGTAGTTGTATAGGGTGGTGTAGTAGTTGATGTTGTTGTTCCAGTAGTTGTAGAGAGTGGTGTAGTGGTTAATGTTGTTGTTCCAGTAGTTGTAGAGAGTGGTGTAGTGGTTGTTGTTCCAATAGTTGTAGATGGTGTTGAAATTTCAGTGGTTGAAGTTGTTGTTTCAATAGTTGTAGATGGTGGTGTAGTTGTAGTGGTTGATGTTTGTGTTTCTGTGGTTGCAGTGGTCGTAGCTGTAGTTGCTGTTACTGTTGGTGAAAAATCATTTTTTTTAACAGAAACAGAAAGGAAACAGAATACTGGTCAATAACTTATGGAAAGAATACATTTTAGGCCTCATGCACACTGGACGTTAAACTAACGTTATAAAAACTCCAGTAGCTTTGCGGTGAGTTTTTCAACTTTTTTCATCTTGCTTTAGCTTTTTTCAACGTTTTTGCAATAGCATTTTTTTACATTTATTTGCGGTTTTTAGCATTTTTATGTGTTAGGGTTTTTTAGCGTTTTTTTTAAAGAAAAAAAATAAACCTTTTTGTTTCTTTTTCATTGGTTTAAAAATGTTAAAAAACGCTGGTAAACTTAGTTTTTGAGCGTTTTTTGGAGTCCATCGATGTTTATCAGCGTTAGAGCGTTTTTACAGCTGAAAAACGTCTCTCAGAACCCTGTAGTTTATTTTTTTACTGGCCAAAAACGCCACTGCCCAATGGACACATGGACACATAGGACAACATGATGGAGCGTTTAATGACTAGAAAAACACGTCTGCTGCTGTGAAAATGTCAAAAAACATCCAGTGTGCTTGAGGCCTAATGTTGTTTGCTAGTTTTTATTTTAAAACCATATTTAACCCATGGCCTTAAATATTTTTTCAGTTATTTTTTATACATATATATATATATATATATATATATTGGGCCAGATTCACAGAGAGCGGAGTATCTCTGTGCGGGCGTAGTGCATCTCATATGCGCTACGCCGACGTAACATAGAGAGGCAAGTACAGTATTCACAAAGCACTTTTTCCCCCCTTAGTTACGGCGGCGTAGCGTAAATGTAAAACAACGTAAAATACGACGCTGTTCCCGCGCCCATAACTTAACATGACTTACCCCTGCTTTATGAGGGGTAAACTTACGCCGGACGTACTCCTTAAGTAAACGGCGTAGCTTACTGCGACAGGCGCAAGTACGCTTGTGAATCGGCGTATCTAGGTCATTTACATATTCGACGCGTAAATCAACGGAAGCACCCCTAGCGGCCAGCGTAAATATGCAGGAGACTTACGTCGGTCGTAGGAAGCCAAAATTCAGGCATATCTTGTACTGTGAATACGGCACATAGATACGACGGCGCATCCTAGAACTTACGCGGCGTATCAACAGATACGTCGGCGTAAGTTCTCTGTGAATATAGCCCATTGTATTTATCTTATGTGTATAAAGCCCATGTTTTTTCATTTGGAATATTATGCAATATGTAAGTGTGTACCTTGTAAAAGTATGGCTTCTATATTAACCACTTGCCATATAGCAAAATGACGATGGCAAAGTGGTTGCATTGCGGCGATCTTTAGTGCGGCATGTCAGTCTGACACACCACAACTCCAATCTAGGGAAGGAGTCTCTGACAGAGACTCTTTAACACGTGATCAGCTGTGTCCAATCTCGGCTGATCACAATGTAAACAGGAAGAGCCGTTGATTGGCTTTTCCTCACTCGGCTACTCTCCTGACAGGGAGGGGTCTGCGCTGATTGTTTATCAGGGCAGCCCCCCCTCGGATGCCCGCCCAGGACCACCAGGATCCTGCTAGGACCACCAGGTATGCCACCCTAGACCACCAGGGAAATTGCAATCAGTGCTCAGGCAGCTGCCAAACAGTGCCCATAAAAAATGCCTGCCAGTGCCATCAGCAATGTCTATCAGTGAAATCTTTCAGTGCCCATCAATACCCATCAGTGCCACCTATCAGTGCCCAGCAGTGCCGTCTATCAGTGACACCCATAAGTACCCATCAGTGTAGCCTATCAGTGCCCATCAGTGCCGCATATCAGTGTCACCTATCAGTGCCCGTCGTCAGTGCCCATCAGTGCCACCTCATCAGTGCCATCTCATTATTGCCACCTCATTAGTGCCACCTCATCAGTGTCCATCAGTGCAGCTTATCAGTGAAGGAGAAAATGTACTTATTTACAACATTTTATAACAAAAACAAAGAAACCCTTTTTTGGTTCAACATTTTCGGTCTTTTTTTTAATTTGTTTAGCAAAAAATAAAAACCGCAGAGGTAATCAAATTCCACCAAAAGAAATCTCTATTTGTGGGAACAAAATTATAAAAATTTAGGTTGGGTGCAGTGTAGCATGACCGAGCAATTTTCATTTAACCACTTCAGCCCCGGAGGATTTGGCTGCCCATAATCGGCCATTTTTTGAGATTCGACACTGCGGCCCCTTTAACTTTTAAGTTATGCGACGTGTATTCCCACAAATAGAGCTTTCTTTTGGTGGTTTTTATTTTTTGCGCTATAAACAAAAAAAGAGTGACAATTTAGAAAAAAAATGTTTTACTTTTTGCTATAATAAATATCCATAAAAAATATATAATTTTTTTTTTTTTTTCTCAGTTTAGTCCGATATGTATTCTTCTACATACTTTTGTTAAAAAAAATCGCAATAAGCGTATATATTGATTGGTTTGCGCAATATATATTCACGTAGATCGGCGCATCTTTGTGCGGGCGTAGCGCATCTCATATGCGCTACGCACACGTAACTCTGAGAGGCAAGAGCAGTATTCACAAAGCACTCGCTCCCTATGTTGCGCCAGCGTAACGTAAATTGGCCGGCGTAAGCCCGCCTAATTCAAAGTAGGAAGGTAGTGGGAGTGATACATTTAAATTAACCGTGACCCCATGTGAATGAAGGGCCGAATGAACGGCGCATGCGCGCGCATTTTTAGAATCATGTCGCATATACTCCCTAAGATACGACGGCTCAATGCCTACGACGTGAACGTAACCTACGCCCAGCCCCATTCACGTACGACTTACGTAAACGACGTAAAAAACGACGGCTGTTCCCTGGTCCATACCCTAACATGACTTACCCCTGCTTTATGTGGAATAACTTTACGCCGGACGTACGCCTTACGTAAACGGCATAGACTACTGCGACGGGCGTAAGTACGTTCGTGAATCGGCGTATCTAGGTCATTTACATACTCGACGCGTAAATCTATGGAAGCGCCCCTTGCGGCCAGCGTAAATATGCGCCCAAGATACGACGGCGTAGGAGACTTACGTCGGTCGTAGGAAGCCAAAATTAAGGCGTACCTTATTTGCTGAATAAGGCGCATAGATACGACGGCGCATCCGTGGACTTACGCGGCATATCAGTAGATACGTCGATGTAAGTTCTTTATGAATCCGGGCCATAGTGTCTACAAAATAGGGGATTGTTTTATGGCATTTTTATTGTTATTTTTTTATTAGTAATGGCAGTGATCAGCGATTGTTATCATGACTGCGACATTATGGAGGACATATCTGACACTTTTGGTGCTATTTTGGGACCATTGTCATTTATACAGTGATCAGTACTATAAAAATGCACTGATTACTGTGTAAATGACACTGGCAGTGAAGGGGTTAACCAGTAGGGGGTGGGGAAGGGATTACGTTTGTCCTAGGGAGTGATTCTAACTGTGTGGGGGCTGGGCTACATGTGACATGACACTGATCACTGCTCCTGATGACATAGAGCACCAAAAAATGTGCTGAAAAAACTTGGCTTATACTCGAGTATATACGGTATATTGTAATTTTTATCATTTATTTTTTTATACTACTAATGGCAGCGATTAACGACTTATAATGGGACTGTAATATTGCGGTGGATAATCTGGCACTAACTGGCACATGGAGAAACTGACTTACTGCCACTGACATCACCAGGGCCATTATTACAGTGATCAATGCTAAAAATATGCACTGTCACTGTACTAATGACACTGACTGGGAAGGGGTTAACGTCTAGGGTGATCAAGGGGTTAAATATGTGCCTAATTATGTGCAATGTGTGTACAATGTGCTGCTTGTTATTAATGATATCTTAATTTCCCATCCCTGTTCTGCAGGGATGAGAAACTGACACATATCGCTCCCTGTGCACAGAGCTCTGTGTTGAATTTCATCACAGAGCTCTGGGCTATGAATGTACACAGCTGATCAGCACATCCTGGCCATGAATCATTGACCAGGACTTGCTAACAGGCTCCAGCTGTACGTAATGACAGCACAAGCCAGCTTGGGGGAGCGCATGCAGACGCCTTAAACCCGGAAGTAGGCAGTGATGCACCAGTACATTGCTTTGCCTACAGCCGCCGCTCGCCCACAGTAAAACGTGGGCAGGCAGTCATTAAATGGTTAATGTACAAATGATATGCTTATTTGTGACATGAAATATGCTTAAAACATTATTGTGCTGATAATCTATTTTTTGTTTGCATCTTTCTATATACCAGAGTTTGTTTCTTTTGAGGTTTTCTCACCATCTTTTATGTAGTTTTAATTTATGACTTTCTGGCACCAGGATAAATGTTCTGATAATAACAATAATAATAGCATTCCATAATCTAGCATAAATATGTCTATGCATGTATTATTGCTAGTCACACCTATTGCTGATAGCATTCCTGGGTTTATTTAACAATACATTTGTAATGTGCATAACTTTTATTAGTTAGCTACAGTAATCTGAAATTTGGTTGCTATGAGTTACAAATATTTTCACTTGGTCGTTGTCCTATTTCTGCCTTTTTACAAACCCTCCAAAACTAATTTATTTTGCAATGACTATTTCCCATAGCAAAAACACACATGAATTTTCTAACTCACCGGTTGTAGTGGTACAAGGATAAGTTATTTGATCAATTGTCCCATTAATTCCACATATGGCACTGAGACATTGTCCATTGCCAATATATTCAGTGTAGACTGTTTCATTGTACTGATACATCATTCCATTGTATAAACAGAAACAGGCTGTAAAAAAAAGTTTTGACAACATTAGAATAAATATTATTATACACTCAGGGCCAGATTCATGAACAATGGTGCAGATTTGCACCGGCGTGGTGCATCATTTTTAGACTACACCGGTCCAGCGCGGAGAGGCAGTTAGGTGATTCAAGAAACTTTTTTTGTCTACGATGCCCCAGCGGGGCGGATTTTAGACGGTGTAAGGCGGGGTAAGGCCAACTGGGAGTCACCCTATGCTAATGAAGTGCCGACCGTGGCGTAGGGGTCACGCCGGGGCGCATCTTAGACTGCACATGCTCAGTGACATCCAGGGGTAAATGCCCCAATCTGCACATGCTCAGAACTGCGCCCTGGCGTGATCCCTGAGCTACGCCGACCCACTACCAAAGCCCAGTACATGAATCAGCCCAGACTTCCGCCCTGCAGGTGCAAATGTACTGAAGCTTTTTTTTTTCTAAGCTAGGTCGTTTGCATTGTGGTGGGGCAGTTATGGCTGATGAGGAATCCTCAGGTGGGCGGATGACCAATTTCAGCCCAGAGGAGAGGGCTGTAATTATTGAGGGCCTCTCCCAACATGGGGACCGCCTCTATGTGTTGTCCAGCAAGTGTTGTTGCTCAGTTCGTTTGTAACGCTGCTGCTTTAGCTGCTCTCCAGCTGACCTCTGCAAGTTTGGTGCAAAGTTACCCATGCTTTTATGAGGTGTAACTTTGCACCGGAAATTTCAGCTCCGCTCACCGGGAGTAGCCTGCGCCGGTCAAGCTTAAGTTGATGAATCGGCCCAAAAACCTCATTTGCATATTTAAAACACAAAAACCATGGCCGCACCAGATCCGACCAGCGTAAATCTGCGCCAACGCCGCGCCGGCCTGGAAAGGTTACACCGAGGCGATGAAGTCTATTTGGAGGCGTAATCTGGTTCTCTGGGTAAGGCGCAGCGATCCGCCGGCGCAAATCTGCACTTACGCCATGCATCTACCAAAAAAACGGTGTAAGTGCTTCATGAATCTGGCCCTCAATCTTTACTGTTATCCAATGTGTATACCCAACAACATATTGTGCTTATACCCAACATACAACATATTGGGTTTATTACTAAAGGAGATGATGATCTTCACACAATAAACTATTCACTTCAATTATCAGTTCCTGAGAAAAGTAATTTAACAGGAATTTAATTGGCACGTGATCTGATATTTGAAATAAATACTCAGACAATCTATTGTGTGAAGAGAATCAACTCTCAAATTATATGGTGCTATATATTAAAAGGAAAATATACCACAATTTTTTTTTTTATTAAAATTGGCACAAAAATGGGTCATATTTACTGTAGATTTCAATAGTGATATACAGTAAGCTTTTGTGTGATTATTTTATATATATATATATATATATATATATATATATATATATATATATATATATATATATATATATATATATATATATGTTAGGGCTGTTACTGATCAAAATTTTTGTGTTCGATTAATCGATTTTTTTTAATCGATTAATCAACTAATTTCGATTAATTATACCGCACATACAGATCTAACTACTCCTTGCAGACTGATTCCCAGTGCAGCTACCAACCACTGGAAAAATGGATAGCAGGATACAAAAAACACCCAAAGGCAGTGCTCGATGGGAATAGCATTAAAACTTTTATAGTCTTCAAGTAGGTAACAAAATAAATATTGCACTGGAGATAAAATAATTGTAGCTACATAAACTGTAAAAACGGTGCGAGTAATACCAAACGGCAGCAAAAGCAGTCATAAAAACATGTAGCTAAGTATGATACTGGTATAAAAATGTGTACAACAATACCACTGCTGAATCCAGATGAGGAGAGGTTAACATCAGTCCGTTGACATGTAGATGTCCCGTGAGGGGAACTATCACAACTCCCAGTGGATAGAGGAAAGTGACAGAGGGAAGTGTAACAGCCCTTGCGTGTGGCAGATATTAAGGTCCCGCCGGCATGCAGGTATGAAGGCACAGCAAAGGAGTTCTTCAGATGGACACGGCAAGCCCCGCCGGTGTCCATGACGTCACTGGATCTCCGCCGGAACTTCCTGAAGGCCCAGAAGCCGGCGGAGAGGTGAGTACCAATCAAAAGAATTTTGATCAATCAAAAAAATTGAAGATTAATCGATGAATTAATAGTTAATTTCCACAGCCTAATATATATATATATATATATATATATATATATATACACACACACACCGGTATATAGGCACACCACGCAAACCTAGACAATTGTCCACAATCGCCTGTTTAATGAATAAACCCCATATGTGACAATCTAAAGGCTATAGGCAAGTAAAAAATGGCAGATATTGCAGTGATTATACCTGCAGGAGATATAACCTGAAAAACATCCCAGGATAATGCTAATGTGCACGGGGTGATTAGGGCGTGCCCAGGCATGTCAGCACACTCCGTACGCATTCCTATGATATACAGTGCTGTGAAAAAGTATTTGGCCCTTTCCTGATTTTTTATTTGTTTTGCATATTTTTCACACTTAAATGATTCAGATCATTAATAAAAAAAAAAAAATACACAAAGATAACCCAAGTAAATCCAAGATGCAGCTTTTAAATTATTATTTAATTTATTAAGGGAAAAAAGATGTTCAAACCTGCCTGGCTCTATGTAAAAAAGTGAATGCTGAATCATGAATGAACTGTGATTAACCACAATTTTTTTGGAAAAGCTGAGTTAAATTTCACTTGCCACACCCAGGCATGATTACTACCAGACCTTTTTGAATTAAAAAAAAAATCAAAGTGAAGCACGCTAAAAGATCTCAAGAAGCAACACATTATGCCGTGATCTAAAGAAATTCAAGAACAAAGTCATTGACATGTATCAGTCTGGAAAGAATTACAAAGCCATTAATAAGGCTTTGGAACACCAGCGAACCACGGAGAGAGCCATTTCCACTTTTTATGGAAAAAACTTGGAACAGAGGTGAACCTTAACAGGAGTGGCCGGCCAACCAAAATGACTCCAAGAGCACAACGACTCATCCAGGAGGTTATAAAATAACCCAGAACAACACCTAAAGAACTGCAAGCCTCACTTGCCTCAGGTAACATCAGTGTTCATGATTCAACAATAAGAAAGAGTCTGGGTGAAAATACATTGCCATTGCATCAAATGCTCACATATGTGAATGCAATCCCATTTGAATTTTTAGTGGTCACAAACCTGTGAAAAAGTCACCACCATGCAAATACTGTATGTGCACTTGTCAATATGACTTGATTTTATCTTAACAGTTTACTGCAAACAGTTTTTTTCCCCCACCATATAGTATCGACAGGGGAAGAAAGATTTCTGATTATGATTTGTTGTAAATATATAGGGTAAATGTTGCATTGGGAAAAAGTACAGGGAATTTCATTTTTCAAATTATGTATTCCCAATAAAAACCAACAAAATAAAAATATTTGTTTGTTAACCACTTAAGCCCCCGGACCTTTAGGCAGCTAAATGCCCAGGCCAGGTTTTGTGATTCGGCACTGCGTTGCTTTAACAGACAATTGCGCAGTCGTGCGACGTGGCTCCCAAACAAAATCGATGTCCTTTTTTTTCCACAAATAGAGCTTTCTTTTGGTGGTATTTGATCAGCTCTGCGGTTTTTAGTTTTTGAGCTATAAACAAAAATAGAGCCACAATTTTGAAAAAAAAATGCAATATTTTTTACTTTTTGCTATAATAAATATCCCCCAAAAACATATATACATTTTTTTTTCCTCAGTTTAGGCCAATACGTATTCTTCTACCTATTTTTGGTAAAAAAAATCGCAATAAGCGTTTATCGATCGGTTTGCGCAAAATTTATAGCGTTTACAAAATAGGGGATAGTTTTATTGCATTTTTATTATTATTATTTTTTTTTTTACTACTAATGGCGGCGATCAGCGATTTTTTTCGTGACTGCGACATTATGGCGGACACTTCGGACAATTTTGACACATTTTTGTGACCATTGTCATTTTCACAGCAAAAAATGCATTTAAATTGCATTGTTTATTGTGAAAATGACAGTTGCAGTTTGGGAGTTAACTAACAGGGGGCGCTGAAGGAGTTATGTTTCACCTAGTGTGTGTTTACAACTGTAGGGTGGTGTGGCTGTAGGTCTGACGTCATCGATCGTGTCTCCCTATAAAAGGGATCACACGATCGATGCAGCCGCCACAGTGAAGCACGGGGAAGCCGTGTTTACATACGGCTCTCCCCGCTCTTCAGCTCCGGGGAGCGATCGCGAGGGGGCGGCTAGAAACGAATAGCCGCGCCCTCATCCCGGATCGCTCCCTGAGGCTTACCGACCGCCGCATGTACCGGGGGGGGAGTCGATCGGACACCCGACCCGCGGAAAGGCAGCGACGTGCGGGCACGTGGTTCTGCCTGTCCGTGCCATTTTGCCGACGTATATGTACATGCGGCGGTCGTTAAGTGGTTAACAAATTAAAGGATAATTTCACTTTCTTTATCATACACCACAGACACAGAGCCTCTATTCGTTACACAGTGGGTTGTATGGTCACCAGAGGTGATTGGACACTGGCACAACCAATGAAGACAAGTTTCCCTCCATATAACCCCTCCCCTAAGGGAAGTACCTCAGTTTTTTCACCAGTGTCTAAGGTGTTGGCGAGCAGAATGTGCTGAAGGAAGCTCTGCCAAAGAGACCCTATGGGGGTAGAGAGCTACACTGCGGGTCCATCCAAGACGCTTATATTATTATGCCAAAACTGGATGGTATCCCAGTCCTCTCTTCAGAGGACTGGGCTCTGGGGTCCAGCACTTTCCCTCTATACACTAAAAGTCCTGGCCGAGTCTTTTACAAGGCCCAAGGAAGAGGTCTCCTTTAAGTAGGAACCCATATCCCTGAAGGTTGGCACGCAGACCACGCCGTGATGGGGGAAAGTTTGGTTCTACTTGGCAGAAAACCTGTGGCGGGGACAAGGTAAGCCAGGAAATAGTCCTAAGTTTTAAACTTAAGGACCTTACCTATTCCTATTATTCTGGCCGCCACTGGGGGGGAGTAAAGACCTGAGTTTTACTCACCATGCTCCAGAGCAGTGTCAGTTCCCACGGACAGCACACTCCTTCCGCTGCATAAGCTCTGCCATAGATGGGTGCCTTCCTCCTCCTCTCAGGCAGGTATCAGGAGGATCTTCCTTCACACTGGATTACCGCCATTAACCCCTAGGACGCACTGCCTCTGTTGGCTTGACTTCTTCTCATAGTGCATCTTGATGCCATCTCTTCCGAGGTGAAAGAATGCACATGGCGTAAAAGAAAATGTGATTTATCAGACCAGGCCACCTTCTTTCATTGCTCCATTGTCCAGTTCTGATGCTCACATGTAGGGATGAGCCGAACACCCCCGTGTTCGGTTCGCACCAGAACCTTTGAACGGATCTGAGGTTCGTGCGAACGTATCGAACCCTATTGATGTCTATGGGACTCGAACGTTCAAATTCAAAAGTGCTCATTTTAAAGCCCAATAAACAAGTTATTGTCGGAAAACGGGTTTGGGGACCTGGGTCTTGCCCCAGGGAACATGTATCAATGGGAAAAAAACTTTTAAAAACTGTAATTTTTTCTGGAGCAGCGATTTTAATGATGCTTAAAGTGAAAAAAAAAAATCCTTTAAATATCGTACCTGCTGGGTGTCTATAGTAGTACGTGTTTAGAACTGTCCCTGCACAAAATAAGATTACTATAAGAAAAAAGTCATATAAGACTGCTTGAGGCTTTAATGTAATTTTGGTCCCTGCAATATGGATGAAAATCACTGAGAAAAATAGCATGGGTTTCTCCGCCCCCCTCCCCCCAGGTCATTAAAAAGCCCCTTTGGCCCTATATACTTTGAACAGAAGTATACAGGTGGTGCAAACAAGACAGGGACTGTAGGTTTTTTGTTAAGTAGAATCTATTTGTAATTTTCAACTGGTACTTCTTTAAAGTGTAGCTTCAACCATACAATCTTTTTTTAAGCTTTTCTGAAAACATAGAGAAGGGTTATCACCCCTGTAACATTTGTTTTGTTGTCTGTGTGCATATGTTCAGAAGATTGCACCTCACTTTCTGTCCCAATGACAAATTATTTTTTGATTTTTTTTTTTATAATTTTTTGTGAAACAAGGATTGTGATAAAGCATCAGTGGACAGGAGACACCTCTTACAGAAGAGAATTTCCCTTCCTAGGGGTAGATTTCCTCTCACTTCCTGTTGTCTCCTTTCGTTTGCAAGTAGGAGTCGTTTATAAGTTGGATGTTTGAAAGTAGGGGCCTGCCGTATATAACCTCACAGTTAGTCTTGGTGGGCACTGGAACGCCCTGCTGTGAAATATTAGATCAAGAATTGTAATTACACACCCCTGTTGAACAGGGGCAGAAAAATTGGGCCTTAGGCACTGGTGGCGGTGCAAAAAACACTGCAACCCCTCACAGATACTGTAATTGGAGCGCAGCAAAGAGCCACATGCAAAGAATTGCATAAAAAATTGTTATTATATGCCCCTGTTAAACAGGGGCAGAAAATTGGGTCTTAGGCACTGGTGGCGGTGCCCAGAACCAACAATGTTCTTACTAGCTAACAGCAAGATCATTGAGGAGGAAAAGTATATTCAGTCAGCATAACAGGACAGTCACTCAGCATCAGCATAGGCAGTCTCCAAAGGAACTGACATTTCAAGAAAATAATTCAGTTACATCAGCATCAGATGCTTGGTAGCTACATAGTTACATAGTTAGTCAGGTTGAAAAAAGACACAAGTCCATCCAGTTCAACCACAAAAAATAAAAAAACAAAATAAAAAACACAGTAAAATCCTATACACCCAACTCCATACCCACAGTTGATCCAGAGGAAGGCAAAAAACCCCAGCAGAGCATTATCTAATTTGCTACAGCAGGGGAAAAAATTCCTTCCTGATCCCCCGAGAGGCAATCGGATTTACCCTGGATCAACTTTACCTACAAATCTTAGTACTCAGTTATATTCTGTACATTTAGGAAAGAATCCAGGCCTTTCTTAAAGCAATCTACTGAGCTGGCCAGAACCACCTCTGGAGGGAGTCTGTTCCACATTTTCACAGCTCTTACTGTGAAAAAACCTTTCCGTATTTGGAGGTGAAATCTCTTTTCCTCTAGACGTAAAGAGTGCCCCCTTGTCCTGGTGTTGATCCAAGCCTGATTCATTTTTATGAAGGTCAGTCAATCGACGGAGTCGGTGGAGAGGCGCACCCTGTGATCGGTCACAAAGCCTCCAGCAGCACTGAATGTGCGTTCTGAAAGAACGCTGGATGCAGGACAAGCCAGTAGCTCAATTGCATACTGTGCAATCTCTGGCCAGTGATCCATCCTCAAGACCCAGTAAGCCAGAGGATTTTCGGAGGGGAAGGTGTCCAAGTCTGATCTTGCCCCTAGGTACTCCCGCACCATGTAAACCAGATGCTGGCGATGGTTGCTGGAACCGGTCATACCTTGGGGCTGCGGACTAAAAAATTGTCTGAACGCATCGGTCAGATGGCCACCTTCTCACACCACTCCTTCTTTGACTCACCGAAGCCTCAGCAACACGTTGTCGAGGACCAGGATTTGGTAATCCCCCAGGTTCTGGGAACGCGTTGCACAGACCTTTCTGCAAGGCCTCCCGAAGACGTTTCATCTTCTGCTCCCTCTGCGATGGCAAGATAAGCTCCGCAACCTTACTCTTGTAACGTGGATCAAGGAGAGTTGACAGCCAGTAATGATCCCTCTCCTTGATACCATGAATTTGAGGATCCTTACGCAGGATCAGGGAGGCCATGCAGCATAGGTTTGCTGAGGCATTCAGGGCACAGTCCTCTGGGTCACTGAGTACGACAGGATCCGCAGCCACCTCATCCCAGCCACATAAAAGTCCATGGGTTCCTTGGGACTGTAAATGATCCCTTGAAGACTTCTGCTGCTGATGCTGAGTGATAGGCTCCACCTCCATGCTGATGATACAATCTTCCTCCTCCTCCTCCTCGTCTCCTTCCTGTGTGCTAGGCGGGCAAGCAGGACCACTGTCTGGATAAAGGGGGCCTTGAGAGGAAAGGAAGTCCTCCTCTTCCTCCCTCTGTTCTGCCTCAAGGGCCCTGTCCATTATTCCACGTAGCGTGTGCTCCAACATGTGAATAAGAGGGACAGTCTCACTGATGCATGCACTGTCACTGCTCACCATCCTTGTGGCCTCCTCAAATGGTGACAGGACAGTGCATGCATCCCTGATCAAGGCCCACTGGCGTGGGGAAAAAAACCAAGCTCCCCTGACCCAGTTCTGCTGCCATATTGGCACAGGTACTTATTGATGGCCCTCTGCTGCGTGTGCAGCCACTGCAGCATGGCCAATGTAGAGTTCCATCTGGTGGGCATGTCACAGAGTAGGCGGTTCTTGGGCAGGTTGTATTCCCTTTGGAGGTCTGTCAGCCGAGCAGTGGCATTATATGACCTTCGGAAATGCATGCAGACTTTTCTGGCCTGCTTCAGGACATCCTGTAAGCCCGGGTACCTGCCCAAGAACCGCTGCACCACCAAATTCAGAACATGAGCAAACCAGGGCACATGGGTCAGTTGTCCCTGTCGCAGGGTAGAGAGGAGGTTGGTGCCATTGTTGCAAACCACCATTCCTGGCTTAAGCTGGCATGGCGTCAACCACCTCTGAGCCTGCCCCTGCAGAGCTGACAGAACCTCTGGGCCAGTGTGGCTCCTGTCCCCCAAGCACACCAGCTCTAGCACCGCATGGCATCTCTTTGTCTGAATTCCTGCGTAGCCCCTCGTGCGCCTACAGAGTGCGGCTGGTTCTGAGGACACATCAGCACAGGAAGTGGAGGAGAGAGGTGTGTCACAACCGGTAGGAGTGTTTTGGAGGCGTGGTGGCGGAACAACCTCCAACACTACTGTACCTTTCTCTGCGTCCTTCCCAGCTGCCAGCAGAGTCACCCAATGCCCCGTGAAAGAGAGGTAACGTCCCTGTCCATGCCTGCTGGACCATGAGTCAGCGATGATATGCACCTTACCACTGACCGCCCTGTCCAGCGAGGCATGGACATTGCCTTCCACATGGCGGTAGAGAGCCGGAATTGCCTTCCGTTAGAAGAAGAGGCGTTTGGGAACTGAGGTACCGCACATTCCACAAACTCACGGAAGGGGGCAGAATCTACCAACTGAAAAGGCAGCAGTTGAAGTGCTAGCAATTTCGCTAAACTAGCATTCAACCGCTGGGCATGTGGATGGCTAGGAGAGTACTTCTTTCGGCGCTGCAGCAGCTGGGGCAGGGAAATTTGGCTGGTACAATCTGACATCGGTGTACCGATAGTAGATTGCCCGCATGTACTACTAGGTTGTGACACACCTAATTTTACACCTTCAGTCCTATCAGGGCAGGCTTCAGAGAGGACTGAGGGTATAGTGGGGTTGGAAATCCCAGCTGATGAGGGGCAAGGGGAGGTCCGCTTTGTTCCTTGGTGTGGGTCTTTCAGGTATGCTTGCCAACGAACTGCATGGCAGGTCGACATATGTCTGGTCAAGCATGTGGTGCCCAAGCGGGTGATGTTTTGGCCACACGAGATACGCTTCAGAGATATTTTGCAAATAGCAACGGTGCGATCTGATGCATGTCTCAAAAAAGGCCCACACCAAAGAACTTTTGCAGTAACGCTGAGACACAGCAGCGCCCTGCACAGCTGTAGCTCTGCGATGTAATGCATTTGGTGTGCTGCCCTTAAGCTGTGCCCTGGAGGGCATCCTGCCTCTTTGGAGATGTGCCTGTGCCTCCTCCTCCTCTCTCCTATCAGGCACCCACGTAGAGTCAGTGACCTCATCATCCCCTCCCTCCTTATCACTGTCAAAAATCTGGCAGTATGCTGCAGCTGGGGGAACATGACTGCCAGATTGCTGTCCCTCTCGGGCACCCCCTCTCTCTGGGCTCACATTACTGCCTTCCTCTATCTGTGTTCCATCATCGGAGCCTTCAAAACGCTGCGCATCTTCATGCAGCATGTACCCAACACTGTGTTGAAACAGTTCAGGGGAATCCTCAGGAGGACATGGTGGGACTAGGGAAGGAGTAAATGATGCCATTGAGCAGAGGGAAGAGGACGCCTTTGCAGCTAATTTGCCAGACAAAGTACCCTGAGCCTGGGTGAGAGAGGATGAGGACGAGGATGAGGATGGCTTGGTCATCCACTCTACCAATTTGTCTGCATGTTGAGGCTCAACACGGCCAGCTCCCGAAAAGAAGGACGAGCGTGTGCAACGGCCACGTGCTGAAGAGGATGCACCGTGTCCACCACCAGCACTGTTGCCTCCAGATGCAGAGCCTGAATGCCCTTGTGACTCTCTGCCTCTCTTTGTTGTCCTTCCAGACATTATAATGGCCTGCAGAGGACAAAGTCAGTACACACACCTCGTAGCTTTAGGTGCAAACTGCAGAGGACACGTGCAGTATACACCAAGTGGGTTTAGTTGCACTGAGCACACGGGCAATACAACACGTGAGAACACTGCAGCTAGCACAATCACAAAGTAATGGGCAGCACACTAGCACTATGCAACAAGTGGGTTTAGTTGCAAATGAATGAGCATCACACTTGCACTATCCACTAAGTGGGTTTAGTTGCAAATGAATGAGCAGCACACTTGCACTATGCAACAAGTGGGTTTAGTTGCAAATGAATGAGCAGCACACTTGCACTGTGCAACAAGTGGGTTTAGTTGCAAATGAATGAGCAGCACACTTGCACTATCCACCAAGTGGGTTCAGTTGCAAATGAATGAGCAGCACACTTGCACTATGCAACAAGTGGGTTTAGTTGCAAATGAATGAGCAGCACACTTGCACTATCCACCAAGTGGGTTTAGTTGCAAATGAATGAGCAGCACACTTGCACTATGCAACAAGTGGGTTTAGTTGCAAATGAATGAGCAGCACACTTGCACTATCCACCAAGTGGGTTTAGTTGCACTGAGCACACGGGCAATACAACACGTGAGAACACTGCAGCTAGCACAATCAACTGCCTGACAGATTTGGAACAACCAATCTAACTATACTATACAGTGTATAAATATATGTACAACTCCTGGGATGTATATATATATCCTCTACACACTGTAAGTGAGAACACTGCAGCTAGCACAATCAACTGCCTGACAGATTAGTGAGAACCAATCTAACTAAACTATACAGTGTATACATATATGTACAACTCCTGGGATGTATATATATCCTCTACACACTGTAAATTTAACTAGCCTGCCTGCTCTATCTAGCTAGGAAAAAGACAATCTCTCTCTCTGGCTGATCTTTAACCAGCGCTGCAACACACTACACGAGTCCGCCAGCAGGGGGCCTTTTATAGTGTGGGGCGTGTGCTAAAGCCCTAAACCATAATTGGCCAAAGCCACCCTGGTTTTGGCCAATTATGGCTCTCCGTTTTTTGCGCGCTGTGATTGGCCAAGCATGCGGGTCATAGTGCATGCTTGGCCAATCATCAGCGCGCAATGTCGCAGTGAATTATGGGCCGTGACGCGTCATTCAAATTTGGCACGAACGACCCGTTTTGTTTGAATTTCGACGAACAATCGATCAGGCAATGTTCGAGTCGAACATGGGTTCGAGCCGAACGCGAAGCTCATCCCTACTCACATGTCTACTGTATACACTTTTGGCTGTGGACAAGGGTCAGCATGGTACAGATCTGCAGCTATGCAGCCCCATGCTCAGCACATTGTGATGCCTATTTTTTCTGCTTTTAACACAGGAACAACATTTTTACTTGCAGCCTAATATGCGGATGCGGTATGCGGAGTCCCAGTTGTTCGGGGATAACTTTAGCGCATATGTTTGTGAGCTGATTATTAGCTCACGCCCAGAAGCGATTCAGTTTGCATGCGCCGCGCTTTATAAGTTTTTCATTCATTCATTCATACTGACTCTGGCAGTCCGATTATGTGCAAATTGTTTCTTCTGGAACGATTTTCGAGATTGTACAACTTGCCCCATAATTCTCTGTTTTCAGCGGTTATGCGGGCTAGTATTGCTGACTGTGCAGTGGTATCATCTTCCAGGGAAGATATTCTGTCCTCTGCCTGTGTGATTGTCTGGGCTTGTGCTTGCTCTTCCAGGTGGAGCTGCTCTAGCCCCCTGTGCACTGCGGCATCTACAGTGGCAGCCAGAGTGGGTCCCAGCAGGGCGACTACCTCATGGGCAATGCCTGCTGGAGATGCAGGATCAATTGCCTGTATTTCTGGAGTGGAGAAAACCTCTTAAGGGGGTGAGCAGGAGTGTCAGGACGCCCACTAACACACAGCTCCTTTCTCTATCTGCAAAGTAGAGAGTGTCCTGACCCTCCTGCTCGCCCCTCCCGCCTCAAGAGGCTTTCTCCACACCAGGGAGAAAGCTTCACATTACTGTGTGTAGTTACAGACAGAAGAACAGGAAGTGAAGATTTCTCAGAAGAAATAAGGACATTTAAAAGCAAAATCGAAGGATGAGGTAAGTGAAGGTAAAGGAAGCTATTTAGGGAAAAAATGTTTTACCTTCACAACCCCTTTAAGGGCCGATGGCTGCAGCTGAGTTGAGTGTCTCTGACACTTGTCTCACACACAGCCCATCAAAATTCACCGCCCTCCCAGCAACGGGAACAATGCATTTCATACAACTGCCCCTCCTCCTCCTCTCTCCCTCTGTGTCTGCCCGGCCCGCCCACGCCTATCCCGACCTACAGCTGTGAAGGAGAGAGAGAGGAGAGGGGGGATGTGCGTGGGAGATATGAAGAACAGTTGTGTGAACTTCCAGCCTCGTCCCTGAATGAGTGAGCACTGCATTTTTCATTACACATTGATCACTGAACTGTCCCTTTCTCTCCCCTATCTGTCTCTCTCCCCTGCTCTGTTATTCCAAGATCCAGTTAGCACCAAGCCACTTATGCTGCCCATATATTGATCGCTTTTTTTTCGTTTGATCATTACACTGGAAAAAAAAATATGATCCAATTTCCCCATCTACACATTCCAGGTGGATGGGGGAATCCTCCAACAGTGGACCAGTGGGCGAACAACCAGGGTTGCTGTCCTGGCACTGCTATTGACATCACTGGTCTCTGTCTCCATGGCAGCAGCAGCGCATTAGAACCCAGTGCTGGCTACTTGGCGCATCATGTATGCAGTCTCTGATCATCTCCTGTACTATGTCTGCAGTCTCTGATCATCTCCTGTATCATTTCCGCAGTCTCTGATCATCTCCTGTATCATGCTTGCAGTCTCTGATCATCTCCTGTATCATGTCTGCTGTCTCTGATCATCTCCTGTATCATTTCTGCAGTATCTGATCACCTCCTGTATCATGTCTGCAGTCTCTGATCATCTCCTGTATCATTTCCGCAGTCTCTGATCATCTCCTGTACTATGTCTGCAGTCTCTGATCATCGCCTGTATCATGTCTGCAGTCTCTGATCATCGCCTGTATCATGTCTGCAGTCTCTGATCATCTCCTGTATCATGTCTGCAGTCTCTGATCATCTCCTGTATCATGTACAAAGTCTCTGAGGGAGGTGTGTGTGGCACAGAGAGGATGAGACTCCTCTGACCCCATCCCTGGAGAGGAGAGTAGAGGATATCATTGATCCCACACCACCGGATGTTTACTTACCATAACCCCGGAACTTGTTTGTGGATTATATCCGCATCACCCATTTGGGAATTGCGGATGTGACATCTGTGACCGGTCGTACCTGGAAGGATTCCCTAATGCTTCAGTGAGGACCATCACTCTGCTGAGCCTGTTCTGACCCCCTGAAAAGGGCGGTCACTGGCTAGTCGGTAAGCCTTAATTTCTCCTCCTGGTGGCGGGTCTCTCCACGCATAGGATTCCGTTTATTTGTCTTTTATCACTGGAGGTCTACACAAGCTGATTGAACTTTTATTTTCTCCATCAGGGGATATTCATTTTGATTTATATTTATGAACTCACTAATCACAACCCATTTATTACTTTTCTTTATACTTTTTTCACTATATATTTACACATTGAACTATATGGTTGCATATGGTTCATCATCCAGTGCTACACTTTTATTGTATATATTTTGTTGTACCTTATATCAAGGTTGTGGTGTTTAGCAGCAGGATATCTATCAAGGATACATTTATTCATTTATCAATTTTTCTTGCACCAAGCGCAAATTTTTATTTTTATAACCATTCCCATAGACACTCCTAAACCTTGTGGGCAGCCTTCCCAAAAGAGTTGAAGCTGTTATAGTTGTGAAAGGTGTGCACTAAAATCAGTGCTGATGGCTCTCAAACATAAACTTAGTACCAAAAAAAGTGTAAAAATAAGTCCATTTATTGATGGGTCCAATCCAAACATAAAAAATAATAATACTACTGTAGTTTATGTAGTGAATGCAAATAGATTGGGTAAATAGGATAGACTACAATATACAGTCAGCAATGATATCATCCAAAAACCATAGAGCACAAAGGGTTAAGATTTTGGGACTCAGAGAGCAGTTCCTCTGATGGAAGGAAAACACAAAGGCCTAGATTCACGTACCCCGGCGTAAGTGTGGGCGGGCGTAGCGTATCGTATTTACGCTATGCCGCCGCAACTTAGAGAGGCAAGTGCTGTATTCACAAAGCACCTGCATCCTAAGCTACGGCGGCGTAGCGTAAATGTGCCGGCGTAAGCGCGCCTAATTCAAATTGGGAAGAGGTGGGCGTGTTTTATGCAAATAAAGCATGACCCCATGTAAATGACGTTTTGAACATACGGCGCATGCGCCGTCCATGGACGTATCCCAGTGCGCATGCGTGGGATAGAATGCCTAAGATACGTCGAACACTGCCTACGACGTGAACGTAACTTACACACAGCCCTATTCGCGTACGACTTACGCAAACAGCGTAAAAAGATACGCTTGTTCCGACGTCCATACGTTGCATGGGCTACGCCACCTAGAGACCTGCTTTATCTTTACACCGGCGTATGTCTTACGTAAACGGCGTAACTAATTGCGACGGGCGTACGTACGTTTGTGAATCGGCGTATATTGCTCATTTGCATATTCGACACGGAAAACAATGGAAGCACCACCTAGCGGCCAGCGTAAATATGCACCCTAGGATACGACAGCGTAGGAGACTTATGCCGCTCGTATCTTAGCCAAATTTAAGCATATCTGGTTTCCAGAATACGCTTAAATATACGACGGCGCAGATTAGGACTTACGACGGCGTATCTACTGATACACCGACGTAAGTCTCTGAGAATCTGGCCCACAGTACCTTAGGGCTTCTAATCCCTAGCTGTCAGCCATCGGTGGTAGAGAGGAAGATGAAGGAATCCTCAGGCGCAAACAGCGTTGGCCGGGACTTATAGCACGGCTTAGGGCTTCTGTTCCTTGGCTGCCTGTTTGGATTGGACCCATCAATAAATGGACTTATTTTTACATTTTTTTGGTACTAAGTTTATGTTTGAGAGTCATGAGCGCTGATTTTAGTGCTTTCCTGTGTTTAATTGGTACTTCCGTGTACGATTTCTTCTTGCAGCTCTGGACTCTCCTATATACACTCTCCAAGGAGATATTGGTGACCTCCTGAAGTATTAATTATTTTCGTTTATACTACCATTGTTTAGCGCCAGTGTTCTTGTTGTTTTCTCAGTTGTGAAAGGTGTGCCAACTCAATATTGAACTCTACAGACTAAGAGCCAGATTCAGGTAGGGAGTGCGTATTTGTGTATCCTATTTACGCTATGCTTCCGCAACTTTGACAGGCAAGTGCAGTATTCACAAAGCACTTGCTCCGTAAGTTGCGGTGGCGTAGCGTAAATAGGCCGGCGTAAGCCCGCCAAATTTAAATGTGGAAGATGTGGGCGTGTTTTATGTAAATGTATTGTGACCCCACATAAATGACGCTTTTTCCGAACGGCGCATGCACCGTCCGTGAAAGTATCCCAGTGCGCATGCTCCAAATGACGCCGCAAAGACTCATTGATTTCGACGTGAAAGTAACTTACGCCCAGCCCCATTCACGGACGACTTACGCAAACGACGTAAAACGTGAAAAATTTGATGCGGTCCCGACGTCCATATCTAAAATTGGCTGCGCCTTCTATAGCAGGGGTAACTATACGCCGGAAAAAGCCTAACGTAAACGACGTAAAAAAATGCGCCGGGCAAACGTACGTTTCGGAATCGGCATATCTACCTCATTTGCATATTCGACGCGTAAATATACGGAAGCGCCACCTAGCGGCCAGCGTAAAATTGCAACTAAGATACAACGGCGTAAGTCTCTTACGGATCTTAGTCAAATCTATGCGTAACTGATTCTAAGAATCAGGCGCATAGATACGACGCCGCACACTCAGAGATACGACAGCGTATATGGAGATACGCCATCGTATCTCCTACCTGAATCTGGCCCTAAGACTTGGATGCCTTTAAAGTTCATGTGCATGTAAAGGCAGGCATCCCAATACTTTTGGTAATATAGTGTGTGTGTGTATATAATATATATTTTAAATATATTATATACTATATTTTAGGGCATGGTAGCCCATGCAGGGGTTCTTCTCCATCAAATACACAGAACAGAAAATGCTAGCCCACCTGGCTTTCTGTAGCAGTATGCTGAAAAACACACAAATAACTTCAGGTATAGAACAGGACTCTCTGAAAACATGTGGTGTGGCTGTTTCAAGATGCACAATAAGGCCCCTTTCACACTGAGGCATATTTCAGGCGTTTTAGCGCTAAAAATAGTGCATAAATAATGGCTTTCTCAATGTGAAAGCCAGAGGGCTATATATATATATAGTTTTTTCGACGTGAGCGTAACTTGCGACGCGCGTGTTTCTGAATCGGCGTACGCAAACGACGTAAGAAAATTTAAAAGCGACGCGGGAACGACGGCTATACTTAACATTGGCTGCGCCTCATAGAAGCAGGGGTAAGTATACGCCGGGAAAGCCGCTACGGAAACGTCATAACAACACTGCGTCGGGTCCACGTACGTTCGTGAATTTGCGTATCTCGCTGATTTACATATTATTCAACGTAAATCAGCGGGAACGCCCCCGGCGCCATTTTCAAATTGAAAATAAGATCCGACAGTGTAACACAGTGTAACACTGTCAGATCTTAGCCATATCTATGCGTACCTGATTCTATGAATCAGGCGCATAGATAGGACCAGTTTAAGTCAGAGATACGATGGTGTATCTCCTGATACACCATCGTATCTCTTTGTCAATCTGGCCCATTGAGTTCAATAATTGTTTTTTCAGTTTTCATACATGGTATTAGGAACTAGGGTAAAAAAATATCTCTGCAACACATACACATTTCCTATTGATGTATCTCCATGCACAGAAAAGAAGCACAGAAATACCTAACTTCTTAATTAAAGCGGAGGTTCACCCTAAAACAATTATATACCATTCCAACCAGCATACTGCCGACATGTACAGTACTGTATGCTTTTCTTTTTCCCGCTGTACATACCATTTTATACTTCTTTTTCTTTTCAGACTCCCGCGGGAAATAGGCGTTCCTATGAAGAGGCGCATCACGCGTTTCCGAAAATAGCCGGACTGGGACTCGGCTCTATACGGCACCTGCGCACAGACTAGGAGCTGACTGCGCAGGCGCTGTATATAGCCGAGACCCAGTTCGGATATTTTCGGAACGTGTGACGCGCCTTCATCTATGCCTCTTCATAGGAACCTACAGCGAAAAAAAAAAAACACAGCATACTATATACATGTCGGTATATAATTGTTTTGGGGTGAACCTCCGCTTTAAGCCGACAACACTGTGCCTCAGGTGAACTTAAAGTGGAGGTTCACTTGGAAATGTTATTTTTTAACATTAGATTCATGCTCATTTTGTCTAGGGGAATCGGCTATTTTTTTTTAAAATCAAAGCTGTACTTACCGTTTTAGAGAGCGATCTTCTCCGCCGCTTCCGGGTATGGGCTGCGGGACTGGGTGTTCCTATTTGATTGACAGTCTTCCGACAGTCGCATCCATCGCGTCACGATTTTCCGAAAGTAGCCGAACGTCGGTGCGCAGGCGCCGTATAGAGCCGCACCGACGTTCGGCTTCTTTCGGCTACTCGTGACGCGATGGATGCGACCGTCGGAAGCCTGTCGGAAGACTGTCAATCAAGAAGGAACGCCCAGTCCCGAAGACCATACCTGGAAGCGGCGGAGAAGATCGCTCTCTAAAACGGTAAGTAGAGCTTCAATTTTAAAAAAACTAGCCGATTCCCCTAGACAAAATGAGCATGAATCTAAGGTTAAAAACATTTTTTAGGGTGAACTCCCGCTTTAAATCCCCAAACACTGCAATTTTGCTGCACAACAGAATCATGTGACAAAACGATTTATTTAAAAATCGCATAGAGCTTGTCGTTAAAAAAGGAGCAGGAGCGAATGTACTGTCCTATGAGCAACACGAGGAAGCATGTGTAAATCGGACTTTAAAAATCACAAATAGAAACACTTTTTCCCACTACGCGAGATCTGAACGGAGCCTTACTGCATATCCTTGTCTAAATAAATGCCACAAACATTTGTTAAAGTATCTATACTAACTACATTTTTGTGAATTTTACTTCAAATAAATCAACTGTTATTTATGTTGAAGCTTACCAGATAAATTATAGGTGCAAACGAAATTTGTATCTTGGCATTCACTGCAAAATAAACATAAATTTGTAATTGTTTGAAAATGTATGGCCAAAAAAATTGTAAAACAAAACAGAAAAATATTTCTTATGGCTCACCAAATTACACAGGGGTCACAAGAGGGTATTTGATCTCCGGGATTATAGTATTTCCCTGTGTTGTCGTAGCATCCACATACATCTACACATTTCATACTAACTTCCTCAAAAAACGGTTTCTCAGGTGGACATACTGGATAACAACCTAAGGAGAAGTACAAGACAATATTTCATGCTTATCAATCCTGATCTGTATTTCTGGTAGCAGCCATATATCATAATTCACATGAATACAGGTAAAGTAAAATATCATTAGAAATTAATTATTTTTACATGGAATTTTTATAGAGACCGCAGTGATTTCATAGCTATATAAATATTACACTTCTGTTGATGCCTTGCTAAAGAAATTGACCGAGTAGTTAAAGCTGGACTGTGGAAATGTAACGATACCCACAAGGAATGTGACTCCACTTTGTATGGAACAAATGCCTTAGGTACTACCCTGTAAATTTGGCCGGGGTATGGCAAATGAGGGTATAGACTAAAAGGGGATAACCTTTTGATCTTTTAAGCAACTAAATGTTTTCTATATTACTTTTTTTCTGTTACTCTGTTACCTGTTTTGATAAGTGATGGGCAAAGAAATTTAAATAAATAAAAAGTAATAATGAAAAAAAAAAAGGAATGTTTGTTCAATTTCCTTATCCTTAGTGGAATCAAATGTACATATTTTTTTTGACCAAAGTGATGAGAAAATTTGAAGGAGCAGGACAGAAATTTTTCCTGAAACAAACACATTTCTATCTGTATGCGCTTTTCATTCCAAAAAAAAAAGAAAGTAAAAAATAATGTTTTTTCTTAATTGTCTTTTTCTGTTTATAGAGCAAAAAATAAAAATGCAGTGGTGATCAAATACCACAAAAAGAAAGCTCTATTTGTGGGGAAAAAAATTATATAAATTTTATTTGGGTACAGTGTTGCATGACAACACAATTGTGAGTTAGGCTTCTTTCACACTATGGATTGTATGTCCGTTTTATAATATCCGTATTACACCTATTAACGGACGTTTATTAACGGATTTAATAACGGATACATACGGATAAATATTTTACCATTCTTCCTTTATTGAAAACGGATAATGTTTATCCGTATATATCCGTATACATCCGTTATATCATTCCTTTCTAACGTCCGTTAATAAAAGCCATTTCACCCTTTCTTAAAAGTCCAGCTTCAGAAGTCTTTACTGAGCATGCTCAGTAAAATTAACGTCCGTTAACATAACTGACATTTACGGAGACATTTACTAACGTCCGTGCGCCATAGACTTCAATGTTAAAATATAACGGACGTTAATATATCCGTTACTTGCAACGGAAAAAAAATTAGTGCAAGACCCGTCACATATTCCGTTATAACTAACGTCCGTACGTTATAACGGACTATTACGGATCTTTACGGAACATAAAAAAATCCCATAGACTTTAATAATATTTTATAAAGGACGTATAACTTCCGTTTTTTAACATTATCTGACGGATTTTAATACGGATTATTAAAACGGATTTATTTTGTAGTGTGAAAAGGGCCTTACAATAACACAGTACCATATTACAAAAAATGGCCTGGTCATGAAGGGGGGGGGGTAAATCTTCCAGAGATCAAGTGGCCAATATTCATTATATTGATTATTTACTTTTAAACATTTGAGTGAACATGTAAATTTACCTTCCACTTTGACTTCATCAGATGAACAAACTCCTGATGGGTTCCTACAGGATTTCATGCAGTGGGGTCCACAGGGTCTATAATGCCACTGACACTCATCTTCATGCTCATTGTAATATTCACAGAATGCAGCTGTAATGATAGAGAACATGTATATACGCTAACTGTATATGAAACATCTAATGCCCCATACACATGATCGGTTTTTCCGTCGGAATTCCGCTTAAGCTGTCTTGCATAAACACGGACACACCAAATTACGACCGCCCAAAACACGGTGACGTACAACACTATGACGAGCCTAGAAAAATTAAGTACAATGCTTCCGAGCATGCATGTTTTTTTCTCCGTCGGAGTTCCATACAGACGAACAGAATTTCAAATTCCGTCGGAATTTCCGATGGAAAAAGTCCAATGGGGCATACACACGGTCGTAATATCCGATGAAAAAATTCTGTCTGACTTTTTTAATCGGAAATTCTGATCATGTGTATGAGGCAATAGGTAATTAATAATATGATTTCAATGCCTAGAGAATAAAACATGAAGTAAGGTAATTATTTGCTGTATTATTTTGTGGACTTGCAACCTCCATGTTGCTTTCCTGCTGCTGTGTCATTAGCAACTGCAGCCAACCAGTGATTCTGGAAGGAACTGAGCAACTTCTGCGAATGTGTGTGTAGTTTTGGAAGATCAGGGTCATTGTTCTCCTGCTCCTGTTGGGACCTGTTCATCGCTAAGAAATAGTGGTAGTATGTTACACATTGCACAGCACACCAAGAGAGTACTAAATACTTTCCAACACAGGTCAGGAATCCATGAATCAAAGTTGCTTCTGAGGAAACTTGGTTGTGAGAAAATGCATAGGAAAGAGTTAGTGAGATAATTACATTCTGGTTAGAATGCATTTCATTCACAGAAGAATGAGGGAATATGAGGACTGGGTGAAGTATCTAATGCTGGGACACATTAGATACTTATTTTATTGTCTTTTGTTATTAAAATTTGACTACCCTATTGTCAACTTTGGTCTTATATGCACTTACCTACCCAGAATTTGTAGATTGAAAAAAGATTTAATTACCTTAATCTATTTTTAATTTTTTTGTTTTGTTTTGCTGACTTTACTCTTACAAGTCATGGTTCATCTTTAAGCGAAAGATGAAAATCGTTGCACTGATCACTTTAAATTTAGAATTGATTGTTGCTATGGACAATGGATGCACAATTTTTCATTTATGATAAATGTGTGTTATTTGACTATTAACACTTTTTGCACTTTATTATACAGCTATATTGTCACATTTTTTTAAATAATTTATTGGATTTTTAAATGTTTATATATTATTTACAATTTATTAATTACAGTGGAACCTTGGATTACGCGCATAATCCGTTCCAGGAGAATACTCGTAAACCAAAGTACTCGCATATCAAAAGCGAGTTTCCCCATTGAAGTCAATGGAAACTAAAATAATTAGTTCAGCATTGACTTCAATGACATGCAATACCGCATGCGGCCAGAGGTGGGTTGGGTGCCGGAGAGCCTCGGAAATGTCCGGAAAGGCCCAAGGACAGCTCGGCTGAACTCAGCAAACCTCAGAAAGGCTCAGGAATGGAGAATTTCTGTGTCTTTCCGAGCATTTCCAAACGGCGCCGCTCGGCTGTGATCGGCGCCGCTCGACTTCGGGGCGCCCCCCACCTCAGGCCAAACGCGCTACTGCACACTGCTTTGACCTGAATCCTGCTCGTTTTGCGAGACAACACTCGCAAACCGAGTTAGTATTTTTTCAAATACAGTTCTCGTATTGCGAAACGCTCGTCAACCACGTTACTCGCAATTCGAGGTTCCACTATATTATTATTGAGTTGTTAGTGTCACTTTTCAGCACTCTGCACTATTTATATAGCTTTAAATTAGTCTATTTTATATACTGTAAATACAGCACAATACGCTTTTAAATGTGTTGCTTAGGTATATAGCATGGAGTATTGTGTAATAAGCTGGGTAAACAGTTCGTTTTTTTTTTTTTCATTTGATCAGCGGGCAGAATGAAAAAATAGTAAAAGATTCCTGCATCCACACAAGCGACATGGATGCAGTAACCTCCCCACTGTGCTATTGTATTCAGAGAGCAGGGACTCCACTGTCAGAATGCCCTGGTCAGCATTGCAGCTGATTGGCTACAGTTGTTGATTGATGATGTTTTTAGAATAGGGCTGTTCGACAAATGATCGGTTTCTGTTGGGGAGGGCCACACACAGATCAATTTTCTTTTCAATTTCCTTTAGATTTACCTTCAACTGTGTAGTACTAGGGCCTGCCTGATTGCATACAAATTGAAAGTGTTTAGATTTGACCTCATATTATATGTGTAGTGCCTGGTTACTTCCAAGTACCGGTGCTATTGAAATTTAGAGGGTGATCAAAGTATTAGTAAACTCTGATCCAAATTGTTATATTTAAAACAGGGTCTCTGTCTCAGCTTGGCTGTGGGCTCATTCTGTCATTGCTAGGGCGATGTTCCACCCCAGGACAATAGGTGTCAGCAGTGGGGTCGAGACTTGGGTGCTTTTTCTCAGCAGCCAATCAGGAGGGAGTTTCCTCGCTGGGCATGCTGGGAGATGGCATTTATGGGACAGATGCCATTGAGTCTGGGTTCTTCTTTGTCCAGTGTGGCACCCACCTTTAGGGTGGCCACATCACAGCGCCCCGGCGTTATGGCCTACCTGGCCGGGGCGTGCGTGCCACGCGGTGTTCCTGGTTCCGGGACCATGTTGGTCCGGAACATTTGAACAGCGGCAGGGGACCCAGTGATCGACTGGGTTCCCATTTTCTGAAGATCCCAAGCGGTATAGCTGTACGGTGGGGAGTCCATCTGCGGAGAGCCAGTGAGAGGCTGGCGATTCAAAAGGATTTCGACAAACCATCGGGGATAAAGGTAGCTGGACACTGAAGGATTGATCACCTGTCAGTCGGTACCTGGGCGACAATAAGAAGGAGATCCAGGTGTAATTCTTCAAGGAGGATTGCCTCCGTAATTGCAATCAGTGGGGGCCTGTGGCAGAGGTTTCTTTCTGAGTCCATACCAGGAGGGTCTGTGGCAGAGACTTTTTCTCAAGTTAAAGGTTTGAGTGATACTCCAGCTGCCAGGTCAGTGAGAGAGGCCTATCCGGGTATGCTAAACCCACTCCAGCAGGAGTGGTGCAGAATGTGTTACATACAGCAAAAGACACCTGTTGCGGACATTCCTTTACTACTGCTATATGCACCATACACCCCTAGGAATTTGGAGAGCCACAAGGTAAATGTGCCACCCAAAACAAACCATCAGCTCCTCCGGGGGTAGTGCTACATATGATTTTGGGAAATCTTTAGACAAAAATTGTACAATGTATGGCCAGCCTTAGTCTGATCCCTGCTGCACTGGCCAAATTTTGATCTGTGTGTACCCAGCTTTACAGGTAAATCAAATGGAAACATTCAGTAAGATCTATTTAAAGATACTTAGGGGCAGATCCACAAAGCGAGTACGCCGGCGTATCTACTGATACGCCGGCGTACTTTCAAATTTCCTGCTTCATATCTTTGTTTTGAATCCTCAAAACAAGATACAACGGCATCTGGGTTAGATCCGACAGGCGTACATCTTTGTACGCCTTCGGATCTAAGATGCAATTCTTCGGCGTCCGCTGGGTGGCGTTCCCGTCGTAATCCGCGTCGAGTATGCAAATTAGCAATTTCCGACGATCCACGAACATACGAGCGGCCGTCGCATTCTTTTACGTCGTCTCTAGTCGGCTTTTTCCGGCGTATAGTTAAAACTGCTGTTTGGTGGCGTATAGTTAAACCTGCTATGTTAAGTATGGCCGTCGGTTCCGCGTTTAATTTGAATTTTTTTTTTTCGTTTGCGTATGTCGTCCGTGAATCGGGATGGACGTAATTTACGTCCACGTCAAAACAATGACGTCCTTGCGACGTCATTTAGCACAATGCACGGCGGGGAAATTTAGGGACGGCGCATGCGCAGTTCGTTCGGCGCGGGGACGCGCTTCATTTAAATGAAACACGCCCCCCTACTCGCCGATTTGAATTAAGCGCCGTTACGCCGCGATAGATACACTACGCCGCCGTAACTTACGGCACAAATTCTTCCAGGATTTAAACCCCAAAAAGTAAGTTACGGCGGCGTAGCGTATCTCAGATACGCTGCGCTGGGGCAGATCTTTGTGGATCTGCTCCTTAGAGGGTACCTTGGGGGAATTTCTCCCACTGCTGCAGTAATAAAGCGTATGCCTAACCAAAATGTTTTTCTCAGTTTGGAGCAGAGTGAAGAAGGTTTAGAGCTTTTATCTTGCTGTCCTGGGCTTCATTAGAAGGATTTACTCCCACTTCCTGTCCTGCAGACAACATGTATTTGGCTTGGATACACTTTAAGGCTCGGTTCACACTGCTGCGCTGTGAATTTGTTCAGTTTGTTTGTCCTGTGTGAGATGCAAATTTACCACGATTTTACCGCAAATTTTTGGACATAGCTGCGATTGATGTTCTAGCCAATGGAATCATAATGTAAAAAAAAGGTGTTAGCTTCCTGTGTACTTCCTGTTTTTTGTAAAGAGTAGTGTGGTGGAATTCGCACATGTGAACCATCAATGCAATTCCAGAACGATTTACATTACATAGTTATTCAGGCTGAAAAGACACAAGACACAAGAACAGTTTACATTGATGTCTATGGAGACTAAATTCGCAACGCTGTAAACTCGCACAAGACCCTTTTTTTTATCACATTGTATTCGTAGAGGAATCACAACGCATGTATGTGAACGACCGTCATTGAAAACAGTGGCCAGATTTTGAAAGGACTTACGACGGCGCGGCGCCATGTACGCCGTCGTAAGTCCTAATCCGACCCGTCGTATCTATGCGCCTGATTCTTAGAATCAGTTACGCATAGATATTCATTAGATCCGACAGGCGTAAGTCTCTTATGCCGTCGGATCTTAACTGCATTTTTTTTTTGACCGCTAGGTGGCGCTTCCGTCGAATTCCGCATCGAGTATGCAAATTAGCTAGATACGCGAATTCCCGAACGTACGCGTGGCCGGCGCAGTAAAGTTACGACGTTTACATTAGGCTTTTCCCGGCGTATAGTTGCCCCTGCTATATGATGCATAAGTGCGGCGTACCAATGTTAAGTATGGCTGTCGTTCCCGCGTCGAAATTTGAAAAAGGTTACGTCGTTTGCGTAAGTCATCCGTGAATGGGGCTGGACGTCATTTACGTTTACATCGAAACCAATGACGTTCTTGCGGCCTACTTTGGAGCAATGCACACTGGGAAATTCCACGGACAGCGCATGCGCCGTTCCGCAAAAACGTCAATCACGTCGGGTCACAGTAGTTTTACATAAAACACGCCCCCCCGATCCAAATTTGAATTAGGCGGGCTTACGCCGGCTGATTTACGCGACGCCGCCGCAACTTACGGAGCAAGTGCTTTGAGAATACAGCACTTGTCCGTCTAAGTTGCGGAGGCGTAACGTAAATCGGATAGGTTACGCCGCCGCAGAAATACGCCGCTGACTGAGAATCTGGCCCAATGACTTTATGGATCACATGCAAA
This sequence comes from Rana temporaria, assembly GCF_905171775.1. Classification (NCBI taxonomy): domain Eukaryota; kingdom Metazoa; phylum Chordata; class Amphibia; order Anura; family Ranidae; genus Rana; species Rana temporaria. The sequence continues at coordinate 48,064,099 of NC_053499.1, read as the reverse complement.
TTTAGAATGTTTTTGACGCATCACATTCATTATGAACTTGCATCAGTGTGAACTGGGCCTAAAGCAGAATGTAAATGTGGCTTTCCTCTTCCTGCTCTTGAGAAAATGGTGTTCCTTATTTGCTTAGAAGTGAGAGATAAGAGTGACAAAGTAAAAAACGGCTGAGATGGAAAAATGGAAGAAAATATAAAAATTATTATATGTTAGCCTTCACCACAGATATCTGCTTCTAAGCATGATTATATGTTTCAAAAAGTGTTTTTGCGTAGGTCATCGATAATCTAAAATGCTGTAGACACTTACGGCAACGAGTAGGAGTTCTCCACTCCACACAGACACAGTGAGAAAGGCAAGCCTGAGCGTATTGGGCTAGTGAAGTGCAAAAGCATTCACAGTCTCCTCCTTCATCACAAGCACATGAATCTTTCACACATGCTTCATAATAACTAATGGGATCCACCTTTAAACACAAAGGCAAGAAATCAAGAATTTTAACTAATATAATAACAAGCAAAAAATCAGAAACACCATGCACTACTTTAACTTTTTTTGTTGCAAGTACCTTGAACATCTTATAAAAGCCTGATAGTGTTTAGAACTGTTCAGAGAGCCGATACAGAATTACATGGAAGGTTTTGGCTAGCAAGTGGCATTTAGTCACAATCAACTGTAATGCTAATTGTAAACCCTCACCTTATAAAACAACCCATTCAGTTTCAAATGGAAGTGAAAGGCAAAACATTTGTGTATATATATATAAAAAAAAACATTTTAATTACTTTTTTCAATTTTTTATAAATTATCTCATTCCCTTTCTTCTCTCTCTTCTCAGCTGTATAAGAGCTGGGGGAGGAGAAACAGCAGTACATTGAACTTCACAGTGAAAGGTGGTGCTTGGGGGGTTGTCAGGGCAAGTCTGATCATTGGAGGAGCCCAGCACAGCCAGAGTTCTTCTGCTTAGTGCGGTCAGTTAAAAAAAAAAAAGGAAATCAAAGGGGCTGCCAAGAACACCAGGGATTTCATACAAAGGAAGCAATACAAAAAGAACAGGATACTTTATCATACAAGTACATGGTACAGCAGGCACATATAAGGATTATGAAATGTTGGGTTTACATACTCTTTAACCACTTGCCGACCGCCGCACGCCGATGTACGTCGGCAGAATGGCACGGCTGCGCATATTGGTGTACAGGTATGTCCCCTTTAATATGCACAGCCATCGGTCGCGCCCGCACTGCCGGTGGCACGCTCGTGAACCGGCCGGGTACTCCGTGACCGCGCCTGCAGGACCCACGGACCCGATCGCCGCCGGTGTCCCGCGATCGGGTTAAAGAGCTGAAGAATGGGGAGAGGTAAGTGTAAACAAACCTCTCCTCGTGCTTCCTAGTCAGACTGTCACTGATTGTCTGTTCCCTGTCATAGGGAACGACGATCAGTGATGTGACACGCCAAGCCACGCCCCTACACAGTAAGAATCACTCATTAGGTCACGCTTAACCCCTTTAGCGCCCCCTACAGGTTAACCCCTTCACTGCCAGTGTTATTTTCACAGTAATCAGTGCATTTTTATAGCACTGATCCCTGTAAAAATGACAATGGTCCCAAAATAGTGTCAAAAGTGTCCGATGTGTCCACCATAATGTCGCAGTCACTATAAAAATCGCTGACCGCCGCCATTACTAGTAAAAAAAAAATATTAATAAAAATGCCATAAAACTATCCCCTATTTTGTAGACACTATGGGGCAGATCCACAGAGCGATTACGCCGGCGTATCTACTGATACGCCAGCGTACTTTCAAATTACCTGTGTCGTTTCTTTGGTTTGAATCCTCAAAACAAGATACAACGACATCTGGGTTAGATCCGACAGGCGTACGTCTTCGTACGCCTTCGGATCTAAGATGCAATTCTTCGGCGTCCGCTGGGTGGCGTTCCCGTCGTAATCCGTGTCGTAATTTACGTCCACGTCAAAACAATGACGTCCTTGCGACGTCATTTAGCACAATGCACGGCGGGAAATTTAGGGACGGCGCATGCGCAGTTCTTTCGGCGCGGGGACGCGCTTCATTTAAATGAAACACGCCCCCCTACTCGCCGATTTGAATTAGGCGCCGTTACGCCGCGAGAGATTCACTACGCCGCCGTAACTTACGGGGGGCGAATTCTTCCAGGACAGGTGTACGTCCTCGTACGCCTTCGGATCTAAGATGCAATACTTCGGCGTCCGCTGGGTGGCGTTCACGTCGTTTTCCGCGTCGGGTATGCAAATTAGCTATTTCCGACGATCCACGAACGTACGAGCGGCCGGGGGAAATTTTTTTACGGCGTCTCTAGTCGGCTTTTTCCGGCGTATAGTTAAAGATGGTATTTTGTCGCGTATAGTTAGACCTGCCATGTTAAGTATGGCCGTCGTTTCCGCGTTTATTTAGAATTTTTTTTTTTTTTGCGCAAGTCGTCCGTGAATCGGGATGGACGTAATTCACGTCTAAGTTAAAAAAAATTACTTTGTTGCGACGTCATTTAGCGCAATGCACGGCGGGAAATTTTGAAACGGAGCATGCGCAGTTCATTCGGTGCGGGGACGCGCTTCATTTAAATGAAACACGCCCCCTAATCGCCGATTTGAATTCCGCCGCCAGAGATAGACTACGCGGCCGTAACTTACGGCGCAAATTCTTTGGGGATTCGAACCGGCCAAAAGTAAGTTACAGCGGCGTAGCGTATCTCACATACGCTGCGCCCATCTATTTCTATGTGGATCTGCCCCTATAACTATAAAATATGTAGAATAATAAGTATCAGCCTTAACTGAGGAAAAATAAATTATATTCCTTTTGGGGATATTTATTATAGTAAAAAGTTAAAAATATTGCATTTTTTTTTCAAATTGTTGCTCTATTTTTGTTTATAGAGCAAAAAATAAAAACCGGCAAGGTGATCAAATGCCACCAAAAGAAAGCTCTATTTGTGGAAAAAAAGGACGCCAATTTTGTTTGGGAGCCACGTCGCGCGACCGCACAATTGTCAGTTAAAGCGACGTAGTGCCGAATTGCAAAAAGGGGCCTGGTCCTTTAGCAACAAAATGGTCTGGGGCTTAAGTGGTTAAAGACATGTTATAGCTTCTTCAAGCCACTTCAGTTTTATTACATGTCAGCATTTATGTTTGCACAAGTAGCTCAGACACCTTAATCCAATCACCATGAAATATGCAGATGTTGATTGTTTAAGAACATGGGACGAGTTGTGAACAGGATGGTTCCACAGATTTCACATTTAAAGTGGAGTTCAAACCCAAAAATGGAACTTCCGCTAATCGGATTCCTCCCCCCCCCCTCCGGTGTCACATTTGACACCTTTCAGGGGGGAACAAATATCTGTCTAATACAGGTATTTGCTCCCACTTCTGGCAATAGATGCAGCAGAATCTGCACCATGTCTGGCCCCTCCTCCATCCCCCCGCTGTCTTCTAGGAGACACACAGGTTCCAGAAGACAGCAGGGACCAGTCAGAATGCACAGCGTGACTCGCGCATGCGCAGTAGGGAACCAGGCTGTGAAGTAGCAAGGCTTCACTTTCTGATTCCCTTACTGAAGATGGCGGTTCCTGCACCCAGGAGCCAAGGGACAGATCGGCTTCAGGTGAGGACATCGCTTGCACCTTGGACAGGTAAGTGTCCTTATTTTAAAAGTCAGCAGCTGTAGTATTTGTAGCTGCTGACTTTAATTTTTTTTTTCTTCAGCAGAACTCCGCTTTAAAACTACAAATTTATATAAAAACCTGGCTATGGGTCAACATATATTCAATGGCAGTTTTAAAGCACAGCACACAACGGGCTCCAGTCACAAAGCAGTATCTTCCTCTTTAAAATTTGCGGTAAAATAGCTCATATCGTTTTTCAAAAACGCTACTAAAATACAGCATGTAATATTTCATCAAAATATGCAATATTTATCCCATGAAACCAAGTGGTATTTTATCTCATGGAATATCCAGTGGGATGGATACAGTGGAGAATAATTAGAACCCCTGCCAGTATATATTGAATTAAAGGGGTTGTAAAGGAAACATTTTTTTTTCATAATAAGCATCCTTTGCCTGCAGACATTCCCCTTTCACTTTCTCATTGTTCGTTTTTGCTCAGAAGTTGCTCTATTTCCTCTCTGTTCTGTTCACTTCCTGCTTGTCTGATTTTACTGACCACCGTTAAGGGAGGCTTTACTGCGGTGGTCAGTAACGTGCTCGCCCCCTCCTGGGAACTACATCTGTGTGGCAAGACGCTCTTTACGTGTTAGAGACCTCAAGGAGGTGTGAATTACTGGGTGTGCCGCAATTCATACTGGGAAATGTAGTTCTTACATGAACGAACGATGCAAACCAGGAAGTGAATGAGAGAATACAAACTAGAATGCCGGAGGTGATATAGATGAAGGAATTTAATAGGTATTTACTCGTTTTTTAACAGAATCATTACACTATTCTGTCTGTCTACCTTGCAGACATTCATTTTAGGCAAAAAAAATAATTCCTTTAGTGACCCTTTAAGAGGTAAAATGCTTTAAATCGTAGAAATATGCCAACTCACTAAGTCAGTGTGGGTCCTGCAGTATATGTATTAATACAAAAGAAAAAGGTGACTGGAATACCAGTCAAAGGAAAGCTGATTTGACAGGACACATGTGGTGTATCAAAAACTAAGTTAAATTAAAGGGGTTGTAAAGCCTCAAGGTTTTCACCTTAATGCATTCTATGCATTAAAAGAGAAGTAAAGGATTTTTTTTGTAGAATCATACTTACCTAGATAAATGCAGCATTGGTCCAGTGCTGCATCTGTCACCCAGTGCCCAGAACTGAGCAATCAAACACAGCCGATCGCTCGGTTTTCCGAACTCCGTGAGCAGAGAGCTGCAGACTGTCAGTTACAGCACTCTGCTCTTCTCCCTGCTAGCTCATTGGAGTGCTGTACTGTGGAGGGGCGGAGTGGCCATCTAAGGCTCTCAGCTGCTCGCTGAGAGGCTGAGCCGGGTGTCAGTCCTGGCACATGGCGTATCCGGACTCAGTTGTCGGGATGACGCAGTGCCTGGACTGATCTTGGTGATGTCAGCACAGAGCGGACTTCAGACTGCTCTCTGCTGAAAACGGGTCACAGGAGTGCAAAACTTATTACACTCCTATGACCCATAGGAGAAGTACAGCCAAACAAGCTTTAGCTGGACTTCTCCTCTAAGGTGAATAACCTTCTGTGCTGCAGCAGCCCCCCAGAGTCCCCCTTTTACTTACCTGAACTTATTTGTTCCAGCATCGAGGACGAGCCCAGCAGCTCCAATCTCTGTCTCTCTCCTCATTGGATAGATTGATAGCAGCAGGAGCCATTGGCTACCGCTGCTGTCAATCAAATCCAGTGACACGAGAGCTGGGGGTGGGGCCGAGTCCTGCTGTCTGTCGCAATGTTCACAGCAGCAGGACTCGGGAGTGCGCCCGCACATGTGCCCCCATGGAATGCGGCTCTCCGTGTGGGCACATGATGAGGAACCAGGAGTGCTGCCCGGGCACCCCAGAAGCAGAGGATTGGTGCCACTCTGTGCAAAACCGTTGCACAGAGGAGGTAAGTATGATATGTTTGTTATTTAAAAAAATGAAAATAATAATTAACGTTTAAAATCACAAGTAAACATCCTTAAAACTGTCAAATATTGAATGAAAATAGTATAAAAAAATCACACACACTGTCCGGGGGAATTTGACCCCCCCCCCCAAGACATAAGCTTCATCCAAAGGCTAATATCTTTATGATCCCAGCGCAAAGAAGGACGCACAGCCCTTCGCTGCCGGAACTGCTTGTCGTACCTGAGCCATGCCACACCCCCATACACTCTATGGGCCTCACCTATCGCATCCATATAGCAGAATAATGCCGAAAAATGTACAGGATTTTTCTCCCCTATCACACTAGCCATAATGGCGAATGCTTGCAGCCAATTGGCAAACGTGCGTGGAATTAGCCTATAGCACTGTTTTTCTTCATCCTCTTTCTTGCTATCATCCGGCTTAACCCTATCTAGGTTAAACTTGTCCAGGGGTAAGAGCGGAAAAATTTTCACATATTCACCCTAGCGGCCCTTCAAAGCACACATACACTGTGCCGGAACAGCTTTCTCCCCAGCCACCGCTGATCCCGCGGGGGAAGGGGAAGCTCCTGACAGAGCAGTCCCACTAGTGAGCAGTACCGCCATTGGGAACAGCAACCGGCAGGGGTAACACGGCATCCCTCCGACCAAGGGAGGCCCTGCACCCGGCACCCCTGCCGCAGCAGTTAGCGGAGACTGCCTGTCCGTCCCCTTTGCAAACTTCTGAACCAGTTCTTGCAAACCCCCCAATAATGCCTGCAGTTGCCCATCGGACCCCCCAGGGGCAGGTGCAGCACCCGTCGCCTGGGTGTCCCAAGCTGCAGCCACTGGGAAATGGGACCCCACACCTGCAGCCCCAGACCCCCCCCCAACAGTCCCCCCAACAATTCTTGTAATGCAGTAGTAAGCAACACAGAGGATGCACAAAGTGACTCTGTGACATCCAGCCCCGAGGATAAGGGCCCAGACACCGCCACATCTAGATTGCGCTGGCCATGCCCCCATCCCAGGCTCCGCCCCCAGGCCTTGCTGCCATATGCTAGGACCTCTGGTCACATCCCTTCCTGTCTGTCCACTCCGCTGGGTAGGGGCACTCCACTGCACAGCTAAGCCGCCGGCCGGGCATGGTGAAGACCTGGCAGTCGTTAACGATCTCCTTCCACACTGAGACACCCCCTCGCTGCTGCCCAAGAAGAGGGGGTGTCCATGGGGTCCCATTGACCGTGCCGTGCAGGTGGGGGGAGGTGCTAGCTCGTGCCGAGGCTCCGCCAGTGCTGAAGATTCCAACTGGGTCCCCCTGTGGCAGAAACCGGGGGCCATTTTGCCGGGGAGCCCGACGGGTCCAACGGGTCCCGATTAGGGGGCTCCTACCTTTGCAAGACGCTCTGGGGGAGGCAAAAACGCTCTGGAGGCCGAGACCGCCAAGCACGTGGGAGCTCCTGCCCCCCTGCTGCCGATCCTGATGCTTGATCCCTGAGAAGGCGAGCAACCTGGCTGTGGATCCATTCGGGGGCCCTTAGTGGCAGCAGCCCTGAGCCGGGCGAGCAGGATGTTAACGTCAGCATTACTGCAGCGGTGACTAGGGATGAGCTTCGAGTTCGAGTCGAACTCATGTTCGACTCGAACATTGCCTGTTCGCCTGTTCGGCGAACAACGAACAATTAGGGGTGTTCACGGCAAATTCGAAAAGCCGCGGAACACCCTGTTAAAGTCTATGGGAGAAATCTAAAGTGCTAATTTTAAAGGCTAATATGCAAGTTATTGTCCTAAAAAGTGTTTGGGGACCTGGGTCCTGTCCCAGGGGACATGCATCAATGCAAAAAAAAGTTTTAAAAACGTCAGTTTTTTTTGGGAGCAGTGAATTTAATAATGCTAAAAGTGAAACAATAAAAGTGAAATATTCCTTTAAATTTCGTACCTAGGGGGGGTGTAAAGCTAGCATGTGAAATAGCGCATGTTTCCAGTACTTAGAACTGTCCCTGCACAAAGTGTCATTTCTGAAAGGAAGAAAAGTCTTTTAAAACCGGCTTTGCGGCTATAATGAATTGTTGGCTCTGGCAATTCAGAGTGAATTCATTCATAAAAAAAAAAAAAAAAATAGCGTGGGGGTCCCCCAAAATTCCATTACCAGGCCCTTCAGGTCTGGAATGGATATTAAGGGAAACCCCACCGTCAATTTTTAAAAAAATGACGTGGGGTTCCCCCCAAATATCCATTCCAGACCCTTCAGGTCTGGTGTGGATTTTAAGGGGAACTCCACCCCAAATAAAAAAAAAAATGGCGTGGAGTTCCCCCAAAAATTCACACCAGACCCCTTATCCGAGCACGTTAACCTGGCCGTCTGCAGAAAAGAGGGGGGGACAGAGTGTGGCCCCCCTCTCCTGAACCGTACCAGGCCACATCCCCTCAACATGGGGTGGATTTCCCCATGTTGATGGGGACAAGGGCCTCATCCCCACAACCCTTGCCCGGTGGTTGTGGGGGTCTACGGGCGGGGGGCTTATCAGAATCTGGAAGACCCCTTTAACAAAAGGGACCCCCAGATCCTGCCCCCCCTATGTGAATTGGTAATGGGGTACATTGTACCCCTACCATTTCACGAAGCAAGTGTAAATAGTTAAAAAAAACACACACTGTAGAAAAAACTCTTTATTAATAAAAAAAAATCCAGCGGTGACACTCGATCCCGGCTTACTGCTCCAACGTTGTCTGTATCCATCTTTAAGACGCTGGGCGGGACTGATGTTTTGACGTCACTTCTGCCCAGCAGAGCTATGGGGACGGGTGGGGCGATTTTTCCCTCACTCGCTTCCCCAGTCAGCAGCCGAGCACACCCGATCTCCTCCACCGCTACCGACGGCTCCAGTAAGTGGCGGAGGGCGCGGGAGAGCGGCGGGAGGGGGCCCTCTCCCGCCGCCGATAACGGCGATCTTGCGGCGAATCCGCAACGGAGACTGCCATTATCCTTAACAGAACCGCTCACACTAAAGATGGATACCTTGGTTGTGGCAGCAGTTGCTGCCGTTACCGAGATATCCATCTTTAAGTGAGGCCGTATATAGTCGTACAGCGGTTTGGAAGTGGTTAAAGAAAAAACTACTAAAAGGAGGGTGTTCCACATTATTAAACAGAGCACCATTTTCCTTTTCAATATTTTATTGAATTTTCAAAAATTATAACAAGCCATGGTTTGCCCACGCAGGGGCGACATAGAACACACAAAAAAAAAAACTAAGAAATAGCGCATGAACACATAATAAACCAAGACAAATTATAACCCAGGCCATGGAGGACCAGGTTGAAATTTAGGCCTATGTCATGGACACAAATATCCTTCTGTACCCAAGAGTACAGCAGCTTACATTGTTGGCCTTTATATCGAAAAGCAATGACAGCAAAAGCAAACAGGAGAAAAAGAGAAAGAAAAAAAGGAAAAAGAGTAGAGAAAAAGAGGAGCCCCAGAAGAGGGCAAGTATCACGGACACGGGACCCGCCGAAGCAAGATTTCTTAAAGCTGACCATAACTGGTCGGAGGCAGGGATGGAAAGGAATAACTTATCCATGGTTTCCATACTTTCAAAAATGTTGCTGGCGATTCCTTCAATATACTGGACATCTGCTCATTAATCATCATAGCCGTCATTCTGGATCTCACCCCCTGGAAAGCAACCGACGGGGTCTTCCAGGCCTGAGCAATGGTCCTCTTGGCAGAAATAAAAAGATATGTGGCCAATTTCTGTTGGGGCGCAAATAGGCCCGGTATCGGGCAATGTAAGAGAGCCAGTCGGGCATCCCTACGGACTGTCACATGAAATAATGTCTGTAATAGGCCAAAGACCCTTGACCAAAAGCCGATCAAGCGTGGGCACGACCACCATACATGTAAGGCCTCGTACAGACGAGAGGATATCCGCTGAAAACGGTCCGCCGGACCGTTTCCAGCGGATAAATCCTCTGGCGGATTTTGATCTGATGGCTGTACACACCATCAGATCAAAATCCCCACGGAATACATCCGCGGTGGTTGTGGAGTCATGTTTTGGGCTGGAATCATGGGAAGAGAGCTGGTCAGCCCCTTTAGGGTCCCCAAAGGTGTAAAGATGACCTCTGCAAAGTATGTGGAGTTCCTGACTGACCAGCTTCTTACCTGGTACAGAAGGAAGAACTATACTTTCCGTAATAAAATCATTCTCATGCTGCAAAGAATACCTCTGCATCAATGGCTGCTATGGGGATAAAACGAGAGAAAGTCATGGTGTGGCCTCCATCCTCCCCTGACCTCAATCCTATTGAGAACCTTTGGAGCATCCTCAAGCAAAAGATCTATGAGGGTGGGAGGCAGTTTACATCCGAACAGCAGCGCTGGGAGGCTATTCTGACATCTTTCAAACAAATTCAAGCAGAAACTGTTTAAAAACTCACAAGTTCAATGGATGCAGGACTTGTGAAGCTGCTATCAAATAAGGGGTCCTATGTTAAAATGTAACATGACCTGTTAAAATGTTTAAAAAGTTAAAATGTTGTTCAAAGTTTGATTGAAATAGCTTTTGATTTCAGCAAATGTGCTGCAAACACAACAAATGTAAATTTTCAGTTCTTTAGAACCTATAAAGTGTTTTGAAACTTACTGTGCGTAATAATTTGGATCAGTGCATTACGTTTTTTATTTTGGAAAAACAACTGTTATCATTAGGAGGTTTGTTCAATAAAATTTGAATTGCACTCTTAATAGTTGATAACATGAGAATTATGCTGACTTTTGTTTACATCAATTATTTAGGTAAATGAGAAAAATAACATTGGCATAATAATTTGGATTAGGGTGTGTATATATATATATATATATATATATATATATATATATAATGTGTGTGTATATGCATGTATATGTAATGTGTGTGTGTGTATATATATTATGAAGGGGGGTTCTTATTTTATTAACATTAATCACGCTGTCTGTCTGTGTACTGAGCAGTGATAATTTATCACTGCTTAATAAACAGACATCTCAGTGTTTCTGTGATGATATATATATATATATGTATGTAAATATATATGTTTCTGTGATATATATATATATATATATATATATATATATATATATATATACACACATACACATAAATATGACAGGGGGACATTGTTACAGTCTTGGGGGGTCTGAACGAGGTAGAAGGAAGTTCAAAATCTTCCTCCTTTCCCCTCAGATCCCCCAAGATTCTCTTTTCACTTCACCTCTTAGCTGGTGAATCGGGGAGGGTGAATTCTGACTCAGATCGCCAGTGAAGTGCTCAGATCGCATCTTCATAAACTGGCCATTTCTGTGTCATTCAATAAGAATTCTCTGAGTGCGGACATCATCGACGGGAGAACATGTTCAAACACTTCTCCCCCGATTATCTCTGTTTCATAAACTGCTTATGGGCTGTGATCAGCGGCGCTCCTTGGGATCACTGCTGTTCACTGCTTCATAAACAGACACCTAAATGTGCAACTTACAGAATATTTGGTAAAGACAGGCATCAATAAAAAACATCAGAGTTTGCCGCTGAATGGCATGCATTCCATGGAGGTGGAAAATGCGTCACTGGTTAGCACGAACCGGAAGTACATATATTGATGTATAAGACACCTTTACATCTGTTTTTTTTTCCACTTCAGACTCAACCGCAGTACTAGACCTACTCATGTTTTTTTTCCAATATTTCCGTCTCTACATCGGTTTCGCATCATATGTGGAGTTCACAGTATTTATTAATATCTTTTATCGTTTGTTTTTTTTTCACTTTTAAAAAAAAATTGTATCCGTATATATAATCATTACCGTCATTACTCATTTCTATGTTCTATTTCCATTACATTTATCCTCCTGTGATTTCTAAAAACTCTTGTCTTAATGGAGGTTTAATTCCCTTTCCCCCCTCTGTCCCTTCCCCTCTCTCCCCCCCGCCCCCTACCCTCCCCTCCCCCCGACCTCTATCTCATCCCCGTTATCAGTTTTACCTTCTCTATCCCTCGCGGGCGCTACATCATATCTTAAAGTGTTGTTCTTATATTGTATTATATTAAACATCCATCATCTCTGCAAATTCCATCGTGAACTTGAACCCTTTCCAATCTTTCCATTTCTCTTCAAATTCCGCCCAATTTCCTGCGTCTCTATATCTTAGATATTCCAGATTGTAAATTTCGTCAATTTTATTGGACCACCTACTTAATGTTGGTCTCTCCGATTGTTGCCAGTTACAAGATATTTGGTTCTTTGCTGCGTTCAAGAACTGTGGGATTAATGTCTTCAGGTATTCTTTAGTTGACATAAGGGGCCCGTGTAAAATACAAACCCACGGGTCATCTGGGATATCTAAATTTGAAATTCCTCAAATTTTTTGTCTAATCTCCGTCCAGAATATTCTAATTTTGGGACAGGTCCACCAAATGTGGGTCATTGTACCGATTTCATTACAACCTCTCCAGCATAGCTGTGTTGTGGTTCTTGAGGACGTATGTACCTTATTAGGTGTAAGGTACCATCGTACCAGACATTTGTAGTTCTGTTCCATTATATTATTGTTTACCGACGTCACGTGAACTCTCTTTATTAACTGACTGATCTCAATGAACATGAGATCAGTTCACATCTGGTTTGATATATGCTGCCAGCGCTGTTTTTTATCCTATATTTTTTTTTTACTTTTGCCTTCAATGATAATGGTAAACAGGACATATAGAGAGGGTGAATCTCCCTAATGGGGGCATAGACAGCAATAAAAACCCAACAGGTGTTCTAATCCCTCTCCACTCTATCCAAAACTAAATGTAGCTCCTGGTTACTTTTCAGAACCGGTGCTAGTGTAAATTTAGAGGGGGTCAGAGGGTTAAGTGGCTCTGGCCAGGTTTATTTGTTTAAATTTGGAACCTCTGTCCCAGCTTTGGCTGTGCTGTGGGCTCATGCTGACGTTTCTGGTGTGCTGGTCACACCCCAGGTCGACAGGTGGCAGCAGAGGAGTCAAGGGTTTAGATGCTTCTTCCTGGCATCCTATCAGGAGGAGGCTTCCTCGCTGTGCATGCTGGGGAGGGGTATTTATGGGGCAAACACCATTTTCTTGGGTCTTCTTCCCGTGTGACGCCCACCTTCAGGGTAGCCATTCCACAGCACCCCGGCAAATGGCCTTCCGGGCCGGGGTGTGCATGCTACACAGCGATCCTGGTTCCAGGACCACATTGGCCCGGAGCATCTGATCTGCCGCTGGTGCCCAGTAAACAACTGGGTCCCCAATTTGATGAGGTCCTGAGCTGTCCATCCTGTAGGGGGAAGCTGTCTGGTGGAGAGTCTGCCTGAGGAGTGTCAAGAGAGGCTGGTGTTCCAATAGGGGCCTGACCATCCATGGGAGACTAGGAAAACTGGGTACTGAGAGGCTGGATGTTGGTCGCCTATCAGTCGGTAACCTAACTAAAACTACCTGAAGGAGATCTGGGTGTTGAATCTGATAGAGAGGATTCTGCACCACCTTGTTTCTTCAGCCATTGGGAGAGTCTGTGGCAGAGACTTAGCCCCAAGTTCAGAGTGACATTCTGGCTGCCAGGCTTGTGAGAGAGGCCTGTCCAGGTGCGCTAAAACCCATTCCGGCTGGAGTGGCAAAGTAGATTGTCATTGGAAGCAGGACTGTTTCCCATCTACACACACCTGAATCTGTTGTTCACCATCTCTGCTATCCCTTCACCTTTTAATTGTTTAACTGTTTTACCCGGCTGAGTAATAAAAGCACAGAAAAGACACCTGTTTGAGTGGACATTCCATTTACTACAACTCTCAACTATCAAGTACCCTAGACGGCGGAGATACAGAGGTAACATGCCACCCAAAACAAACCAGCAGCTCCTTCGGGGGTAGTGCTACATAAAAAAAATGTTTTCATTTAGTTATACTTTCAAGTAAATCAACTCCAATGATTTCCATATTTCCATATTTCGGTTTCTAGGCATAACTGTTGAGAGAACTGATCCAAATTGGCAGAAACTACTCAAAATTGGCTATTATATTTTTACATTATTAATACTGCATGCCTGGACCACTACTGTACTTAATTTCTGCATGCATTTAAATATTTATTTTCTTCTGTGAATTGACTTTAACCCCTTTTTGAGGGTTTTGCAGTAAATACCGCAAAAGAGCATAGTGAATTGACAATTTCAGGATTGCATGAGATATTTAGTTTAAATGTGTCTCTCCTTCCGCTCCCTGTCCACCACTGTTAAAAGTAAACACAGAAGCTTTCTGTATTCACAAGAACAGCTTTCACAAATCCCTGCCTGCCCTGCACACAAGGCAGGGACAAGGGAGATGCAGATGGAGGGAAGTGGTGCAGAGGTCAGAGCCAAGTAGACGTTGAAGTGAGACATGGAGAGCTGAATCATGCACGCTATGCTTAGCACAACCCTAAAACCTGCACTCTGTATGTAGTGCACCTCCTGAACTCTACACCCTGTACGTAGTATACACCTGAACTCTGCACATAACACACTCCTGGTATCTATTCCCCTTTAAGATCCTCCACAAAATTTATCCTGGACCCGTCTGGGTTTTATGTTCTTTTGAGTTCTACTAATGCGCTCTCTTGTCCCTCCAACTCTCCTTGAACATTGTGCCATTCTGTAACACCATGTACAGCATTGAAATATCCCCCAAACCTGTAAGTTAAAGGATTTGTGTATTTGCAATGTATTCCATGGAGCTGCTTAAAAAATTGCTCTTCCTGCTGTATAGTATATTTAAATTGTGCCATTAGTACATGTCCCTAATGGCAGTGCCCAGCTTCTTATGCTTATTTTCTGACAATAGTTTCATTATTAGTCCCTCCAAAGTAACACCTTTCATAACAAGATTGCCCCCCATAGTAGGGTTCAGGGGAAGTTCAGTTTATTCGAATTTAAGGACTTATTGCAAAACTGGACAGAAATCAAACCAGGGCAGATTTACTCATCCCTAATCTCCACAGATCTGCATCAAAATATTTAGGAAAATAAAAAATAGACACATAGAGATTCTCCTGATTTGATCATCACTATAGAAGAGTTACCTGAGAGTGGCAGGCTTTGAAGGTGTCACTGAGGATGACACTGCATTGTCTTTGTGCCCATGGCTTTCTGAGCGGGTTAACATCACAGGGTTCTATTATTTCTTTAACATCGTTGCATGTTGGTTTCATCTTCCAGCTGTTGCCAAATTCCAAAATATCCTCAACAGTACACTGGCCTCTTGTATTAAAATCATTGTTTGAATTGCCATCATAATTTCCACAGAGTCCACAGACTTTATGCTGGAAAAAAAGTAAAAGTGTATGTAAGCCTTAACAATTACTTATTTTATTGGCGGCCTTCTGGTCTTCTAAATTTACCATTGAAAGATGTTTTATAATATTTTTTCAATAAGTGCAAAAATACTTCTTGATTTTCAGCAGAAATCATGTGAACTGATAACTTGCTGTGTTCGCTGCCTGTGCACAAGGAGGGGTTATGGAGATGAGGATAATGGGAGAAGATGGGGAGATCTGCATTCTCTGTAATTAAGTAGGAAATGCTAAAACATTGTGCTTTGCAATTCAACGTTGAAAATATATGTTGTCGCGTTAGAAATAGAGGTAGGAGCATGCTATATGTCTGGCACAGAATAGGAAATGTGCATGTATTCTAGAGATGTGCCACATATGTTTTTTTGTCATTCACCGAGGAACACAGGATTGAAGTAATTCTTGCACATTTGGGTTACCTTTGCTGCCTACAAGAGAATTGAACACTGGCAAATGTTGATAATTGAACATGTCATGTATAACAATGCCTCCAATTGCCATTCATTAGCTGTTTGCTAGTATATTAGGTTCTACAAAAGATGTCTTTCAGCTCTGGGTGCTTTTATCGTATTTTCTTTTCTTCATCCAAACATTCTTTTTCACCATGGATATTTTTTA
Source organism: Rana temporaria (assembly GCF_905171775.1). Lineage (NCBI taxonomy): Eukaryota > Metazoa > Chordata > Amphibia > Anura > Ranidae > Rana > Rana temporaria. Next base: position 48,048,505 of record NC_053499.1, on the reverse strand, counting down.
GCTGCTTAAACTGTCTTCAGAGCAGCCATCTAAATTGTCTAATCCTCAGTGAAGCTTTTGAGGCTATACCTGGACCTCACTGGACCAATGATTGCAGGCCTGCCTGGAATGTGGCCTTTAGGAACTAGGCTTTCCAGACCTTAGTGTACTTAGTTAGCCACAGAGCAGTCGCTGAAGGTCCAAAGCTGTGACAGAGCTCCTGGTATGACCTAGGAGTTGAGAACTCTCTGGTGAGTAAGCTTATAGAAATGGTGAAAATTATCCTGACAAGTCATCTAAGGATACCCAGCCTGATATTGGGGTGCAGCCGCAGAGAATTTTTATCTAAACCTTGGGCTAAGGAACTATCTCTGGTGTGACCCAATCTCTGCCGACAACCCTGTTACTGTGGTAATTGTTAAAAGAGAAGTATGGGATTTTTTTCTTTTTAAATCATACTTACCTTGGTGGATTCAGCATTGATGTGATGCTGCATCTGTCCATCGTCGGCTCTAAGGCTGAGAACTGAGATATCAAACAGCACTGATCGCTCAGTTCTCCCTCTGCCGCTCTGAGCAGAGAGCTGTGACTGTGAGTCTCCGCTGTCTGCTCTGCCCCCCCCCCCCCAGCGCTCACTGAAGAGCCAAGCTAGGGAGAGGCTGGCTCAGTCTCCCAGCAGTGCAGCTGGAGGCTGAGCCAGGTGCCAGTCCGGGCTCCTGGCTGAATACGGAGCATATGGTCGCAATCTCTCCCCAGCTCGGACTGGCTCTGTGACGTCAGCTGATAGCAGGCTTTAGCCTGCTGTTAGCTAAAAACGGGTACCAAATAGGGATGAACCCAATGTTCAAGTCGAACGCAAGTTCAACTCGAACATCGGGTGTTCGCCTGTTCACTGAATAGGGAACAATTTGGGGTGTTCGTGGCAAATTCAAAAGCCACGGAACACCCTTTAAAAGTCTATGGGAAAAATCAAAAGTGCTTATTTTAAAGGTTAATATGCAAGTTATTGTCATAAAAAGCATTTGGGGACCTGGGTACTGCCCCAGGGTATATGTATCAATACAAAAAAAAGTTTTAAAAACTGCAGTTTTTTCAGGAGCAGTGATTTAATAATGCTTAAAGTGAAACAATAAAAGTGAAATATTCCTTTACATTTCGTACCTGGGGGGTGTCTATAGTATGCCTGTAAAGTGGCACATTTCCCAGTGTTTAGAACAGTCCCTGCACAAAATGACATTTCTAAAGGAAAAAATAGGATTTTTGTACTCACCATAAAATCCTTTTCTCTGAGTTCATGGACGGACACAGCAGCAATCTTGGACAGAGTGGGTATTCAGCCTTCAATCAGGAGAGGACTAGGCAGAAACAGGTTAAATGTTTAAACACATCAAAAAAACTGTATAGTGCTGCCCCAGGGGCGGTCCCTCTAGGTACAACCCCTCTCCCTGCATCATGCAGCTCAGTTTGTCAAAAAGCAGTACAAACACAAAAAAGGAGGGGTGGGTACTGTGTCCGTCCATGAACTCAGAGAAAAGGATTTTACGGTGAGTACAAAAATCCTATTTTCTCTTTCGTACATGGACGGACACAGCAGCAATCTTGACAAAGTGGGACGTCCCAAAGCAGTGTCAAAAAACGAGGGGTGGGACCAGCATTAAAACAAACCCCCCCCCCCAAAAAAAACAGAGCTTCTCAACGGAGGAGTTGCAACTTTCAAAACAGCCGCCTGCAAAACCCTGCGGCCAAAGGAAGCATCCGAAGATGCACTCACATCAACCATGTAAAATTTTGTGAAAGTGTGAACGGACGACCAGGTCGCCTACACACCAGGGAAACAGACGCCTGGTGTCGGAACCCAAAAGGCACCTATGGCCCTGGTCGAAAGCGCCGTGATTGGAAAGGGAGGTGTCCGCCCCTTATGGGCATAAGCCTGGATCACGACCTGCCTGATCCCCCCAAAAATGGTGGCCGACAAGTCCGCCATGCCCTTCTTAGGACCAGCTACAGAGACAAACAGTAAGTCTGACCTCTGGAACGGAGCAGTAGCAGACAGGTACACCCGCAAAGCCCGGACAACGTCCAAGGAATGCAACGCCCCCTCCTTATGACGCGACAGACGAGGACACCAGGATGAAAGTACAACATCCTCATTAACCACTTCAGCCCCGGACCATATTGCTATCCCCAAAAATATATATAAAACATTTTTTTTCCTCAGTAATCTTCAACATATTTTTCGTAAAAAAAATTGCAATAAGCATTTATTGATTGGTTTGCGCAAAAGTTATAGCGTCTACAAAATAGGGCATCGTTTTATGGCATTTTTATTAATATTTTTTTTTTACTAGTAATGACGGCGATCAGCGATTTTTATTGGTACTGCGACCTTATGGCGGACACCTTTGACACATTTTTGGGACCATTGACAGTTTTATAGCGATCAGTGCTATAAAAATGCATTGATTACTATAAAAATGCCACTGGCAGGGAAGGGGTTAACACTAGGGGGCGAGGAAGGGGATATGAACATTGTATGAACAGCGAACAGTCATTTTTTCCCTCTGACCGGGAGCTGTGCACGCGCCCCTGTTGGCTGATTCGCGAGATGACATAGATCTACGTGATCTCGCGCAGGGGAGCCGACCTGCTGCCGTATAACTGCAGCGGCTGGTCGGCAAGTAGTTAAGATGAAAAGTCGAAGCGACCTTAGGAAGAAAAGAAGGCTGCGGACGCAGCACCACCATATCTCTGAGGAAGACCAGATATGGAGCCTGGCAATTAAGGCCGCCAGCTCAGAAAACACTTCTAACTGACATAAGAGCCACCAGGAAGTCCGCTTCCTGAGAAAGCATCAGTAAGGGAATCTCCCTAAAGTTCTCAAACAGTGGATTCTGAAGCACCGAGAGGGTCAAGTCCCATGGATGTAGTGGAAGACGGACCGGAGGGGCCACATGGTGAACCCTCGTACAAACGTACTCACGAGATAGTGAGCCACCAAGGGTCTATGAAAGAAGACAGCCAAAGCAGAAAACTGTCCCTTAAATGTACTTAAGGCAAGCTTTTGGTCCACCCGCACTCTGTAAGAACAGCAGGACCCTGAAAACTGAATAAGTACGTGGATGCCACTTCATCTTTTCTCACATAGAGATGTAAGCCTTCCGGGTGCGATGGAAAAATCTTCCGAGAGGACAACATTCGTGCCCTCAGCATGGTAGAAATCACTGAATATGACAGGCCTTGGTCCCGCAACACCTGGCTTGCAACAGCCATGCTGTTAAAAACCAGTTACTGCAAAGCAGGATGAAGTATGGGACCTTGCGACAGAAGGTCCTCTCACAGTGGCAGACTCCAGGGAATGTCTGCCACCAGACGCACTAGGTCGGCGCACCAAGGATGCCAAGGCCAATCTGGAGCAATCAGGATCATTGGGATCCCTTCAAACACCACTCTGCGAAGCAGATGTGGAAGAAGTTTTAGAAGAGGAAAGACATAGATCAGCCTATACTGACCCCACGGTGCCACCAACACGTCTGTCGCGTCTGCCCAGGGGTCCTTCAACCTGGCCACAAACCTCAATACTTTCCGATTGAGACGAGAAGCCATGATGTCCACATCTAGTGTGTGCCATCTCCGGTGAATGAGAGAAAAACACAGCCGGGTGTAGAGACCATACACCTTGGTCCAGCATCTGGCGACTCAGGTAGTCCGCCTGCCAGTTTTCCACGCCCGGAATGTATACGGCTGAGAGAGCTAGCACGCTCCGTTCTGCCCACCTCAGGAAGTGAGCGATATCTTAAGCTGCGCTTCTTGTTCCTTCTTGATGGGTGACATACGTCACCGCCGTGGCGTTGTCCGACTAGATCCTGACTGGATGCCCCTGTAGCCTATGAGACCATTCAGAGTACCAGGACATTGATCGGCAGGTAGGATTCCTCCAACTGAATCCCCAAGACTCCCCCCCAACCGGTAAGGCTGGGTCTAATGTGAACACCGTTCAGCGAAAAGGAAGGAACGACTTCCCAGACAGAGGAGCCGGTGATGTCCAGGGAAGACCTGACCAGGTGGCTCATCCGGATTTGACAATCCAGGGACGATGGGCACGTGTCCCATCTGGACAGAATTTCCTCCTGCAACACTAGCGTGTGAAATTGATCATATGGTACCGCCTCGAAGGAGGCTACTATGAGACTCAGGACCCACATGCAAAAATCGGAGTGACGACCAACTCTGGGATGTCAACCGCCGCACCACAGTCCGAAGAGTCTGTAGCTTTGTCACCAGGAGAAACACCCTCGCCACTGAGGAGTCCAGAATCAACCCCAGGAATTCCAGACGTTGAGTTGGCACCGAAACCAACTTCTAGGTGTTCAACACCCAACCAAAGTCTGGCAGGTTATAGACACACTCCCTCTAATTCTGAGCTTGAGGTGGCCCTCAGAAGAAGATCGTCCAAGTAATCCACGATAGCGATGTCACGCTGTCTTAGCAGGGCCAGAATCGTAGCAAGCACCTTGGTAAACACCCTTAGTGCCGATGCCAAGCCGAAAGGGGGAGCCATAAACTGATAGAGGTCTTCCCTGACCGCAAAGCGCAAAAATCACTGATGCCTGGCCCATATTGGGACATGCAAGTATGCGTCCTTTATATCCAAGGACACCAGGAAATCCCCTAGATGGAGAGCAACTGACTTCATCCTGAATCTTTGTACTCTCACAAAGCAATTGAGGGCCTTGAGGTCCAGGATTGGATGGACCCCATCCTTCTTTGGCACTAAGAACAGATCTGAGTAAAACCCCTGAAACCGTTCCTGCAATGGAACAGATATGATCACCCCCCGAGTCAGCAGATCCTGAACCGCCCCAAACAGGGCTTCCCGACGGGCCGGCCGAAGCTGGAGGTTGGAGGGAAAAAATCTGTTTGGTGGACATGAGAGAAACTCTTTTCCCTTTTCAAGATTGAAACTCTATCTTGTACCCCGAGGGAATTATCCCGCAAACCCACCAGTCAGGGATCAGAGATGACCCCCGAGCAACTACGTCCCCCACCCGAGAGATGGGCGGGGGCAGACATTCATGCGGATGCAGATTCGTCCGCAGGCTTGTTGGGTTTGCGAAACCAGGCACTCTTCTGTCCCTCTGCAGTTGCTTTATCGGCCTGGGGACGTTTACCTGCACACGGGGTGGACAAAATAACGCTTGTGAAGGAGGGTCCTTGTCTACGGCTCCTTACTCTTTTTGCTTTGTGGGCACAGCGTGCTCTCACCTCCTGTGGCATCCCTGATAATGTGTGAAGGATGTCAGTGTAAATCTCCCTGCTTGGTTCATGTGTCACAAGCTATTGACATGTTAATGACCCTTCCTCAGCCAGCTCCCTAGTTCAAATGGTAATTGATTTATTGTGTGTGGGAAGGAGACCGGCCTTACTGTTTACAATGATTAGATAAGGGGCTCATGTTAATTATTCTGATTGCTTCATTGTGGTCAGGCTGTTACACCTAGTAATTAACTCCGCTGATGTCTTTATCTAAAGAAACATGGCTGCATGGTCGGCTCCGACTTGTCTCCTATAATCTGTATGGGAAACCCCACTGTGTGAGGGGGGCGTTCCTAACAGGCTGTAACGACATATAAGCTGAGTTTTTGTGTCAATAAAGTGTCTTGTTCCAGCAGTAAGCTTGTCTCATGTGTGGCTTTCTGGGCGATTCCAGGGATATCCCTCCTCGTGGAATATTGGGGTGATTGTCGTTATGGGAAGAAGGGAACGTTGACGGGGATATCATACCGATACCGTCACAATTGGTTGGTAGCAGCGGGATTTTTCCCTTCTATTCCCCTTCACACCCGGATTCCAAGCAGACACTGGAAGAACTACTGGAAGTTCGTGGAAGGATCGCTAGCAACAAAACCAAGCGGGTCATCATAGCAGAATTAATGGAGCTAGACCAGGAGGACGGGATTGCAGCAACGCCAGCAGTACAAGAGATGGAGACACCAGTGATTCAGGAGGAGGAATCGCCAGCCAACAAGCTAATGAGAGAGAAGCTAGCGTGGTTCGGCCCGAACCCAACGCCGGATGTGGTTCTGAAAGTGATGGACCTGTTAGCGGAGGAGGCTAAACAAATAAGGGACGCAGAACTACAGAAGGATAAACAAATAAGGGACGCAGAACTACAGGAGGCTAAACAAATAAGGGACGCAGAGCTACAGAAGGCTAAAGAAATAAGGGACGCAGAACTCCAGAAGGCTAAAGAAATAAGGGACGCAGAGCTACAGGAGGCTAAACAAATAAGGGACGCAGAGCTACAGTTAAAACTGGCAGCAGTCCAACAAGCAGCCGCACATTCTCCAAACAGTGAGTACAGCACAGCAGACGCAAGGAAGATTCCGTTTAGCGCTTTTAAAGCTTTTGATGAAAAGGACTGTGAAATTGATAACTACCTGGCAGACTTTGAGCGACAATGTAACCTGCACCGAATTGCTAGAAGAGAGTGGGTTGCAATATTGTCAGGCAAACTGTCAGGCAAAGCTTCTGATGCTTTCCGGACCGTGCCAGATCAGGATATCCATAGCTACGCCCGGGTTAAAGAAGCGCTCCTGGCTCGTTATGCAGTAACCCCAGAGTCCCACCGACAGAAGTTCAGGGACTCACGCAAAACCACGAAAGACTCTTACGCAGAATGGGCATGCCAGCTGTCCCTGTCGGCCTCTAACTGGGTTAACAGCAGCCAGGCCACCACCGCAGAGGACATTTTGCAACTAATGCTCCTGGAGCAATTTTACAATCACATCCAGACGGATGTCAAAGATTGGGTGAGAGATCGCAGGCCCATGACTCTACCAGAGGCCGCGAAGTTGGCGGATGAATATGCGGATACTCGCAAGACAAACCAGGTCACACCACGGGTACGACCTCCACAACCAACGGCGCCCTCACACCCACCAGCCGCTAGATACCAACCGCCTAACAGACCGATGACATCTAGCCCTCGCTACCCACGCCAGGAGGACAACGAACAACGCTGCTTCCGGTGCAAACAGTTGGGTCACTTCAAGCAGAATTGCCCCATGAACGACAACACCAGGTCAAATTGGTCTCAACCTGGGTACCGCCCACCAGCAGCAGCCCATTGTGTAGACTCGGCTTGGGATCTCCAGGAGCTGGGTCCGGAAGAACCATTGGGCACCCCTTACGAAGCCCTCATGGTACAATCTGTTATTACGGAAAACAGGGAACACCATTGTCAGCTGGTCATGGGCGACCGCCATGAGCCGGAGGGGCCTTGGAGGGAGCTGGGCAGAAAGAGGCACCGCCAGCTACCCTCCAAGAAGAAGAGGTCCTGGAAGTCATATAACCAGCGGACCTGGGAGGAGAAGAAGCGACTGGAGGAGATGGAATCGCAGCGGGCGCCCCAGATGCGGGCCGAGATGTTCGCCAAGGGCCCACCGGTGGCCCCTTACACCACCACCCAGTTCCTGATGATGAAGGACCACGTGGAGAGCCTGCAGGACATGAGCAAGCAGGATCTGATCCGTGAGTACATAGAGCTGGAGGAGTGCATAAGCCGCATGGAGGAGGAGAACAACCACCTGAGGTCACAGCGGGCTGACCCCCCCAGGCTCCATGAACTGGAGATGGAGCTGGAGAAGCTCAAAGAGGAGAACCGGCGGCTGCGGAGGGAGCAGGGGGTGGCTGACCTTATGGGGCTCTGAGTCCCCCCCCCCCCCCCGGACTCTGAGCACCAGTGCTACAGCATTTCAACAAATATAACTTTTTCTTTTTATGAATCTCCTGTGATTGTCACTTCAGAGCCATAACCTGCCCCCTCCCATAGCGGGACACCTAGACGGCGGCGCACAGACCCATTCGCTGTCTTCACACTGACTTCTGGTGACTTTGCAGATCGCACAAAGACTTGGGGACTGACCGGCGTGTGATCTGACGACCCGGTAGCATACCTGAGTCGGAAGCAGTTACCAATGGAGGTCAGTCACGCCAAACGGAGTTAACCTCGGACTAAAAGCTCTGAACCCGTCAACCCTACTGGACCAGGGAAGGTCCAACCGGGTTTGCCGGAGCAGGGAGAAAAAGGGGGGCCATTGTGAAGGATGTCAGTGTAAATCTCCCTGCTTGGTTCATGTGTCACAAGCTATTGACATGTTAATGACCCTTCCTCAGCCAGCTCCCTAGTTCAAATGGTAATTGATTTATTGTGTGTGGGAAGGAGACCGGCCTTACTGTTTACAATGATTAGATAAGGGGCTCATGTTAATTATTCTGATTGCTTCATTGTGGTCAGGCTGTTACACCTAGTAATTAACTCCGCTGATGTCTTTATCTAAAGAAACATGGCTGCATGGTCGGCTCCGACTTGTCTCCTATAATCTGTATGGGAAACCCCACTGTGTGAGGGGGGCGTTCCTAACAGGCTGTAACGACATATAAGCTGAGTTTTTGTGTCAATAAAGTGTCTTGTTCCAGCAGTAAGCTTGTCTCATGTGTGGCTTTCTGGGCGATTCCAGGGATATCCCTCCTCGTGGAATATTGGGGTGATTGTCGTTATGGGAATAAGGGAACGTTGACGGGGATATCATACCGATACCGTCACAAATGTCATTCAGAGAGGCACCAAAAAGTCAGTCGCCCTTAAAGGGCAAGTCCATCAGGGCCTTCTTGGAAGATTGGTTCGCAGACCAACACTTTAGCCAGATCAGGCAGCGTAACACCACCGCATAGACCGAGGCTCCGGACAGCAAGGGAATCGTATCCAAGTCTGACTCGCAGACAAACTTAAGGCCCTGTACTGATTGGTCGGCCAGAGCCACCCCGTCCGGGGGAGACTGACGTGCCTTTTACCTACGGAGGAGCATCTTTTCCCACTCAGTAAGTGCCTGAGACACCAAGGCCCCAGCCATCGCTGGACGCACTGCTGAGCCCACCACCGTGTACAGGTAGTGGATGTTTTCCTCAGCCTTCTTGTCCGTAAGATCCTAGAAAGCAGGAGCCCCTTCCACCGGAATTGTGGTCACCTCGTTAAGCCTGGACCGACACATTTTTTGGGGCTGAAAAAAAACTCTTTTTACCAATCCTTGCATAAAAGCTTATCAAGATAAGACCCACAAGAAAACACCTTGGCAGTGCGGGCCGGGTTACGAAACCCAAAGGGGACCGACGTCTCTGCTGCTTCAGCAGAATCTTCCATCTTCAGTGTATCTCGCACTGCGGCGATAAGATCACTCACCAGAGCCTCCTCACGTTCTGACCCGGACGCGGAGTCATCCTCACTGTCCAACTGGTGTGATCCGCGTCCTCCGAAGCATCAGAATCAGGGCCATGAACCGTAGCTGGGCCTGGCTCTGCAACAGAATTATCCCCGGAAGATGGTGGGGAGGGTCATTTTTTCCCCCCCGTTTTCCCACGTGCCGCTTCCACCCTGGCAACAAAGGCCTCCAGGACCCCCTACATATAGTCCACCGACACAGCAGGTGCAGGGGGACCAGTTGCCAACTCAGGTGTTCCAGGGGAGGAGGCGTCCGCTTCCGACGCCATGCTGACCCAAGCGCCTGACACTTCGGGGATTTAAGGCAAGGTACACAGCCCACCCTTCTAGATGCCACAGAAAGATTGAGAGGCTATCCCCAGAGGACTCACCATCCAAACTGCACTGCCCCGCTGTCACCTCCCGCCTGAGGTGCGTCTCCCACTGCTGCCTGTGTCAATCTGCCTCACTGTAGCGTGGCTATGCTGTTCGCGCTGTATTCCAGACACACGAGGCCAAGCACTTCCCCAAAATGGCCGCCGAGCGGCCGTACTGTAAAGAGGCACGTGGCCACAAGAAAATGGTTGCCGTAAGAATATAGAGCACAAAACAGCGCAAAGCGCTGCCAAAATGGCTGCCGGCTGAAGGAAAGAAAAAACACAGCATACGCAGCAGATTTATCTATTTACAGGTATGTCTTCTGCGCTTAGACGCTTCCTTGACGGGTCAGTATTTGGCGCATTACAAATCCATTAAATCAATCAAATCAATCAATCAATAACTTACCATAATATTTTGTTCATTTTAAAGAGAAACATTGTTTTTTACTTTATTAGAACATAATATTATTATTATTATTATTGTTATTAATAATATATATATATATATATATATATATATATATATATATGTATATATATATTTATTTATAATGTAAAAACCAAATAATGAATACTTAGCAATCATGGCAAAAACAACCAGATTGATTTCCATTTACAAAATATGGGTATTTTTATGGGTATTTTATATGTATACACAGAATATCATGAATACACGTATATCAATATCACTATATACAGACCCATCGTGATTTCCATGAACCTATTACTGGATATTACGTATTAGCGATTCCAGGGAGTCACGATGAGTCGCATTTATTAGATACACTATTATTAAATTCATTAATTAAAATTCATCAATTAACATTTAATTGTATTATTAATTATTATGACACTGCACCAGTTTATAACCCATTGGGTCTTTTGGAAGACTCGCTTAGGTATTTTTTCTTTTAGCACTTTATTTAATTTATTTAATTTAATTTATTTCATTCAAATTCACAGTTTTTCACAGTGATTAATGGAGGTGTGTGGAGGAGTATGGGGTTTGCACCTGTGAAGATGAGCTGGGCGCCTGCTGGGAGCTGTTAAGAACACAGCAAGGACTTTTGAAATTCGGGGGTGAAGACCCATCTACAAACAAACTCTCAAAAGCGGAAAATTTGTGGGCAACCTTCTATCAACACCACAGATCTGTGGAGCTTGGATTTAATTGGTGATCACTAATGAATGGAGAGTTCCCCTATTGGGATATCGCTAGTTGAAGATAACCATTTGGGCTGCTGCTGGATCTGATTTTTATGCTGTACATTTACTGAATTCTGGTAAGAGTCAGTATTATCTGTGGTGGAGGTCTCCTGTTTGTTCTGAACACAGTGTGGTTGCCATCACTGTTACCTGAGATTTCTTTCATCACTACACCTGTGGACTGCTTCAAACCTCTTGGCTTGCCTAGATTGTTAAATTGTGTATATCAACTGCAGAGACATTCATGACATCCAATAGTCATTTACAATCTATATTCACACCACTGGTGGTTTTCACCACCATATTTTGAACTGTTTCTAACCTATGGTTTGTTAGTCACTGGTGGTTCATTATATCACTCTAAATTAGCGCGACTTCCTTTTTCTATTATTAATGCATATTTGCATTTTGTTCATAAAAATAAAAAGAGATAATACACAATTCTTTTACATTTTCACTTTTCACATTAATGTTTACATTTATATTTATTTCATTTATCACATTCACCAGAATGACATGCAAGATTTGCACAGCCATAGATAAATCAATTAACATAAATACATACACGGAAATACAAAAATAAACACAAAATGTAGGTTTTTGATGGGTGTGTGTGTTTCTCAATCACATGTTTTGGATTCATCTGTGTTCACAGGAGATACCAGCTAATTACTTGTTAATTGGGTCTCCAATCACCATCCCACTGGCCTTGTGATCAGTGAGTAAGAGTATATATTCAATATCCATTTGTTGTGTATGTTAGCTATGATTAAGCACTGAGTTACAGTGTGAAACGCGTCAGCTTGTATCTGTTTTTTTTTTGCTGTGGCTTATATTTTTGTGATATGATTTTATCTTACAATAAAGGAACCCATTTTTGGAGTGCGGCTGTCCAAACCTTCCTTCGTATTTTTTGCATTACCATTGCATTGCCAGCACCCGTTGCTTTGGATCCAGTGAAGAGGTTCAACAATCACACTTGAGCGGTTACCCCCTTCTTCTAAGGTAAAGGAAGCTACTTAGGGGGAAAAATATTTACCTTTACAACCCCTTTAAACATTTAACCTGTTTCTGCCTAGTCCTCTCCTGATTGAAGGCTGAATACCCACTTTGTCAAGATTAAAACTACTCGCGGCTATAATGAATTGTCGGGTCCCAGCAATACAGATAAAAGTAATTGAAAAAAAAATGGCATGGGTTCCCCCCCCCCCCCAGTCCATTACCAGGCCCTTTGGATCTGATATGAATATTAAGGGAAACCCCAAACCAAAATGTAAAAAAAATTGCGTGAGGTCCACCAAATTCCATACCCTTCAGGTCCACCCCTGTATAATCCCAGGCTTCCAAAACTTCCTAAACATACAAAGTAAAGACATTTTTTTATCTTACCTGAAACTGTTCTGGGACCTTGATTGAAAGACCAGTCTTCTTATCCCAAACCAGGATAATTCCATTTTTTGCTTTGATGATTAAATTAAGACTATTGTTTTTTATGTAATAAGGGGTTTCTTCTCCATCTCCCACATTAATAACCTCCACTCCGCCATCACTAAGAAGGAGTTCATAACCCTGAAAAATATAGGAACACATTTTAAATCTAAGGGAAAATCATTCTTCATGATGTTTTTGTAAATTCTCTCCATGTTGGCCATATATTGTAGGTGTGAAAGCTGCAGTAATTTTTGCCAGTTTTTGCAGACTGCCTCATGAATATATCCTGGCAGAATGGCACGGCTGCACAAAGCAATGTACCTGTACGTTGCTTTGAAAAAGTGTCCGATAAGTCCACCATAATGTCGCCATAATGTCGCAGTCACGATAAAAATCGCTGATCGCCGCCATTACTAATAATAAAACATTTATAATAAAAATGCCATAAAACTATCCCCTATTTTGTAGAAGCTATAACTTTTTCGCAAACCAATCAATATACACTTATTGCGATATATATATATTTTTTTACCAAAATTTGTAGACGAATACATATCGGCCTAAACTGAGAAAGAATTTTTTTTTTAATTTTTTTTTGGGGGATATTTATTATAGTAAAAAGTAAAATATATAGCTTTTTTTTTTCAAAATTGTCACTCTTTTTTTGTTTACAGCGCCAACAAATAAAAACCGCGGAGGTGATCAAATACCACCAAAAGAAATCTCTATTTGTGGTGAAAAAAAGGACGTCAATTTTGTTTGGGTGCAACGTCACACTTGTCAGTTAAAGCAACGCAGTGCTGAATTTCAAAATGTGCTCTGGTCAGGAAGGGGGTACATTTTTCCGGGGCTGAAGTGGTTAAAAAGAAAACCACTCTTGGGACATGTTGGTAAGAACACTGGAAGCTGCGTAGGAAAATATTGTTCTGTTCAGATTAAATTAGTTGTGTATATATATATATATATATATATATATATATATATATATATTTCTAACATATGTGACAGGAAGTCAGGTAAATCTGTGGGTGTTGTCACAGACAGGAGATACATTTGTGCCTGGTTTAGACAATACACCAATTGTTATTAGGCGTCGGCTGCAGAAGTAGCCATAAAGGTTTAGGGCGTTGGAAAAGTTCAGCTGTTCAGAATGAGGCAATTAAGGCCTATATAAGTAATCCAGAGGATTACCACTGAATGGCTGCATCCTGAGGCTTTGTGAGTAAGGAGAGCAGTAGCTGAAAGTCTTCTGAGGAGGTGAGGAGGTGATTGATTTTTCTGTGTGATAAAAATCAAAAGACTATTGTTTTTCTGCTGTATGACCAGCAGTGTCTGCCCAGCACTAGGCTATGCCAGACTCCCTATGTTCCTGTGTGGTGAAGGTAGATGCCCCAAGTGGCCAGGGTTTATTTAATGTTTGATTTTGTTTATGCTGTTCGGATGCTTGTACTTGTTTCCAGCAAGATGGAAGAATAAACCAAAATCTTTGTTTTCAACCGTGTTCGACTGCCTGTCTGTATAAATTCAGTGTGTAGTGAACCCATCCAGGGGGTCACACACCCCGCTACCGAGCTAACCCCTTACACATAGTAAGAATCAATTCACTAAGCTATAACCTTCCAATGTTCCACCACTTGCTCCAGGGCCAACTGTTTAAGAGATAATTGTCCTTGCTTCAAAAAGTTCTCCTCTCACTTTCTATTTTGCCTTGAGACATGCAGTAGAAAAAAATCTTCCCAGTGCGCCACAGCAAAAAAAGGATCTTGACTTTTGATGTACTATAACTATTAGTACTAGGGTTGCACCGAAACTGATACCGGTATCAGTATAGGTGCTGATACTAAGCATTGCAATTTCTGCCTGATCTGCTACAGTAAATTAAATTTGAGTCTAGCTGCTACTTTTTGTATGTCTCAGAGCAGGGGTGGGCAAGACAATGTTTGCCCAATATAAAAGGAAAAGCTGCGCTGCAAGTTAAATCAACATAAATGATCAATTATGTTAAAGGTACACAAAATCCCAGTGCAAAACTGAAAAAAACACTCACATGGTGTGATATCGTTTTAAAAATATTTAATGTAAAAAGGTATTGCACTCACAATATTGTTTAGCCGGCCGGCTCTGCTGTCTGCTCGTCCTTCCGGGTAGACAGCGTGGATCGTGCTGACGTCACCACGATCCACGCTGTCTACCCGGAAGGACGAGCAGACAGCAGAGTCGGCCGGCTAAACAATATTGATCGCACTTTTTAACCGATATACATGTGAGTGCAATACCTTTTTACATTAAATATTTTTAAAACGATATCACACCATGTGAGTGTTTTTCTCCTCTGGGTTACATCTATGGAGAAAGTTGGTCTGACATAGAAGATTGGTGATACAGGAGAGAGAGTGGCAGTTTATCCAGGACCCTTATTGACCATGTTATACATGCCTGAATTAATTCTTGCTCTGGTAAGCAGTTGGTACATAAGTGGTGGTGGATTTGTCATCTGATTCACAAGATTTTTGCCTGGATATTTAGCCTCACCCATTCGGAGAACTTTCTGTCACTTCCTGCAATCTTCTGTGATACATCCTACATGGACTTTTGCACAAATCTTTTTTTCAGTTTTGCACTGGGATTTTGTGTACCTTTAACATAATTGATCATTTATGTTGATTTAACTTGCAGCGCAGCTTTTCCTTTTATATTGTATTTATGTGTGTATCTTACATATAAGCTGCAGCAGCTTTTTTTATTTTTATTTTTATTTTTTCCCATCATATTTTATATTATTTTTCACATATTTTTATAGTGTCATCACTATCTCACATATTAGACCTGTGCAGTATCTTCCAATATATAAATGTTTGCCCAATGCCTTCTCAGTATTCTCCTTACCTCTGCCCCTGTGTCTTTCCAGCTCCCACCTCCTCCACCCCCACCAGCTTCCTTCCCAATACTGTCTTCTACTAAAGCCTCCTACTTTTTTCCATTGCTGCAGATAACTGGCTGACCATACATTCCTTTAATATGTCCACAGCCACCAATACATAGCCCAGCCCTCAAGCCATATCCTCTACCACCTCAATGTAACACTCCAGAGGTCCCTCCCAGCCATTGAGCAATCTCCCAATAACCCTCCCATCCTCCTCCTCTTCCCCCCCTTCCCTGCGATCACAGCCTTTTCTATCCAAACCCCACCCCAGCCCTCCCTCCCCACAACCCATACCCCACTCCACCCTCAACTACCCTGCCCTCACCCCCTACTCCCCCCTCCCACCTTTTCCACGCTGCCCTAAACCCAGGCTCACCCAACGCCCTAACTACCCATCTCTACCTTCCAAAACACCCCTCTACCTACACTTCCTAGGAAAATTGTATTGGTAATTGGTATCGGCAAGTACTTAAACACTTAATTTATCATGCCTGTTTACCCCCTATGGACCAGGCCATATGTTTACATTTCAGCTATGTGTCTATTCGTGAGACTATAACTTTTCAATTACTTATGATACAAAATGAATACATATATATTTTTGGGGGGAACAAACAGAGCTTCCTTGTGATTTTAAGGTCTTCTGATAATTGTATGAATTTATTAGCATTTTAACTGCTTGCAGACCAGCTGCCACAGTTATACGGCAGCAGGTCGGCTCTGCTGGCCGAGATCACGTAGCTATACGTCATCTCTCCCAGCAGCCCTGATCCCGGCGCGCATGCCCGGCGCACGCGATCGCTGCCGGGCACCCGCGATCGTTCGTTACAGAGCGAGAACCGGGAGCTGTGTGTGTAAACACACAGCTCCCGGTCCTGTCAGGGGAGAAATGCCTGACCGTCTGTTCATACAATTTATGAACAGCGATCAGTCATTTCCCCCAGTCAGTCCACCCCCCTTCAGTTAGAACACACCCAGAGAACATACTTAACCCCTTCCTCGCCTCCTAGTGTTAACCCCTTCCCTGTCAGTGGCATTTTTATAGTAATCAATGCATTTTTATAGCACTGATCGCTATAAAAATGTCAATGGTCCCAAAAATGTGTCAAAAGTGTCTGAAGTGTCCTCCATAATGTCGCAGTACCGAAAAAAAACGCTGATCGCCGACATTACTAGTAAAAAAAAATATTAAGAAAAATGCCATAAAACTATCCCCTATTTTGTAAACGCTATAACTTTTGTGCAAACCAATCAATAAACACTTTTTGCGATTTTTTTTTTGAAAAATATGTAGAAGAATACGGCCTAAACTGAGGAAATTTTCTTTTTTATATATATATTTTTGGGGGATATTTATTATAGCAAAAAGTAAAAAATATTCATTTTTTTCAAAATAGTCGCTCTATTTTTGTTTATAGCGCAAAAACTAAAAACTGCAGAGGTGATCAAATACCACCAAAAGAAAGCTCTATTTGTGGGAAAAAAAGGACGCCAATTTTGTTTGGGAGCCGCGTCGCATGACCGGGCAATTGTCAGTTAAAGCCGAATCGCAAAAAGTGGCCTGGTTTTTGACCAGCAATATGGTCCGGGGGTTAAGTGGTTAAGAGGAAAAACAAGTAAAATTTTGAAAAAAAAAATTCTAGTTTGATCAGCAATATTTTAACAGTATATTTAAAAGTACCATTCCTATGGGGAAAACTTATATATTTTATTCTGCTACTTGTTCTATTTACTGCAACACTAAAAAATGTTTTTGTTAAACGGGGCTTATACAGGGTGATTTACTGAAATGAATTGGTTAAATGGTAAAATTAAGGTTAAATAAGGGTATGTATATATATTTTTTTAATTAAGGGTTAAAATTGCCTGTGCACACAATAAACCATTATCTGTGTTAGCTGCAGCCCTCTCATCTCACAAATCACTGTCTGTCAGTCTCCAAGACATACAAGACACACCTGAAGTACAAATGGAGAGATTTATTGGGCGTTCTTAACACGCCAAAGGTAGACAACTGGTTAAAAAATGTATTGGTGCTTGTACTCGGTGTTAAAAAAATTGTATCGGTGCATCCCTAATTAGTACAACTGTTATATAGAAAATATAACAAAATACAGTTCACCCTTGTATTTTTTAACCTACAGAAGAATTTGAAAAATGGAAGTATTGTCTGAACCATGCTGGTCAGTGGAGAATAGGTACCAGATAAATATCTCAAGCTGTTTATTAACCACTAGTCGACCAGCTGCTGCAGTTATACTGCGGTAGGTTGGCATGGCTGTGCAAATCTCCGTAGCTATATGCCGCTCCTTTAAGATTTCATAGCAGGCGCACAGGCGCACCCGCCACGTGTTCCCGGAGCCGATGCATGTGCCCGGTGGGCTGCGATGTCGCCGATCACCCACGATCGCTTGTGACAGAACGGGGAGAGGAGACAGATTGTGTGTTCCTACTAAGTAGGAACACCAATCGGTCTCCTTCCCCAGTCTGTCTCATCCCCCCTACAGTTAAAACACACCTAGGGAACACAGTTAACCCCTTGATCGCCCCCTAGTGTTAACCCCTAGTGGCTATTTTTAGCTCTGATCACTGTATAAATGTCAATGGTCCCAAAATAGTGTCAAAAGTGTCCGATCTGTCTGCTGCAATGTCGCAGTCCTGATAAAAATCGCAGATCACCGCTATTCCTAGTAAAAAAAAGTGATTATAAAGTCCTGTTTTTTTTCTATAAAAATAACAAACATGTCATACCTGCTCTGTTGCAGTGGATTTGCACAGAACAGATCAGATCCTCCTCTTATCTGGTCTCTGGCTGGAGCTCCTGCCCCTTCCCTCCTTATGGGTGCCCCCACAGCAAACAGCTTGCTATGGGGGCACCCTAGTCAAGTCACAGCTCAGTGTATCCATTCAGACATGGAGCTGGCCCTGTCCCTTCTCTCTTCTCATTGGCTGACTGGCTTTGATTGACAGCAGCGGGAGCCAATGGCACTGTGCTGCTGTCTCCGCCATTGAAGAGGGGAGTCTCGGATGGGCAAGACATTCCTACAACATTGCTGGAACTAAAGGGACCTTAGGTAAGTATTAGGGAGGCTGAGGGGGACTGTTGCACACAGGAGGCTTTTTATCTTAAAGTGGATGTAAACCCCCAAAAAAAAATTTTGTTTGATGTCACAATGTAGAGTATAAGATTTCCTATCATCTGTGCCCAGTCTTGCCACACCGAGTTAATCCAGCTCTGAGCAATCCTCTTTTATTGTTCAGTGAAAATTAACAGACTTCCAGATAAAACCCTGTCTAAATACAAAGGGCCAGATCCTCAAAAGGGATACGCCGGCGTATCTACTGATACGCCATCGTATGCCTGTTTCTATCTTTGGAACTGATCCACAGAATCAGTTTCCCAAAGATAGGCAGAAGATCCGGCATGTGTAAGGGACTTACACTGCCGGATATTAGGATGCAGTACCGCATCCGCCGCTGGGGGCATTTCGAGTCGAAATGCCGCTTTGCGTATGCAAATGAGCACTTACGGAGATCCACGAAGCGGTTTAGCTTCGTGAAATCTCCATAAATACATACGTTGCAATCGTAAAATTAGGGCTGCTTTTACAAAGTGTAAACTGTTTACACCTTGTAAAAGTAGACCCTTCTTTGCAGCGACGCTGATTTATTTATTTTTTTTTCAATTTTTTTTCCCGCCGTATCTTTTTTTTTCCCGACGCAACTTTTTTTACCCGGCGCGATTCACAAAACACAGCGTAACGTAATTTTGCGATATGCCCGTCGGGAAAATGACGTCACAAGCATGCGCAGTACGTCCGGCGCGGGAGCGCGCCTAATTAAAATGGGACTCGCCCCATTTGAATTGGGAACGCCTTGCGCCGGCCGGATTTAAGTTACACAGCCGGAAATTTCTAGGTAAGTGCTTTGTGGATCGGGCACTTAGGTAGAAATTTTGCGGCAGTGTAACTTAAATCAGAATAGTTAAGTTACGGCGCCTCTTTGTGGATCTGGCCCAAAGTCCTTTCCTCTCTCCTTGCTTTGAGTGACAGGTTATTTACATATCTAGCTTGGACATGTTTATCATATGTTATGTTATGTTTATCATAATATGAGGTGATCCACAGGTCATTGTATATTACCAGGATGTGTTATGTGGGGGAGGGTGGATTTCTCACATTTTAAACTGTGGATCACCTCATATTATGATAAACATAACATAACATATGATAAACATGTCCAAGCTAGATATGTAAATAACCTGTCACTCAAAGCAAGGAGAGAGGAACCGACTTTGTATTTAGACAGGGTTTTATCTGCAAGTCTGTTAATTTTCACTGAACAATAAAAGAGGATTGCTCAGAGCTGGATTAACTCTGTGTGGCAAGACTGGGCACAGATGATAGGAAATCTTATACTCTACATTGTGACATCATACAAATAAATACACATTTTTGGGTTTACAAAAAACCTTCTGCCTTTACATCTCCTTTAAAAAGCATCTTCAGTGGCTCCCCCCCCCAAAAAAATCAAATACTGTAGCCACTGGCTTTTAATATAAGGACACTTACCTGTCCAGGGATCCAGTTCTGTCCTCACCTGAATCGGTTCTCAACGATCATGTCCCCAGCACCAGCATCTTTACTATGGGATGTTGGCTGTAAGTCCATAGCACGGCACTTTGTGAATTGTCACACAGCTTCCTGGGACCTGTGACGTGTCCCAGAAAGCTGCAGGGGGGTTAAACCTCCACTTGGGTTGCCTAGGCTGACAATGTTGCTGTCCGCTGTGCCTCCTTTTCTCTCTTGTGTCTCTCTAATACAGTGTATTACTGGCCAGATCACCAAGTGAAAACAGAGGAAAATCAACAGAAAAAAATTGGATGCAGCCACCATATCTAATGATTAGTAAGATGCAATATAGAAAATGTATGGTTTTGGGTTTAATACCATTTTAAGTATTAAGGGAGACAACGTGATTAATAATATTAAAGATGTATTAAACCCGAAACCAAAAATGTTATATATTGCCATTGCCAGGACCGGTAAATAGAATGCACACCGCCGTGCAGATCCCAGTCCACCCACATGCTTGAATTGTTCTACTTGTAAGTGTAATTGCTTTTAAACTTTTAATAAATCATACATTATTATGTTATGGAAATCTTTCTCTTTATTGGATTCCATATTACAATTATACTGAGAGTCCTGTAATCGAAAGAGAAGGAAGGAACCATATTGATCCACTTGCCAAAGTATACAAACACTGTTTTTTTTAATCATACTGTTGGTGAGTGAGGAATTCAGGAGGGGAGCACAGAGTGGCACCTTGGATTTTCACAAGAAAGAATCATCAACACTGGCACTTTGTTTGCACCGATGGAGTATTTTTTTTTAATGCACTGGCACTTTATATATATAAATGTATGTAATTTAGCACATGTGATCTAGTATGTGGAAGCAGCGCTAAGTTTATTTATTTTTTTTAAGTTTTTATTGCTGTCTAGGTTCACCCCTTTTATTTGTCATGGTGACCATTGTTACCGGTTACATGAAGTTAAGGGAGTTGCAAAATGTTAAAGTTGTTACCAGAACAAGAGGTTAAGGGAGATCAACTGTTTAAAGTGGGAGTAAACGCCCATGGATTAATTTTACCTATAGGTAAGCCTGTAATAAGGCTTACCTATAGGTACTGTAAATATCCCCTGAATGTGCACCGTTTTGAATATTACTGTAGATGCAGCCAGTGACGTCTCTGGTGCATGCGCTTGGAAGGAACGGCATACCCATGCTGTTTCTTCAGAGCCCTATGCCATAAATGGTGGCTCTTGTTCTAAGGCAAGTTTGACATACTAGCAGATTATAACATTGCCTTGGAGGTTTACTAAATTGCTACCACTTTAAAAGTAGAATTGCTCTCACTTTACAGATATGTTTTCTTACTTCCTGTTGTGGCACAAGGACAGAAAGTAAAGAAAACTCTTCTGAAACTAAATGAAAAAAAAAAAAATCCTTTGTGAAATAAAGAACTTACCTCTAGAATAACTATGATGGTCTTGGCACAAGTTAAACCAGTGTCACTACATTGTGTATTTTCAGAAATAACTTTAAATGTTGAATTCTCTTTATCCTCTCCACAACAATCCTGAAAACAATCACATTGTATAAGTTTATGATGTGCTATGCAAAAATAGGCAATGAATTGTTTTATAAAAACGGTATATTTTGGAACTAATCTCATTATTGCATGCTATCAAATTCAAAATATGTTTTACATTCATATTTTTTATTCAACACCTCTGAAGCAGCTGGATTGGTCTAGGAAAATCAGTATGCTGAAGGAGTCCAGATTGTTTAGGTGATCGCTGAGGCTGAGGCCCCATACTCACGACCAAACATGTCTGCTGAAACTGGTCCGCGGACCAGTTTCAGCGGACATGTTCGTTCGTGTGTAGGCAGTAACGGACAGGATTCCAGCAAACATTCGTCGGCCAGACCGTTTTCCAACGAACAACTGTTTCCTGGTCTTGCTTTAAAACAGTCTGCTGGAATCGTGTCCGTCAGACATGTTCGGTCGTCTGTACACAAAAGCAGCGTACAAAAACCCCGCGCATGCTCAGTCCAAATGAGGAGACGGGAGCGCTCGTTCAGGTAAAACTCGCGTTTGTTTGGGATATGGCACATTCGTCATTAGAAACCTTTTATTCTCGCAAAAGAACAATGTCTTAAAAAGGCGCACTAAACCACATTTTCTTGCCTCGTTTTATTAATTCTTCTCTTGCTAGAATAACCCTGTTCTCTTGCTGATGCAATTTCAATAGAGTTGTCCCATACTGAAATGTCACATTTCTTGCTTGTGATGTAATCCTTTAATAAGGTTTTCTATGCCAGACGTGTGTTTTGGTTGGTGGTCCTCCATAATTTATAGTAGTAATTTTTGTAAATGAATGTGCATTTATTTATTTTTTTTGGTTCTTTCTAGTTATGTCACCATTTTGTTTAATATATTTTTACATGTTTTTTTTAAAAAATCTTTGATTTTTTTTTTTTTTGTGTTTCATTTGAGAATATTGAACCATGTTGGCACACCAAATGTCCCCCCCCCCAAGGAGTGTGTTCTTTGTAAATGACCCATTGTATATTTATTAAAGGTTTGCTGCCTAATAATCCCCACAGTATAACTAACAAACAATAAACATGTTTTCAAATGAAAGCAAAAAGCCTTTTATTTAGGCAAATGTCATCTCTAAAAATAAACAGAACGGCAGCACTAGAATAGATAGCAAACTATATGCAAACTTGCATTTCCAACATGGTGAAGGATAAACTTCCAAGCCTCAGGAGCCAAACCCAAAAATATGAAGCAGCAGCACAGAAACAAAGGAACCCAAACTGTGGTAGTCCAAACAATATGTCCTTTATGTGGAAGGAAATGGAAGGCAGAGAATCAACGTTTCCTCCTCTTTCCAGCCTTCCCTCCAGGCAGCCTTCCAGCGGATCTAACACGGGGTCTTGCAGGTGGGGTCGATGTGGCAGCAGGAGGATGGTGTTCCGCAAGCCGGGCCGGGTCACATATCCCAGTGTCTGGGGTCAGCAGGCCCTTCTGCATCCACCAAAGGACCTGGTTCATCAGGGCCTTTGCCAGTCTTCTCTGGCCCTCCTCCCCTTCATTCAAATCGTGGGCCAATGAGGCACTGAAGGCCTCTGTGGGGTTGAGGGGGGCCCTCATGATGGCGCTTGCCTCCTGTATCATGCGGAGGCTTGCCTCCTCCACAGGCCTCAACTGCCTCCTTCGGCCTGATGGCCTCACCTGGGGGGGAGAAGACTGGCTGGTGGTGGTTCTCCTGGCCTGGGGGACCTGCTGCAGGCCACTGGGCCCAGCCTCCTCCTGGCTGCCACTGACCCGGCCTCCTCCTGGCTGCCACTGACCCCGGCCTCCTCCTGGCTGCCACTGACCCCGGCCTCCTCCTGGCTGCCACTGACCCCGGCCTCCTCCTGGCTGACAGAGACGTGAGGATCTGCCACCTCCTGGCTGATCTCTTCTTCCTGTGTGCAAAAAAAAGGACATTTTTTACAATTTCGCTAAATAAAACCACACTCATTTTCATGTTTTTCGTTTAGTATTTTCTGTTCATTATTACTTGAATACACTCTACTTCTGACCCCTGCAGTTGTCATCCCTGACACCTATTTGTCTGTACACCTTTTTTTGTGCTTTTTCCCAGCTTGGCTTTTCTTTTACAATATCAAATCATTAATCCACCAATAATTATTTACGCCAGAAATATAGAGGAAACTACTATACCTCCTCATCGAAGGGTGGCAGATCTGCATCTCTGTCAGCCAGGCCCTCTTCCTCCGACTCTGCAGGGCTGTGGTCATCTGGGGAATGTCCGCTGGAAGGTAGCATGGAGGAAAGGTTGGAAGAAAGACTCGACATCGTTTTCCTGCCTTCCATTTCGTCCCGCAAAAAAGCCATCTGTTTGTAATACCACAGTTTGGGTTCCTTTGCTTGTGTTGCTGCTGCTCCCGATTTTTTGCTTTTATTAGCTTTATATGCTCTTCTGTATGTGCTTCTCAGGTTGGCAAGTTTATCCTTCACCATGTTGGCAGTGCATCCTGGCACCCATGTTTGCATATAGTTTGCTAGCTCTTCTAGTGCTGCCGCTCGTACCTCTTTATTGCAATATAACGCGTGTTTGGAATTCCACAGGATGGGCGTGTCCTGATATTTTTGGAGTAAGGCCTCTATAGCTTCCTTGGTTTGTAGTTGGTCCATTTCCCGTTATGAAATATGATATTTCTTTTTGAGTCTACATTCGCAAAACATAAACCAAAGAAAAATAAACATTCAAAAGGATCAGCGTTGACCTTGATATAATATGTGTCTTCAAATTTATTACCTATATCTAATTACAAACACAGTCTCTCTTGTTTAAACAATGATTGGCAGCTCGGCCGCATTGGTTGTACCAAACATTGATTTGCTAGATGCAGAGCCATTGTTAACATTGCAGTAACAATTTTTAAGATAGAAAAATAAACAATGATTACAAATGACAGTATTCATCTCGGCACTCTTTCATGTGTAAATCTCATGCCCCTGACAATGGATGACATAAAAGACACTTCCTAATGACCTCTGTACAACCAACACTTGAACAATACTTTGCCTGATCTGAATACACCATTCAAAAACTTGTCAATGAGGTACAGCATTGTTCACATCTCTATTTTGTCAGTTGTCCAAAAGCATTTGGATACCAAAATAACATTGTGGTACCCCATAGACAGAATAGCTTAAAACGGGTGCAACCAACAGCCCAAACCCCCATCCCATGTGTCTACATTTTATAGGCCTCTGCTGATCCAATTTTTAATTTCCTTACCTTCCTGTCTCTCGCTCCTCGTTTCTCACGCTCGCCTAATTACCGCGTAAGATGCGTAATCACGGCGTGCACCTTTTAAACACTCCGCGTATTTATTAAAGCCCGCCCTCGTCACCTTTGCTAGGCCCCTAATCAATGTGTTTAGGAAATATGGCGTTAACTGTGTATGTTCTGGATGCGCTCGAAGATTCTCCGCGTAACCTACGTAAACACGTTGTTTGCATTCTCTACACTCCGCGTATGTATTAAACGCCGCCCTCTTCTCCGCCCATGGCGTAACAATTCATCTTTTCCCCGCCCATAATCTCTGTGGGAAAGGAAAGATGGCGATGTCACACGAGCGGGCACGATGCTCTCATGCCACAAGTGAAGGGACAGAGGCAGGGACGTCCCGATCAAGGCAAAGAAGATATAAAGCCACTAATATGCGGTTCCAGGAAATGGTGGAGTTAGTTTACATCATGCGAAAGAAGGACTATGATGGTGAATTAGGGCCATACAAGACCCCTAACCGCCGAAAGGCACATATTATGGACAAGGTGGCGAGGAGAATGCAGAGGATGTTTGGGATCACCAGGTCCAAGGAACAGCTGAGGAAACGCTGGTCAGACTTAAAATTGAGGGAGCCACATCAGATGAAGAAGATCCTTAAAATTCTTCGTAAAAGTAAGTAAATATATTTTGGGGTTGGGGGGGGGGGGGGTTGATAGTCTGCAATAATGTGTTGCCATGTATATTTCACCATCTGCCTCCTTGGCCTGCTTGTAATTTTAAAGACATGTTGTCATTTATTTTTTATGACATAAATAACTACATATTTACAAATAGTGTTCTTAGTAAACCACGTAACATCACATAGTTTCTCAGAAAGGCTCGGTTATTCCAGGAACAACACACCTGGACATGGCTCACTGGCCAAAAACTTTGTTTGTAAACATTGTGTAAAAGCTAGTTCTAAAAAATAGAATGAGGAGAATGGGAAAGGCAAACAGGATACATTCTAAAAACAGTGGTACTAAAGCAGATGTTTTCACATCTGCAATGCACAGCACCTGTGTCTCCCCAAATCAAAAATGGGTTTTGGTAGGGTCTCCCAAAAATACAGTTTAGGGGGGACATCCATGTGTGTCACTTTGCTAAAAAGGGGCAGGATCAGAGCTTGCCATAGAAGTAATTGCAAAATGTAGGTTTGGTGAAAGATAAAAGTAACTAAATGAAAGCCTCTTCTAAGCAATGTGTGCGATTTATGCTCTCCAATATCTGTGTGCTGATGAGTATACATTTTTTTTCTTGTTATTTAAGGGGAAAGAAGTCGCCAGCATTTGGAGGAGGCAGAGAGGGCCAGACAAGGCCAAAATCTTCCATCTCAACATGTGGAGGAGGAGGAGGATGTGGAAGGAGAAGAGGATGTGGAAGGAGAAGAGGATGTGGAAGGAGAAGAGGATGTGGAAGGAGAAGAGGATGTGGAAGGAGTAGAGGATGTGGAAGGAGTAGAGGATGTGGAAGGAGAAGAGGATGTGGAAGGAGTAGAGGATGTGGAAGGAGTAGAGGATGTGGAAGGAGAGGAGGAAGGAAGAAAGGATGAAGGAAGAGAGGAGGAAGAAGTAATTTTGGACTTAGAATTTATAGCAGATGAAGGGCAAGTGGCGGAAGAACAATTTGGCGAATTGAAAGAAGGTGGATTGATGGATGAAGGAGGAGTCGAAGATGATGGGGAAGTGGTGGAAGAAGGAGGAGTGATAGAAGATGATGGGGAAGTGGTGGAAGAAGGAGGAGTGATAGAAGATGTCGAAGAGGTGGAAAGGAGAAGCCCATCAGGTCAGTGTCACCCTAGCTTGATTATAAAAAACATATGTAGATAGGCCTCATCCAAAAATAATTTGGTAAATGACCATTTTTTTTGTTTTTAGGGGAGGAGGATGGTGTGTCAATATTTTCACGTGCAAGTGCTGCTATAATTATTCAGCAGGTAATGGAGTGCAGCACTGAAATGCACAATATGCGTGAAAGGATGGTTGTCATGGAACAGAATGTAACAAATGTCCTTTTGGAATGCAGCACGGAAATGGACAATATGCGGCAAAGAATGATGGTCATCGAATCTAATTTCAAAAATATTATTGACATGATGGGCCGTGTCAAAGACTGAAACACCCCCCGCCCATCCCCCGCCCCCACAAACATTTTTACTGTTTTAATAATGAATACGCCAAAATTTGAAGATACACACACAGTGTGCCAACATGTGCTATCTGCCATCACAGAATATCTAGTGTCTGTGCTTTGTGGGTCCAACCCCCTCCTCCATCCTCAAGTAGTTGAGAGGAAGGGTTTGCTCCCACAAAACACAGACATTGATCACCCATGATGTCAGATAGCACATGTGGCCATTTGTCTGTTGAACCAATGACATTTGGCGAGTTTGCACTGAATGTGTGTATCTTCAAATTTTGGCGTGTTCCAGTGTGAAAGCACACCATGACTGACTGCTGTTGTGAATTTTTATATTTTTATATTTTTATTTTTTTACTTTTTGACCATGTTGACCATGTTGTACATTTTTGGCTACTATAAAGTTTAGACCATAAAGAATAAACACCGATAAAAATTCAAAATATATATATATAGAATTATAAATCTCTCTAATCACTGAATTTAGTGAAGTCGAGATTTGACTCCTAAATCTCAACAACAAATATTCGTATTTAAAAACACACCAAACAATTAATAAAAAAAAAAAAAAAAATTATAGGTTTTTGGGCCTAAAAAATATGCCGAGAAGAAAAAATACAAAGGCGGTAAACACCACACCAAAAATATTCTATATATATATATATATATGTAAACAATAAATCAAACTAAATTTTGATAAACAAAACTGTGAACTTGTTAAAAAATGTATAATCTTCATACTATTTTTTGGTGAATTACCTGAAAAAAAAAAAAAAAAAAAAAATAATTATTGTAGACTCCTAAGTACAAAAGCAGGGAGTAGTGAAAAAAATATAAACTAATTTTTGGGGTCATGAACAAGCAAAAATAAAAAAAAATGACCTACAAATTTTCTAATGGAGTTGCTTGTTATTTCTTGACTCAATACCCTGTTTGTAGATGTGTGAATACTGTGCAAAATGTGGTTAAGTACTAAAAGTGGAGAAATCAATTATGCAGATAAAAAGAGAAAAAGCATTAATGACAAACAACTGTATAAAGTCCAATGGTCTAATTATTTATTATTTGTGAGAATATTCCTTTCTTTGGGGGCCGAATTAGAAAGAAATATGATCTGGCATAGCAATGGCCCCCCGACCCATGAAGTACTCAACATATTTGTCGCGTACCTCACGAGCTGATTGGGGGGCCAAGCCAGCGCGACCAGTGTCCAGCCCGGGAAGGGGATCTGAGGGTAGTCTTGCCTCAGAACCGATGTCGGGTAGGTACGTCTGGGAGTGCCTGCGTAAAAAGTTGTGCAAAATGCAGCAGGCAAATACAACGGTGTCCAATTTATATTCCGCCAGATGTATCGATGTCCTGAACAGGCGGAACCGGTTGGTGAGTATCCCAAAGGCATTCTCGACTACCCTCCGAGCCCTGGCCAACCGAAAATTAAACACACTCCTCTCTGAGGTGAGGGTCCTCTGGGGAAAAGGCCGCATGAGGTGAGGACCAAGCCCGAAAGCCTCGTCCGCTAGGAACACAAACGGAAGTCCTTCCACATTCTCTTCATCTGGTGGCAATGCCAGACCACCAGCTTGGAGACGATCATAGAAATCAGTCCGTGCGAACACTCCCCCATCAGACATCCGGCCGTTCTTCCCCACGTCCACATATAGAAACTCATACTGTGCCGACACCACCGCCATCAACACAATACTATGATAACCCTTGTAATTATAATAGTAGGACCCCGAGTGGGGTGGGGGCACTATGCGGACGTGTTTCCCATCTATTGCTCCACCGCAGTTTGGAAAATCCCACCGCTGGGCAAATTGGGAAGCCACAGACTGCCATTCCTGTGGTGTGGAGGGTAGCTGTGGGGACAAACAAAAAAAGAGATTTAGTACTTTGGCACAAAAACATCCTACAAGCATCCTTGTGAAAATTCACAGTATTATAATTGCATTTGAAAAATGTGCATGGAGAATTTGGGGAATGAAATATATAGGGCCACTTAATTAAGAGACTACACAGCCCTCTGATGGGGACTAAAAAAGTTTGAAGGGGGGGGGGGACACAAAAGCCAAAAATTCGAGCTTGCAAAAATGGAAAGGTGGGTTTGTCCCTAGGATAGCATGCTAGACAGGTTAATATTGGGTAAGGGACAAATATGCAGGTAGGTCAAGAATAAAACATGTAAAGCTTATATCAACATGCATAGGGAGAAAAGGGAACGTTAGTTAAACACACAGCATATCTGGGAAATTAAAAATAAAGTTAGTTGGCCACATTATTACAGCCAGGAAACTTACCTTTATATACTCCTCATGCAGAACTTTAATGATGGCAGCACACGTGTCCGGTATGATGACCCCAAGCGCCTGCGGAGAGATGCCTGTCGAGAACTTGAGGTCCTGCAGGCTCCTCCCAGTCGCCAGGTACCGCAACGTGGCAATAAGCCTCTGCTCGGCCGTGATGGCTTGGCGCATCACAGTGTCCTGCCTCGTGATATAGGGGGACAGAAGTTCCAGCAGACGGTTGAATACGGGGTCCGTCATGCGGAGAAAATTCCTAAAGTCATTAGGATTATTCTCCTGGAGTTCCCTAAGCAGAGGCATATGTGAGAACTGGTCACGCTGGCGCAACCAATTCTTGGTCCAGAAACGCCTCCGCCCCCTGTTTCTGGCCAAAGTACTGGAAAAATGAACATATCCAGCAGCCATCCCATAAACAGCACCAACTCGCGAAAATTGACGCTGCTGCTCCATCATGGCTTCAAACCGGCCGGCTGGTCAGTCAAGAACACACTCAAACAGAAAGCACTCGCAAATCCAGCACTACCTGCGACAAACGCGTGACAAACAGATACGAGCGCACAGGATGCGACTGCAAAAGCAGAAACAACCTGCTAGCCTATAGCCGAATGACAACTACGTTACCGCAAGCACACGCACTGAACCCGTGAATACACGCTGTCAAAGCCTGGAGACCGAGAAGCGCGAATCAGCTCTAACCAAACCTTCACTAACACGAACAAACCCGTAACTAGCAAAAGAGGAACAGAGGGCGGCGCCATTAAGTTTGGTCTTCCCCTTTATAGTGACGTCGTACGTAGTTTACGTGCACGCGTTCCGGTACGACGGTAATTTGGTCCGATGGTGTGTACAAGCCAGCGGAACCAAACAAAAATCAGCCTTGTACGCCGGAAACTGTCCGGCAGACAGTTTTCAGCGCACAGATCCGGTCGTGAGTACAAGGCCTGAGAATTAAACTTGTACCTGTGGGATACCCATTCTGCTCATATTGTGGAACTGCAGCACACACGTTCTGATACAATTGTGGAGGATGTGGACCTTGATTTAAGGGACTATGGTTCACAGCGTCTATAATAGAGATGGTGGAAGTTAGTTATCTCTGGGGAACTGATTTATTCGTGGAGAAGCACTGTTTGCTCTTTTGCATGCAACGATTTTTTGCATTCTTGTGATGTAAAAGAGTGGAGGCCTCTACATATATGGCTGAGGCACTAGTTATATATAACAGATATACTCCTATATGTGTCTGTATATTTATATTCCAAGAGGAAGCTGATATATAAGTATTCACTATCTCCAGGCTTGAGATACAGGAGATTGGAGGATACAACTGGTCGATGTACAATATATCTGTATGTTCCTGATTACGTATATTTCAATGGCAAACAGGCATGCAATAGGGGGTGGGATTGTTATATAACATGTCTGAAGTTTTCTTGTCCCGATTTGTTTAAAAGATCTCTTCAAGGGTTAAAAAAGGGTGTTAACATCTCACACACCCTCCTATTACCTCCTGAAGCAAAAATGCAGAGAAACTTCTCAAACCTCTGGAATATAGTAAGTCAATATTTGTGCCTTGAAAAGGTATTCATACCCTTTGAAATTTTGCACATTTTGTCATGTTGCAACCAAAAACGTAAATGTATTTTATTTGGATTTTATGATATAGACCACCACAAAGTGGCACATAATTGTGGAAAGAAACTGATAAATGGTTTTAATTTTTTTTTTTACAAATAAATATCTGAAAAGTGTGGCCGGTATTTGTATTCCGCCCCACTGAGTCAATACTTTGTAGAACCACCTTTCGCTGCAAGTACAGCTGCAAGTCTTTTTGAGTATGTCTCTACCAGCTCTGCACATAGAGTAAAATGTTTGCTCATTCCTCTTTGCAAAATAGCTCAAGCTCGGTCAGATTGGATGGAGAGCGTCTGTGAACAGCAATTTTCAAGTCTTGCCACAGATTCTCAATTGGATTTAGGCCTGTACTTTGACTGAACCATTCTAACACATGCATATACTTTGATCTAAACCATTGCATTGTAGCTCTGGCTGTATGTTTAGGGTCGTTGTCCTGCTGGAAGGTGAACCTATGCCCCAGTCTCACGTCTTCTGCAGACTCCAACAGGCTTTCTTCTAAGATTGCACTGTATTTGGCTTCATCCATCTTCCCATTAACTCTGACCAGCATTCTTGTCCCTGCTGAAGAAAAGCATCACCACAACAAGATGCTGCCACCACCATGTTTCAAGGTGGGGGATGGTGTGTTCAGGGTGATGTGCAGTGTTAGTTTTCTGTCACACATAGTGTTTTGCTTTTAGGACAAAAAGATTAAATTTTGGTCTCATCTGACCAGAGCACCTTCTTCCACATGTTTGCTGTGTCCCTTACATGGCTTCTTGCAAAC
The DNA here is from genome assembly GCF_905171775.1 of Rana temporaria. Classification (NCBI taxonomy): domain Eukaryota; kingdom Metazoa; phylum Chordata; class Amphibia; order Anura; family Ranidae; genus Rana; species Rana temporaria. The sequence continues at coordinate 48,017,063 of NC_053499.1, read as the reverse complement.
TGCAAACAGGACGTCTTATGGCTTTCTTTCAACAATGGCTTTCTTCTTGCCACTCCTTAATAAAGACTGGATTTGTGGAGTGCACAACTAATAGTTGTACTGTGGACAGATTCCCCCACCTGAGCTGTGAATCTCTGTTGCTCCTCCAGAGTTACCATGGGCCTCTTAGCTGTTTCTCTGATTAATGGTCTCCTTGCCCAGCCTGTCAGTTTAGGTGGACGGCCATGTCTTGGTAGGTTTGCAGTTGTGCCATACTCTCCATTTTCGGATGATGGATTGAACAGTGCTGTGTGAGGGGTTCCTGGTCACGTTCAGCCACTTCCAGATTTGGCACAGAGGGGCGGTGGAATGCACGCTACACCTACCCACGAGAGTGAGACACAGTGCAGCTGGTGCTTCACGTCACATCTAGCTGTAACACGATTGATTCCTTAGTGCCAAGGTCTCGGCACTTGCACAAGTAAGCAGCCATTTGGCTTTTGTTTTTAACTGCTTGCCGACCAGCCGCCGCAGTTATGCGGCAGCCGGTCGGCTCTGCTGGGCGAGAGCACATAGCTATACGTCACCTCGCCCAGCAGCCAATAGGGGCATGCCCTCGCCCCCGACTCCCGTGCGCGTGCCCGGCGGGCGCGATCGCCGATGGGCACCCGCGATCGCTCGTTACAGAGCGGGGACAAGGAGCTGTGTGTGTAAACACACAGCTCCCGGTCCTGTCAGGGGAGAAATGCCTGACCGTCTGTTCATACAATGTATGAACAGCGATCAGTCATTTCCCCTAGTGAGTCCACCCCCCCTACAGTTAGAACACACACAGGGAACATACTTAACCCCTTCCCCGCCCCCTAGTGTTAACCCCTTCCCTGCCAGTGCTATTTTTATAGTAATCCAATGCATTTTTATAGCACTGATCGCTATAAAAATGCCAATGGTCCCAAAAATGTGTCAAAAGTGTCTGAAGTGTCTGCCATAATGTCGCAGTACCGAAAAAAATCGCTGATCACCACCATTACTAGTAAAAAAAAATATTAATAAAAATGCCATAAAACTACCCCTATTTTGTAAACGCTATAACTTTTGCGCAAACCAATCAATAAACGCTTATTGCGATTTTTCTTACGAAAAATATGTAGAAGAATACGTATCGCCCTAAACTGAGTAAAAAAAATTGCTTTTATATATTTTTGGGGGATATTTATTATAACAAAAAGTAAAAAATATATATTTTTTTCAAAATTGTCACTCTATTTTTGTTTAAAGCGCAAAAACTCAAGACCGCAGAGGTGATCAAATACCACCAAAAGAAAGCTCTATTTGTGGGAAAAAAAATGACGCCAATTTTGTTTGAGAGCCACATCGCACGACTGCGCAATTGTCAGTTAAAGAGACGCAGTGCCGAATCGCAAAAAGTGCTCTGGTCTTTGACCAGCAATATGGTCCGGGGGTTAAGTGGTTAATCTGTTTTACAATAAATCGCAGAATTTCACTATGACCCTCTTTTCTTCATTTTATTCATGGTAATTTCTTCTGTTGGAGTCTATTCCTGGCCAGTCCCATCCAGGTACCAGTACAGACCTTAGGCCACCAACTGTACTAAAGCTCCACCTGATCCTTTTTTCATACGAAGGGTCATGGTGGTCTGGTAAGTAGGCACTTACCTCTACCTTACACCGGGTGTTGCCAGTTTGATATCTGTTCCGTGTTGATGGTGTCTACTCTCAAGTCAACCATTTGATGCATGCACTTACCAATGCTTATCATTTAGTGACCATTGCTGCATTTTTTGGACCTGTTTGCACCTATTTTTTGATGTTGTCATTATATAAGCACTTGCACTTCAAATCACTATTATATTGTTGACATTCTAGTTAATATATTGCTTCAAGCTAGAATTTGGAATTTATTTATCACCTACTATTAGCGCCCCCTTATTATTTTAAACCCCCCACATCTGTTCATTATGAAAAGGCTCTGCTGCACAGGAGGTTCTTGAACAAACAAAGATGAGTGTGGACACTCAAAACTCCCAGGTGGACAGGAACATAGTTGGGGATTTTGGCAGGGATATCAAACTGTTGGAATATCCAAGATATATATGTAAAACCAAGGGCTAGCTCAGTCCACCAAGGTCCAATTATAAAACATTTGGGTGGACTGACCCTTTTAATCACAGTGTGATATCTTTGAAGCTCTAATCCTACCTGCAGCTCTAACCCTCCATCCAACACCTTTTAATTTTCATACAGTACCTGAGCGATAACATATTCACATTCTCCACTAAATCGATATCGTTTTTCATCAAATGTCTCATAATTTCCATCTCCATAAACTTTACACACTCCCATAGGCACATCATGTTCACATTCCCATTTACGGTTCTTGCAGGTACTGTTTAAAAAAAAAAAAAAAAAGATGGGATTTCACATTTTTTTGTGGTTATTCTGTACTTATGGAAGATGTGTTGGTTTCCATACCAGGAACTTCTAACCTTCAAGTGCAACCAGAACTGTATTTAGCATATTGGCACTCGTGTGTCAGTGTCTAAAACAACAGAGAAGGGGGGGTAGCATCAAGTTTCTAAATGTACAAAAAAAAACATTTTGTTTCCTTCTTCTATCCATCTCTGGATATTTGTAACTAATCTACACAAATTAGTTTATTTCAAAGGGATGGTGAGAAGAGTCAGAAAACTCTATATTTCAGAAAACATTAAACCACCACACCTTTTTTTTTATGGCACCGTAAGCTTCTTCCAACAGCATTAATATAAAAACAAAAACAAAAAAAAAATCAATTGAATGATACAATGCCCCTATCATTAAAATCACGCCTAACATGAATTGATAGGGCACATTAGCATTGTCAAAATAACAATATATTTACAGTATGACTAATGTTTCCCTTTTTCAAGTCACTGCTGCTCTGAACTCCATCACTTTTATGCCCTGTACACACGATAGGTTAGTCTGATGAAAACGGTCTGATGGATTTTTCCATCAATTATCAGATGAAGCTGACTGATGACCAGTCGTGCCTACACACCATCAGTTAAAAAAACGATCGTGTCAGAACGTGGTGACGTAAAACACAACAACATGCTGAAAAAAATGAAGTTCAATGCTTCCAAGCATGCGTCGACTTGATTCTGAGCATGCATGGATTTTTAACCAATGGACGTACCCACGGAAGATCTTTTTTTTCTATAGGCTTTTTATCCATCAGATAATTTTAAAACAAGTTCCTATTTTTTTAACCTATGGATAAATAACCGATGGGGCCTACACACGATCGGTTTGGTCTGAAGAAACCGGTCCATCAGACCAGTGGCGGCCCGTCCATAGGGAGCGCCCGGGCGCCGCCCCCCCTTCTGTAGTCATAAAAAAAAGAAAAAAAAACGGGCCCTTTAAGGCTTTTAAAAATTAGTTTTGCAGCGCCGCGCAAATAACATACACTCATGCATTGCATGAGTGTATGTTATTGTGGCCAGCCTATTCAGATAACCGGACACTGGGCGCCGATTATCTGAATAAGGACAGCCCTTCAGCTCCCGGATGTCTTATCCTCGGAACGTAGTGGGCTACGTCCCTTGGATAAGACTGACGGCCGTCTCAGCCAATCAGGTTCACTGATTCTGGTTATCAGTAACCTGATTGGCTGAAGCGTCATTGAGGGCGGCAGAAGACATCGAGGGACTGTGGAAGGAGGATGGAGAACCCCAGAAAGGTAAGTGCCGGGCGGGGGGGCAATCTGACTGGCAGCATTTTACAGGGCACAGTGGGGACAATTGATGTGGGGACAATTCATGAGGGGACAATTGATGTGGGGACAATTGATGTGGGCACAGTGGGGACAATTGATGTGGGCACAGTGGCGACAATTGATGTGGGCACAGTGGTAACAATTGATGGCATGGCACAGTGGCTGCATTTGATGGCACAGTGGCTGCGTTTGGCATGGCACAGTGGTGACAATTGATGGGCACAGTGGTGACAATTGATGGCACAGTGGCGACAATTGATGCCATGGCACAGTGGCTGCATTTGATGGGCACAGTGGCTGCCTTTGATGGGCACAGTGGCTGCCTTTGATGGGCACAGTGAGGCTGCAATTGTCTTTTTTTTTTTTCATTTGTTTGCGCCCCCCTAAAATGTTTGATTACCAGCCACCACTGCATCAGACCGTTTTCATCAGACTAACCTATCGTGTGTACGCAGCATTAGTCTCAAACTAAATGGTCTGTGGTTACTAGATGTATTCGCTCCATTTAAACCAGCAAAATGTATTTTGTTAAATTCATCAACAAAGTACAGCATAAGTGCAGCATAACTGCATACATATTAATACACAGGACTACTACAGTGGCGGCTGGTGCTCAATATTTTCGTGGGGCGGCAAACTAACACCACCACCCCATGCGGGACATGGACAGCGGTGATCATTCACACCACCAACCCAACCCAGTGGGAGATGGACGTGAATACAGCAATCAGATGCCTTACCTTAGGAGGCAGGGGGAAGGAAGAGCCTCCCGGCCGAACAGAAAGCGTGTCCTGAGACACGATTGGGTTTTAGGACCCGCTTCCTGATTAGCCAGGAGGAATATTAACTCACTATTGTCACACAAGTTGGTGGGCTCGGGGGGGCGCAGTGCTCGGCACCGCAAATCCACCCTTTTTTTAAGTCAATTAGAGCTTCAGGCTCTAATCACGTACTTCAAAAAAAAAATATCAGTGTGAATAAATGATTATATATAAAAAACAAATACAAATGGTAACTTCATATACATGTAACCAATTATGATATAATAAAGTCTCTTTATGCGTGTCCTTGTACTTCAATATACAATGTCATCGTAAACCAGCTGTGCATAAACTTATGCTCCAGAAAATAACTGTAATCTATTACAGTACAGTGCACCTCCACCTTACAAATTAGCTCCTTACCTCTAATTTAGACCTACACAAGGTAAGGTCCAAACATGTGTGTCCCAGCACATAGAGAAAAAAGCATATAGAGAAAAAATGGGAAAAACTCTCATGATGCAGTATAAAAAAAAACTCCAGTTTATTAAGTCTTTAAATATACTCGCAAATAAAGTGTACTTGCACTATCCAGTGCACCAGATGATTCGCATAGAGTCATAGCTAGTACACAATCATAGCTCCCTTAAGAGTAAACTTCCATCAAGCGATGCTTAAACATGGCCAAAATCTTGCTTGTGGGCGCCATGATATCACATAGCCCTGTCCTGTGATGCATTTCATCACGTGATCGTGGCTTAATCCGAAACATGTGCAATTCATTTAGTTCTGAATTCGTTTTTCCACGAAATTCTACAAATTCGTTAATTCAGAAATATTAAAATTAATGAAAACCTTGCTTAACAAATTTTTCCAAAGATTTGTGAATTCAAAAATTTGTAAATTCATAAATCTGTAAAATTCGTAAATCCATAAGTTAATAACTAATAATAATAACTATTACTAACTATTAAATTGTTAGTGAACGTAACAAATACGAATGTATCCAAAGTTACGAATTATCCAAAATAACAAATTCTGCATCTAAACGAATAGAATGTAGCGAATTAATAATAATATTTTTTTTTTATTATAATTTATTATTATTAATTCATTACGTTCCATTCGTTTAGATGCAGCATTCGTTATTTCGGATAATTGGTAACTTCGGATAACTTAGTATTTGTTACGTTCACAAACAGCCAAATTTTAAAGAAAATTACGAAAATTTCAATACCTATAATTTAATAGATAGTAATAGTTATTATTTCGATTTTACAAATTTATGAATTTCGTACATTTGATGCATATCATCATGTACAAAAGCTTATAAAGCTTAGATAACGATCTGGTCAGTCCATACACATGGCCTCAAATGGAATAAGAGAGCCTCTAGGCCGCATCATGCCTTGCAGGCCCCTAAAGAAGTCCCGCAGCTGCAGAAGTCTCCAGGTGTGCAATGGAGTAGTACCGGCCAAAAACTGGAAGCACCTAACTTTCACAGAATCCCCCCTCCCCCGGGCCAAAAAATGCCCAATGTTCTCCAAAGACATCAACTGCAAACGTGGCAAGTTTATGTAGCGATATGGACTGTTACCAGAAAGCTTTGTACCTTCCAACGTTCTAAACATTGTTTGTCCCTATGATTATTCATGCAGCCAGTGATCTCATACCTGTGGGCTGAAGGAGTGAGTTAGGGGGCATATAGTCCTCTTTGAATCTGCATCCCTATATCTTAAGACTACAAATCCCAGGGACCCTTGAAGTGGCCTGAAGGCTGCTAGGAGGGATGATAAAAGGAGCTTAATAGTCCGCGCACGCTGTCTTCCTCCTGGGCCTGACACAAGACGGACCTCTCTGTGCGACAGAGAGAGAGAGAGAGAGAGAGGTCGCCGCCTGCCACGCTGAACGCTACTTCCACCACTAGGCCTGAGAGGCCTACTCTTGCTACCCGCTGTCGGACATCTTTTTGCTAGGCATCATTTACAGCTCCTACCCATTGGTGCGGACGTGAGGAGAAAGTCACTACAGAAAGTCGAAACAGAGGATTCGTTGCAGGAGTGCTGCCATCAGTGGGCTAGATTCAGGTACAATTGCGCTTTTTTTTACGGAGGCGCAGGGCAACGTTTTTGCCCTGTGCCCCCTGCAAATTTACTGCGCTGCCCTTGATTCACGAAGCAGTAGCTCCGTAAATTGCGTGGGCGCGCCGGCAAAATGCCCGGCGTAAGCGCGCGCAATTTAAATGATCCCGTAGGGGGCGGGAATCATTTAAATTAGGCGCGTTCCCGCGCCGATCGTAGAGCGCATGCTCCGTCGGGAAACTTTCCCGACGTGCATTGCGGCAAATGACGTCGCAAGGACGTCATTTGCTTCAAAGTGAACGTGAATGGCGTCCAGCGCCATTCACGAATCACTTACGCAAACTACGTAAATTTGAAATTTTGCGACGCGGGAACGAAGGGTATACGTAACATTGGCTGCCCCTGCTAATAGCAGGGGCAGCCTTACGCGAAAAACGCCGTACGGAAACAACGTAAACTGCGTACGCAGGGCTTGCGTAACGTTGTGAATCGGCGTTAGTATGCAATTTGCTGAGCACAACGGGAACGCCACCTAGCGGCCATCGCAAGAATGCAGCCTAAGATATGCGGGCATAAGAGCCTTATGCCGCGCATATTTTAATGGGAAAAATAAATAAACAGGAAGTTTGAAGACCAACAAGTAGAAAGAATAATAGCATCGGTACATAACACCGCAACTGATATGACTACAATCGAAATGAATTATAAATGCATCGCAAGATGGCACAGGACACCTGAAGTTATGCATAAATTCAGTAAAGATAAAACACCATTGTGTTGGAGAGAATGTGGACAGATAGGAACAACTACACACATATGGTGGGACTGTCCAACGATAAAGGAATATTGGCAGGAAATTATTGAGTATATTGAAATGATAACTGGGAAAAAGGTACCCAATACCATACAAGCTTGCCTGTTTCATGAATCAAAAGAGTCAAATAGTAGCTATAAGAAAACATTAATCCCACCACTGATAAATGTCGCAAAGGGATTGATACCAAAAAACTGGTTAAATACAAGAAAACCAGACATAAAAGAATGGTTCGAAAGGGTGGAAAATTATAACAATCTGGAATACCTATGTAGCTGTGATGAGGGCCAACTCAATATACACAATAAGAGATGGACGCAGTAGAAAGAGTTTAAACTAACGGAGCAATATCTGGAGAAAATAATAGCAGATAGTCAGTAACTAAAGAAGATTAAAAGGAAAGTAAGGGACAAACCATTAGGTGTGGGGGGTGGAAGGGGTGGGTATGGTTTATATTTTCAATTAAATAAAACAAGAATACGTAAACTAATTAATATAATGAAGTAAAGGGGAAATATATAAAATAATATTCGGAATACCACAAATGATGCAAAACCAAAGTTGTGACGGAGTTATTGAATAAAATCATGAGCAAGTCTCTTGCTGTGGTTGAGTCTGAAGTGGTAAAAAAAAAAAAAAAAGAAAGAAAGAAAAAAAAAATCTACTGCATTTGAAAAAATTCTACCGCATTTGAAAAAAATCTACCGAATTAGAAAAAACTACCGCATTTGAAAAAAAATCTACTAAATTCGAAAAAACTACCACATTCGATTTTTTTTTTACATATAACCATTTTCCAAAATTCGAATTTCATATAGAATGAAATCGAATTGGAATAGAAAAGATTAGAATAGAATATATTATATATTTTTTTCTATTCTGTTCTATTGTTTTTCTATGCTTTTCTTTTCTATTATTTTGTATTCTATTCTAATCTTTTCTATTGGAATTCGATTTCATTCTATACGAAAGTCGAATTTCAGAAGATGTTATATATAAATATATATAGATATATATATATATATCTATATATAGAGATATATAAAATATTTTTTTTCTGTTCTGTGCTATTGTTTTTCTATACTATTCTTTTCTAGTATTCAATTCTATTTGAATCTTTTCTATTCAAATTGGATTTCATTCTATACGAATTAAAAATTTCAGGAAATGGTTATATATAGTTTCGTTTAAATGTGGTAGCATTATTTTGGATTTGATAATTTTTTTCGAATTCGGTAGATTTGTTTTCGAATGCGTTAGAATTATTTTGAATGCGGTAGAGTTTTTTCAAATGCGGTAGAGTTTTTTCGAATGCGGTAGAATTTTTTTCGAAATGCGAAATGAATCCCGAAAACGAATGTAATGAATGCAACGAACTTAACTAAATTAATTTAATTAAATAACGAAACTAAACTAAACACATTTTTTCATCCTGCACATGTCTAGGCGTGTCTAACATTAACTAGTTAATGTTCATAATCTGCTCACAGGAGCACATTACTGCAGACCTCTGCAGCAGAATACCCTGGTGTTTTTTTCTTAATAAAAATAACAAACATGCCTATACTTTCCTGCTCTGTGCAATAGTTTGCATTCTATTCATTAAGAAGCAGAAGCCCCCCTAATACTTAACTGAGCTGCATCTGGATCCAGCAATGTTGCAAGAGAAACTTGTCTGCCCGGGACTTTCCCTCTATATTGGCTGAGACAGCAGCAAAGTGCCATTGGCTCCCACTGTTATCAATCAAAGTCAGTTAGCCAATGAGGAGAGAGAGAGGTGGAGCCAGGCCACAGCTTCATATCTGAATGTACACAGGAAGCTGTGGCTCAGCTCAGGTGCCCCCATAGCAAGATGATTCCTGTGGGGCACTCAACAGGAGGGAGGGGCCAGGAGCGCCAGCGAGGGACCCGAGAAGAGGAGGATCTGGGTTGCTCTGTACAAAAACACTGCACAGAGCAAGTAAGTATGGCATGTTTATTATATTTAACAAAAAACAACCAAGACTTTAGTATCACTTTAAAATCATCCATAGCACTTAATCATAAACTGTAACATCATGCTAAAATTGAACCTGACCCCAAAACGTAACCAGACCCGTTTACCCTAAAACACTGCTAAACTTCAAATTTTCCACTTAAAGGAAACTTTTACTTAGGAAAACACCTAGATCTGTTAAGCTGCTTCTGAAAATTCCAGTTTTATGTCTGTCTCTTTATCCAAAACAATTTGCCACTGACCTGGATCATGTATGAAGCAAGGAGGGTTGGAGTAAAGTTGAAACTCCTGACCTGTTTACTTGTTCCAGGTCAGAAACAAAGTGCTAAAGCCAATTGATCAGCATGACAAGCAGGCAAATTGCATTTTCAGATAATAAGTTCTTCTTTCTTCTACAATACTTTTAACCTTTCTAACGCTATAGATTACAATAAGCTAAGCTTTACCATGCCATACAATTTGCATCCCAGTGCTTACAGTGACAATATAATATCTCTGAAAAAGAAGTGTGATATATGTAAAATGAACAAAGAAGAAATTTGCAACTTCTGCCTGTATTGAGTTAATATTACGTACCACATGTTACATCCAATCGTTGTTGTTTGCATGTGCTCATATACAACGTTATTGAACATACAAGAGCAGCTGTCCATGGAAACACATCCTCCTTTTCCATCAGCTAACAGGTTGTCGGGACAAACACAACCCGACACACATTCAACGCTATACTGTTAGATAAAATAAACAGACATTTGGACACAGAAGAATTGTTAGTTCAGCAAAGAACTGTTCAAAAACAAAAATGCAGAAAAATATGGAAAAACAAAACTTTGCACTCAAAATAATTCTGAAAACCCAATACAATTCAGTGAAAAGAATGAAACTAGGACCAGAGAAGACCATACAAGTTTTAGAACCCAGTCATGTGGTCAAAATAGGTCAATGATGTGACAATCATACTCTCCCCTTATGTGAAGGGCAGGAATGTTCTGACTGCAGCTGACAGCTTCCTTCCAGGTTTAGACCAAACTGAAGCTCATTCGTAGTCACCAATCATTATGGTACACTTTGTGTGGTGCACATTCTTTAGCCCACAGGAAACTGTGCCTACTATAAAATGGCAGTTGGATGTGAATCCCCCACAGGCCAAAAGCTACCAGTCTTACCCTGGCCACAACTGTTTTTCAATGGATAATGGCTTTACTTAAATCTATAGTTAAAATGTTTTTGGTTCATTTGGGTAGTAACATGTTGTAAATTGCAATGTTTATAATAATAATAATAATAATAATAATAATAATATCATCATCATGATGTAATCTTTTTCTTAGATTAAAGTGATATTAGACCCAAAAAGAAAATGTAATAGATTGCAATTTCCCAATCCCTAGATGTGGTGGCAGCCTGAGAGTCCTTTCTTTAACACACTGTACCAAACTGTCCAGCAAAGGTGGACATTTTAAGGGTTGAAAACAAACCATTTAACACTCAGGCCCCATACACACCATAGAATCTATCCGCAGATAAATCCCATCGAATGGGTTTCAGCGGATAGATTCTATGGTGTGTACACTCCGGCGGATATTTATCCGCGGATATTTCCGAATTCCAGCAGATAAATATTTGTCGATATGCACAGAATATCTATCCGCTGGAATCGGATCCCACGGATGGATCCGCTGGTCTGTACAGACTCACCGGATCCATCCGTCCAAAGGGATTCCCCGCACGCGTCGTAATGATTCAACGCATGCGTGGAATTCCTTATATGACAGCGTCGCGCACGTCGCCGCGTCATAATCGCGGCGACGGCGCGACACGTCATCGCCAGAGGATTTCCGCGCGGATTTCAATGCGATGGTGAGTACACTCCATCGCATAGAAATCTGCGGAAATCTTTGAGAGGATTTATCCGCGGAAACGGTCCGCTGGACCGTATCCGCGGGTAAATCCTCCCGTGTGTATGGGGCCTCACAGGGGTGCTTATAATGGTCAGCTTTTATTAATTTATGTAAAACCTCTACCTCCCCCCCCCCAAAAAAAAAAACTTGCTGTAACTGCTTAAAACGTGTTGGAATTTGTCTTTAATTTGTTAGCCAAGTCATTCTAAATCTGCACTCAACACTACACCCTTCCTCCCACAGAATGATAATTCAGCTGGCCATAAAAAAACAAATACAACCACCATATTTAAGGGTTGGTAAGCTGCAATGTCTTAAATGTTTGGTTTTTGATTTAAGACCGTTGTAAGGAGCTGGAACCCCCATTGTTCATAATGTGCCCCCCACCCCATTGAAGATGTATTCTCTTCAGTTTGGTCCATCCATTCTGTCATTTAAAGTAGAACTATAAGCAGGACTGTATTTTTGGATAGGGTAAGAGAGGCTTATAATCCCAGTAAGGTTTACTTTTTGCCATCTTTGTCCCATTAGAGATTTACCTACACTTCCTGTCCCATAGCTAAGCAGGAAGTGAGTAGAAATCCCAGTAAACTAAGGAAATCTCTTGGGGAGAAGCTATCAGAACTAGGACCCCATTGGAAGATTTCCTCTCTATTATCTTTCTGGGGATAACCCACAATTTGGGAATTTCTTTCACCTTCAGTGATAATGGTAAACAGGACAAATAGAGAGGGTGAATCTCCATAATGGGGACACAGAGAGCAATACAAACTGACAGGTGTCCTAATCCCTCTCCACTCTACCCCCCCCCCCCCAAAAAAAAAAAAGTCATCTTTATTTATACTTTAATTTTGATGTGCCTGGGTTTTTAGTACAGTATTTAGTCAAAACAAATAAACAAATAAGTGTGGACAGTAACAAGTTTTGATAAAGGTAGAAACATAAATTATGCATACTGATGGATTTTCACGGTTTCAAGGTGATAGACACATCAGAGATATTATCCTACCCAATTTAAAATTTATATTATACTCACACAGTCAATATCTAATCTTTGACAGCTTTCTAAACATTCAATCCCAGTGGCGCCGGGAGGTTCCAAAGAGCAATTGAAGTAGACCATAGGTGGTTTACAATCTGAAAAGGTAAGAGAGGCACATCAAGACTACTATTTTTTCCTTATTGATTAGCTAAGTTTTTTTTTTTTACTATAATTAAATTATTCTTTTTTCAGATGTAAAATCAAAGAGGTTACAATGATATGGGCTAAAATAAATCAAATCACCCTCCAATACAATAGTGCAATGTACAACAGAGCTTTAGAGCCACTGTAGGTAGCTGCATAATTGCAAGTCACTGCCATCAGAAATCAAAAGAACGTGGGGTTTATTCTTCATTTAAAGTGTATCTATACCAAAAACTTTTTTTCTCAGCTTTGTATAGTGGAGAAGGAATAAAACTTATACATATTAAAACATATTTAAAATGAGCTCACAGACCTATTTTTTTATTTTTCCAGGAATGAGAAAAGAGATGAGGCTTATTCACAAATGAAACATATTGTATTACAGTATATACTGCATAAGCAATCATATAACATTATATTGAAGTAATTATATGCATAATTAAGCAAATAATTGTACATATATTGGTTTATGTATTTTAATAATATATATTTTTTTAGATATTCATAAACCATTAATACACATATTTTATTATGATAAGGGTTACAAATATGGAATCCTATGAAAAGTTTAGGAGTATAGAAATTATCTATCCAACTGTGCAGCCGGAGTGCTGGAGATATTTTGGAGTAGCCCTAAGATTGCGCAATTTTGGTCTGAGGTTACCTCCTGTATATCGGCGGTTCTGATGATTCCTGTCCCAGTGACAGTTGGGTGTGTCTCCTGGGATTGGTAGAGGAGGTGGTCCCGTCTGGGCTCATAGAACTCTACTCAGCATCCTTTTATTCTATGGGAGGAAGGCCATTTTGTTGTGGTGGCGCAAACTGGGGGCACCTGATCTGCTCTTCTGGAAGGGACTGGTTAATTCTATGATGCCATATTATAAAGCGACTTACTTATCTAGAGCAGTGTTTCTCAACTCCAGTCCTCAAGGCGCCCCAACAGGTCATGTTTTCAGGCTTTCCATTATTTTTCACAAGTGATTTGATCAGTTTCACTGCCCTAGTAATTACCACAGCCATTTCATCTGAGGGAAAACCTAAAAACATGACCTGGGGCGCCATGAGGACTGGAGTTGAGAAACCCTGATCTAGAGGCTGTGGGAAGAAATTTGACAAAGTGTGGCAGGCATGGTACAACTCTGATTTGACTGTAGATTAGCACATGTGGATGGGGGATAGCCAAGTCGGTTCTCCTTGAGATGGATTGTGCCTGCTGGAAAAGTGGGGGCTCCGCCTTTATTATTGGTTGAGGTGATCGGTAAGCACGATTGCTGTATCCGGGAGTTTCAAGGGTGATGGGGAGGGAGAGTCGAGTATGGGGGGTGTTGAGGGGGTGGGGGGTTAACTGATAGTTAGATAGTATTATTGTCAGATAGACAGGACAATGTTTGTACCTGTACATGTTGGCCTATCCCAGCTCAATTTTATGCTGAGGCGATTGTTGTTGTATGTTTTATGTGTTGTCAAAAAAATACCTCAATAAAAATGATTTTTCAAAAGAGTATAGAAATAATACCGTATTTTGAATAACCAGGAGGTTTTTCTGGTGCCATGACTTAGCTTTCAAGCTATGTAAGGAGTTGAGCTAATGACCTTATCCAAACAGTCTCACAACCATATACAGTATATGAGTATTAGCCAAGATGACTAGAGAGAATGACAGAATTTAGATAATTAATCGTTTTCTGTTAAGCCTAAAGTTAAAGGTTACATGAAGATTGATTTTGGACAAACTAAAATTATTTTCAATACATTTCTTATCCTATACTGCTTCTACTGTAAACTATGTGTAGGGAACTACAATTTTCCTATAGGATTATCCAGGAAATGATGTGTGTTTTGACGTCTCTTGTGATGGGAAAATAAGTTCCATACCCACATTCTAGAGGAATATAGAGGGTTACATATATCTGGAAAGGGGGACTGAAAGAATTTTTGAGATGTTGAGATCTTGAGTATAGAAGAATGTAGGAATGTTGGAGAGTACTTCTCAAAACAAAAGAGCCTTAAAGAGGAAGTAAACCCTGATGGGTTTTACGTCCTATTTTGCTGTCTGCAAAGCCTGCAAATGAAAAGCATAATGGGCTAGTATGAACCGCATATTAGTCCATTATTTGACACTTATCTGCAAAAGAATCCAGCGATGTCCCCTGTGTAGGCAGCGTCCATCTTCTGGCCCCTCTTCCTTCTGGGCCGCGGACTCCGGCTCTGTGATTCACCGGAGCCGCGTGACGTCACTCCCGTGCATGCGCACGGGATCCGCCATTAACGGCACAGGCTAGGGAAGAAACAGCACTTAGTTTTGTTTCTTCCCCGCGCATGCGCAATTAGCATTTTTGGTGTACTGCAAGTGAAATATCTTCTAAACAGTGCATGTTTAGTAGATATTTTCACTACCTATAGGTAAGCCTTATTCTAGGCTTACCTATAGGTAGAAGTCCATACAAAGAGTTTACAACCACTTTAAGCCATGGTAAAGTATTAATGTTTTTATTTTACCTTTTGCCAAATAAACAAATGCACGGTCGCAATTTCCAACAAGAAAGTTCGATGTGAGCTTTTGGTTGCAAATTCCGACAGCAAAAATTTGAGAGCTGGTTATCAAATTTTCAGACGGGAAAAGTTCTTGTCGGAAATTCCGATCGTCTGTGTGCAATTCCGACGGGCAAAAAAACACGCATGCTCTGAATCAATTAAACTAACATTTTGAACTCCACATATGATGCGAAACCGAAGTTGAAACGGAACTATTGAATAAAACCATGAGTAGGTCTCATGCTGTGGTTTAGTCTGAAGTGGAGAAAAAAAAAATCAACACATGCTCGGAATCATTGGACTTCACTGCTCGTTGTAGTGTTGTACGTCACTGCATTCTTGATGGTCGGAATTTCCGACAACATTTGTGTGACCGTGTGTATGCAACACAAGTTTGAGCCAAAATTCCGTCACAAAAAAATTCATGGTTTTCTGATTGTGTGTACGCAGCATAAAAGTTATTATGGGCAGGGAGTAGAATCCCAGAAAAGGTCTGGATTGGTAATCAGAGAGCACCTCCCTTTTTACTGTTTTACAAAACAGTGAGAGGCCTCTAGATAAATTAAAAAAGCCTGCTCAGATAATAGCTGAGGTTCAGTTTAAAAAGAAGCAGGGACAAATTGAGGCTCCAAAAAGTCAGCATGAGCAAAATTTGCTCAAATGTTTAAAAGGCTGAGATTGATCAGCAAAAACTAAAAAAAAAAAACATATGAGCAAAGCAACTCTAATGTTTATATTATGCCGCATACACACCATCACTTTATGTGATTAAAAAAACTGACACTTTCTGTGAAGTAAAAAATGACGTTTTTGAAACTTCAATTTTCAAAGACGAAGTTGCCTACACACCATCGTTTTTCTCACAATGTTCTTGAAAAGTGAGGTTACGTTCCACCACGTTTTACCATTGAAGCTTGCTTCATAAGTAGCTTCTGGGCATGCGTGGATGAAAAAACGTCTTAGAAAACGACGTTTTTTGCTACACACGGTCAATTTCTGTGAAGTAAAAAGTGCACTTTTGAAAAACGACACATAAAATTGAAGCATGCTTGAATTTTTTTTGGTCGTTTTTTACAAGACATAAAATGACGTTTTCCCCCACACACGGTCAATTAAAGTGACGTTTTTGAAAACGTCATTTTTTTCCATCACATAAAGTGATGGTGTGTACGCGGCATTAGAAATGTTGTTTAGATGTATTTTTTTATTTCTTTCTAAAATGAATTCTACCCCATCCCTTGCAAAAGAGACTGATTTTAAGAGACTGATTTTATCTTGCAGCAGAACTTTTAACTGTGCAAAATCTGACAGTCTTTGGAATGTGTGCCTATGTAACCAAAAGGTAGGGGCCAACTTCCTCTGTGTGTAAGTAAGTTACAAGTAACAGGCACAGAGACAAATGTTACATGTTATTAAACATTTTTTTGTTCCTTGCAGGTATTTAATGGAAGAAGGATTACATGATGATTTATCATATATAATGAAGTTATTGGAAACAATTATCTAAGTAACTATTTTGTCTCAGAAATATTTCCAACAAATACAGGATTTATTTTCTGAAAAACATCAGCTAAAAAGTTAAAGCTGACCTTGTAAAAATTTTAGGCACTACCCTGAAGTCATAGAAAAGGCCTAGTTGAACTTCAACTTAGGGAATAAAGTAATTTACATTCCCGCATTAAAAGTTAATGTGCCCTACGATCAATGAATTATTGGTATCGATTTCCTTAAAAGATTAAACCCCATTGTGATTTTATTAAAAAGGTTATAGGGTCTCAAGTAAAAAGGACCATTAAATATGAACCTTCCCAGTCCTATCACAATTGGCACAACTGCCATGTGATGAAGAAAGACTGAATTCTTTATTGATATTCATGGAATCAGGGCCGATTCTAGGCGGGTGCGGGGCGGGCGCCGAGGTGTCAGAGTGCTTCCCTTTCTCTTCCTCTCCTTGTTCTATGCAGAAGCGACGCTATGGTTAGGCAGTGCAGTCTGCCAGTGAAAACAAGCAGTAACGTCACGGGGGGCGGCGCCAGGAGCCACGGCCGCCCGCTTACAATTTTTTTTCCTCTAGTGGCCTCTCTCCGAGCGTGTCACTCATCTGTCTTGAAGGAAGTCTGGGCTAGCTGACGTCAGTGATGTCATGACCGCCACCATTGCTTCTGGGAGTTGTAGTCCGCAGCTGCACGCACAAGCTCCCTGCTCCCAGAGGGTATAGTGAGTCTGGAGAGTATCGCAGCAAGCCTAAGGAAGGAGAGGAAAGTAATGTTGTACAACTCCCGGTTGGATCTTTCTGATGCTGCGGGGCTAGCATGGGCGCGCTGCTGGCTGCAGTCAGTGCATTAAATAGAGATTGACCCCAGGACAGGAGCATCGCCATCACCCCCCCCCCATGAATGGCCATCGGCCCATTGGCCCATCGCTGAGGTTAGAGACCCTGACCCCCCCAGCTGACCCCCACATGATCACCCTATTTTCCCTCCTGCTGGGTGCTGCTCATGATCTTCGGGTCCTGCTGGAAGCTAGCCATGGCCCATAGGCCATGACCAGCTCCCAGCAGGACCCAAAGGTCCACAGCCAGCTCCTAGCAGGACCCACAGGTCCGCAGACAGCTCCCAGCAGGATCCACATGCTGTAGGTCCTGCTGGGAACTGGCCACAGGCCTATGGATCCTGCTGGCCACTGGAGTGGGCACTGATGATCTGGATTTGGTGGGAACTGGTAGGCTGCATTTGATGGGCACTGATGGGGCTGCAATTGGTGGGCACTGGTAGGCTGCATTTGGTGGGCACTGGCAGGCTGCATTTGATGCATTGATATGTTTATAATATTAGTATAATTTCCGCAGTCTCTGAACATCTCTTGTATCATGTCTGCAGTCTCTGACCATCTCCTGTATCATGTCCGCAGTCCTTGAACATCTCTGGTATCATGTCTGCATTCTGACCATCTCTGCTATCATGTCTGTAGTCTCTGACCAACCTCGATTGTATTATGTCTGCAGTCATTAGCCATCTCCTGTAGTATGTTTGCAGTCTCTGGCCATCTCCTGTAGTATTTTTGCAGTCTCTGACCATCTCCTGTGTCATGCCTGCAGTCTCTTTCCATCTCTTGTACCATGTCTGCAGTCCATGACCATCTCTTGTACCATGTCTGCAGTCTCTGACCATCTCTTGTACCATGTCTGCAGTCTCTGACCATCTCTGGTATCATGTCTGCAGTCTCTGACCAAACCTTGGTTTGCAAGCATAATTTGTTCCAGAAACATGCTTGTAATCTAAAGCACTTGTATATCAAAGCATTTTTTACAGGGTATAAAAGAGAAGAGAGGCACCTCTAAGTGTAGCCATAAGTTGCTAAATGTTGTTCCTTTATTATATGTAACGATATTGCTACACTTAAAGGCTCCTCTCTTTTTTATACTCAGTCGTGACATTACGCTACTCTTATATCAAGGCATTGCTTGTATAGCAAGGCAAAATGTATTAAAACATTTTGCTTGTCTTGCAAAACACTCTCAAACCAAGGTTTTACTGTAGTCATAATAATATTGCTAAATGCATATTATCAATTCCTATGGAGGGGGAAAAAAAGCCAATCATTTATTCCTGGTAATCAATGACCCAAAATATAATGTGTACATTGGCAATGATATACATCGCTTTGGTCGATCTGGTTAATTACACATTGTGGTCCAGATTAAAAGAAAACCCATGTAGTTTCATAAATGAACATGAAGCCCTCAAATCATTTTAGTTACTGCTATATGCAGTAACCATATTAGTGCCACAGGAGGTCATTATTTACCCAGGTGCTAATATTTTTTTTGTTACCCAACCAGGTATAAATAGTGTTGCTCACGAATATTCGCATTGCGAATATTCGACTCGAATATAGCATATTCGAGAAATCGCGCTATATTTCGAATTTCGCGGTGAATATTCGCAATTCCGAATATTCACATTTTTTCAATTTGATTTTTAAAACAGATCACATCCTATCGACGTCTAAAAGCATTGCTGATATGATTAGAGACCCTGGGCCGAGTAGCTAAGCTGAGGCGATCCTTTTATGTTGCCAAACTGAAAAAAAAAAATTGCGATTTTTCGCTATTGCGAATGCGAAAATGATTGCGAATTTTCGATAACTGTGGTAGGAGAACTCTGATTGTCTCTGATGCAAAAGGGGGGGGCTTTGTGTATGTGTATGTTATGAATATTTGTATGTTTGATATTATTATTTTTTGTAAGAAGGAAAAAATTGCGCATACCTTAAAAAAGGGGAGAATACAGCAGCAACTCAAAAATGTTATACAACATAAATTAATACAAGACAGAAAATGGAGTCGCTCTACAAGAATAAAAAATATGTCTAGTGACAAGACATGTGGGCAAATTATAAAATAAGCAAGCGCAAATAACTTGTGAAATACACAGTGAAACAAATATATAAAGAAATATAGTCCCAATAATAGAAAAATAATCTTTCATAAAAATGTCTTTGATATGTGAAGTGAAAAAAAGTCCAAAGCATGCAGCATGAACGTGTTCAATCTTCAAGGTGTTTGATTGACAAATGGCTGTGACAGATGGATAGAGTAAAGAATCACCACCAATGCAAAACACTTTTTATTTTCTATTGTAAAATATCAAGAATATTCTGAGCCAATCAGAGTGCTCCTTCCACATTTGCCGAATATTCGCAATTATTTTGTATTGTAAAATATCAAGAATATTCTGAGCCAATCAGAGTGCTCCTTCTGCATTTGCCGAATATTCGCAATTATTTTGTATTGTAAAATATCAAGAATATTCTGAGCCAATCAGAGTGCTCCTTCCGCATTTGCCGAATATTCGCAATTATTTTGTATTGTAAAATATCAAGAATATTCTGAGCCAATCAGAGTGCTCCTTCTGCATTTGCCGAATATTCGCAATTATTTTGTATTGTAAAATATCACGAATATTCTGAGCCAATCAGAGTGCTCCTACAGCATTTGTCGAAATTGCGCAATAAATATCGCATTCGCATGTTGCGATATTTCGATAAAATATCACGAATATTCTGAGCCAATCAGAGCGCTCCTCCAGCATTTCTCGAAATTGCGCAATAAATATCGCATTCGCATGTTGCGATATTTCGATAAAATATTACGAATATTCTGAGCCAATCAGAGTGCTCCTACCGCAGTTATCAAAAAATCGCAATTATTTTCGCATTCGCAATAGCGAAAAATCGCAATCATTTAATTTCGATAAAATATCACGAATATTCGAATTTAGCGAATATATCTCGAATATTCGAATATATATTCGAGATATATCGCGAAATCGAATATGGCATATTCTGCTCAACACTAGGTATAAATAGGCCAAAAATTAAAGAATCCCGGTACCATGGTAAATATAAGTTTTCATGGAGTTTAAAAATATATTTGCTAAAAGATTCCTGTAATTGTGGTCTAACAGACATACACATTGCACCTCTTATTTAGATCAAGCTAAGTACTTTACCACACTAGATTATGCTCAATGATGTTGGACCAATAAGGTAAATCCGGAAGACCCATACAAGCTGGCATTTAAATGTGGTAAAGAATAGTACAACTGGAACAGAATGCTATTTGGTTATATACATTGAGGTTATGAAACTGATTTTTGTTTGTTATTTTATACAAGGCTATGCCTGATGCAGCTGAAAGAGCAAATGTAACATATATGGATGATATTTTGTTGAATAGTATAACGTTTGAAAAGCATATATGAGAGATTAGACATGTTCTTAACCAGTTGAGAGAGACGGGTGTTAAAATTTCATTACAGAAAGACCAATGCTCCAAGATTCATCTTCTAAGAAGTCATGATGCAAGACATTCCAGGATTTGTATTACTGGATAGAAAGATTTATTGCAGAAGTCCCTTGTGTGCCTGGATGCAAGAATATCCATTGAAAGGAGGGATAATATATTTTTAGCTTGTAGCGATACAAGAATGGATGCACTAAAGAGTTTCTTCAATTTGAAGTTTACCAACATAGTTTTTATTACACTTAAAATGGTAGGGTACACCACCACTTCAACAGTTAATTTTGTTTCCATAAAGACTTGAATTCATCAATAAAAATCTGAAAAAGTAAGGCCCTGTACACACGATCAGTCCATCCGATGAGAATGGTCCGAAGGCTGATGGTCTGATGTGCCTACACACCATCGGTTCAAAAACCGATCGAGTCCAACACGGTGACGTAAAACACGACGACGTGCTGAAAAAAACGAAGTTCAATGCTTCCAAGCATGCGTCGACTTGATTCTGAGCATGCGCGGGTTTTTAACTGATGCTTTTGCGTACTAACCATTGGTTTTGCCCGATCGGTTCGGCGTCCATCAGTTCAATTTTAAAGCAAGTTCTAAATTTTTGGACCGAAGGATGACAGACTGATGGGGCCTACACACGGTCAATTTGGACTGATGAAAAGTTTTCATCGGATTGGACTGATCGTGTGTACAAGGCCTCAGACAAGAACATTTAACATATGGATGACAAGAGAAATGTCCTTCAAGTATAAGGAAAAATATTAATATGGCCATATCTTTTAACGAATATGATATTTCTTCAGACCAATTTCCCTAATATGTCCAAGGTTGTTCATGAATAAGGGTAGATTTGTCAGAACTATTAAGGTTAAAATAATATAGAAGGCCTTTGCAGAAGCCATCTTGTTTAAAAAATAAAATTCTAACTTATGTTTATTGTTTTTAAAATTAAGAAACCTTCAAAAGAGGGTTTGTAAGAGAATATTAGGCTCCTTGCATATCAGCTTAGATCATAAATTAAAGGTCTGGACACTTAGTAAAATAAATAAGAAGAGGGCCCATGGCTAGTGTTTAAACTAGAGACCCATATTTCAAATGAGCTCACATACCAATTTTTTTCCCCAGTAATGAGAAAAAAAGATAGGGCTTAATCACAAATGAAACATATTGTACTATATACTGCATAAGCAATCATATAATCCCCAAAATATATAATTACATTATATCGAAGTAATTATATGCATAAGTAAATAATGTTGCATATATTGGTTTCTGTATTTCAATAATATTTTTTACTTCATAATATATTCATAATGTATTGTTTAGATAGTTATAAACCATTAATACATATATATTATTATGATAAGGGTTACACATATGGAATCTTTTGAAAAGTTTAAGAGTATAGAAATTATACTGTATTTTGAATAACCGGGAGGTTTTTCTGGTGCCATGACTTAGCTTTCAAGGTATGCGAAAAGTTAAATCTATGACCTTATCCAAACAGTCTCACAACCATATATCTGAGTATTAGCCAAGATGGCTAGAGAGAATGACAGAATTTAAATAGCTTCAGATAATTCATGGTTTTCTTTTTTCTGCCTAAAGTTAAAAGTTACATGAAGATTGGATTAGTTATAGTATGTGTTGAACCATAGCTTCATTCTAAATATTATATACATATTTGTTTTACATATTTGTTTTATTTAAAAAAAACTAGTCTTGGTTAAATTACCAAGTTCGTATATGGTTAACAAAATTGTCCATATACTGTAAAATAGGTTTAAGCTGGAGCCCAGGTTCACACTGGGCTGCTAGAGTGAAGCCGTGCGAGTTCAGCAGAACTCGCACGATCTCACTCCCACTGGCAGTCCCGATTTCGGCCGCGATTTAAGAGACATCTGTGCAGGTTTCTGCACAGATGTCAATGTAAATCGCGGACCAAAATCGCAAAAAGTAGTACAGGAACTACTTTTTGAAATCGGTGCAGCGCCGCAGATGCGGCGTTGCACCGATTAGAACGGTGCCATTGCCGACAATTACGGGCAAATGCCGCCGATTTGAGAAATCGTACCAAATCGTACCCAGTATGAACCTGGGCTTAAGGTCTCTTTGTTTTAAGAAAAATCACAAGTATGAAAGTCAACACCTAGCCTGTTTACATAAGTTCGTAGAGCCACGGAAAGCTATTTACTAAGTGTTACTAAGTATAAGTTTACCAAGTATTTAAATATGACATTGTGTAACAAGAGCTTGTGGTAAAATAATTGTATTATGATCTTTATTAAGCATATATTTGATATTTTACGTTTAATATACATTTTTAGATTATCACCAAATATATCTGATATTATTTTACACTGACTTTTAGTTAATAAAAATATATTTTTAGCACATTGTTGTAAAAACTTGTCTTCAAAATAGCACTGATAAATTAACTTGAATTAATTGGTTGGATTTGTGGAAAATTTAGAAAATCTCCTAAACCTCAGATATTTGCAAAATTCCATAAATATAATGTTGTTTTAATATT
The DNA here is from genome assembly GCF_905171775.1 of Rana temporaria. Classification (NCBI taxonomy): domain Eukaryota; kingdom Metazoa; phylum Chordata; class Amphibia; order Anura; family Ranidae; genus Rana; species Rana temporaria. Next base: position 47,993,688 of record NC_053499.1, on the reverse strand, counting down.
ATAGTATAAACATTCTGACAAGTTATACAACAACTAGAGTGCCAATGTTGCTTACCCCTGGCCTAGACTTTCATGCATATGAACAGCACTGAAGGGAGCCAGCCTAGTCTTGTCATGTATGTATGTATTCTGAAAATGCCTCTAACAGATTTATTTTAACATTTACAGCTGATCTCCAGGAATTACATTTTTAAACTTAGATTGGGCCAGTTTGGGTACATGTAATCCTTCATAGATCAAATCTGGAGGATGCAGAAAGCCTCTGTAGTAGCCTGTGCTACATAAACTCAGTGTTGGTGTCTTCTGGGTGTTGCTTAAGCATTTTGCCTTCTGCATACTTAACACAGGGGCCACTCATATTGGCACATCTGCCATTCTGAAAAAAAATCTGTGAATACAATGCATTTTCTCATTTGATGGAGATGAGGGGAGGAAGATGTCACAATCTCTGCCTTCCCAATCAGAGGATGTGTTGTATTCATTGAAAAAAATACAAGCTGTTTTTTGAGTGGCACAGTTGCTAAGCAAGCACCCCTTGTGTTTAGTATACAGGTTGCTTGAGCAGCACCCTTAAGAGACCAATACTGATGTATGCAGTAAAGGCTGACACCAAAACATTAATAGAAGGAAAAATCACACTTAGCATGTTACACATGCATTATTGTTTGTTTGCCTACCTCACTCTGTAGCTAGAGCATTCTCTATGTAGTTAACCCCTTCCTTCTTCTTCAGCCTTTAGCCTTTGTTTCTCACATGTTGTCAGGAAAATAACAATGGTGCCCATGGCAGACATTATCTGCGGGTTCATGCACGCATGCACGATAGAATTGTGGTTCGGCGCATGTGGGTGCGCAGTGGAATGGGCCCGTACGCGGTAGTGCGTGCATAGCATGACAGACACAATTCCCTGATGGCCTATAAAAGGCTGCTTAGGACTCTTTCTCTTTGCTGGATTGTTCCTTGGCTTAGCCTGATCTTCTCCTGGCTCTGACCCCAGCTTACCCTAAGGACTACTCTTCTGCCTAATCTGCCTGCTTGCTTGTGTAAGAACCTGGGTTATCCTAAAAATTACTCTTCTGCCTAACCTACCTTCTTCCCTGTGTATGACCTTGGCCTGTTTAAAAGACTTGTTTCTATCTGAATACCTCTGCTACCGGTGTGTGACCCCAGCCAGCCTCAGAAACTTTTGCATTTCCTAGACCAGTCTACCTACCCATGTATGATCACTGGTGTTGGATCCTCGGCCAGGCCTTTTCTGACTTCCCTGGATACCCTACGCCCTGTATCCTGTCCACACTCCTTAACCACTTAAAGTGGAGGTTCACCCAAAATATACATTTTTAACATTAGATTTAGGCTAATTAAGGGGAGCAGAAACATTTTTTTTTTTTAAATCAATGCCGTACTTACCGTTGTAGAGATAGATGTTCTCCTGCTGCTTCCGGGTATGGGCTGCGGGACTGGGCGTTCCTATTTGATTGACAGGCTTCCGACTGTCGCATCCAGCGCGTCACGAGTTTCCGAAAGTAGCCGAACGTCGGTGCGCAGGCGCAGTATAGAGCTGCACCGACGTTCGGCTTCTTTTGGCACCTGGTGACACGCTGTATGCAACCGTCGGAAGGCTGTCAATCAAATAGGAACGCCCAGTCCCGAAGATCATACCCGGAAGCGGCGGGAGAACATAGATCTCTAAAACGGTAAGTAAGGCATTGATTTTAAAAAAAATACCCGTTTCTGCTCCCCTTAATTGGCCTAAATCTAATGTTAAAAAAAAATTTCAGGTGAACTCCTGCTTTGGCTGGCCAAAGACCAGAGCACTTTTTGCAATTTGGCACTGTCTCATTTTAACTGACAATTGCGTGGTCGTGCGACGTGGCTCCCAAACAAAATTGACATTCTTTTTTTCCCCACAAATAGAGCTTTCTTTTTGGGGTATTTGATCACCTCTGCGGTTTTTATTTTTTGCGCTATAAACAAAAATAGAGCGACAATTTTGAAAAAAAAGCAATATTTTTTGCTATAACAAATATCCCCAAAACGATATAAAAAAAAGATTTTTATCCTCAGTTTAGGCCGATATGTATTCTTCTTTGGTAAGAAAAAAAAAATAGCAATAAGCGTTTGATTGGTTTGCGCAAAAGTTATATCGTCTACAAAATAGGGGTGTCAGGGCTAGGCTCAGCCCTTCGTTCTCTGTGCTGGCAGCTCAGCTGGCAGCTAATTGCCAACTCCCATCTCTCCACAGTGATCCACCTGTTGATGATCCTGTTCGTCATCTCTGCCTACTTAAAGCCTTCCAGTTCATTTGCTCTTCGCCTTCGCCTGTGTTAACATCACAAGAGACTTTCTCCTGTGTTCCTGTTGAAGACCTGCTTGACTACATTCCCTCTGGCTACAGATCCTGCTTGCTGTACTACTACCTTTATCCCTGGCTTTTGGACATTGGCTTGGCCGACTACCCGATCCGGTTACTGAACTCTGGCTATGTTTTGACTACGCTTACTCTGTTTACCTTTTTATTTTTATTATTAAACAAGTGTGATTTAACTGTACTTCTGTCTCGGTCTGATTCATGGTTTCTGACAAGGGGATAGTTTTATGAATTTTTTTTTACTAGTAATGTCGGCGATTAGCAATTTTTATCGTGACTGTGACATTATGGCGGACACATTAGACTCTTTTGATGCCATTTTGGGACCATTGTCATTGATACAGAGATCAGTGCTATACAAATGCACTGATTACTGTAAAAATTAAACTGGCAGTGAAGAGGTTAACCAGTAGGGGGCGCTGAAGGGGTTAAGTGTGACCTAGGAAGTGCTTCTAACTGTAGGGGGGATGGGCTATGTGCGACACAACACTGATAACCGCTCCCCATTACAGGGAGCTGTAATGGGTGTCCAGTCACTAGGAAGAATGGGGAAATGCTTGTTTACATCAGCATTTCCCTGTTCTTCCTCTCCTTGAGACGATTGCTGGCATCCCCGCGGACATCGCCGGCAGCGCGCGCCCAAAATGCCGCATCTTAAAGGGGACATACAGGTACGTCTATCTGCCCAGTTGTGCCATTGTGCCGACGTATATCATTGTGCGCTGGTCCTTGAGCGGTTAAGGATTGCTTGCAGTGATCATCTGTTCACCTGCACATCTTGCTGGCAACCCATGCTTCTTTAAGCATTATACCCTCTGTGCCAACTTTAGGGGTACACTGTACTGAGCCGCAAGGGGAGCCACTCTTAGAATCTAGGCCTCAATTAGGCATCCTGACACATGTACTATATTCATCTAATGTTCATCTGTTATGATCTGCACAACTTTTCAGGATTAAAAAGCTTTGTATGATCTGCAGGGTGTCATATGGATCAAGTCACTGTGTGCCAATTCTACTGAGACTATCTTGCTACAAATGGATCAGTTATAAAGATCACTCTGAAAGTGCTTAGTCTGGAGAGGCATAACAATCCTGGTGACTCCCAGGGATGCCCTCACTTTGGAAGGATGTCTTCTCACTTCCTGCTTTGGCCATGGGACAGGCAGGGATCAGGAAATTCCACCCAATGGGACACAGATGGCAAAGAAATTAGGAAATAACAGAATAGGGCAAAGAGGAGGACGCCTTGCGGTGATTCATAAGTTTCATATTGCAATCACTAAGCCGGTCCTTCAAAATCCTCTACCGTTTATGGAAACCCTTACTCTTCAACTTCAAACTAACTCCCAGGAGACTGTGCACATTCTCCTCTGCTACAGGCCACCTGGACCCAAATCGCAGTTTCTACCATCATTAACGGAGTTCACATCCACTTACTCCCTTAACAGCAATCATCTTTTGCTGCTCGGGGATTTCAATCTGTGGGCCAACTCCTCACAGGATCCCATTGCGGACGCCTGCATCGACCACCTGGAAGGGTTAGGACTACAGCAACTTATATGCGGACCCACGCATGCTTCAGGTCACACACTCGACCTAACTTTCAGACAAAATCTGAAAATAAACATTTTGGGTAATGAACCTTTGCCATGGACAGACCACCATGCAATTAGTTTCACAATTTCCAAAATTCCACTAGTTATAAAAGCACCCAAGCCGGTGACAATCTTCAGGATGGTCACCCAGACCATGAATCCGGGATGTCTTGAAGTCCCCACTTCAGACACCCAAGAGTTCTGTAATGAACTATCGGATTTCTTCATCAACAAAATTGAAAGAATCCGGGTAAGTATTCTGCAAAACAATACTCCCCTCAGCCCCCCCATTCAATCAACTACAAAACACCGACAGAAACCTTCTACAATCAACAAAGTTCATTCTGGAACCAATCTCCGTCAATACCACCAAAAATATCATTGGTGCGTTGCGGAACAGCACAGCACCCAATGACATCATTCCCACCAAGCTACTGAAAGAATGTGCCGACATCCTGGCGCCTCCCATCACACAGCTTATAAATCAGTCATTTAAGGAAGGCATAGTGCCATCCCTGCTGAAAGAGGGCACAATCCAGCCCATCTTGAAAAAACCTAATTTGGATCCCATGGACCCAACTCACCGCCGTCCCATAACAGGCCTAAATGTTCTCTCCAAGATAATGGAGAAAGTAGTGGTACAACAGCTGCAACAGCATCTGGATACCCACAACCTACTTGATCCATTTCAATCCGGTTTCCGTCCCGGACACGGGACGGAAACGGCCTTACTTAAAATATGGGACGATGCGCTCGAGGCCGCAGACGAAGGAGAATCCTGTCTCCTGGTTCTGCTGGACCTAAGCGCAGCCTTCAACACAGTAGACCATAAATTGTTACTGAGGCGACTAGCAGAAGTAGCAAGAGTCGCAGAAGGTGATTTACCATGGTTTTCCTCTTTTCTTGGAAACCGATCACAAACAGTGAAACTGGGATCTTTCACGTCGGAAAAACGCACGGTGCCATGTGGGGTCCCCCAAGGATCCCCCCTATCACCGGTGCTGTTCAACATCTATCTTCGTCCTCTTTTTGATATTATCAGTAGCCAAGAACTACTCTATCACTCTTATGCAGACGACACGCAACTGTATTTTCGTATCTGCAACAAAAAGGATCATCATCTCAGATTAGAGAAATGTCTCTCTTCAATAGAAAACTGGATGACTAAGAGTTATCTTAAACTCAACAGCTCTAAAACAGAACTTTTTATGTTTCACGCCAGTCGGAAGAGTCAACTGGCAACAAACTGGATACCACCGCCCATTCTGGGACAAATCATCTCCCCTAGCTCCAAAGTCAAAAGTCTAGGAGTCACTTTTGACACCTTCATGACAATGGACGCACAAATAGGGTCAGTAGTCAGCGGATCGCACCATTTGATGCGCCTACTACGCAGACTTATTCCATTTATCCCCAAAGAAGACGTAGCAGTCGTGGTGGGAACAATTGTGAATTCCAGACTGGACTATGCAAATGCCCTTTACCTCGGGCTCCCTAAGTACCAAATCGCTTGTCTACAAGTCGTACAGAATACGGCCGCAAGACTTGTGACTGGGAAAAAATCATGGGAATCAATCTCACCTTCACTGAGATCCCTTCACTGGTTGCCAGTGAAAGACAGAATTGCATTCAAAGCACTCTGCCTGACACATAAGTGCATCCATGGGAAGGCTCCGCGATATCTTTGCGACAAGATCAAACCTCACAATTCCAACCGCATTCTGCGATCCACCGACCAAAATCTGGTCAAGGTTCCAAAAACCAAATACAAGTCCAAAGGAGAAAGAAGGTTTGCTTTTCAGGGTCCCAGGCTATGGAATGCTTTACCAACCAGCATTTGGTTGGAGGAAAACCACCTGTCTTTCAGAAGGCAGATCAAAACTCTGCTCTTCTGATGTCTTGAGACACGAACAACTAGCGCCTAGCGATTCAGTTCGCATGTGCCGCGCTATATAAGTTTTTGTGGCAGACGCCATTTTCTTTGGTTCTTCGCGGGTTCCAGGTTCCAGGTGCGGCACCCACCTTCAGGGTGTGCGCATCCAATGGACCCCGGCGATCCGGGGTCGCATTCTACACAGAGTTCCATGTTGCTGAGAGGGGCCCCAGTGACTTGCTGGGTCCCCCATCTATTGAGAAGATCCCAGGCTGGGTGCCGCTCGATTGGGGGGATCGGCTTGATGAGAACCCGGAGGCAGGTTGTCCAATAGGGCTTGAACGAACCATTGGGGATCTGGTGACCAGAATGTTGACAGGTACACTATTGCTGTCATCCGGTGACATATGCTTAATCTACTGGGAGGATTCGCTCAATCTCAATCTGTTCATTTAGCTCATTTAAGTAATTGGCCTGTGGCAGAGGCCTGTTCCTCCCAGAAAACCTAAAGTGACACTTCGGCTGCCAGGCTCGTAGCAGGAGTCTGTCCGGGGGCACTTCACCCACTCTGGCTTGAGTGGCGACCAACTGCAATTGATACTACTGAGAGCAGGATTGCTCGGTTCATATCCAGGCCTGATACTGCAAAGTTCTCTCTCTGGCTTCATCAACCTTTTCTCCCTATTTGATGTTGGCCGTGTTGGGCCTGGAAATAAAGCATTTGAAAACCTTTATTCATTGACTGGACATTCGTTCACTACTCTACTCATCAAATACACCCCTGGACAACACTGAGGTAACTTAATATGCCGATCCCAACTAAAACCAGCGGCTCCTTCGGGGGTAGCACTACACAACCAAAAATCTAAATATATTTTTTTGGGATTTGATGTGATAGACCAACACAAAGTGACACATAATTGTGAAATAATAAATGGTTTTCATTTTTTTTTGTGTGAAGTACATTTGTATTCAGCTCCCCGAGTCACTACTTTGTACAACCAATTTCACTGCAATTTCAGCTGCAAGTCTTTTTGGGTATGTCTCTACCAGCTTTGCACATCTAGAGAGTGAAAATGTGTGCCCATTTTTCTTTGCAAAATACTTAATAAATATAGAAGTTTGCACTTGGAGAAACAAATGTGAAAGTCGGCTGACTGTTAGGGTAGACAATTCAACATGAACGACGAAGATTCGACAAAGCAGCGAAAAACAATCAAACCTTGAAACTGTCATTGAAGGCTTATGGTGTCTGTCGAAAGTTCTAAGTAGATTCGACGGAGCAGCTAAACTGTACGACGATGCAATCGTACATTTCCTGTCAAATGCATACGCCCATAGGCTATAGAAAAATTCTAATTTTGGTTGACTAGTAATAATAATTAATAAATATAATTAATACTAGTCATACAACATTAGAATTCTACTATAGCTTGTAGGTGGAACATTCGACGGGAAATGTACGATTGCGGGGTCGAACAGTTTAGCTGCTCCGTCAAATCTTCTTTGAACATTCGACAGACACCATAAGCCTTCAATGACAGATTCTACCAATTAATTTGGATTTTCAGACTAATGCAATTTTTAACGAAAAACAAAATAAATAAAAAATTAATTTCGGGAATAACTAAATAAATTAATTTTCAGAGACAAAATATTTCAGTGTGCACATGTCTACTAATGGTCTCCTTGCCTGGCCCGTCAGTTTAGGTGGACAGCCATGTCTCGGCAGGTTTGCAGTTGTGCCAAAATCTTTCCATTTTAAAACGATGGATTGAACAGTGCTCCGTGAGATGTTCAAACTTGGGATATTTTTTTATAACCTAACCCTGCTTTAAAAACTTCTCCACAACTTTATCCCTGATCTGTCTGTTGTGTTCCTTGGCCTTCACAATGCTGTTTGCTCGCTAAGGTTCTCTAACAAACCCCTGAGGGCTTCACAGAACAGCTGTATTTATACTGAGATTAAATTACACACAGGTGGACTCTATTTATTAATTAGGTGACTTCTGAAGGCAATTGGTTTCACTAAATTTTAGTTAGGGGTATCAGAGTAAAGGGGGCTGAATAAAAATGCATGCCACACTTTTCAGATATTTATTTGTAAAAAATGTTAAAAACCATTTATCATTTTCCTTCCACTGTACATATATACAGTATATGCCACTTTGTGTTGCTCTATCACAAGATCTCAATAAAATATATTTAAGTTTTTGGTTGTAACATGACAAAATTAAAAAAACATTAAGGGGAATGAAAACTTTCAAGGCATTGTAAAGCTATGTTAGCAGAATACAAAGACAAGGAGTGGCATAAGTGTCAGTTCAGGTTCACTTCAGCGCTTTCTGTATATGTGAAGGCCAGAGCACTTAGTCATAGGATCTTTGCTGAAGAGGGGATCAATCTAAACTCTGATCCTATACGTTGTAAAAAAGACCATTCTTGGAATTTAGTTTAAAGTACAGGTCCATTATAAAACAATCCTTTCACAAACCTAGTAGGTAAGCAAGGAGGATTAAAAACGTGCACACAATTTTAAATGTTACAACTATCTAGTGAAACCCAATTTGTCCCTTTTTATGTTCTCTGCTTATGCCGCGTACACACGATCGGAATTTCTGACAAGAAAAGTTCGATGTGAGCTTTTGGTCAGAAATCCTGACCGCCTGTAGGCCCCAGCGGACATTTTCTGTCGGAAATTTCCAACAGCAAAAATTAGAGAGCTGGTTCTCAAATTTTCCGACAGGAAAAGTTCTTGTCGGAAATTACGATTGTCTGTATGCAATTCCGACACGCAAAAAAACATGCATGCTCTGAATCAATTTGACTCATGTTCAGAATCACTGAACTTAATTTTTCTCGGCTCGTTGTAGTGCTGTACGTCATTGCCTTCTTAACGGTCTAAATTTTGTGTGACAGTGTGTACGCAACACGAGTTTGAGCCAAAATTCAGTCGAAAAAAACCCCCACGGTTTTCTTGTCGGAATTTCCAATCGTGTGTACGCGACATTAAACGATTCCAGCATGGATCTTCACAAGGGATACAACAGTTACCACTGTCTAAACAGGGAACTCTGGGAACATGTCTTTCTGAGGTTGTTTGTTACATATTCGGCTCCAACACCATATTTAGAATATTACATAAGAGAAAGTGTCCCAAAAGTCCTTCTTCACTTGTAAAATGAACGTAGAATGTAAAGGGAAAAAAAAATATTTTGTTTTGGATAAAGTTTATGTGGTTTGTGTCACTGTTAGGGAGACGCATTTGTTTACTGTTCCTGTTCTTTGAGATGCAGCAGCTGCACAGACACTGATTATAACAAACATGTTTTTTCTTATTTAGAATCACTCATTATACTGTAGCTCCTGAGGAAGTGATATTAATTGTGCAACATTTTAAGCTTCTATCACAGACCACAACATATCAAAAGAACCCTGATGTAGTATATAGTACCAGTTGTAGTACTATAGTCCCCACAAGTATATCTTCAACAACGGGGCCATTAGCCTGGTGGTTAGAAACATTGCTATTGTTGTATATGTCTTGTATTTTATAAACATTTAGCTAGATTCAGGTAGGGCGGCTTAACTTTGTGCGGGCGTAGCACATGTTATTTACGTTACGCCGCCGCAATTTAGAGAGGTAAGTTGCGGCGGCGTAGCGTAAATTGGCCGGCGTAAGCCCGCCTAATTCAAATGTGGAAGAGGTGGGCGTGTTTTATGTAAATTAATCGTGACCCCACGTAAATGGCGCTTTGAACGAACGGCGCATGCACCGTCCGTGGACGTATCCCAGTGCGCATGCTCCAAATCACGTCGCAAATAGTCAATGCTTTCGACGTGAACGTAACTTACGCCCAGCCCCATTCACGGACGAGTTACGCAAACAACGTAAAACGTGAAAAATTCAACGCTGTTCCGACGTCCATACTTAACATTGGCTGTGCCAACTTTTTGGTGGTTTATCTTTACGCCTGAAAACACCTTACGTAAACGGCGTATCTTTACTGCGACGGGCATGCGTACGTTCGTGAATAGGCGTATCTTGCTGATTTACATAAGATACGACGGCGTAGGAGACTTACGCTGGTCGTATCTTAGCAACATTTAAGCGTATCTCAGTTTGAGCATACGCTTAAATATACGACGGCGCGGATTCGGAGTTACGACGGCGTATCTACTGATACGCCTGTCGTAACTGTACCTGAATCTAGCTAATTGTTGCTATATATGTATATTGTAATTTTATTTTACTTTTTTTTATAAATATTTGGTGCCTAAAAAGTCCATGTATACAGTAATTAGTATATTTCCAATATCTGGGATGTGGCACCTTGCATACTAATTTTGCACTCACAGTTGCCACCTTGTGATGGTGCGCTATTACTAATAAAATATATGCAGACTGAACACTTTAGTTGTGCTTTGGTTCATTTATATGTCTAGTCTGACAGCTCTTTACTTATCCAATAGACAGGCCACACATCCATATTTTTTCAACCCAAGGATGCACATCTAATTGTTCCATAATATGCTGAACATCTTAAATCTCATCCGTGCATTTTTCCACCAAAAATTGTAATTACATGTACCTGTTGTTCCTATGATTATGTAGTCACAAGTGAATTTTCCATTTCTGCAAATACTGTAAAGAAAATCATTGATGGGAGTTATTAATTAGCCATCATGTTTGCTCTAACAATGCACCTACTAATCACTATCAGCCAGTATCGACCTAACTTAACATCATTTTCTTTCTTAACCACTTGCCGTCCGCCAATGACAGATTGACGTCGGCAAAGTGGTTTCAATATCCTGAGTGGACGTCATATGACGTCCTCAGGATATTGAGCCGCTGCGCGCCCCTGGGGGCGCGCATCGCGACGATCGTTGTTACAGGGTGTCAGTCTGACACCCCGGAACACCGATCTAGGTAAAGAGTCACTCATTACTGCTAAGATCCAAAAAGCATATATAATAAATACAGAATATAAAATATAAAAAAAGAAATTGCACAAAATCAAGCACATAGTCAAGCAATCTCCTCCATAGGTCCTATACCTCTAGCCCTTTTAAAGTGTTCGTAACCCTTGTTATAGTTCTTGTGCTCTGTTCTTGGACACCCGTATTACCTGAAATACCTGGCTGATCCTGCCTGGTTCTGCTCTTCCCCTTGTAAACATGTTTACCATGGCTGCTGAGCCCTGACACCGTGGACAGTGTATGTGCCTCTGTCATCCGCAGCTTACCTCTCTGTTCTCCTCTGTCTTCCTCCCCACTCCCCTTCCTGCCTGTCAGCTTCGACTGCTGCTATAATTTCTGAGTGTCATTTCAATCCCTTCTATTACATTAACTGATGTGCCCAGTGTATGTTATTTTGTAAAAATAAGTGACCGGCCGCCTCTCCTCCTCTCCTCGCCTCCTCTCAGCTGACATCAGAGGGGGTTTCTCAGCCCCTCCCACTGTAGTTGTCAGACTGGGAGAGGAGTGAGGTGGCCGGTCACATGAGTGCCGAGCAGCGCTCAGAAATACAGTAAAGAATGGCTTATTTTTACAATAGGATGAATTTGAATATCAATATCAATTGCGAGCCAGGTCTTCAATTCCTAACCTCACAAATGATCTTTTGGCTTAATGGGCCCAACACTGAAATTCGGTCATTTAGTAAGGGTTTGTTCACATATTATGGACACACAGGCAGCTCGGGAGCGAGTACGTACAAGCACCCCCACAGCAAGCAGCTTGCTATGGTAGACATTCATCAGTGCTGGCAGGGGACCCTAGAAGAGGTTTGGTCCGAGCACAAATTTGGACTGAACCATGGAAGGAGCCGAATGTCATTCAAAATAGCAGTATTACTACCGCTATTATACATGACAGATTTCCACTTCTAATGGTTGTTGAAATACATTGACGGGATGTCATTGTATTTAAAAGTAACGACAGCTCTTAAGAGCCATCATTTGAGGCACAAGCGGACAGACTAGCATATCAATGTTTTTGTTTTTTTTCTTTCCATGATTGACGGACGTTGTTTATCTTGACTGATGCTGGATTTACAATGCTGGGATTTTTTTTATAGTTTTATATTTTTAATAAAGCATCTGTTTATTTACTGACACACCCCTACCCCCTTCCTCATTCATATAGTGGGGAGCCAGATATCTGGGACCCTCTTATCTTAAAGGGGGCTTCCAGATTCCAATGAGTCCCCCCTGCATCCCCAAAAACAACAGCCCACGGTGCCCCCCTTCCTGGCATGCCAGCGGTGTGCTCAGATTTAGGCCGCGTACACATGGTCGGTCCAAACCAATGAAAACGGCCTAAAGTCCAGTTTCATCTGTCCAAACCGACCGTGTGTACGGCCCATCGGTCTGTTGTCCTTCGGTCCAAAAATGATAGAACTTGCTTTAAAATCGAACCGATTGACCACTGCCCGATAGGTCCAAACCGATGGTTAGTACACAAAAGCATTGGTTCAAAACCCGCGCATGCTCAGAATCAAGTCGACGCATGCTTGGAAGCATTGAACTTCATTTTTTTCAGCACGTCGTGTGTTTTACGTCACCGCGTTCTGACCCGATCGGATTTTGAACTGATGGTGTGTACGCACATCAGACCATCAGGCCACTTCAGCGTTGAACCAATGAAAACGGTCCGTCAGACCATTCTCATCGGATGGACCGACCATGTGTACGCGGCCTAAGAGTCTGATATGAATTTGGGGGGACCCATGCAAGTTGTTTTAGAAAAGGGTCCCCTTTTAAAATCAATACCAGATCCCGCATGGATTTTGGAGGGGGGCCCCCATGTCTTGAAACTCCATTTTTTTTTTTTGCATGGGCCCCACCCCCTAGAGTTAATAACAGATCTGTAGAGTTTGATATTGATTTTACGGGTGGGGGCCCCGTGTCATTTTTTTAACACGTAGAGCAAAAGTGACATATAGAAGAAAAAAATCTGTTAATTCTTCTTTCCTTGTAAGTAGGGATCAGCTGAACACCCCCCTCGTTTGGTTCGCACCAGAACCTTCGAACGGACCAACCGTTCGCGCAAGCATTTAGAACCCCATTGACGTCTATGGGACTCGAACGTTCAAATTCAAAATTGCTAATTTTAAAGCCTAATATGCAAGTTATTGTCATAAAATGTCTTTGAGAACCGGGGTCTTGCCCCAGGGAACATGTATCAATGGAAAAAAGTTTTAAAACGGTAGTTTTTTCAGGAGCAGTGATTTTAATGATGCTTAAATAAAAATAAAAATAAATTTCTTTAAATATTGTACCTGCTGGGTGTCTATAGTATGCCTGTGAAAAAGTCTTTGAGAATCCGGGTCTTGCCCCAGGGAACATGTATCAATGGAAAAAAAGTTTTAAAAACGGTCGTTTTTTCTGGAGCAGTGATTTTAATTATGCTTAAATAAAAATAAAAAAATGAAAAATTCCTTTAAATATTGTACCTGCTGGGTGTCTATAGCATGCCTGTGAAGTGGCACGTGTTTAGAACTGTCCCTGCACAAAATAAGATTACTATAAGAAAAAGTAATTTGAAACTGCTTGCGGCTTTAATGTAATGTCTGGTCCCTGCAATATGGATGAAAATCATTGAGAAAAATAGCACATACAGTACACACACACCACGTAGCTTTAGGTGCAAACTACAGAGCACACGTGCAGTACACACCAAGTAGCTTTAGGTGCAAACTACAGAGCACACGTGCAGTACACACCAAGTAGCTTTAGGTGCAAACTACAGAGCACACAGCCAGTACACGCCAAGTAGCTTTAGGTGCAGACTACAGAGCACACGTGCAGTACACACCAAGTAGCTTTAGGTGCAAACTACAGAGCACACATGCAGTACACACCAAGTAGCTTTAGGTGCAAACTACAGAGGACACAGGCAATACACCACATGAGAAAACTGCAGCTAGCACAATCACCTGCCTGCCAGTAAATTAGGAAGAACTGATCTAGCTAAACTATACAGTGTATAAATATATGTACAACACCTGGGATGTATATATATCCTCTACACACTGTGGGGCAGATTCAGATAGAGATACGACGGCATATCTCCTGATACGCCATCGTATCTCTCAGATCTGACGGTCGGATCTATGCGACTGATTCATAAGAATCAGTTACGCATAGATCTCCCTTAGATCCGACAGGTGTCGGATCTTAGGCTGCAATCTCCCGCCGGCCGCTAGGTGGCGCTTCCATTTGTATACGCGACAAATATGCAAATGAGGAGATCCGCCGATTCAGAAACGAACGCCCGCCGCTTTTTTTTTTACGTCGTTTGCGTTCAGCTTTTTCCGGCGGATAGTTACCCCTGCTATATGCGGCGTATCCTATGTTAAGTATGGCCGTCGTTCCCGCGCCAAGTTTTGAATTTTGTCCTAGCAACGTCATTGGGAGCAATGCACGCCGGGGAAAATTCGCGGATGGCGCATGCTCAGTTAGATCGGCGCGGGGACGCACCTGATTTAAATACTACACTCCCCCTAGCCGCGGAATTTGAATTCCGCCGGGGGATTTACGATCCGCCGGCGCAAGTTTCGAGGTAAGTGCTTTCTGAATACTGCACTAGCCTCTCAAACTTGCGCCGGTGGATCGTAAATCAGATAGATTACGCGGATCTAAAGACCTGCTAATCTATCTGAATCTACCCCTGTAACTTTAACTGACTAGCCTGCCTGCTCTATCTACCTGCAAAAAATGACTCTCTCTCTGTTCTCTCTTAAAGTGGAGGTTCCCCTAAAAATAAACTTTTAACATTGCATTTATGAGATTAATGACTATTAGAATCGGCTGTTTTTTTTAAAAAAATACGTCCGTACATACCGTTTCCTATATGTGTTCTCACCGCCGCTTCCGGGGATGATGGTCGGGGCTGAGCGTTCCTACTTGATTGACAAGCATCCGACCAACACATACATCGCGTCACGAGATGCCAAAAGAAGCCGAACGTCGGTGCGCAGGCACCGTATAGAGCCGCGCCGACGTTCGGCTTCTTTCGGCATCTCGTGACACGATGTATGCGTCGGTCGGATGCCTGTCAATCAAGTAGGAACGCCCAGCCCCGACCATCATACCCGGAAGCGGCGGTGAGAACACATATAGGAAACGGTATGTACGGACGTATTTTTTTTTTAAAAACAGTCGATTCTAATAGTCATTAATCTCATAAATGCAATGTTAAAAGTTTATTTTTAGGGGAACTTTCACTTTAACCACTGCAACACACTACATAAGGCCGACCTGCAGGCGGCCTTTTATAGTGTGGGGCATGTACTAAACCCCCTGAGCCATAATTGGCCAAGCCCACCCTGGCTTTGGCCAATTATGGCTCTCCGTTTTTTGCAAGCTGTGATTGGCCAAGCATGCGGGTCATAGTGCATTCTTGGCCAATCATCAGCCAGCAATGCACTGCGATGCCGCAGTGAATTATGGGCTGTGAAACATAACTCGAATTTGGCGCGAACGGCCAAAAACGTTCGTAATTCGACGAACGATCGAACATACGATGTTCGAGTCGAACATGAGTTTGACTCGAATATGAAGCTCATCCCTACTTGTAAGCTTCCTTTTGTAAAAAATGCAATACCGCCCCCTCCCCCTCCAAAAATATATATTAGAACCTCATCTTTGATGAGGCTCTTGTATGTATTTTGGGGATCCATATTGCATTATTTCCAAAATAAGGGAAGCTTGCAAGTAGATGTACATTAAAGGCATTTCAACCACATCCCGTCCTCCACACTGGGGGCACACAGCGCAGTGGTGCGCTCTGTCTCTGAGATCCCGATAAAGACCCAATGACAAAGCTGTTTACCAATGTTATCAGCTGTGTCCAATCACCTTTTGGGTGTTCGCCAAACACCTGAATTTTCAGGGTGTTTCCCCAATCAGGGTGCAGTGTAAGCTGGTTGTTAAGGAGCAGGGCCAGGAAGCCAGCTGCAGCATCCTTAATTTTTTTTTTCAAAGTAAGCGCATGTGGTAAACTGTATAAATAAAATGTCCTACGTACAAGTCCTGTAAGCTTGGAATAGCTTTAGTGTGAGTTACAATCCATTTGTCCGGGCAGCCTTGCAGTGGGAGCTGGAGCAACGCTCCAAATACATAGAATGAGAAAACAACAAAAAGCAGGCGCCACTTAGTAAACTGTAAAACTTTTAATATAAAAATGTCATAAAAGCACTCACATGGAGGTATTGAGAGACAGGCATATGGATGTTGTCCTGTGAGTCGTCTAGCCCAGCCAATAATTGTTTATTTCCGTCCCTTCTATCACCTACACAGCGCTTGTGCTGTGTAGCGAATGCATCGCTGCTGATCAATACAGTTCTGTGTGTTGATGGAAGTGCACGGATGTGCAAGCAGGGATGCTGGAGCGCACGCTGGAACGCACGCTTGAGACGCTATGGCTAGGGAGGAGGAAGTGACGTCATCACCGGGGACAACAATAATGCGACGCGTTTCCATACATATGCTGTGGTTAGATGGGAAACAAACTCACAGCGCGCACCTTTTTCAAGCTGGCTGTAGGGGTCACTACAGCCTGTATTTATATGCCTGTTTGCGATTGCCATCTTGTGGCCAAATAGTATAATGTCCTCAATAATGAGGAACTATTACTATGGATGGCTGTTGTTTAAATAATAAACAAAATAAATGAATTAAGTAAGTGTACATTATGACGGGGCCAAACTTCTCAATAGATACATATATACATATACAAAAAAATTGTTTTAAAAAGTTTTATCCGATGTCCCTATCACCACTTACCGACGGGCGACTAATATAAAAAACAAAATAGCTCCAAGCAAATTAAAGAAAACATCAGCTCAAGAATTCATCCCTATGATATCTTTAACAGGGATGTTCCAGTGTAAAAAGCCCATATGCAAAACATGCATGTTTGTTAATCATGGTCAGAAACAGTTTACCAGCAAAGGAAAAACATACACGTGTTAAGAATTTTACAACTGTGGGTCTGAATTTGTAGTTTATGCTTTGACCTGTCCTTGTGAGCTTCTTTATGTGGGCCGAACCATACGGCCATTGCGCCAACGGTTCGGTGAACATAGAAGAAAAATAGAGGCAGGAAAGGATAAGCACAGCGTTCCACGTCATTTTTTGGAATGCCATAACAAGTCCACTAAAGGCCTAAATGTATTGGTAATAGAACAGATATCCAATAAGTTCACAGAGGCTGAAAGATTTCATCGCTTATGCGAAAGGGAAACTTTTTGGATATATTCCCTTGATGCCCTTAGACCAGGAGGCTTGAATGAGGAATTGGAAATTTCCACGATTATGTAGACAGAGTACCTTCGTTTATTCATTTATTGGCTTTACTTCCTAAGAGACCATTTATTGTGCTTGTTGTTGTTGTTTTTTTTCTGATATATGGCCAATCACGCTATCTTGCATTATTATCTTACATATGTATAACAATTTTTATGCTCTGCACACTTTCATTTTTTTAAATTATTGTAGAATTATCCACCTTTTTATATACTATTCACGTTCCACCTAAATTATCCCATAGACCCAGGGAGTTTTAAAATGATTGATCCTGACGTATTGATTTTTATGTATTTTTTTGTATGTGTATATATGTATCTATTGAGAAGTTTGGCCCCGTGATAATGTACACTTACTTCATTCATTTATTTATAGTAATGAGGAATTATAGTAATAATTCCTCATTATTGAGGACATTATACTATTTGGCCACAAGATGGCAATCGCAAACAGGCATATAAATACAGGCTGTAGTGACCCCTACAGCCAGCTTGAAAAAGGTGCGCGCTGTGAGTTTGTTTCCCATCTAACCACAGCATATGCGCGGAAACGCGTCGCATTATTGTTGTCCCCGGTGATGACGTCACTTCCTCCTCCCTAGCCATAGCGTCTCAAGCGTGCGTTCCAGCGTGCGCTCCAGCATTCCTGCTTGCACATCCGTGCACTTCCATCAACACACAGGACTGTATTGATCAGCAGCGATGCATTCGCTACACAGCACAAGCGATGTGTAGGTGATAGAAGAGACGGACACATCTATTGGCTGGGCTAGACGACTCACAGGACAACATCCATATGCCTGTCTCTCAATACCTCCATGTGAGTGCTTTTATGACATTTTATATTAAAAGTTTTACAGTTTACTAAGTGGCGTCTGCTTTTTGTTGTTTTCTCATTTGCAGCATCCTTAAAAACTGATGAGTCATCGGCTGTCAATGGGTTTTCCCGCTGACAGCTAAATAATAATAATAAATAATAAAAAAGTGCAGGTTAAAAAAGTAAAGAAAAAAAACGACAAGGGGTTCTCCTCTCCCCAGGTAATACCAGGCCCTTTGCCAAAATAGTTTTTAATGGCGTGGGGTTCCAAACCACAAGTGCCTTATCCCCACAACTGTGGCTGTTGATTGTGGATTAGGGATGGGCCGAACGGACTGCCGTTTGGTTCGGACCCAAACTTTCGAACACCGTTAAAGTTCGGACCCGAATAACCAACCCCTTTAAAGTCAATGGGACCCGAACGTGTGAATGCTTTTATGACATTTTATATTAAAAGTTTTACAGTTTACTAAGTGGCGTCTGCTTTTTGTTGTTTTCTCATTCGCAGCATCCTTAAAAACTGATGAGTCATCGGCTGTCAATGGGTTTTCCCGCTGACAGCTAAATAATAATAATAAATAATAAAAAAAGTGCAGGTTAAAAAAGTAAAGAAAAAAAACGACAAGGGGTTCCCCTCTCCCCAGGTAATACCAGGCCCTTTGCCAAAATAGTTTTTAAATGGCGTGGGGTTCCAAACCACAAGTGCCTTATCCCCACAACTGTGGCTGTTGATTGTGGATTAGGGATGGGCCGAATGGACCGCCGTTTGGTTCGGTCCCAAACTTTCGAACACCGTTAAAGTTCAGACCCGAATAACCAACCCCATTAAAGTCAATGGGACCCGAACGTCAAATATCAAAAGTGCCCATTTTGAAGGCTTAAATGCAAGTAATTGGGCATACCATGGTTATTAGGGGTGTTGAAAATGATCGCTGCATCGATGCATCGAGATTATACACTGCCCGATTCTGCATCGATGCGGTATTCGGCAATAATCGATTATTAATGACGTCATTGCGGCCCCTCCCGCTCCTCCGCACAGCAATGTTTTTGCTGGAATGATATGCCGCCGATCGGCTGGCTGCGCCTGGAGCTGTCCCCTCCTCAACTCACACAATAGTAGCCTGAGCCTCGTTGCTGCCCCCACCCATGATCTCCCCCTCCTCTGTGATTTGGAGCTCTGACTGGACAGTGACACTGGTCATCTCCCCGATGGGCGGTGCTGAGCTGCACGAGGAGCTGAGAGACAGACACACAGATCACTGCACGAAGCTGACACTGCAGCTGTTGTAACATCCGTGGGATGAGGCATAAAGTCGGCTTCTGGAAACTACAAACTAGCTGTGAGGAGAGGAGGGGGGATGGAAGTGCTCCGGAGGTGAGAGATAAGCCTGTCACGCTTGATATATGGGTGAGTGTAAAGGTGGCACACCCCCCCCCCCCTTCCCTGCTGCAGCTATCCTGTGTGTGTGTACTGTTTGCCTTACACATTGGGGAACTGCACAAACTCTGTTACTGTCTATTTCTTCCTGTGATTTCCCTATCATCTCTCCCCTCTGGAACCATCTACTGATCTAGGAGCAGTATATTTCTTGCTGATTGGAATGTCTCCCTTTTTTTTATTTGTGTAGTGATGTTGACCTGTTTACTATGCAAGTTGCTGCCAAAAGACTCAATGGGTTTGTTAAAGTGATACTAAAGGGTATTATTTCTTTCTTTAAAAAAAAAATCATACTTACCTGCTGATCTTCTGTATAATTTCTGCAGTCTCTGACCATTTCCTGTAGCATGTACCCAGTCTCTGACCATCTCCTGTAGCATGCACGCAGTCTCTGACCATCTCCTGTAGCATGCACGCAGCCTCTGACCATCTCCTGTAGCATGCACGCAGCCTCTGACCATCTCCTGTAGCATCCACGCAGTCTCTGACCATCTCCTGTAGCATGCATGCAGTCTCTGACCATCTCCTGTAGCATGCATGCAGTCTCTGACCATCTCCTGTAGCATGCACGCAGCCTCTGACCATCTCCTGTAGCATGCACGCAGCCTCTGACCATCTCCTGTAGCATGCACGCAGCCTCTGACCATCTCCTGTACTATGTCTGCAGTCTCTGACCATCTCCTATACTATGTCTGCTGTCTCTGACCATCTCCTGTACTATGCCCAAAGTCTCTGATCATCTCCTGTACCACGTCTGCAGTCTCTGATCCATCTCCTTTAGTATTTTGGGGGGAGAGCCATGCGCACTTGCGCTGCAATCGTGATGCATCGTGATGCATCGTGGAATCGAACCGAATCGTGTACTTGATAATCGTAATCGCATCGATTCGTGAGACCGGTGAAGATGCGCAGCCCTATTACCCAGTGTGCTGTGAACGAAATATATCGTCCCTGCCCATGCTTGCTGGACTACGTGTCAGAGTAAGGTAGATTTTACGGCTGACTGCCTTGCCCAACGATGCCAGAACATTCCCTTCCATGTGATAGTAGAGAGATGGAACTGCCTTACATGAAAAGTAGTAGCGACTGGGAACCAGCCATTGTGGTACAGCACATTGTGCAAATTTACGGAAGGGGGCAGAATTTACCAGGCTGAAAATCAGAAGTTGGAGAGCCAACAGCTTTGACATGCTTGCATTGAGGCACTGGGCATGTGGGAGGCAGGGAGTGGGACTGTTTTATTTTTCTATTGCAGAAGATGGGGCAGAGAAATTTGCTGGCTACAGTCTACAGCTGGTGGTGTGCTGCTGGCAGATGAGCTGCTAGGACCTTGGACACCCTGTGCTATACCATCATCCCTTCCAATGGAGACTGCTGAAAGGCAATGACTTGGTAACGCAGGGGCAGACTGAAGTGGGTAAGGAGGAGGAGGAAGGACAGATTTGTGCCCCTTTTGTGTGGCTTTTAGGTGCTCTTGCCAATGGGCTGAGTGGTTGTACGTTAAATGCCTTGTTAGGCATGTGGTACCCAAATGGTTGGCGTTTTTTGCAATGTTTGATGTGCCTGTTGCAGATGCGCTGAAAAACAGCTGCAGAATGTGATGGAATAGGGCAGCTGCTCTCTACTCTATCTTGATGTCGACCTCCTTGGGGTTGTGCCACTTCACCTTCAGTTTCCTCCTTTGCTCTATCTGGCACCCAAGTCGCATCATCATCATCTCCATCTCCTCTATCTTCATCATTACCACTGGAGACAACTTGGCAATACGCTGCAACTTGGGGAACATGAATGCCAATTTGTCTACCAGTGTTCCTCCCTCTCTCTAGGCTCATCTTGCTGTCATCCTCAACCTCCGAACCAGCATCTGAATCCAGTAATGGCTGGGCAACATCAAGGAGGAAGTGGCTGATGCCTGTGGTCAAATAACTCAGCTGACTCCTCAATGGCTGAGGTTAGGGCTATGGCAGGAATAGATGTGGACAAGGATGCTGGTTTATCCACTCTGGCAACTGCAGGGGACTGCACACTTGTATCTGCTTTTGTGACAGAGGATGCAGAGGATGACAAAGGTTTAGTAAGCCAGTCCACCACCTCCTCTGCATGCTGTGGCTGGATAGCATGGGCAAACTCACTAAACAGAGGAAATGATGCCTTGCCTGAGAACTGACCACCACCACGTCCACATTTGCCTGTGGACACTTGTTGCTGGCCCCCTTACAGTGCCAAGGGAACGTCTGCCTCTCCTTGTTGTCCTCCCAGACATTATTGGGAGGGAGGGAGCGGTGCTTATAAGCAAATGTAAAGGAGAAGTTGAAATCTTTACGTAGATGCTCTTTAATTAATGTAAAGAGGTGTTTGGTGCACTTTAATTTGAGTACTCACATTACACAGACACACTCCACACATGCAATATAATATACTGCAGTATAATGCGCCAAACATACAGTGATGCACATAACTATATGGCGTTAAACTGGCAGTAACGCACACAGAAGTAAATGGCGTTAAACTGGCAGTAATGCAATCAAATAGACAGTGTTCAACAATCACTACACTGACGCTATCTGAACTGTCCCTACTCTAGCTATACACTAATGTCAAGATTACTGACACGGTCTCACTACACTACACTGAAACTATTTGAGCTGTCCCTACTCTACACCAATGTATGTATAAATGACAAGGTCTCACTACACTACAGGGAAACTATCTGAGCTGTCCCTACTCTAGCTGCACACTATGCAAAGATGAATGATGGTCCTCTTCACTACACTCACACTATCCCTAGACTGACACTAAACTAATATTCTACACTGACAATTGAAGCAAAATAGCACAGTATAGAACACTAACTAATAGCACTGAACAGAGCCCTGTTCTATCTCTCTCCACACCAAAATTACACTGATAATGGCTGCAATTGCAAGAATACTTTTATACTGGGGGCGGGAATGAGCCATGATTGGATAAAGTCATGATGGCAGTGTCCAATCATGACTGACAGTGCTCTGTGCCCTGATTGGCTGAAGCTTTCACTGCTTCAACCAATCAGGCCTTGCAATGCACTGTTCAGCTCCGCAATGCATTGTGTGGTTCAGGGGGCGAACTAACGATTGAACATCCCGGAAGTTCGGCTGTTTCACTCACCCCCCCTTTCCTGTCATGCCAGACTGCATGCCCGGATAAGAGTCTGGCATGGTTTCTTTTTTTTATTTTGACATGGGATTTCCCTCCAAATCCATACCAGACCCAAAGGCCTGGTATGGACTGGGGCGACCCCACGCCATTTTTTTCTTTATTGTTTTTCATTTTAAATGGGATTTTAATCTTTTTTTTTTTCTTTAGAAATGTCACTTTTACTTAACTACTAGCCTGCTCCTGCAGGCTCATCTACACTGCTAGACCAGTCTCCACACAGCCTCTTCTTCCCTATGTATTGGTGGTCTAATGTATTCTAATGACATTAAGACTGATGCAGGGACAATAGCCCATTACTGGGCTTTTTGTCCCCTAGACATCACATGCAGCTAATTCTTATAGGTCATACCTCTTTATAGTGTGTACTTGTCTCAATCCAGAGCACAAAGTGTCATTCCTTTCTGCTCCAGCACACATCTTGTAATTGACAGCTTCAGCTATGTTCCTCTGTGCTTGGTGAAGGGGGTGTGTCCCTTCCCTCCAATCACCTCCCACTGAGCTGTAACTTCAATTCCCTGCTCTCTGCTTTCTGAAATCTTAGACAAACTGTATACTTTGAACAGATGTAGAAAAGAGATTGCTGCAGATAAAGAGGTACAACTTTTGTAGACGTATTTGTTTCGTTTGTGTTATCACTTATGGCTAGTCACTAGTGGGTATATGTAAGGGTTTATAACCACTTTAAAGGAGAATTGTGGAATTTAACATACATATTCATGTGGCTGCAGCATCGATCAGATGCTGAAGCTTCCCCCCCCCCCACCGGCTCTAAGACTGAGAACCGAGTGATCACGTGATCACTGACACTCAGTTCTTAGCCTTCACTGAGCTGAAGCAGTGATGGTCAGTCACCAGCTCTCTACTCTCCAGTGCTCACTGGATTGCCGGGCTGTGGAGAGGAAACGAGCAGCTAACTCTGGATGGATCCTGACATTAAAGTCAGGATCTTTGCACAGCCTGAACCAGCCTGAACCAGCTCTGTGCTGTCAGCAGATAGCAGGCCCACTGCCAGTTGAATCTGGGTGACAGGAGTGCAGAAATAAGTGCACTCTGTGACCCAGAAAAGAAGTATGGCCAAACAAGCTTTAAGGCTAAAGCCCCATACACACTATCAGTTTTCCTGATGGTTTTCTCTTCAGGTTTACCAAAACCATCTAATATGAGGTCAAACCTTAAGCGTTTCAATTTGAATGCAATCAGGCAGGTCCTTGTACTACATGGTTTTGGTAAACCTGAAGAGAAAACCAGCAGGAAAACCGATAGTGTGTATGGGGCTTAACACTGCAATGTGCACCAGTCTTAACACAGACCCAGTGAGTGTTTTCTAGTCACAAAAGAACCAATTTATACTCCCTGATCAGGACTAAGCCACCAATCTTGGAATCAAATACATACCACTCTACGCCATTTCGATAAATCCTTTCTCCCGGGTTGTGGTAGAATCCAGCATGATAACATGGACAATGGCTGGCGGCAACACATTCACCTTTCTCATTCATGTACAAATCTTGGTTACAGACGCAGCCTTCGGTGGGGACAAATGACAACAAGCAGGATTCGTCTGCTTCACTCAAAGCCATGCAGGTGGGCTGGCATGTATCTACATTGTACTGGAAGTTCATTGTAGTTGGACATTCTTTTACATATTTATCTGAAAGGAAGAAGAACTGTTGATGTTGCTTATCAAATAAATGAATGTGACATATTGAAGGATTTTAAATGAGGCAATATCTCTAGACATACAGTACACCGTATAGAAATATCCCATTTAAATCCAGACTACTGCAGACAGGAATTGACTGTTCTTTTTTTGTTCTGCCTGACACACATC
This sequence comes from Rana temporaria, assembly GCF_905171775.1. Classification (NCBI taxonomy): domain Eukaryota; kingdom Metazoa; phylum Chordata; class Amphibia; order Anura; family Ranidae; genus Rana; species Rana temporaria. The sequence continues at coordinate 47,969,248 of NC_053499.1, read as the reverse complement.
AAATAGGAAGTACAGAGATTTTTCCTCCATCATAAGGTCAAAGACAGCCATTAAATCCTGAAAAAGATTGTGGCCGGGATTCAGAAAGAACTTACGCCGACGTATCTATTGATACGTGGCGTAAGTTCAAGAATGCGCCGTCGTATCTATGCGCTGTATTAAGGAAACAAGATACGCCTGAATTTTGCCAAGATACGACCGACGTAAGTCTCCTACGCTGTCGTATCTTGGGTGCATATTTACGCTGGCCGCTAGGGGCGCTTCCGTAGATTTACGTGTCAAATATGTAAATTAGCTAGATACGCCGATTCACAAATGTACTTGTACCCGTCGCAGTAAGCTACGCCATTTGCGTAAGGCGTACGTCTGGCGTAACTTTACCCCTCATAAAGCAGGGGTAAGTCATGTTAAGGTATTGACCTCGGAAACGTCGGAACAGCTGTCGTATTTTACGTTGTTTACGTAAGTCGTACGTGAATGGGGATGGGCGTAGGTTACGTTCACGTCGTATGAATGGAGCCGGTGTATCTTAGGGAGTCAATTCGACGTGATTTTGAGCATTGTATTCTGTGCATCTGGTTCGGCCATGCATTTACATTGGGTCACGCTTCATTATAATACTACACGCCCACTGCCTTGCTACTTTGAATTAGGCAGGCTTCCGCCGGCCATTTTACGTTACGCCGGCGCAAGAAAGGGAGCAAGTGCTTTGTGAATACAGTACGAGCCTCTCCAAGTTACGTTGCCGTAGCGCATATGAGATGCGCTACGCCTATCTAAAGATGCGCCGATCTCTCTGAATCCGGGCCTCTAAGTTTCCCTGACTCTACATAAAATGAATTGCTTCCAGGTCCTCAACTGGGACTTCAAATAGGAATTGAGAAACATTTCCTGCACTTCCTGTCTTCATATACACAAGCAGTGAGTAGAAATTTGCCAAATTAGGCTGTAGATGGCAATACATGTTCACATAGGTACTAACTTTTGTTTTGGCTCCAGAAAGGTTTTTTTGTTTGTTTGTTTAATGCATGCCGTGTAGGGTGACCACGTGTCCCGGTTTGCCCGGGATCGTCCCGTAATTTACATTTTTGTCCCGTGTCCCGGGAGCCTTCAAACCGGGACAATGGAGAGTCCCGGAATCAACTGCCTGCCAGTCTGCAACACTCATGCCGCTGCTGCCGCAGTGCTGCTGTAATTTAATTCATTCTAAATCACTGGTTGCTACGGCCGCTCCGCTTGGCGTGTAGCAACCAGTGACGTCACCATGTCCCGCTCTCTCTGCGGCTCCGACTCCACCCCACCTCCTCCTCCTCCAGCCGCGGTTCTTGCAGCAGAGAGAGCAGCGCAGCAGCCAGCAGCATCGATTCGTTACAGGGCAGGCAACTGTCTCGAGTCACTCACCGTCACCTACCAGTATCGCGGCAGTGGCACAGACCAAGACCTCCTCCACCTCCTCTGAGTCCTGACCTCGGCTCCCGCTAGTGAGTCCCGCCGGCGCCGCGACTCCCGCTGCAAGCCTGTGACATCTCTCAGTCTCCGACCGAGTCTCCCACCGTCCGACGGTCACAGTGCAGTGCAGACACATCTCCGCCGGTCTGACCTCCTCTACAGCCCAGTGGCCCCGGCAGCAGTGGCATCTTAAGAGCATTATAGGCCCCCGGGCAATACAGTGCACTGGGGCCCTGTCTACACAATCGTGCACGAGAATTTACTGACAAAAATCATGAAATTTACTGGCAGAACCACATTTTTATTACTGGCACTGCAAAAAAAGTACCTAAAATTACAGTTTTACAAATTTCTTCATTGACATGAAGGTTAGGTTACTATAACCCAGCCTGCTCAGAGTTTCCTCTTACATCAGAGTCTTCAGGATTCCCCCTTACAGTGAAAGGGAACTCTTATGTAAAGGGGAACGCTGCAGATCATGATGTAAGGGGGAACTCTGATGTGGAGGGGGGCTCTGGTGACCAGAGACCACCTTATATCAGAGTTCACTGCTTTCTCTTTACATAAGAGTTCCCACTTACATCAGGGTCCTTGAATTGTAAGGGGGAATCCTGCAGACTCTGGTGTAAAGGGGAACACCAGGAACTCTGATGTGGGGGGCACTCTGGTGACCAGAGACCACCTTCCGTAGAGTAAATACACTAAGGGGGGGGTCACTAATATTTTTGTATTCACTTCCCCCTTACATCAGAAACCACCCGCCCCTTAGACTGGACTGGCGGCGCTATCACTGACCTCCTCTCAGGTGCAACATGCACGGCTCAGTCAGATGGCTCCAGCTTGGCTGCTCTGGTTTTATCCTACTGTCTCCTCATGTCTGAAATCTCCCGTGACCCCCATCCCGGTGGCGCTCCCACTCTTGACTCCTCTTCAGACTCTTCCTCAGAGACTGTAGACACGATACAGTTCTACAGTTCTGACCCGCTGCTCTCCACCATTTTTTACTGGGGTCGCTGGGCAGCCGATGGGGACCCCCCAGACAAGTGGGGCCCCTGGGCAACTGCCCAGCGTGCCCAATGGAAAAGACAGCCCTGCCCGGCAGGCTCCTCCCGGCTCCCGCCCGAGCGGCCCGATTCACTGCCTGCCAGACGCCAGTGCCTCCTCGAGTCCTGACTGGAAAGAGAACACCGGCGCCAACCCTGGCTGAAGAGTGAAGACTGCCCTGCCCTGCTCCACCACCACCAGTGACCACTCCATCTCCATTATATGACTCCAAAAGGTGAGCAAATAGGGGCAATTGACACTGGGTGGCAGCATCTGATGGGGCACAGTAGCGACAATCTATGGGCACACTGGCATTTGATGGCGCACAGTAGCGACAATTTATGGGCACACTGGCATTTGATGGACTGTGCCCCATCAAATGCCAGTGTGCCCATGAATTGTCGCTACTGTGCCCCCCATCAGATGCTGCCAGTGTGCCCATGAATTGTCTCTACTGTGCCCCATCAAATGCCAGTGTGCCCATAAATTGTTGCTACTGTGCCCCATCAAATGCCAGTGTGCCCATAAATTGTTGCTACTGTGCCCCATCAAATGCCAGTGTGCCCATGAATTGTCGCTACTGTGCCCCCCATCAGATGCTGCCAGTGTGGCCATGAAGTGTCGCTACTGTGCCTAGCAACAATTTATGGGCACACTGGCATTTGATGGGGCACAGTAGCGACAATTCATGGGCACACTGGCAGCATCTGATGGGGGCACAGTAGCGACAATTCATGGGCACACTGGCATTTGATGGGGCACAATAGCGACAATTCATGGGCACACTGGCAGCATTTGATGGGGCACAATAGCGACAATTCATGGGCACACTGGCAGCATCTGATGGGGGCACAGTAGCGACAATTCACGGGCACACTGGCAGCATCTGATCTGATGGGCACAGTAGCGGCAATTGATAGGCACACTGGCAGCATCTGATGAGGCACAGTTTGCGACAATTCATGGGCACACTGGCAGCATCTGATGGTGGCACAGTAGCGACAATTCATGGGCACACTGGCAGCATCTGATGGGGGCACAGTAGCGACAATTCATGGGCACACTGGCAGCATCTGATGGAGCACAGTAGCGACAATTGATGGGCACACTGGCAGCATCTGATGGAGCACAGTAGTGACAATTAATCGGCAGCATCAGATGGGGCACAGCAACAATTGCTGGACACACTGGCAGCATTTGATGGGGCACAGTAGCACAGTAGTGGCATTTGATGGGGAACAGTGGCAGCATTTGATGGGGCCTAGGGCCCTCTTTTGATCTTGCACACGGGCCCGCTGATTTCATGATACGCCTCTGCCCCCAAAATACGCAAAAAAAATGTAAAAAAACATATATTTTTTAGGGGGGGGGGGGGGTGTCCCTGAATGGCATTTTGGAAATGTGGTCACCCTAATGCCGTGGCGCTTGTTAATGCATTACTGCATTGCAACAGAATGCATTGTTGTGATTGGGCCCTGAAGATAAACCAGGATCTACCCACACATCCTTCTCCCCTTACTATATGAAGGGATAACCATAAGTGTACTGGCTACCCTTGTGTGCCATTTGCCTGTAAGGATGGTAAACTTGTCATAACACAGCATAATAAAGTTTGCAGGCTTTTGAAAAAAATACAAATGCCTGGATCTTACCACAAATATGTTCTCTCCAGTTTTGAAGCCTGATTCCACGCTCAGTACACGCTCGGATGTAGTTTGAAAATACTGCACATAAACAGTCTTCTGATCTCTTGCACAAACAGGCATCATACAAGCATCTCTACAAGAAAGAAACATTGCAAACTGGACCATGAAAGGCAAATATATTTGTTTATACTAAACAGAAATTTAACACAATACAGACTTTATTTCCAAGGTAACATGGGCCAGATTTGGAACAGGCATGGCTGATAACTTTTAGTGAAGCAGAGGCTGAAAATATATAAAAAAAGGCTTTTGATGGCACATTTAAAGTGATAGCAAGGGCATGTTGTTGTTTTTTTAAATACGGTAACAAGCACGTTATACTCACATGTTCTTTGTAGTTTTTTTGCATGGATAAGCCTGGATCCTCCTTCTTTATGGTCCTCCGCTGGTGCTCCTCGCACCTCCCTCTTGCCAAGTGCCCCCACAGCAAGCAGCTTGCTGTGGGGGCACCCGAGCAGGTGTGCTCCTGAGCCCCTGCTCTGTGTGTCCATTCACACAAAGAGCCACAGATCGGCCCTATCCCTCCCTCTTCTGCACAGGCTACGTCCAGGACAGTGATCATGTTGTTGCTACTTTTGTAAGATAATATCTGGATTTACAGAGTCATTTAGAGTACGCAAAATGGGTTTACATACTTTGGGGCTATTGAGTATTATATTTAAATTACAATTTTTATGTCTGGAGTTTAGTTTTAAAGGTACATTTGTACAGATGTCCACAAACATAACAATCTTAATCACTGGACCTACTGTATATAAATAACAGATTGTACATTTATGATTAATGTGTGGTCCTTAATGGCATGTGTGCTGACCATCAATATAGTGCTAAAAAAACAAAAAAAACATCCATATAATGTTATTTTTGTACTTTTTGTTATTATAGAAGTAAATTACACATCAACATAAAAAAAAAAAAAAAAATAAAGAATTTGGCTGCACTAACGATGACCTACAGTAGGTGTCTCATGTCTAAGAGGGTGAATACTTTAGTCAGTTATTTTATGGGTAAAGTTTGTCTATATTTTAACATGGAGACTATCTATTTCAAATAAAAATGCATGCAGGCATCTTCCTTTTCAATAAATGTGATTATATATCAGACAGGAGGCTCATATCTTATGCATTAATCTTTACTCGCCTCCTGTCTTCATATAATCAATATTTTCTGTCACAAGCTAGGAAAATCTCAAATTATATCTGTATGATCTGTAACATTGAATTATATATATATATATATATATATATATATATATATATATATATATATATATATATATATATATATATACACAGTATGTGCAGTATGCACATACATACAATATATATTTATATAAAATGCATCCGGAAAGTATTTATAGAGCTTCACTTTTTCCACATTTTGTTATGCTACAGCCTTATTCCAAAATGGATTCAATTCATTATTTTTCTTAAAGTTCTACAAACAATACCCCATAATGATAATGTGAAAGAAGTTTGTTTGAAATCTTTGCAAATTTATTAAAAATAAAAAAACTCAAGCACCCGAGCAACCTTCTGTGTTCACTAAGCAGCAGGGCAGCCACTCAGCACAGGACCCAGAAGCCGGATGACAGCTTCCACAGGGATTGGCAAGTATGGCAAATGCATACTTAAAGTGATCAAACTGGACCAATGTAACTATGCAAAAATAGCCATACCTGGAATTCAGCTTTAAAAACGTGTTACAAACCAACATTTTTGTTGAATTTGAAAGAATTTACAAAACTGATGCATCTCATACTTATTTTTGATTAGGAGATGATTTTCGTTCATTTAATTTGATTAATTAAAAGATTGGTAGAGTAATCGATTGATTAATAAACAGTACCTCATAATAAACTGTTGGATTAACTACAGAGTGACAAGCTGAGAAAACTTCATTTCCGGAATTCAGCTTGGAGCACCAGTCATGTGCATACGATTCTGTGTGTAAAATGACAGTGTTGTTACAGTTATGAATATAATGATGCTATGAAGGAATACAGATTTTAGAGTATCTATAGACACACTTTTTTTTGTTGTTGTTAGTTTTGGATAGATTAGGGAGGGTTTTGAACCTATGTCAGGGTTTTATTGCTTTCTGTGTTCCCAGCAAGGATATTTACTCTCTCTGTTTGTCCTGGTAGGCATTGTCAGTGGGATAGAAAGTGTTGGGACATCTAAAATGATACTACTACTTTAATACAGTAGAGACAGACCCTGGTCATTGTCAAAAATTCTGCATACCATAAAATTCCCACTTGGGTGTAAATATAGTCAAACATAACTCCAAGATGATGGGTCTCATGCACATGTGAGAAGCATATAGTGTATTAACTATTAGCATAACAACATTTTATATATACTCCAGTACATTTTTATTTGATCAAAAATGCCACTAAAAACATTTGAAAATGGCACCATGCTTATTGCAGGGCTCTGCCTATAGGGAATGTATCAATAGTATCTAATATGGTATATCAGCCACAATAGTCATCTAATATAGTAGGTATATGTCACACTAAATATCATACACTTGTCCCAGGCTGTCTATCATCAAAATTACAACATATCTACCTGTATGTAAACTTGTATCCAAATATCTCTATTTAGGATTTGATGTGACTATTGATTCCAGGAACAATGTGATATTTCTAGTGATCGCTGCTGTTGAGGGTTCTTGCTGGGATGAGCACACAGAATTCCAAATAGGATTTTTTTAAATTCACCTCTGAACCATAAGATGCAATTTACTTGATAATATATGTAATCACAGTATCCCAATTAAGGATATTTATCCCAAACTAGATGTATATTAATGTGACCAGGGTAGCATGGACTTGACAAGTATGTACTGTATAACATGTGGCTCACCTACAGTAAATGTCTGAATTTAACCGCTCAAATATGGTAAAGTTCAGAAATGTATAGCACATTATATACATGCATAGAATATTATACTGGCTAAGCATGGTTGTACAAAGTTCAAATGTGATCTTGTTAAGCGGATAAAAAACATCTACCAAATACATGAGGTAAATCAGTTGGGTGCAGTGCAGACAAGTAGGACCCCTAGCGGTGCAGGCAGTCCTACAGAAACATTAATTGTAAAGATGGGTTCTAATTATACACAATTGCATCAAATGAATGAAAAATAATGATAAAATGTCTTAAATCGGTCAAACTGGCTGATAATGATGGTCTTGTATTTATTTAAAGGATTTGTGCACAAGTAGAACTAATCTTAATTTATTTTCTTTAGAACTTCATGTATGTCATTTATGTAGGACTGCCTACACCATGGGTCTTTAAAACTACGGCCCTCCAGTTGTTCAGGAACTACAATTCTCATCATGTCTAGTCATGTCTGTGAATGCCAGTGTGTTACAATGCCTTGTGTGTAGTTCTACAACAGCTGGAGGGCCATAGTTTGAGGATCCCTGGCCTACACTGTCATGGGTCCTTCTTGTAAGCACTGCACCCTGTGGATTGCCTAATATGTTTGGTGAAGGTTTTAGATCCATGCAATGAGATCATATTTGTGTAGCGCTACCCGCGCAGGAGCCGCTGGTTGTTTGTGGGATCGGCGTATTGAGTTACCTTGCAGGGTGTCTAGGGGTGATGCTAGTGAGTTGAGGCAATGAGCGAAGGTCCAGTCATCAATTGGATTTTTCAATGCTTTATTCCAAGGCCCAACATGGCCAACATCAACATAAGACAAGGACAGGAAAGGTTGATGAAGCATAAGAGTAACTTTAGTATCAGGCCTTGGATGTGAAAAAGAGCAGTCCTGCTCTTTTTAATAGAGAGATCAGTTCATCGCCACTCTAGCCAGAGTGGGTAAAGTGCCCCGGACAGACTTCTGTCACAAGCCTGGCAGCCGAAGTGTCACTTGTGAATCGCTGGGAGGAACAGACCTCTGCCACAGGCCTGACTCTGGATCTCTGCCACAGGCCTAGCGATTCAGGGTGCAATAATTGGATTCAGCGAATCCTCCCAGTAAATTTCAGTTAAGGTCACCGGTTGACAGCTGCAATATACCTGTCAGTATCGTGGTGACCAGATCCCCGATGGTGTGTTCAGGCCTCCTGGATAACCTCTCTCTGGGTTCTCCCTGAACCGATCCCCCACCACACAGCTCTCAGCTTAGGATCCTCTTAGCAAAGGTTGGGACCCAGCAGGTCACTGGGGCCCCTTTCATCATCAGGATGAGCTCCGCAACTCCGGCCAGGTAGGACATGGTGGCGGGGTCCATGGATGCGCGCACCCTGAAGGTGGATGCCACACCTGGAACTCGGACCCCGCGAAGAGAACACAAATCAATGGCGTTTGCCACAGATATACCCCCTCCCCAGCATGCCCAGCGAGGAAAAACTCTTTTAATTGGCTGCTGGGGAAAAGTGGCTCCTTCAGAACCCCTCTAGCGACAACTGTCGCCCAGGGGTGGGATCACTCCCCTGGAACGCAGACTGACCTACAAGACAGTTCTGAAAAGACAGCAGCCCTGCAATTTAACAAATTGTGAATGGGAGCAAAATAACTCTCCCATTCCCCACTAACTTTAGCGTAGTGCCCATACTGAAAGTAAGGGGGCGCTTCATTTGAAATATGTACATCCATAATTAGCCAGGACATTACTCAATGCATATATATTATGTATGTACTACAAAGTCCTGGGGCCAGATTCAGAACGGAGATACAACGGCGTATCTCCGGATACGCTGTCGTATCTCTGAGTGCGGGCCATCGTATCTATGCGACTGATTCAGAGAATCAGTTACGCATAAATTTCCCGAAGATCCGACCGGTGTAAGTGTCTTACACCGTCGTATCTTAGGCTGCATATTTACGCTGGCCGCTAGGTGGCGCTTCCGTATAGTTACGCAATGCATATGCTAATTAGGTATTTACGCCGATTCAGAAACGTACGTCCGGCCGGCGCATTTTTTTATGTCGTTTACGTTAGGCTTTTTCCAGCGTTAAGTTACCACTGCTATATGAGGCGTAGCTAATGTTAAGTATGGATGTCGTTCCCGCGTCGAGTTTTTACGTCGTTTGCGTAAGTCGTTCGCGAATAGGGCTGTATGTAAGTTACGTTCATGTATAAAGCAATGACGACTTGCGACGTAATTTCGAGCATGCGCACTGGGATTTTTTCACGAACGGCGCATGCGCCGTTCGTAAAAAACGTCAAATACGCGGGGTCACAGTTAATATACATAAAACACGCCCACATTATCCCCATTTGAATTAGGCGGGCTTACGCCGGACCAAATAAGCTACGCCGCCGTAACTAAGGGCACAAGTTCTTTCTGCATACGCAACTTGCGCCCTAAGTTACGGCGGCGTACCATATCTGCGATACGTTACGCCCGCCCATAGATAGGCTATTCTATCTGAATCCGGCCTCTGGACTTTACCATATGAGAGCTGTTGATATCAGACATTTGTATGGATGAGTCACATGCTATAGGGAGCACACTTGTCAAATCAATGCTACTCTAGCCACATGGATGTTATACATCTTTGCACATAAGATTGCAATAAGCAGTCCTAATTGGGAAACTGTGATTAGATATAGTATCAAGTAAACTGCATCTTATGATTCAGAAGTGAACTTTAAAATTCATATTTGGAGTTCTGTGCTCTAATCCCAACAAGAACTTTAGATCTGGTGTAAGGGGTGCTGTGGTTGCACATCTGGTGTAAGGGGGGCTGTGGTTGCACATCTGATGTAAGGGGTGCTGTGGTTGCACATCTGGTGTAAAGAGTGCTGTGGTTGCACATCTGATGTAAGGGGTGCTGTGGTTGCACCTCTGGTGTAAGGGGGGCTGTGGATGCACATCTGATGTAAGGGGTGCTGTGGTTGCACATCTGGTGTAAGGGGTGCTGTGGTTGCACATGTGGTGTAAAGAGTGCTGTGGTTGCACATCTAATGTAAGGGGTGCTGTGGTTGCACATCTGATGTAAGGGGTGCTGTGGTTGCACATCTGATGTAAGGGGTGCTGTGGTTGCACATCTGATGTAAGGGGTGCTGTGGTTGCACATCTGATGTAAGGGGTGCTGTGGTTGCACATCTGATGTAAGGGGTGCTGTGGTTGCACATCTGATGTAAGGGGTGCTGTGGTTGCACATCTGGTGTAAGGGGTGCTGTGGTTGCACATCTGGTGTAAGGGGTGCTGTGGTTGCACACCTAGTGTAAGGGGTGCTGTGGTTGCACATCTGGTGTAAAGAGTGCTGTGGTTGCACCTCTGGTGTAAGGGGTGCTGTGGTTGCACATCTGATGTAAGGGGTGCTGTGGTTGCACATCTGGTGTAAGGGGTGCTGTGGTTGCACCTCTGGTGTAAGGGGGGCTGTGGTTGCATTTCTGATGTAAGGGGTGCTGTGGTTGCACATCTGGTGTAAGGGGTGCTGTTGTTGCACATCTAATGTAATGGGTGCTGTGGTTGCACATCTGGTGTAAAGGGTGCTGTGGTTGGACATCTGATGTAAGGGGTGCTGTGGTTGCACATCTGGTGTAAGGGGTGCTGTGGTTGCACATCTGATGTAAGGGGGGCTGTGGTGGCGACATCTGATGTAAGGGGGCTGCAGTGGGGACACCTGATGTAAGGGGCTATTCTGATAGAGACACCTTATGTAACTTGTTCTATTGTCTTTTACTTGAAATATGGATGAGATTAACCTACTTTTACATTATATTAGAGAGCAATTCGGACCTCAGCTGGAAGAAATTTTTATCAACTGGGCCTCCTTGAATTTTCGTTTATTACCCCAGTTCTAGGTGGACAATTTCTGTGTTGCAGGAATGGGCACAAAATTGTGTGCATTCTTGCAATGTAAAAAAAACACACACAACCTTTTTGCAGGTGTGCAGTTGTGCCTTTAAATCTTAATGGCACTACCACACCTCTTGCTTTTGTGCTCATTCATCTGCAGCAAAACGTATGGTAACAAAATGGAAAGCGTTTTGGTGCAGCACAATTTAAAAAAAAGGTTATACAGGCTTTACATCTATTTTTATTACATTTTGTTTTGTAAACTATAAAAAAAAAAATCAGCGCAGCGCTACAGTGTTTGGGTTTGGCTTGATGGAAAGATGGCAACTCTCATTGGCCTGTGCAAAAAGTAGTGCTTGCGCTACTTTTAATCAAACTGCATGGTACTGTGGTACCATGCCATTTGGTGCCTGCAGATACACTGCTTTTGCAATCTGCATTTGGGGTGCCGTTAACAAGAGATTGGCACCTGCATGCAGATTGCAAGGGCACCTACAATGCATGGAACGTGCATTTCCCACACAGCGTTATGGTGTGAACCAGCCCTCAATAGGCATATTTTTATACAGTACATATAAAAAGTCAGGTTTCTGTGATGTAAAAAAGAGACAAAGATCAATCATTTCAGAACTTTTTCCACCTTTAATGTGACCTATAAACTGTACAACTCAATTGAACAACAAACTGAAATCTTTTAGGTGGAGGGAAGTAAAAATAAAAAATAAATATATTATGGTTGCATAAGTGTGCACACCCTTAACCACTTAACCCCCGGACCATATTGGTGCCCAAAGACCAGAGCACTTTTTGCGATTCGGCACTGCGTCGCTTTAACTGACAATTGCGCAGTCGTGCGACGTGGCTCCCAAACAAAATTTTCCCCACAAATAGAGCTTTTTTTTGGTGGTATTTGATCACCTCTGCGGTTTTTAGTTTTTGCGCTATAAACAAAAATAGAGCGACAATTTTGAAAAAAATGAATATTTTTTACTTTTTGCTGTAATAAATATCCCCCAAAAATATATAAAAAAACTTTTTTTTCCCTTAATTTAGGCCGATACATATTCTTCTACATATGTTTCGTAAAAAAAAAAAATCGCAATAAGCCTTTGATTGGTTTGCGCAAATGTTATAGCGTTTACAAAATAGGGGGTATTTTTATGGCATTTTATTAATATTTTTTATTACTAGTAATAGAGGCGATCAGCGTTTTTTTTTTTTTCGGTACTGGGACATTATGGCGGACACTTTTGACACATTTTTGGGACCATTGGCATTTTTATAGCGATCAGTGCTATACAAATGCATTGGATTACTATAAAAATGCCACTGGCAGTGAAGGGGTTAATACTAGGGGGCGGGGAAGGGGTTAAGTATGTCCCTGGGTGTGTTCTATCTGTAGGGGGGGTAGCCTCACTAGGGGAAATCACTGATCTTCTGTTCATACATTGTATGAACAGAAGATCAGCATTCCCCCCCTGACAGGACCGGGAGCTGTGTGTTTACACACACAGCTCCCGGTCCCCGCTCTGTAACGAGCAATCGCGGGTGCCCGGCGGCGATCGCGACCGCCGGGCACGCACACGGGAGTCGGGGGCGAGCCGACTTGCCGCCGTAATATGACGGTGGGCAGTCGGCAAGCACCTTTTGATGTTATTACAGCATCTTTTTGGGTATGAGTCTATCAGCATGGCACATCTTGACTTGGCAATATTTGCCCACTCTTCTTTGCAAAAACACTCCAAATCTGTCAGATTGCGAGGACATATCCTGTGCACGGCCCTCTTCAGATCGCCCCACAGATTTTCAATTGGATTCAGGTCCGGGCTCTGGCTGGGCCATTTCAAAACTTTAATCTACTTCTGGTGAAGCCATTCCTTTGTTGATTTGGGTTATTGTCATGCTAAAAGATAATGTTCCTCTTCAGGTTCAGCTTTCTAGCAGAAGCCTGAAGGTTTTGTGCCAATATTGACTAGTATATTGACTAAGGCCCCTGTTCCAGATGAAGAAAAATGGCCCCAAAGCATGATGCTGCCACCACCATGCTTCAGAGTGGGTATGGTGTTCTTTTGGTGATGTGCAGTGTTGTTTTTGCGCCAAACATATCTTTTGGAATTGTGGCCAAAAAAGTTCAACCTTGGTTTCATGAGACAATAATACATTTTCCCACACGCTTTTGGGAGACTTCAGATGTGTTTTTGTAAAATTTAGCCAGGTTGGGATGTTTTTCTTCATAAGGAAACACATCCGTCTTGCCACTCTACCCCATAGCCCAGACATATGAAGAATACGGGAGATTTTTGTCACATGTACCACACAGCCAGTACTTGCCAGATATACCTGCAGCTCTTTTAATGTTGCTGTAGGTGTCTTGGCAGCCTCCCTGACCAGTTTTCTTCTTGTCTTTTCATAAATTTTGGAGGGACGTCCAGTTCTTGGTAATGTCAATGTTGTGCCATATTTTCTCCACTTGATGATGACTGTATTCACTGTGTTCCAGGGTATATCTTATGCCTTGGAAATTATTTTGTACCCTTCTCCTGACTGATAACTTTTAACAATGAGACCCATCAGATGCTTTGAAAGCTCTCTGTGGACCATGGCATTTGCTGTAGGATGTGACTAATAAAATGTCAGGAAAGACCTACTTGAACAGCTGCACTTTATTTGGGTTAATCAGAAGCAGTATATCTTGTGAATCCAATCAATGGTAACATCAATCGCAACCACGAAATTCCACATAAAATAAAAATGGAAGAATCCACATAGTGCAAAACTGTCTTAAAGGTTTTATTGCACTTAAAAGTATTCAAAGAATTCATAAGATATACTGCTGAACTCCAGCATTAACCAGATCTCTGCTTGATGAGATCATATTTATGCTGATGTGATTCTGTAGTGGAGTCCTCATGTTCTGGTATAAGTCCATTGCTTGTGGTTGGTGACTGTCAAAGTGAATTGAACACTCCCTTTTTGCAAAGTGTCACTGAGGTGTTTTGGAAAACATAATCTGGACTTTTTTTTCACTTATATATGCACATGTGTTTGTTTGATATTTTACATGTTCTATTTCTTTTTTATTGAGTCACCTTGTACATTATGATATTGTAGCGTGGCAAATTACACAATTATCACTGTTACATAGTTTGTTTGACAAATTTTTCGCTAGCAGATTTTTTTTCTGTTTATTTACCTGCCGGTGTGTTTTCTATTATTGTTTTCTATTAAATCTACAGTACCCTTTACTGGCCTATGTTGCTCCAGGTACTGTACATATGCTCATAGGTCACAGCAGAAACACTGCTGTGACCTCAGCAGTCTATCTAGTCTTTTCATCTCTAAAGTAATTTTAAAGCAGGTTTTCCTGGAGGAGAGCAATGTAAGGCCTCGTACACACGACCGTTTTCCTCGACAGAATCCATCAAGAAACTTGGTGGCAGAGCTTTTTTGCAGAGGAAAACGGCCGTGTGTATGTTTTTCGTTGAGAAAACTGTCGTGGATCTCGACGTGCAAAAAAGAGAACAAGTTCTCTTTTCCCTCGTCTGGGAGTCTTAATTTCCTTGTCGTGTTTCTCGTCGGGCTGGTTTACGACGAGGAACACGTTCGTGTGTATGCTTAGAAACCCGCGCATGCTCAGAATAAAGTATAAGACGGGAGCGCACCTTCGGTAAAAGTAGCGTTCGTCACGCTGTAACAGACTAAAAAGCGCAAATTGTCTCTTACCAAACTTTTACTTAACACGCAGTAACAAGAGATTAGCAAAAGCAGCCCCAAGGGTTGTGCCAGTGGAATCAAACTTCCCCTTTATAGTGCCGTTGTACGTGTTATACGTCACCGCATTTGAGAACGACGAGATTTTGTCTTGACAGTGTGTATGCAAAGAAAGCTTGACAAGATTTTCAACAAGCCTGACAAGGAACTCGTTGAGGAAAACAATGTTTTTTTACGGCGAGTTCCTCGGTCGTGTGTACGAGGCCTGAGTTTGATTTACTGAACAGTTGCAGAGTTTCTTCTGTGAATTTTAATGAATCAATCCCCACTGCTTGCAGCTATAGAGATTAATGTTTTATGTCCATTTCACACTTTTGCAGTATGAATGGCTTTCTATGGGGGCACCCACTAAGGAGGAGGAGCCAGGAGTGCCGGCGGGGGACTCCATAAGAAGATGTTTAGGGCTCTTCTGCTCAAAACCAATGCACAAAGCAGGTGAGTATGACAACAAAAGCTTTACAATCATTTTATAATTGCTAGCCATACTATCTGGTCAGGAGGCTATACAAAGCATGTCAGTTTGAATGACAAATATTCCTCCCATAACCATAAAACATAAGCACAGGTTAACTGGCTTCTTTCCAGACTGGCCCTAGTGTGTGTAGGAGTGTGAGCTTCTTTACGGGAATTGGCACTACACTGTGTGCAGAATTTTAAGGCAAGTGAGTATTTTGACCAAATCATCATTTTTTTGCATTATGTCCGACTTTAAGCTGTATAAACTTAAATGCTTATTGGATTTATGCATATCAGGTTATGTGTATTTGTGAGGGAGGGTATGGCCTAATAAGATCAACAACCTATATCAAGGTGAGCATAATTAGTAGGCAGCTTTTTTTTCCTAAGGCAAAATGGGAAAAAAAGAGATTTAAGCCTTGTACACACGGTTTGATTGTTGCACGAGCGAGCATCAGATTTTTGGCAAAAGTGTGTGTGCAGGATTTTGTCTAGCATACTAACTATCTGCAAATTGTCGTTTGACAAACATGAACGTAGTGACGTACTTATGAGAGTATGAAGAGGAAGATAATTTTTCAAGCACCACCCTTTGAGCCCCTACTGCTAATTTCGTGTTAGTAGAAATTTGGTAAGCGTTGATTCACGATTTTCAGATGGTACAAAACAAATGCCTTTTAAAATACGTTTGGCATAACTACATCAGTATAACCAGCAAAGCAGTTTCATTATTATCCCATTAAAGGATATGAGAATTTTGACATTTCATCAATTTGCTGCATCATGAATCTTAATTCTAGATTACGAACAGTAGTTTACAAGACCTAACTCTTCCCAATCATTCTTTGATTCTGAGCATGTGTGTTTGTACTTTCGACTTTTGTATGACGGATTTCTGTAGTGACCATCTGAAAATCAGACGCTGAGTTCACATCTGACAAAAATTTTATAGACTGCACATCCAGCTTTTGTCTGATGAAAAAGTCAAATCGTTTGTCGAATGCACCAGACTAATGATCCGAAAATCCACAGACAGATTGTCTTTAGACTTTTCCCTTCTGATTTTTGTACCGTGTGTACAAGGCCTTAGGCTCGGTTCACGCCACCTAAACCGGGCGTGGATCGCACAGCAACGCTGTCCGTCCCTGTTCTCCATTTCAGGGACAAATCAGGGCAGAATCTTTGCCTGAATTCGGCCCTGAAACAGAGGCAAAGACGCACAGCATTTCTGTGCAGGGTGCTTCACAGCCACCCCGGAGGCATGTGAATCGGCTCCATAGAGAGCCTTTTACATTCTCCTGCTATGCGAAACCCTACGGGAAACTCGCATCCAATTTTGTGAACCCAGCCTTAATTGTGTCTGAAAAGCTAAACATTTTAAAAAGTCTTCCAGATGGATGCTGCACTCTTAAAATTGCTAAGAATTTGGGGCGTGATCACAAAACCATCAAATGTTTTGTTGCAATTAGTTAACTACTTGCCGACCAGCCGCCGCAGTTCTATGGCGGCAGGTCGGCTTCCCTGCGCAAGAGCCTGTAGCTTTATGTCGCCTCTCGAAGCGGGCACTAGTGGCGCGTTGTCCCTGACTCCTGTGCGCGTGGAACAAGAAAAAATCTGCATCTTTCAAGAAGACCATAATATTTGTGCAGGACAATGCTCCATCGCATGCATCAAAGTACTCCACTGTGTGGCTAGCCAGTAAAGGCCTTACAGATGAAAGAATAATGACATGACCCCCTTCTTCCTCACCTGACATAAACCCTATTGAGAACTTGCTGGCTCTTCTTAAATGGGAGATTTACGGTGAAGGAAAACAATACACCTCTTTGAACAGTGTCTGGGAGGCTGTGGTTGCTGCTGCACAAAAAGTTGATAGTCAACAGATTAAGAAACTGGCAGACTCCATGGATAGAAGGATTATGAATATTATTAAAAAGAAAGGTGGCTATATTGGTCACTGATTTTTTTTGGGGGGAGGGGGAGTCGGAAATGTTTATTTATTTATTAATGTTTTTAGTTGTTTGTTTATTATTCTCACTTTAACAGATGAAAATAAACAAGTGAGATGGGAATTTTTTTTATTTTCATTTAGTTGCGTAATAATTCTGCACCCTAAAAGTTGCCCAATAGTTCTGCACACATAGATATTCTCCTAAGAAAGCTAAAACCTCACTTTTACTTTCCTAAATATTCAGGTTTGAGGTTTATTAACATTTTGGATTGACCAAGAGCACTGTAGTTTTTCAATAATGAAATTAATCCTTAAAAATACAACTTGCCTAATAATTCTGCACACTGTGTATATATAAGCACTAATAATACATAAATATCTATTAGTATTTAAAAACATAATACATTTTTTTTTTACCTTTTTGAATGTTAATGGCACACGGATCAATAGTATCTGTTGAAACTTTTCCACAGGTGTGATCACTCCTCCATGAATGTGTAAAAGTGGACAAATCTTGTACTGATATTCCTCCCGGAATAACAAAATCATCAAACTGTTTATCATTGAAATTTCCACAAAGACCTGCATTATAAAACATTGCAGTCAGATTTAAGTAAAATACAGATTTTTCTACTCATTGTATGGACTCCCATAGAAAATATGCAGATACAGACCCTGCCATGACCACACTGCTGTTCTCTGTGATGCTTTTTTTTTTTTTTAGCTTGTTTCAAAGCATGGGGGATGTTTGTAAACTTGGAAGAAGCTCCCACTATAAACAATTTAAGGCCTCCACATACTATTCCTGCATGTTGGAAGGCCTCCACATACTATTCCTGCATGTTGGAAGGCCTCCACATACTATTCCTGCATGTTGGGAGGCCTTCACATACCATACTATTTCTACATGTTGGGAGGCCTCCACATACTATACTATTCCTGCATGTTGGAAAATACTATGATATTTATCAGTAGCCCTATGTGCAGAGGTTAGCAAAAAAGTGGCAATGCTGGTTACATTGATGTCAAGATGCTCTGCTAACCTAGGTTTCCCAAATAATGTAGAAGTCAGCAGGAGGAACCAGTGATAGTGGTGGGACACACAGCAGGAGTGACATTATTGAGAAAGTCAGTTTACCTATGGGTTTCTGGTAATTATTTCTCAGGAATGGAGTGGTGTTCGGTGGTACAGGCAACAGGAGAGTATTTAGATCTTTCTTTTTGCAGGTATAGCTTTTGAGCAGATTTGAAGTCACGTTTTAAATTTTTTACTTACCACAGACTTTTCCAGATAAAGCAGTGCTTACATATATATACAGTTGCATCTCAGGCACCCTTGTGATTTCCAGTCGAACACCAAGTTGTGTATAGATAACAGTGGTAAAGCTTGTGGGCTCAAAAACACTCAGATTTCCTGTTAACAGACACAGGTCATAAATAATACTTTAGCCGGACCTATACATAATAAAAACTACATATGTAATATTATCTGCACATTACAGTTGGTGTAATTATAGCTTTAAAATGTTTTGCTTTCAAAGTTTTGAATTCTATGTTACATTTAATGCTAATGCACTGCAAAGTTACATCTTAGTTTTTTTTTCATTAATTTTGATTGAGTGAACCTAAGAATATTATATATATATATATATATATATATATATATATATGTATATATATATGAAACTGTATATTTTATATATATATATATATATATATATATATATATATATATATATATATATATATATATATATATATATATATATATATATAATATACAGTAAGAAAAAGCATAATTTTGTGTCTGAAAGGCATATTCTAGTAGTAATTGAGAGTCATTCAATACATTGTAGAAATGTACATTCTATGTTGTTAATCTATGTTTTAAACAAAATGTTTTTTTTTACTGTAACTTATAGATGTGGAAGTTGTATTGTTTTTACATTTCTTACTGTGGATTTATTAAATCTAGTTGCTCATTTCATTTTTCCTTGGTTATCTCTGTAATAATAGATTCTAAATATTTAATTTCATTAGCATTCTTATATACAGTATCTCAGAAAAGTGAGTACACTCCTCACATTTTTGTTAACCTTTTCATTATATCTTTTCATGTAATAACACTGATTAAATGACACTTTGCTACAATGTAAAGTAGTGAATGTAGAGCTTGTATAACAGTATAAATTTGCTGTCCCCTCAAAATAAGCTCAACACACAGCCATTAATGTCTAAATCACTGGCAACAAAAATGAGTACACCCCTAAGTAAAAATTTCCAAATTGGGCCAAATTCACAATTTTTCCTCCCTGGTGTCGTGCCTTGTTAGTGTTACAAGGTCTCAGGTGTGAATGGGGAGCAATTGTGTTAAATTTGGTGTTATCGCTCTCACTCACTCATACTGGTCACTGGAAGTTCAACATGGCAGCCCATGGCAAAGAACTCTATGAGGATCTGAAAAAAAAAGAATAGTTGCTCATACATAAAGATGGCCTAGGTTATAAAAAGATTGCAAAAACCCTGAAACTGAGCTGCAGCACGGTGGCCAAGACCATACAGTAATTTAACAGGTCAGGTTCCACTCAGAACAGGCCTCACCATGGTCAACCAAAGAAGTTGAGTGCATGTGCTCAGCGTCATATCCAGAAGTTGTCTTTGGGAAATAGACGTATGAGTGCTGCCAGCATTGCTGCAGAGGTTTAATGGGGTGGAGGGGTCAGCCTGTCAGTGCTCAGACTGTATGTGGCACACTGCATCAAATTGGTCTGCATGGCTGTCATTCCAGAAAGAAGCCTTTTCTAAAGATGATGCACAAGAAAGCCTGCAAACAGTTTGCTTAAGACAAGCAGACCAAGGACATGGATTACTGGAATCATGTCCTGTGGTCTGAAGAGACCAAGATAAACGTATTTGGTTCAGATGTGTTAAGCGTGTGTTGTGGCAACCAGGTGAGGAGTACAAAGACAAGAAGAGGACTCCAGTGGCAGTCTGTGAAGCTCTGGTGAACTCCATGCCCAAGAGGGTTAAGGTAGTGGTGAAAAATAATGGTGGTTACACAAAATATTGTCACTTTAGGCCCAATTTGGAAATTTTCACTTTGGGGTGTACTTACTTTTGTTGCCAGCGGTTTATGCCCTGTACACACGATCAGTTCATCCGATGAAAATGGTCTGATGGATTTTTTCATCAGATATCCGATGAAGCTGACTTTCATCAGTCTTGCCTACACACCATCAGTTAAAAAAACGATTGTGTCAGAACGCAGTGACGTAAAACACAACAACGTGCTGAGAAAAATTAAGTTAAATGCTTCTGAGCATGCGTCGACTTCATTCTGAGCATGCGTTGATTTTTAACTAATGGATTTTCCCACAGACGATCGTTTTTTTCTTTTTTTTTTTTTTTTTTTTTTTTTTTTTTTTTTTTTTTTTTTTTTTTTTTTTTTTTTTTGCCACTTCAGACTTCACCGCAGTGAGAGACTTGCTCATGATTTTATTCATAATTCCGTCTCTACATCTGGTTTAGCATCATTTGTGGTGTATTTCTTATACAAGTTTTTATACTTGTTATTATTTTTATTATATATTTATTTATTTATATTTATTTATTTATTTATTTTTTTTTCTCCGTTTGGGAGACTCTCTTTTGTATTAAGTACGGAATTTTAGCAGGTTTTATCCGCGTGACAAAGAGATACCCAGCACCCCTTCTCCCCCCTCCCCGACTAATTCCCCCCTCCTACCCTCCCCCCCTTCCCACACCCCACCCTTGACCATCCCTCGACTCCACTATAAGAATTCACTCCCATTAATTGACAATGTGTTCCTATTCCTCTCTCAGGTTTTCTGCGAACCTCCAGGTCTTTTTAAATTCCAACCAGGGAACCCATATGTCCTTTTCCTCTACCTCGTGTTTAAAACTTCCGTATTTTAATTTCTCTCTCCTATAGGTGTCCTCTACGGAGTCGATCCACTCCCACATTTGCGGGCTTTTCGCGTCTCTCCATTTAAGGGGGATCAATCTTTTCGCTGCGTTCAACAAATGAGGGGTCAGGGAACCCTTATACTCCTTCTCTGGAACCTCCCCTCCATGAAAAAGAACTACCCATGGGTTATCTTCCACTTCTTTTTTTGTTATTACCTTTATCAGGGCCAAGATTTTTTTCCAATAGGCTTTAATTTTCAGGCAGTCCCACCAAAGGTGTGCCATCGTTCCTCTTAACTCACAGCCTCTCCAGCATTTCTCTGACTCACCCCCTCTGAATTTGGCCATTTTATCTGGGGTAGCGTACCACCTCGTCAAACATTTGAAGTTCATCTCGGCAGTTCTTACATCTACTGCCGAGGTGTGAGTCATTTTCAGGATTCTTCCTATGGTCGTTTTCCCCCTTGGGACCCCTAAGTCTGTTTCCCAATTTTGGATGTATTTTAGCGTGTCCAACTCTTCCGTTTTCTGCAAGTAATTATAGATTTTAGATATATTTCCTTTTGAGCTTTCAATGCTACACAATTGTTCCAATATAGTGTACTCCTCTTGTGACCTCAAAGGGTGTGGTAGGCGTTTGACGAATGACACTAACTGCAAATATCTCCACTCGTCGAGTGCCCTAATTCCAATCCTATATTTAATATCGTGAAGTGTCCTAATTTTACCATCTAGTGTTATATCTTTTAGCTGTGTTCTATTTGTGATCCAATTTCCCCCTACTTCTTTTGTCCCTGGGGTGAAATATTCGTTTTCTTTTAAATCTATAAAGGGTGAATTGAATTCTGTTTTTAATTGTTTGTGAAGTCTATCCCAGATCCTCCATGCATTATGTGTAATTGTGTGTGTTGAAGTGTGTAAAGATCTATATTGTGGTGGATTCCAAATTAATCTCCCTAACTGTGCCCTCGCTAATGTGCATTCAATGTTTATCCATCTTTTGTCCTGGGACTCTTTAGCCCATTCTATAACCCGTGAGAGAACCGAAGCGTTATAATACAATCTGATGTCTGGTACAGCTAATCCTCCCTTTTTCTTGGCCCGTTTTAGGGTTTGAGCAGACACCCTGTGTTTTTTATTATTCCAAATATAGTTCATTATGAGGGAGTTAATTATTTTGATGAATGACGGTGGTAGGTAAATTGGGACCATTTGAAACTTGTATAGAATTTTTGGGATGAGAACCATTTTTACCACATTTATCCTCCCGAACCACGAAATTGGTCTATTATATATGTTTTTAATTTCACTTTTTATTTCGTTGAGTAGGGGGATAAAATTTATTCTATATATTTTCTTGATGGTATTTGCCAGTTTTATTCCCAGGTATTTTATTTCTTTTTGCCATTTGAAATTATATTTCTTCCGCAGATATTGTTCTTCTTCTTTAAGAATGTTGATATTCAGGATCTCCGTCTTTTCTGTATTCATTTTGAAGTTTGATACCTCACCATATTGTTTTAAGGTAGCTATTAACTTCGGGAGGGTGACTCTTGGGCTACTTATATAGAATAGAATATCGTCTGCGAAGGCGGATAATTTGTGCTCATCTTCTCCAACTTCTATTCCATATATTTCTGGATTTTGTCGAACCATTGCAAGCAGGGGTTCCAATGATAAGACAAAAAGAAGGGGGGACAGGGGACAGCCCTGTCTGGTTCCATTTCGCATCTCAAAGGGTGCGGATAAAGATCCGTTGATCTTGATCCTAGCACATGGGTGGAAATAGAGCGTTTTGATCCATTTGATCATCCTTGGGCCTATTCCTATAAATTCTAGTGTTTGTATCATGAACCCCCAGTCTACCCTGTCAAACGCTTTCTCAGCGTCTACTGACAGGAGTAGACCGGGGGTCCCTCTTTCTTTGATCTGCTCCATGAGAAGAAGTGCCCTAACTCCATTGTCCTTTCCCTCCCTACCAGGTATGAAACCAACCTGGTCCGGGTGGACAATGGCTGTCATTACCCCCTTCATTCGTTCGGCCAGAATTTTTGCATACAGTTTGGTATCTGCATTCAGGAGTGAGATAGGTCGGAACCCTGAACAATTCGTATTGTCCTTTCCCTCTTTTTTAATGACAGTGATCGTAGCTGTTAATGCCTCTCTACTCATCTCATAGTCTAGCCCCAACCCATTGAAATATTGACATAGTCTAGGGACTAAGATGGTACTAAACCTTTGTATGTAGGCAGACGTGAAGCCGTCTGGTCCAGGACTTTTCCCATTGGGAGCATTCCTTAAGACCTCCCTTATTTCCTGCTCGGTTATACTTTCCTCCATTCTTTCTATCTCATGCTCTTCTATCTTCGGTAGATTGGTTTGCTGTAATACTTCCCTGATCTTATCCTTTTTTTCGGCTGGGTCCCTGATCTTCTGTTGGACGTCGTATAGTTTTTCATAATAGCTTCTAAAGGATTCTGCTATTTTGTTTGTCGCATACACTAAGTCCCCATTCCCATTCCTAATTTTTTCGATAAAATTCCTGGTTTTCTTTTTTCTTACCATTCTGGCCAAATTTTTACTAGGTTTATTTCCCCAGACGTATCTTTCTCTCTCTACCCTGTCTATGAAATTCTTGGTTTCTTGCCCGGCAAGGGCTTTGTATTCATCCCTTGTTATAGTTAACTTACGGAGTGTTTCCCTCTTGTGGCCCTGTAATTTATGTTCCTGTTCCAGCCTATATATCTCCTCTTTTAATGTTTTTAGTTTACTCATTCTTGTTTTATTTTTCTTTGCCCCCTCAGCAATAAAAATCCCTCTTATATACGCTTTGTGGGCGTCCCACAGGGTTGCTCCTGTGATTCCCTCCTTGTCATTCTCCTGGAAATACCATTCCAGTTCTTTCTGTACTCTCTCGACCACATCCTCGTCCCTCAACAGACCTTCATCCAATCTCCATTCAGGAGGGCTGCATTTTTGTATGGATGTACTTATTTTCATGGTTATAGGGGCGTGGTCTGATAGCGTTATGATCTCACAACTTGCTTCGACCACCCTCTCCAAAAGTCTATGATCTACGAGGATGTAGTCGATCCTCGAGTACGTCCCATGCACAGGGGAAAAAAACGTATAGTCTCTTGTCTTAGGGTTGAAGATTCGCCAGACATCCACCATTTGGTTTTGTATCATTTGTTTTTTCAGTATCTTAAGGTGCTCACCGTTATTCCCCTGAGCATGGGACGTACTGTCGAGGCTCGGACACATGCAAAAGTTAAAGTCCCCCATTAACACCACATGCCCCTTTTCAAAATCTTTTAATTTTCTGAGTATTTTACTAATATATTTAGCCGAGTTGACATTGGGTGCATATACATTTGCCAGAGTGTAGTCCTCCTCTCCTAGTTTTATTTTCAAGAACAAGAACCTCCCTTCCGGATCGTTCAATCTGTCCACCACTGTGTATCTAACTCCTCTTGCAAATCCTATAGCGACCCCCCGAGATCTCGATGAGACTGTGTCCCCATAATACCAGACGGGATAATCAGATGAATATAGCTTGATATTAGACTCTAAGGTAATATGGGTCTCTTGTAGGAAGACTATGTCTACTTTATACTGCGTAAGTTCGGCAAGAATTTTATATCTCTTAATATGGGAGTTTAATCCTTTTACATTATATGATAAGAACTTAATATCTGCCATTTATCTCTCTTTTTTTTTTTTTTTTTTTTTTTTTTTTTTTTTGCGTTTGAGAAGAATTCCTGTGGAGTCGTGCAGATGGTCCCCCTCCCGTTACCCCCCCCTTCCCCCCCCTCCCCAACCCCCCCTCCCTCCCTCCCCCGCCCTGGCCCACTCTTGGCCTGCCCCCCAAATTCCCCTCCTCCTCTCCCCCCCCCCCACCCCCCCCACCCCTCATCCCTCCCTCTCCCACCCTGGCCAAAACTTGACCTGGGAGCCGCTGGTAGAAGACTCCTCGCCCTCATCCTTGGCTCCTCATCTATGGTGGTGCTCTGGGCGCTCCCCTGTCTCCCCCCGCCCCCCCCCCCCCACCCCGACCCACAAACCCGGATCAAGCATAGCCCAACTAATCAAGCCAATCAGGAAGTTCAGGTATTGTTAAGTCCATTTTAGAGCAGAAATCATTCAGGTCCTCCGGGTACCTTAATCGTGCTGTTTTACCCCCCTTAATGCCTACAAGGCACGCCGGGAAGCCCCAATGGTACCTAATATTTTGTGCCCGCATAAGCTCCAAAAGGGGTTTCAAGTGTCTTCTCCTTGCCAGCGTTTCTTTCGACAGGTCGGAGAATATTTGTAACTCAGTGTCTCTATATCTCAGGGGGGGTTTTCCCCTAAGACTTCCCCAGATTTCTGCTTTATCGACATAATTCCTGAATCGCACGATCACGTCCCTTGGGCCGTATCTTTCTATCTGATGGGGATTCCCCACTCGGTGCACTCTCTCGATCTTGAGGGGCTTAGGTTCTACGGATCTCTCTAACAAAGGGTTAAAAATTGTGTTCATGGTATCTCTGAGATCTTCATCTTTTTCTTCTACCACCCCTCTAATTCTAAGATTCTGTCGCCGATTACGATTCTCCTGATCCTCAATCCTATAAGCCGCCATTCTCTGGTTTTCAGTCAGGGCCTTTACTTGTTTTTTCAAGGAGTTTATCTCCTGGTCCTGCTCCTCTATTCTCCTTTCCGTCTCTACCACTCTGTCACAGAGCCCTCCAAGATCTGATCTCACCTTATTAATTTCTGTCTTAATGATATTTTCCATGACGATTTCCATCCTCAACAACATTGCATTCATCTCTGCCTTTGTAGGGGGAAGTGCATCTTGGGCTAGCTCCTCTGCATTATATTGCTCTTGCTCGCTTTCTAGTGTCGTTTCACCTCGGGAGCTCTCCACACTACCTGTTCCTGCACCCTTTTTTGTATCTGTCTTCTTTTTTTCATTTTTTTTTGCGAGACCAGGGCTTTTGAGGCTGCCTTCTTGAGTCATATATTGTTGAATGGAACTATTCCCTGAATTCTTCTTAGTTGGTTTTGTAGTACCCCCTCTCGTCGATCTATTCATTTTGTTGGAAGGTCTGATTCTCTTCCCCAGTTTGGAAATGGAGCTGAGATAAGGAGGCAAAGGGCCGAGCGACAGGCGAGAGCACTTCTCGCGGCCGGTCGGACCCGTATGTCTTCTCCCTTTCCCTTCCCCCTCCCCTCCTTCCCCCAACTGGTAGCCAGACCGTGGAGCTACCCTGCCTCACATACCCAGAGAGACGCCTATAACCAAGCCTCTGTTTAGGGTATGTGTCCCCCGCTACGGGTTGGGGTGGGGACACCTCCGCCTCGCTGGTCCACTGTAGTCAAGTAGCCTGTTTCCCTCTATTCCCCATCTCCCCCTCTAGATGCAGGGAGAAAAGGGACACAGAGCGGAGAATAAAGTCTCCTTGTGGTGTCAGCTCTGTAAGCCGTTCCAGGGCAATCCCGGGGGGGTTTACAATAGTTCACTATTGTCTTGCTCCATGAGGTCAACGAAGGGTCGGGGGCAAAAAATAAAGTGAGAAAATGAACCTGTGCGGTCCGATTTACAGGTCCCTGTGTAGCAAGTCCTGCTTATTTCACATATTTTTTTTTTTTTTTTTATAAATGTATCATGGGTCATGAGTCAAAGAGCTACGTAGAGCGAGATGGGCCCTTCTACTCTTCCATACAACATGCCTATCGAGACCTCCTTTTAAAGAGATCGTTTTTTTTCTATCGTTTTTTTAACCATCAGATAATTTTAAAACAGGTTGTAAGTTTTTTCACCGATGGGAAAAAAACAGATGGGGCCCACACATGATCGGTCCGTCTGATGAAAACGGTCCATCAGACCGTTTTCATCAGACGAACCAATCGTGTGTACGCGGCATTAGACTTTAATGGCTGTGTGTTGTGTTTTTTTTTTTGAGGGGACAGCAAATTTACACTGTTATACAAGCTATACACTCACTACTTTACATTGTAGCAAAGTGTAATTTCTTCAGTGTTGTCAGATGAAAACATATAATAAAATATTTACAAAAATGTGAGGGGTGTACTCACTTTTGTGAGATTATTCTTCATAAAATTTTTTTACCACAGCTGTGCTATGTAATCATACATGATTAAAGTGAATGTTCTTGTAGTTTAGTAAATCAGTTGAAGCAAGTTCATTTTGCAAAGAATATCTTAACATATTCAAGGAAACAAATTTAAAAAAAGTTTTGACTGTACAAGATTGGATGGCCATAGACAGCATAGTTTTACTGAATTTACCAAGTTAAGTAATTTTTTACTTTGTGAGTTTAATTTTCAAATAACTTGGTGAATTAGGTGAGCCTTTGCTCTACTCCTTTAGTAATTCAAACCCAAGGTGTGCATATGGAGAGAGACTGAGAATAGTGGGATACTGTAGATTGAGTCTAGTAAAAAGCCACAAGCTACTTAAAATTTCAGTGTAGAAAAGAAATTGTGTTGTCAGCTCAAAAGCAAAGTTAGGGGCTCACTGAGGATTTCCTGTCATGTAAGGCCTGAAAGGAAATCCTCCTGCCTTAGGCTGGCCATAGTTGGCTCAAATTTTGGCTGATTCTGCAAATGCCACCCAGCTCTGCAAATGTCAATAAAAAATTAACTGATGTGGGGGGAAATTGTGATGAAACAGTGACTGCATCCTATCAGATGCAGTCACTGTTCATCTAAACCACTGTTTTCAGGGATTACAATAGCCAGTAGTAGGGATTCCTATCAACACTATTGTTCAGCCAGTGGGCAGAATGAGACAACATTGAGCTGTCTATAACCAGTCTTTCTCCACCATTTTGCAGTAATTATTTACTTTCTCTTTGTATTTTTTGTTATTTGTATGTTTGTAATATGTTTAATCACTTTACTAACTCAGTAGTAAATTTACTTTTTTTTGTGTTTTAAATGCTCCCCCTGCTCTGTGGCTGTAATAGGGCTTAGAATAAAGAGGTAACAGTGGGTATTTTACCATGTGAATAGGGTAATGTAATCTCATCAGAATTAAGTGTTACTTCCCCATTGCTTCTGATAACCAGTGTCTAAGATACAAGAGAAAAAAAATGCATAAGACAAAACAGAAAAAAAAAATAGAGATACAGTACAAATGTGTTACAAGTAATGTAATGAAAAAACAAAACAAATAACTTACAAAATATTTTCATGAAGAGGGGATAGCAGACATACTCATGACCAGTTGCATTCAATTATGTAACATAAAGTGGTAGTAAACGTGAAAGTTTTTTTTTTATACCTTAAAGCGGGGGTTCACCCTTAGAGGGCACTTTTTCCCCTTAGATTCCTGCTCGTTTTCTCTAGGGGAATCGGCTATTTGTTGTAAAATATGAGCAGTACTTACCCGTTTACGAGATGCATCCTCTCCGTCGCTTCCGGGTATGGGCTGCGGGAATGGGCGTTCCTTCTTGATTGACAGTCTTCCGAGAGGCTTCCGACGGTCGCATCCATCGCGTCACGATTTTCCGAAAGAAGCCGAACGTCGGTGCGCAGGCGCAGTATAGAGCCGCACCGACGTTCGGCTTCTTTCGGCTACGAGTGACGCGATGGATGCAACCGTCGGAAGCCTCTCGGAAGACTGTCAATCAAGAAGGAACGCCCACTCCCGAAGACCCATACCCGGAAGCGACGGAAGAAGATGCAGCTCGAAAACGGGTAAGTACTGCTCATATTTTAATACAAATAGCCGATTCCCCTAGACCGAACAAGCAGGAATCTAAGGGGAGAAAAAAAAAATTTAATAAATGGGTGAACTCCCGCTTTAATGCATTCTCTGCATTTAAGAAAACAAACCTTTTAATAGTAACTCCACCCCAGCCCCCTAATGTGCGGACTCATGAGCCAAAATTTTCAATATTTAGCTGTAGCAGGAGGCAGTTTGTTCACCAATTGGCTGAAGAGTGGTACAATAATGAGTGTCTGCAGGCAACAGTTAAGCATGGTGGAAGTTTCTTGTAAGTTTGGGGCTGCATTTCTGCAAATGGAGATGAAGATTTGGTCGGGATCAATGGTGTCCTCAATGCTGAGAAATACAGGCAGATTTTTTTATCCATCATGCCATACCTTCAGGGAGGCGTTTGATTTTCCCTAAATGTATTCTGCAGCAGGACAATGACCCCAAACATACAGCCATTGTCATTAAGAACTATCTCCAGTGTAAAGAAGACCAATGAGTCCTGAAAGTAATGGTTTGGTCCCCACAGAGCCCTGATCTCAACATCATCGTTTCTGTCTATGATTACATAAAGAGACAAGGATTTAATGCAGCCTATATCCACAAAAGATCTGTGGTAGTTCGCCAAGATGTTTGGAACAATCTATTTGCAGAGTTCCATGAAAAACTGTGTGCAAGTGTACCTAGAAGAATTGATTCTGTTTTAACCACTTGCCGACCACCGCCCGATGATATACATCGACAGAATGGCACAGGCAGGCATATGGGCGTACCTGTACGTCCCTGCCTCCCAGTGGGTGGGGGGTTAAATCTGCCCCTTGATGCCTGTGGTGGCTGGAATCCCTCCAGGAGCGATCCGTGATAAGGGGGCGGCCACCGATTCATGGTCACCCCCTCACGATCGCTCCTGGCGAATGAGAAGCTTCCTTTGTCTGTGAATTGTAAAAACAGACAGAAGAAGTGAAGTCATCTCTCCTCGCGGCGGTCTTTTCGTCCGGAGCCCGAGGAGAGGAGATATCTGAAGTAAGTGCACCAACACCACACTGACACCAGTACACGGAGGCACACTTTTCACCCCCCAATCACCCCATGATCACCCCCATACATGTGGTATCCCTGTACTCAGGAGAAGTAGCAGAATGTATTTTGGGGTGTAATTTCACATATGCCCATGGCATGTGTGAGCAATATATCATTTAGTGACAACTTTGTGCAAATTACAGCATTGTCATCTTCCAGTGACCAGTATGAGTGAGTGAGAGCGATAACACCAATAAAGGATTTTTTTCTACGGTGTCTGTGTTTTTTTTTTACTATTTAACTATTTACACTTCCTTCGTGAAATGGTAGAGGTACAGTGTACCCCATTACCAATTCACATAGGGGGGGCAGGATCTGGGGGTCCCCTTTGTTAAAGGGGTCTTCCAGATTCTGATAAGCCCCCCGCCCGCAGACCCCCACAACCACCGGGCAAGGGTTGTGGGGATGAGGCCCTTGTCCCCATCAACATGGGGACATCCTCCCCATGTTAAGGGCATGTGGCCTGGTGCGGTTCAGGAGAGGGGGGCCGCACTCTGTCCCCCCCTCTTTTCTGCGGCCGGCCAGGTTAACATGCTCGGATAAGGGTCTGGTGTGGATTTTTGGGGGAACTCAACGCCATTTTTTTTTAAAATTTGGGGTGGAGTTCCCCTTAAAATCCACACCAGACCTGAAGGGTCTGGTATGGATATTTGGGGGGAACCCCACGTCATTTTTTTTAAAATTGACGGCGGGGTTCCCCATAATATTCATATCAGACCTGAAGGGCCTGTTAATGGAATTTGGGGGGACCCCCAGCTTTTTTATTTTTATTTTTTATGAATGAATAATCTCTGTAATTGCCAGAGCCGACAATTCATTAGAGCCGCAAAGCCGGTTTTAAATGCCTTTTTTCCTTTCAGAAATGACACTTTGTGCAGGGACAGTTCTATGTAAGGGAAACATGCGCTTTTTCACATGCTGACTTTACACCCCCCCCTAAGTACGAAATTTAAAGTAATATTACACTTTTATTGTTTCACTTTTAGCATTATTAAATTCACTGCTCCTGAAAAAACGGCCGTTTTCAAAACTTTTTTTTGCATTGATACATGTTTCCTGGGACAGGACCCAGGTCCCCAAACACTTTTTAGGACAATAACTTGCATAGTAGCCTTTAAAATTAACACTTTAGATTTCAAATGTTCGAGTCCCATAGACTTTAACAGGGTTCTAATGTTCACACGAACATTTGGTGTGTTCGCAAGTTCTGATGCGAACCGAACAGGGGGGTGTTCGGCTCATCCTTATTGGGGACACATAGATGCATTGGAGACACAGATAAAGTTGTTAACCACTTCCCGACGGCCGTACGACTTTGTACGGCCGCAGGGTGGCTCTACATCTCTGGGAGGCCGTGTTTTTACGGCCTGCGCGCGCCCGGCGGAGACGCGCGCTCGCCGCATCGCTGAGATGCCGATGCGAGTGCCTGGCGGCCGCGATGTCCGCCAGGGACTCGCGATCGGCGGCTACAGGGACAAGACGTGGAGCTCTGTGTGTAAACACAGAGCTCCACGTCCTGTCAGGGGAGAGAGGAGATGGATCTGTGTCCCTTGTACATAGGGACACAGCATCGGTCACCTCCCCCAGTCACCCCCCTTCCCCCACAGTTAGTAACACAATTCAGGGTACACATTAACCCCTTCCTCACCCCCTAGTGTTAACCCCTTCAATGCCAGTCACATTTATACAGTAATTAGTGCATATTTATTGCACTGATCGCTGTATAAATGTGAATGGCGCCAAAAATGTGTCAAAAGTGTCCGATGTCTCCGCCATAATGTCGCAGTCACGAAAAAAAATGCTGATCGCCGCCATTAGTAGTAAAAAAAAAATAATAAAAAATAATAATTCTGTCCCCTATTTTGTAAGCGCAATAACTTTTGCGCAAACCAGACGCTTCTTGCGATTTTTTTTTTTTTTTAACAAAAATATGTAGAATAATACGTATCGCCTAGACTGAGAAAAAAATATTTTTTTTAAAAAAATTGGGCAATTTATTATAGTAACAAGTAAAACATATTGTTTTTTTTATTCAAAATTGTCGCTCTATTTTTGTTTATAGCGCAAAAAATAAAAACCGCAGAGGTGATCAAATACCACCAAAATAAAGCTCTATTTGTGGGGAAAAAAGGACGTCAATTTTGTTTGGGAGCCACGTCGCATGACTGCGCAATTGTCAGTTAAAGCGACGCAGTGCCGGAAGCTGAAATTTCACCTGGTCAGGAAGGGGTATATGTGCCCAGTAAGGAAGTGGTTAATATTTATTTTTATAACTTAATTCTGCATAAAACATTTAAGTGTCATTTCATGAGATAATTTATGAGTGAGTGTTTAGGGGTGGGATTAGGGGAAGGGCATGATAGGGGTTGGGCGGGGCAACTGGTGGTGAGTAACCCTTGAGGCCTGGCTAGTAGCTCAGGTCTTGAAATTTTGAGCCCTGACCTAAATAATAATTTGTAAGTCTCTTCAACAGTATTTAAATTAATGCAGCATGTGGAGATACCCTGCCACACTGTGCCCATTCTTGTGAGGGTTTATAGATACTGAAATGTTTCACATTTTTATACATATATTGTTGAATGTGATAAATTAAGAAATATTATTTAAAATTAGTGATTATAGCTCCTGGAGAGTGAGGCGTGCAGATGCATATATTTTCAACCATTAACAAAAACAGAAAATTGTATCATACTTACCAGTAATTTTCCTTTCCTGGTGCCTATCCATGGCAGCATACTTGTGATAGAGCTCCGCCTCGACTCCTCCTTCAGGGCTAGTGAATAGAA
The DNA here is from genome assembly GCF_905171775.1 of Rana temporaria. Taxonomy (NCBI): domain Eukaryota; kingdom Metazoa; phylum Chordata; class Amphibia; order Anura; family Ranidae; genus Rana; species Rana temporaria. The sequence goes on along the minus strand of NC_053499.1, from coordinate 47,936,574 downwards.
TAAATTAAAGGCATAGCCCCTCCCCCAACATTCTCCGTAATATAGAATACCGAGGGTGGGAGCGTATGCTGCCATGGATAGGCACCAGGAAAGGAAAATTACTGGTAAGTATGATACAATTTTCCGTTTTCCTGGTGCCTCCATGGCAGCATACTTGTGATAAATAACTAGCTGATATGGGTGGGATAATGCTTAACAATAAACGTCTAATTAGAAGAAGACATAGCAGCCTGAACTGCCCTTCTTCCAAACTCAACAGTCGCGAGAGCTCCTAGACCAATACGGTAGTGTCTGAGGAACGTATGGTGAGAAGACCAGGTGGCGGCCCTGCACACCGTCTTCAACAAAACATTAGCCCTTGCTGCCCAGGAAGCCGAGACTGCCCTTGTAGAATGAGCATTTACTCAGGATGAAGAATATTCTTTACCCTGTAAGCCTTCTGGATTAACTTTACAACCCAAGATGCCAGAGTTCTGATGGAAGCTTCTTTGCCCCTGTATTTACTGAACAGTACAATGAAAAGTCTCTCAGAGTTTTTGAAGGGGTCGTGGCTGCTAGGTAGGCCCTGAGCACTCTGGATACATCCAGCTCACGACAAGACTCTGAACCTGTGTCTGTAATCACTGGTAGTGCCCAGGTTCCAACAGGTGGCTTGGAGTAGCGACCTTAGGTGTGAACCCTCGAAGGGGCGAAGTTCCACCCTGTTCGGGAAGAAGATGTGGCCGTCACCCATCCCTAAGGTGTGAAGTTCCGAGATCCTTCTGCCAGATGTAATGGCTAGCAGGAAAGCCGTCTTTAGTGTCAGGTTCCATCTTGCTACTTGTTCCACTGGAGCAAAGGGATGGTCAGGTAGAATTTCAAGGACCAGGGACAATCCCACTTAGGAAATGATCGTCTGACAGGTGTCGCCGAATCTTCAATACTCCTCTGAGGAAAGTGACTACCAAGAGATCCTCCACCCATCTCTTACTTGTTGCGGCAGAGACTGCTTCTACCTGCACTTTGAGGGAGCTCAGACCAAGCCCCAGATCAAGTCCTGTCTGAATGAAACCTAAAATATTGGACGTAGAGGGAAGGATTGGATCAAATCCATTTCCGGTAGCAGATGACAAGAACTTGTCCCAGATTTTTGATTATATGGCATTAGCTGCCGGTTTTTCTGGCTTTTAGAAGTGTTGTTATGACTCCTGGGAAACACCCTGGGGACTGGAACCCTCGCCTCTCAACCTCCAGACTCGAATATTCAACTTCTGGAGGGTTTGGATGAACTAGACTGCCCTGCGACAGAAGTTGAGGGACAGGAGGGATCCTGATTGGAGGTGCATGGCTAGAGGGAACCAGGGTCTCTTCAGCCAATACGGAAGTACTGCCACCACCTGGACTGACTCCCTGAGGAGCCTCAGGAGGAATTTGAATATTAATGGCCTGGGAGGAAAGGCATATGCTGTGGTGAACCTTCAGGGGCATGACAGGGCATCCACTGCCTCGGCTTGTGGATGCTGCATTCGAGAGAAGAATCTGTCCAGCTTGGTATTCTTTGGGGAGACGAACAGGTCTACCTGAGGGGGATCCCACATGCTGGCAATCTGATGGAAGACGAGGGGGTGGAAAGCCCATTCGTTGTTGTCCAGGAAGATTCTGGGCAACGTGTCTGCTTCCGTGTTCAACCTGCCCGGCAGATACATTGCTCTGGGGTCCAGGAGGTTCTTCTCTGCCCAGAGTGTGATCAGCATCACCACCTTGAGGAACGACCTGCTGCGAGTGCCTCCTTGCTTCTGCAGATAAGCGACAGCTGCCATGTTGTCTAGATGTAGAAGTATTCTCTGGCCTCTGATTTGGGACGCCAAAGTTAGTGCTAAGAAGGCTGTCCTCATCTCCAAGATGTTGGATACCACTCCCTGGGTAGAACATGACCATCTACCCTGTATTCTGGTTTCCCCGGAATGGGCTCCCCAGCCCTGTCCGCTTGCATCAGACATAATTGTGATCCAAGGATGGGGGACCAGGTGACTAGGTTTGGAGAGGTTTTCTGGAACTGTCCACCAGTGAAGATTCCTGTGCATTACTCCCGTCAGCAGTATCGTCTGGGATAGTCGTCGTTTCTTCCACTGCGCCAAGAAACCTGTCTGGAACTACCTTAAGTGCCAATGGGCCCAAGGAACCATGGGTATACAAGGAGACACTGTGCAAATGAGGCTCAGACATTGTGAAGCTGTCAGATACGGGCTCCGGATGACCTTGATCATTCTCTGGGTGACAATCCTTGCCTTTGGCGGTGGTAATGACACTGTCCCCTCCTGAGTGTTGAATATTGCACCCAGGTAGATTATCTGCTGTGTGGGTGCTAGTTGACTCCTTTCGGAATTTATTAGCCACTCTAGCTCTTTTAGGGACTGTAGAAGAATTTTCCGGTGACATACCAACTGATCCGGATTGCTTGCTAGGAGGAGGATGTCGTCCGAGTAGTGGAATATCCTCAAGCCCCTTTCCCGCAGGGGAACCAAAGCGGATATTAGTATCTTGGTGAACACCCTGGGAGAGGTGCACAGACCGAAAGGCAGGGCTTGAAACTGTAGGTGGGTCCATCCCACTGCAAATCTCAGACATTTTTGAAATGCAGATAGAATTAGAACGTGTAGGTACGCATCCTGCAGAAATCATCCAATCTTATGGCTGGACTGCCTGAATAATCCTTTGCAGGGACTCCATTTTGAAGCTTTTGGGGCAGATATACAGGCTGAGCCTCTGAAGGCCTGTCACAGGCCTCCACCCACCTGTCCTCTTTGGGACCAGAAATATGGTGGAGTAGACGCCTGCGAAGCGCTCTGCCAAGGGAACCAGAACAGCCGCCCCCTGAGGCTGAAGTGACGTTAGGAAGTTTTACAGAGCTTGAGCCCTTGGCGGAGAGGATGGAATCTGTTCCTTTGAAAGAATCCCGAGGTGGGGGATGAGAGAAGTTCCAAAGGTGCCCCCATTGAATTGTAGACAGAACCCAGGGGTCCTGACAGCATGTGGTCCAGACTGGGACAAAGAACTTTAGCCTGGCTCCCACCGGGAGTGCCTGGGCTACTCTGGCGTCAAAAAGACTGCTTCTGCTCCTGTGGAGCCGGAAAGGTCCTTCATCTTCCTGTTCAAAAGAATGTCTGAGTACCTTTCCAAGGTCTTTTGTTGTCTCTGGGCTGTCTTGACTGCCTAAATCTATTGAATTTGTCTGGCGGAATCTAGAGGACCTGCCTCTGAATCTTCGCATCCTTCTTTCCTGGGGAAGCACACCGGACTTCCCTCCTGACAGCCTGGAGATAGCTTTAACCGTTTTGTCTCTGAATAGTGCTTTTCCACTGAATGGGATTTTGCACCAATTTTGTTTGGAGAATAAGTCAGCCAGCCAATCTTCCAGCCAGAAGACCCTCTTCACCATTACTGAATGCAACATGGATCTTGCAGAGCATCTGATCGTGTCAATGGCCGCCACCCTGACAAAGTCTGCTGACAATCTAAGTTCTTCCAAGGCTTTAATTATATCCTCCTTGGGGACATCCTGACGCAAAGCCGTCTCAATATTATATGTCCAAGATCTTATGGCATTTGATACCGATGTAAGGGCGATAGCTGGCTTACATGCTGCTCCCGCGGCTAAATAGCTCCTCTTCAGCTCCAGGTTGGTTCGCATGCCTAGAGGGTCTTTTGAAGGAAGCGGAATCCTCCATTGGTAAAGCGCGCTCTTTTTTTTTTTTACGAGTCGCACCACCACTGGCATGGATTCTGTTAATGGGTATAGTTTATTGAACCAGCCCCATGAAAGTTTTCTATCAGTCTTTGCCCATTCATTCTGAATGACCTGGCTAATGTCGCCTCAACAAGAAGAGAACCTGCCTCCCTTTGAGGATGGGAAGGAACTCGTAGACTCTTGGGGAGGCTCTTCTGCGTCTTTTCAGGTGACTGCAGTTTTGACTGCCTGGAAGAACAGCTTTACCAAGTAGAGACTGAAGCCAGAAGGTTGACTCCTCTGAAGAGTCTACAGGTGGTGAATCTCTAGCTGGTCAGCCTGACAGTGGCAGAGGTGTACTGACTGCTGCAGGACCAGGGAGATTAGGTTCTGTATCCTGAACCTGGGACAACTGCTGAAGTGGTTGAGCGGGGACCCAAGTCGCAAGCTCGGAGAAGGAGTCCTTCATTGTTCACTTGAGCAGGTCTACAGCATGCTGATTTTCTAGCTCGCAGCCGGACTCATAGTCCATAAAACAGTCCTTACAGACCACTCTGTCTGGTAGTGGTGTGGCCCCACCTGTCCAGCATTTCTTCTTTGTATAGGTCCTAGGAGAGGGGGAAGGATCTTGTCCTCTGGATCTTGATCTCTCTGATCTATGACGTGAAGAATGAGACCTGCGGTCTGATCTGTCGTCATCACGTTGTCTTGAAGATTTTCTGGACCTCTTGGAGTGGGCAGGGCCACGGTGTAAGGAACTCACATTAGACAGTGAGCGCACTTTTTTTCTTTTTTTCAATACTCACATATAGTTGGTCACATACCTAATAGGGGTGCGAGGATCTTTGTTTGCAAGATAAATGACTAATTGCGAAGTTAGGCAAAAGGATCAGCTGCGGAAATTTAGTAAGAAAGGGAAAAGAAAAAAAAAGGAACTATGGAGTTTTTTTTTTAAATAACATACATTTATCTTAATTATTTTATCTTGCACCATTTTTTTTTTTTTTTTTTTTTTGAGAATAAACACAAAAAGGTAGCTACCACAGAGCAGCATCAGTGAAACCTAGCAGGGCACAGCTGAGGAGACTCTGACAGCTAACCCTGAATCTGAACTTAACTAGGCTCAGGTGGATGGGCTAATAATCCCATAAACCACCATTGCAAAGTGACTCTGGAAGAAAAAGGGCAAATCTGGCCCCTCTTCCAGAATCCAAGATGGCCGCAGTGATGTCGAGTGATATACAAAACAAAACAAAAACTGTAGCCCACCTCTGATTTCGGGGGAAACAATCAACAACTGCAAGCCTGTCAGGATAAAAGGCACCTGCCCCATCAAACTGACCGGACTTAAAGGGAGCATCACAAAAAATAAAACAACAAGCACACCCTTTTTTTTTTTTTTTTTAAAGGAGACCTAACAGACAAGTTAAAGGAAGGAAGGGATGGGAGAGGGGAGAGACAAAAAAAAATAATATATGCCTAAAAATAAAATGGAAACCACCAGCCTGGAAAGATGTGAGCTGATCCTTTTGCGACTCCACTGCATTCATCATGGATGCGATAGCAGACTTCGTTCCTAAGCGGAAACTCTGCGAAATGACCCCAACAGATCCACAGAGGGGTCTCCCAGACTTATTAGCGCTAAGAGCGGCCCAAGAACAGGGACTGCGCACGGGAAAGGCTAAACCCGGCGGACGCTGCCGACTGCAGAGGTATGGACATACATCTACTCTTCACCAGCACAAGAAGGTATGAGGGAAAAAAGGAGAATGTTGGGGGAGGGGCTATGCCTTTAATTTATTCTATTCACTAGCCCTGAAGGAGGAGTCGAGGCGGAGCTCTATCACAAGTATGCTGCCATGGAGGCACCAGGAAAACTATTTCCGGGTGCCAAAACCCGTGTAGGCACAAATAAACCTGTGGCATTTGGCAATAGTCTAAGATGAAAAAAATACCATATAAAATGTAAAGGATATTAGCATAGTATGTGACAAAGATCAAAACACATATGTAAAAACATGTTTGCCAATGTATTAACATTTCATATATGTGTTTTGTGTTTCTCTTTTCTTTTTACTATATTGAATAAACGATGGATCATTATTTTGTCATTTCTGCATAATGGTACTGGACTACTTTTTTTAAAAATACTGTAGAGTAAAGTCCAAGCCAGGTTTTTATTGGTTTGATTTAGTTGTATACTAAATACACACTGCTGACTCTTAGGCGCGTACACACGGTCGGTCAAAACAGATGAAAACGGACTGAAGGACCTTTTCATCGGACCAAACCGACCGTGTGTGGGCCCCATCGGTTAGTTATCTTTCGGTCAAAAAATTTAGAACTTGCTTTAAAATTGAAAACGATGGACGCCTAACCGATAGGTCAAAACCAACGGTTAGTATGCAAAAGCATTGGTTAAAAATCCACCCATGCTCAGAATCAAGTCGACACATGCTTGGAAGCATTGAACTTCGTTTTTTTCAGTACGTCGTTGTGTTTTACGTCACCGCGTTCTGACCCGATCGGTTATTTAACCTATCGTGTGTAGGCACATCAGACCATCAGTCAGCTTCATCGGATGGACTGACCGTGTGTACAGGGCTTTACAGATTTGCATCTCGTGTTTTGTACAGCATGGGTCTTTGTGGATTTAGTATTTTTTTCCTTACCAACTGTGCAGAGATTGTGGGCCAGATTCTCAGAGATCTGCAGCGGCGTAACGTATCGTCTTTATGTTACACCGCCACAAGTTTTCAGCGCAAGTGCCTGATTCACCAAGCACTTGCGTGTAAACTTACGGCGGTGTAACGTAAAGCCGTCCGGCGCAAGCCCGCCTAATTCAAATGGGGCGCGTACCATTTAAATTAGGCGTGCTCCCACGCCGAACGTTCTGCGCATGCTCCGTTCTGAATTTTCCCGCCGTGCTTTGCGCGAAATTACGGCGCCCCGATGTGTTTTTTTAACGGCGATGTGCGTAACGTAATTTCGGATTCCCGGACGTCTTACGCAAAACAAAAACAAATTTAAAATTTGACGCGGGAACGACGGCTATACTTTAACATGGAGGAGTAATTTTACCCCATGTAAATAACACTCTTAACTTTACGACGAGAAAAACCGACGTAAGATAATGCGACGAACGCGCGTACCTTCGTGGATCGCCGTAATCAGCTAATTTGCATACCCGACTCTGGAAAACGACGCAAACTCCACCCAGCGGCCGCCGGAGAATTACACCCAAGATCCGAAGGCGTACGAAGCCGTACGCCTGTCGGATCTTAGCCAAAAGCCGTCGTATCTTTGTTTGTGAACGACAAATAAAGATACGACGCGGCAAATTTGAAAGTACGCCGGAGTATCAGCAGATACTCCGGCGTACTTTTTCTGTGAATCTGGCCCCGTGTTTCTAGCTTTCCAGAACAAGGGTTCATCAAAGAGCTTGCTATATGTGCCTGGTCTTTGAGGACATTGAGGACTTTGATCATTGTCAGATACTATGCTAATATTCTTTAAATTGTATATGGTATTTTTTGCATATAAGACTATTACCGATTGCCATGGTATTTGCGCTGTTGTCTCATATGTCTGTCTTTCCAAACATAGATTTAAATGAGATCTGACTGTCTGTTACTCCTTGATCAAGGAGCTATGTATCTGAAAATATAAAAAAAAAAAAAAACGTTATTTGGGATTAGGTATTTATCTCGAAGACTGAGCAAATCAATTACTAAATATATTATTGGATATACTACAGTCTCATTCTCTTTTACTCTACAGTGTATTTATTTTAAGAGGATATTTTTGCCAAACAAAATGAATAGATAGAAACAGAAAAAAAAAGTTTAAAATGCTTCTTTGAATTGTGTTGCCCTAGGAACACACTCAGGCTATTGGAATTGGGACTTTATAAACTTTAATATCATTTCATATTCATCAACATAATAATAAACCAAAAAATCCAATATGTAAACATTTGTTATTTTCTGAACAGGAGTATGGAAAGTCAGTACATGTCCACATGTATATAACATAGTTGCAGTTTTACACCAGCTGAAACATCTAAGTAAAGAGGGGAAATATATTTTTGGAAGATGATTTGCATCACTGATGCCTTGTACAATCAGTCCATCCGATGAGAACGGTCTGATGGACCGTTTTCATCAGTTAACCGATGAAGCTGACTGATGGTCAGTCGTGCCTACACACCATCAGTTAAAAAAACGATTGTGTCAGAACGCGGTGATGTAAAACACTACGACGTGCTGAAAAAAATGAAGTTCAATGCTTCCAAGCATGCGTCGACTTGATTCTGAGCATGCGTGGATTTTTAACTGATTGGACGTGCGTACAAACGATCATTTTTTTTCTATCGGTTAGGTATCCATCGGTTAAATTTAAAACAAGATTGCTTTTTTTTAACCTATGGATAAATAACCGATGGGGCCCACACACGATCGGTTTGGTCTGATGAAAACAGTCCTTCAGACCGTTCTCATCGGTTTGACCGATCGTGTGTACGCGGCATGTACGCGGACTTTTTGCCAACAAACTTCAAAATGAGCAAGTTTTCAAAATAGTCCGACCGTGTGTACGAGGCTTTACAGACAAAGGCTGTAATAGGGGACAACAATATGTATGAAATATCATATATTAGATGTAACACTTTTCTGCGTGCTTAATCCTTTGGTATTAATTATTTTTAAATAAATGACTGAATAATATTTTTTTTACTTACCACCCCAGAGTCCTTCATTATTACCATTACTGTTTGTAGGCAGGTTTCAAGGTCATTTAGGAAACATGGTCTAATCTGGACGTGGACGGTAAACATGGACATTGAACACAACTGAAAGACACCAAATTATAAGATTGGAGGTTAAAAACATAAAAGTAATACAATAAAATGCACCAAATACATTTTAAATATATAGAAGTGTCCCTATATAGTGGTAATATCATATGCAGAGCACTAATAAGACATGCTTTCAAACTGAAGACTGAAGTAAAGCTTATCTAAACCTAAAAAGTACAATTTACATAGCATCTTACTAGTCCTTAAATGTGGTTGGCTGCATTCATTTTCTTTTTTCAGGCTAACAACATTTTCAGCAAGTACAGAAATGCATGTTGATTTTGACAAAAAAAGTCTTTGTCACTTTGCTTACATAAAAGGAAGCACAAAGAACCTTATCTTACTTGGGTAAACTTCTAGTTGCATCAATCAGGAGATGAACAAAGTGATGAAGATGACCACACATTTGTTAATTGTATGGCCCCTTTCACACAGACGACTGTTCTGCCGCAGTTAAAAGCATGTTTATTTTCTGCTGAAATTCAAGACTCCAGGAACAGCGATCAGCTGCATTTGTACAGTGCGATTAGCTACGGTTGCGTTTAGCCGTGGCACAATATTGAACGGGGATCCAACATGGATTCCTGCCAATACCAGGCACTGTGTATGGTATGAATCTTGAGGGGGAACTCCACGCCAAATTTTAAATAAAAAACGGCATGGGTTCCCCTCCAAGAGCATACCAGGCCCTCAGTTTCTGGTAATCTTGTGCAGTATGTCCACAGTCTCTGATAATCTCCTGCCCATTACTAGCAGTGTCATTTTTTAGTTTGTTTGCACCGATCTGTAAGGCTGCCCTATATACCATGATTTGTGATGCTGGGGCTATATACTCTGTGCTGTGATGCTGAGCTGTATACTCCTGACACTGTGGGGGTTATTTACGAAAAGCAAATCCACTTTGCACTACAAGAGTAAAGTGCACTTGAAATTGCCCTGAAAGTGCACTTAGAAGTGCAGTCGCTGTAGATCCGAGAGGGACAGGCAAGGAAAATAAAAAAACAGCAATTTAGCTTGCAGATGATTGGATGATAAAATCAGCAGAGCTTTCTCTCATTTCAGAGCTACCCCTCAGATTTACTGTACAGCGACTGCACTTCCAAGTGCACTTGTAGTGCAAAGTGGATTTGCCTTTAGTAAATCAACCCCTATGAGTGGAAGCAAGTGGAATACAGGGGACGGAGTGGGTGGATTCTATAAGGGGTGTGGCTTATGAGAAGTGGGATGGACCAAATGTGGAAGGGCGGGGTCTTGCACCCCCCCATCCTAAAACTTCACCAGCCGCCACTGGTGAAATTAGTTGTCTGTAGATAATCCACCACTGTGAAGATCAAAGGCTTACCAGACGAGTTGGACCCAGTATGGCGTACGCCTGATGAACCGAACAGCCTTGTTGGTGTAACACACCCAGGGAAAAGTAAACAAACACAGCTTCCAATAGAACCAAGCAGAGGCATATCAAAGAATATACACCATGGATAAGGCAGCGGTACTTCCTGGACGCAGTCAATTCTATTTTTTCTATCTGCACCAAACCACAGGTAACGAAACCGCAGTTAAATGCAGTGTGAAGGGGGCAATAAAAAAGCATTGTGTGCTTTTACCTGCGGTAGAATCCGCAGCTAAAAGCACCATTCTATCCATCGGTGTGAAAGGGGCCTATAAGTCCAAAATAAGAAGCACAAATCAAACACTATAAATAATTCCTGTAGCGCTCACACACAAATCCTCTGTTCAAAAATTAACATAAAGTAATAAGTAACATGTATAACAATAAAACAAGATGCTATCGACAGTGTGCCCAATGACAGGTACAATAGAAGCGGAGCAAGGAAGAGGAGCACTAATCAACTTAACACAAACAGGCTGGGCCCTGGCCACTGGCAACCAGCATGCATGCAATAGTATAAAAACTCTGATGACAGCGCACACTCCTTAGCAATGCCCCATTACTGGTGACATCAGCTCCTGCCTATACCGACATGTTTTGATGGGATACCGCCAATCTTTCTCAATGAAGAGAAAGTTTGAGAAATATAAATCTTGAGAAAGATTGGCGATTTCCAATCGAAACATGATGTATAGACAGGAGGTGGTGTCAACAGTACAGGGGCATTGCTGTGGAGTGTGCACTGTCATCAGAGGTTTTTTACTATTGCATACATGCCAGTGGCCAAGGCCCAGCCTGTTTGTATTACGTTGATTAGTGCTCCTCTTCCTTGCTCTTCTCCTATTGTACCTGTCATTGGGTACACACATGCTTGCATTGCATTAGCAACATTGTAGCAACACAGCGCAGAAGCTGTTTTTGCATACACAGTACATATGCCCCTTATCCTCATCTATATACATTTTTTTTTTGGTATAGATATATCTCCACAATATTTGTATGCCTAGAGGGTGGAAGGTGGATTCAGGAGAGCCTGTGCACCAGCGGCTGTTTTTTGCAGGTGCTTGCCTAGAGTAATGTCATTTCTGGGGCAGATTCATAAAGACTTATGACGGGCGTATTAGTAGATACGCCGTCGTAAGTCCGAATCCGCGCCGTCGCAACTTTAAGCGTATGCTCAAACTGAGATATACGCTTAAATGTTGCTAAGATACGGCCGGCGTAAGTCTCCTACGCCGTTGTATCTTAACTGCATATTTACGCTGGCCGCTAGGGGCGTGTACGCTGATTTACGCCTAGAATATGTAAATCAGCTAGATACGCCTATTCACGAACGTACGCGCGCCCGTCGCAGTAAAGATACGCTGTTTATATAAGGGGTTTTCAGGCGTAAAGATAAACCACCAAAAACATGGCGCAGCCAATGTTAAGTATGGACGTCGGAACCGCGTAGAATTTTTTAAATTTTACGTCGTTTGCATAACTCGTCCGTGAATGGGGCTGGCCATAATTTACGTTCACGTCGAAAGCATGACAATTTGCCGACGTCATTTGTAGCATGCGCACTGGGATACGTCCACGGACGGCGCATGCGCCGTTCGATCGAAACGTCATTTACGTGGGGTCACAGTTAATATACATAAAACACGCCCACAGCTTCAACATTTGAATTAGGCGGGCTTACGCCGGCCCTAATACGCTACACCGCCGTAACTTTGGCGGCAAAATCTTTGAAAATACCATATTCGCCTCTCAAAGTTACGGTGGCGTAGCGTATAGGAGATACGCTACGCCCGCCTAAAGGTACGTGAATCTACCCCTATACATGTTTGTATTTGGATGTGAGTTGCAGTGCATTGTCAATGTTAATACTCATTACAGTACTCACTACAATACAGTATTCCAAAAAGGACATTTTTGTTGAGGATAATACAGTGGCTGACGTTGCTGACTTTTGAAAATGTTCAGTCATGTTAAAATGTTACTAAACCCACAACAGTAAAATCAGTCTGTATATGCAGTAAAGCATGCTTGTTATACTCGCTGTTTGATCCTGTCTTCTCTGATCCCCCCTTCTTTTACTGTCCCCAATCCATCTGCTGATAGTACAGAGCCCTAGGAGGTACTCTGCACATGCTCAGTTTGGGGTGTATTGTGATCAGCACAAATTGAGAAAGAGACTTATGCCGCGTACAAACGATCATTTTTCGGGTTTTAAAAAACAATGTTTTTCAGGCTCTAGAAAAAACAATTTTTTTTTCAACTTCATTAAAACGTTGTTGCCTACACACGATTGTTAAAAAAAAAATGCTCTAGCAAAGCGTGGTGACGTACAACACGTACAACGGCACTATAAAGAGGAAGTTCCATGCGGATGGCGCCACCCCTGGGGCTGCTTTAGCTGATTTTGTGTTAGTAAAATACGATTCGCGCTTTTCTGTCTGTTACAGCGTGATGAATGTGTTTACTCCATTACGAACGGTAGTTTTACTAGAACGAGCGCTCCCATCTCATAACTTGCTTCTGAGCATGCACGGATTTTTCACGTTGTTAAAGCCCACACACGATCATTTTTTACAACCCGAAAAACGACAACGTTTAAAACGTCGTTAAAAAATAGAGCATGTTCGGAAAAAAAATTGGACGTTTTTCAGAACCCGAAAAATGCTCTGAAGCCCACACACAATCGTTTTAAATGACATTTTTAAAAAACTTACCGTATTTTCCGGCGTATAAGACGACTCGGCGTATAAGACGACCCCCTAATTTTCCAGGAAAAATTTTGGTTTTGGGATATACTCACTGTATAAGACTACCCCCTTTTTTTCCAAGCCCCACTGTGCCATTACATGCCCCCACTGTGCCATTACATGCCCCCACTGTGCCATTACATGCCCCCACTTTGCCATTACATGCCCCCACTGTGCCATTACTTGCCCCCACAGTGCCATCACATTACATGCCCCCACAGTGCCATCACATTAAATGCCACCACAGTGCCATCACATTACTTTCCCCCACAGTGCCATCACATTACTTTCCCCCACAGTGCCATCACATTGCATGCCCCCACAGTGCCATCACATTACTTTCCCCCACAGTGCCATCACATTGCATGCCCCCACAGTGCCATCACATTACTTTCCCCCACAGTGCCATCACATTGCATGCCCCCACAGTGCCATCACATTACTTTTCCCCACAGTGCCATCACATTGCATGCCCCCACAGTGCCATCACATTACATCCCCCCACTTTCCCCCCCACTGTGCCATCACTCACGTTTTGCAGGCCGGTGACAGTCTCCATCTGCTGCGAGCGTCCATGATTTCAAAGCCGCGCGCCGTCTTCTCAGCGTGTCCTGTGATTGGCAGAACACAAATTTTCCCAGTAGCGCCTCTGTTCTATGTTCCGCCAATCACGGATGCCTTCTCATCTCGTCCGAGGATGAGAAGGCATCCGTGATAGGCGGAAAACAGAACAGAGGCGCTGCTGGGAAGATTTCTGTTCCGCCTATCACAGGACAGCGAGGACGCGCTGAGAAGACGGCGCGCAGCTTTGAAATTATGAAGATCGCAGCTGCACGGAGACCGTACCCGGCGTATAAGACGACCCCCGACTTTGGATGCATTTTTTTGCATCCAAAAAGTCGTCTTATACGCCGGAAAATACGGTAGTTTTTTACAACCCGAAAAATTATTGTGTGTACGTGGCATCAGGGTTCATGCAGCCTCATAGGATAGTCAGAGGAGAACAAAAACTTCTCCTACAAGCTTTAACCAGTGCTCGACCAGACACTGATAGAAGTCTCAAGACTATTATACGTTGTATACTGCTGATGAGAAAAAGGATTTAGCAGTTTATATTTACTAAAATAATTGCCTTTTCATGTTCTGTGTACTGTGGGAGATCAGATATAGTAAATGCAGGGTCCTGGGTTTAGTAACACTTTAAGACAGTGGCTGAAATACTGTAATAAATCACTGACTTAGAGCAAGTAAGCATATCATGAATTACCTTACTGTGAGGAGCCACACGAAGCCTAGCAGGACAGACATGGAGAGCTAGAGCTCCGCTCCACAGAGGGGAAAAGCCGCTTTAATAAGGGACAAAGCAGGACAAAAAGGTATCCCTCAGCACCCCCTTGTACCAGGGAACAGACAGATATCATTTTAACCCGCCACAATGGTGTTAGGAGGGAACTGTGGCAAATCAAAAACTCTCCTTACAAAACACTTACAGGGGCGCACTGCAGCTAAAATTAAGGCGGCTCCCTCCTCATTCACTGCCTCAGTATGTTCTCACAGGCAAAAAGTAACCCCGCTAATTTCCCCCGCTGACTCAGAAACTGAACTATCTCCCTCCAGCACTTCTACATCAGTTTGAGAGAATGCTCCATAAGGCTTTAAACAGACCTCTGAACAGCTAACCAGCAGACTTTCTAAAGAGGTCAGAGAGCTGGGTATCCAATTTCCGCATTAAGAGGAATTCCAGAAACGGTGACAGATCTAAAACCGACAATTACAGAATTATTCCAAGAACTTCAACCATCCATCCCTATCCGTCCACCGAGCCCTCACAGCAAAGAAGACAGACGGTCCCCCAAGAGATATAATTGTAAAATTTCACTATTACAGGTCAAAGGAGCAAATTTTGTCAGTGGCCAGAGACAAAAAGTATTTAAACTTTCAAGGTTACAAATACCAGCTCTTTGCGGACTTATCCCAGCTTACTATTGCCAAATAGACATGTGCATTCGTTTTCGTCCGAATGTATTTTTGTCTGAATTTCTGGTATTTTTGTTATTGTTTTAATAAATGAAAACAAGCGTGCAGAATCCGAAATCCGAAAGATCCGACATAAAAAATGCTTTATTTTGGTTTTCATTGCTACAACAGTTCGATATAGATAGGAGATTCGACATGACGCTGGCAATAGCAATCTGTGTCTATCGAACCTGCGGTCGAATGTGCCTAACCTTAACTCTATTAGTCCAAGATTATTCTACACAGAAAGGAAAGATTTCACATAGCAAGAAAAGATTTGACATTTTAGAGACAGTGTTGGGGTAGACCATTCGACATGAACGACGAAGCAGCAAAAAACATACAAACGTTGAATCTGTCATTGAAGGCTTATGGGGCCAGATTCACAAAAAACTCTTGCGGCGTAACGCATCATCTTTATGTTACACCGCAGCAAGTTTTCAGCGTAAGTGCTGATCCTCAAAGCACTTACCTGTAAACTTGCGGCGGTGTAACGTAAAGCTCTCTGGCGCAAGCCCGCCCAATTCAAATGGGGCGTGTACCAGTTAAATTAGGCGCGCTCCCGCGCCGGACATACTGCGTATGCTCCGTTTTGAAATTCCCGCCGTGCTATGCGCAAAGTGACGTAATTTTTTAGAACGGCGACGTGCGCAACGTACATTCGTATTCCCGGACGTCTTACGCCAAAAAAAATTATTTGAAATTCGACCCGGGAACGACGGCCATACTTTAACATGGCTCGTGTAAAGTTAAGCCATGTTAAAGTAGGCTTAACTTTGCGACAGGAAAAAATTACCAGCGACAACGTAACGTACGCGAAAACCTTTGTGGATCGCCGTAAAACCTCATTTGCATACCCGACACAGGAAAACAACGTGAACTCCACCCAGCGGTGGCCAAAGTATTGCATCCTAAGATCCGACGGTGTAAGTCAATTACACCTGTCAGATCTTAGGGCTATCTATGCGGAACTGATTCTATGAATCAGCCGCATAGATACGCCGTCGTATCTCTTCTGTGAATCTGGCCCTTAGTGTCTGTCGAAAGTTCTAAGAAGATTCGATAAGCAGCTAAACTGTACGACGCTGCAATTGTATATTTCCAGTAAAATGCTCGGCCCATAGGCTATAGAAGAATTTGAATGTTGGTTGACTAGTAATAATAATTTATAGATATAATTATTACTATTGTCATACAACATTAGGGGCCAGATTCAGAAAGCATTTACGTCGGTGTATCTCCAGATACGCTGCAGTAATTTCAAATGTGCGCCATCGCATCTTTGCGCCGATTCACAAAGCGAGATACGTCCAAAAACATGGCTTTAGCCATCCGACGTAACTTGCCTACGCCGGCATATCGTGGGCGCATAGTTACGCTGGACGCATTCAGCGTTCCCATTATAAATATGCAAATGACCTAGATACGCAGATTCACGAACGTACTTTCGTCATGCGTATTAATATACGCTGTTTACGCAAGGCATACGACCGGCGTAACTTTACCCCTCATAAAGCAGGGGTAAGTCATGTTAAGGTATGGACGTCGGAACGACCGTCGAAATTTACGTTGTTTACGTAAGCCAAACGTGAATAGGGCTGTGCGTAAGTTACGTTTACGTCGTAGGCAGTGTTCGACGTATCTTTGGCATTCTAGTCAACGTGATTTTGAGCATGCGCTCTGGGATACGTCCACGGACGGCGCATGCGCCGTTCGTTCGGCCCCTCATTTATATGGGGTCACGGCTCATTGTAATACAACACGCCCACTGCCTTGATAATTTGAATTAGGCGGGCTTACGCCGGCCCATTTACGCTACACCGCCGTAACTTAGGGCCCAAGTTCTTTCTGAATACGGTACTCGCCTCTCTAAGTTACGGCGTCATAGCGTATATGAGATGCGCTTCGCCCGCCGGAATTTACGCCATTCTTTCTGAATCTGGCCCTAGAATTCTTCTATAGCTTGTAGATGGAACATCGGACCGGAAATGTACGATTGCGGCGTCGTACAGTTTAGCTGCTCCGTCGAATCTTCTTGGAACATTCGACAGACACCATAAGCCTTCAATGACAGATTCGGCCTGAATTAATTCGGATTTTCGGACAAATGCATTTTTTAACGAAACAAAATAAATAAAAACGAATTTCGGGAGTAACTAAATTAATACATTTTTTGGACAAAAACTAAATTCTGAAACAAAATATTTCAGTGTGCACATGTCTATTGCCAAAAGACGCTCAATGAAACCCCACATACAGGAACTCCAATGCCAAAATATTGTATACCAATGGGGATTCCCCTTCTCCATCAAATTTACTTTTCAAGGCAATAGATACACCTCTAGAACAGCTGAAGAACTGCAACAAACCCTAATAAACCTTCACTTGATGCATGAAACAACCAGCGCTTCCCCACAGCGCAGAAGAGCAGCCCCATCTTCACCAACAAGCAACACATCCCAAAATACAAAGAGTAATGGAAACTATCATTCCCACAAAAGAACAAGATATGCACCCACTCCTTTGGATCAAGAAGACTCCATGGACTAACAACATTAACTCATAGTCATTTCAGTCAAATTATCTCATAGGAGATGAATAAAACCTGGTTGATCATATGAACCCTTAGAACTTTCACCTATTTTCACAACCAGTGAAGATGCCTTACTCTCAAATTCTATAAGTGACTTCCAAATTACTTCAAATCTACTGTTTTCCTCAGAGGCTACTTGGAATTTTTTGCTTTTGCTTTATCTTATAAATTCTTATTTTTATTTGTTTCAAAAATGGTCGGGAAATGGCTAACAGCATAAATCTAGTAAGGTTTAGGCTAATTAGGGGCTAGATGTAGACTGACAATCCTTTTATTTTAACCACTAGCCTCTTATAACCCTGTTACCCCAAGTAGTCTCTATTGGTTAATACTTGCCCCAAGATAAGATAATCTTCATAGTGCTGTCCAATATAATAGTTTGAATATGGACATAGTTAATAGAGATAGAAACCACCCTAGGCATATTATTGAAGTATATATGAAATATTTAAGAATTTTTAAATCCCAACTATTACTCCAGGTTTAACCCAGTTAGTCAGTTCCTTCGGTACCATTGTTTAAAGTGCCTTTAGATAGTAGAACCAGTTAACTAAATATGTTATATTCTCGAGGCAACTACACAGGAATACCTAGAATAGTATTTTTTTAATTACCTGCTACCCGAAATATATGCATCTTATTGATGCCCTTAATATAGGGCTTTTTCCTGCATGTGGATGACACGTGCACCCTCCTTGGTCTACCTCGTTCACCCACACATATTATGTGGGAGTCCGACATATGCGTTTTTTCCCCTGATTGGGATCCTCATACCCTATCACGGGCCTTTTTTGAATTGTTTGAATTTCTAAAATTTTTGGCATTTCTACTTGTCTCAAACCAAGCAATATTTATGTTAACCTTTTTTGCATCTGTTGTTTCTCTCCTCTCCACTTCAGATACTATGAGATCTTTCTTCTCCTATAACCCTTAAAGTTTGCTCGCTCTTCGGTGCCTTCTTCGGGGATGGCTGCCTTCTATCTTCTTTGAAGCGCTCTTACTATTGGCGGCCAGCCCGGTCTTCTTTGCCGCCTTCTGCCTTCTTCTTTTCTTCTTTCTTCCGATGTTGACTCGATGCTCCCTTCCGCTGTAATGCCAGGTGTGCCGCGATTTATATAGGCCTCTTATGACGTATGTGACGGATCTCGAAATCTCGAATACCCCAGGTGGGCACATCCGCCATACCTGTGTCTCCTGTCCTCTAAACGCACCTGCAGCCTGCAGATTCGCCATAACCGGCCCTTAACCCCTCAATCACGAGACAAATGGTTAAACATGCAGAGCATAAACTGTTTATTAAATACAAGACATACACTTTTACACACAGTTAGGGACACTCCCCTTAGCCTTCTCATAGAGGGAAGGGGGTAGGGGACAAGGAACAACCAATGGGAACTGAACACTTGTACATTGAAACAGAAACTACAGATAAACATAAAGGGATTATGGTAAGCAGGCAGCCTCTCAATACACATCCCCTGCGGAGAGACGTCTCCAGTCCAGACCATTGTCTATGTGCCATGAACCAACACAATTAGACACAGCAACAAGAGGGGGGATGGGGGAGAAGGGATGTAGCATTACATTACATTATCTCAATGCCAGCTTGTCCCCAGGTCTCCTGTCTCTTCTGGGCCATAATCTGTGGGTAGGAGGCCCACCCACAGTTCCTTCCAAAACACACAGTGACAGTGGGTTATGTCACATTTCTCCCCTTTTAAAAACAGACTAACCAGGTTCCTGACCCTTAACTGGTCTGGACCTGTGTTAGTCACAAACTTCCACCCCAGGCAAACAGGAAAAGTAAAAGTATGACTCTGGCGCTGGGGAGCAAAACCGCACATATGGTCTCCTGTGAATAAAAACAGCCGCTGCAGAGTGGGAACAGCTGTCCGCACTCCCCTGATCCAGGGCTGGGTTGCAGATATTGGGGGGAGCTGAATAATCCTCTGCCCCGATGCCAGCGCTTCAGCTGGTAGGGAACGTAGGCTGGTAGGGCTATGCATTTAGGGAGTAAAAGGTACTTGCTTTTCTCCTGGTGTAGTTACCAGCCACTGAGAAGTTATCTTGCAGGGACTATCTCCCGGATTCTCAATCTCTTTTTCTGATGCTGGTCAGAGACCAACAGCACTCTGTCCTGTAGCCAGCACTTCTGCTGGGGGGACATATACAAAAGTTGGGTACAGCCGCTGGAGAGGTGGAATGGTTTTCTCACCTGCCAGATCTGTGACCAGCCACGGGGTGACTTCTGACAGGGGCTGTCTCCCAAACCCCCCAAAAACATACTAAGGGCTGGGCAGGGGCCAGCGGAACTCTGCCCGTAGCCAGTGCTTCTGCTAGGGGGGATAAACACTGGGGTAGTGTCCAAGTGCTGGGGAAACAGCTCACTGAGGTCATCCCTCGGACTCCCTGGATCTAACTCTGAGGGTGGGCAGAGGCCAGCAGAACTCTGCCCCATAGCCAGCACTTCTGCTGGGGGGATGAACATTGGGGTAGTGTCCAATTGCTGGTGAGGGAGAATTGCTTCCTCTACTCCCAGTGGGGATATCTGCTGTTGGGGAAACAGCTCATGCAGATCATCTCTCAGACTCTTTGGATCCAACTCTTTTTCTGATGCTGGGCAGAGGCCAGTGGCACTCTGCCCTGTAGCCAGCGCTTCTACTGGGGCACCGGATGCGATAATCTGGACTTGCTGCTGATCACCATTTCCCAACCTTCCAGCACCTGTCTCAACTCCCCTTTCTGAGACCTTCATGCTATTAGCTTGTCTCGCTGCCTGGGGGTCCTCCGGTGCGTTCTAGCATTCGCAGTGCCCTCTGTATCATCGCCGCTTCTTCCATTGCGGTTAGGACAGGAAAATGTAGGGGCACCCCTGGACCCATTTGCTCCTCATCTTTGTGACTGTCTGCTATTTCTCCCGGACAGTCCCAGGCAACAGGAGCCATGCCAGACTGCTGATCACCGTCAAACAGCCGCTTGTATGCAATCTCGAGCTCCCATTCCTGCTCAACCAGGAACTCTAATTCCTCCAGGTCACACGGTTCTTCGGGGAGGTCCAGCACCTCATCTCGGAAGTCCAGGATGTTTTCCAGCCGCCACTCCTCATCGCTCCCAAAGTCTGGGTCTCCGTAAATTTTTTGATGGATCAGCCCCACGCCGCCGTAGCCAGCGCCTTCTGTCGGGCTGCCATCTGCTGTACCTGGCCAAAGTTGAGCGGCGAACCACCGAATGGCTCTGTAGCTGGCGTCCAGCTTCATCTCCTCCCAGACCAATCTTCCAAGCTCTGCCTTTCACTCATCTCGTGGTCGTTCCCTCAGGAACACCTCTCGGGTACAGTACTGCGTCCAGTACATCTCTGTGGAGAAGGTAAGGATCTTCCCCTGATGGTGCCGCTCGTGGCTTAGCGCCTCATGCCAGAGTTGCCGGCGGATCACATCCTTCCAGCCGAGCATGGTGTGCTCAGTCGCTGGTCCCTGATGTTGCTTCCGCATGCCTTGAAGCCTCCTCCCGTACTCCGCTACCATGCTGGCCGGTCCCCGTATCACTCCTCGGCGGCTGCCCGGATCTTGAATCCTGGTGGTGGTTTGGATGTCCCGGACTGCAGGAGACATCCCACTGCTGCCACCACTGTGATGGATTTTGAATACCCCAGGTGGGCACATCCGCCAGACCTGTGTCTCCTGTCCTCCAAACGCACCTGCAGATTTACCATAACCAGCCCTTAACCCCTCAATCACGAGACAATCCACACAGGTGTTGAGGGTTAAACATGCAGAGCATAAACTGTTTATTAAATACAAGACATACACTTTTACACACAGTTAGGGAGACTCCCCTTAGCCTTGTCATAAAGGGGAAGGGATAGGGGACAAGGAACAACCAATGGGAACTGAACACTTGTACATTGAAACAGAAACTACAGAGGGATTATGGTAAGCAGGCAGCCTCTCAATACACATTCCCTGTGGAGAGACGTCTCCAGTCCAGACCATTGTCTATGTGCCATGAACCAACACAATTAGACACAGCAACAAGAGAGGGAGGAAGGGGGAGAAGGGATGTAGCATTACATTACATTATCTCAATGCCAGCTTGTCCCCAGGTCTCTGGTCTCTTCTGGGCCATAATATGTGGGTAGGAGGCCCGCCCACAGTCCCTTCCAAAACACACAGTGACAGTGGGTTCTGTCACAACGTCACAGTCCCAGCATGCTCTGTGGGTCCCAGAGCATGCTGGGACTGTGATGTCATAAGAAAATAGCGGCTGCCAGCCCCGAAGAAGGCACCGGAGAGCGCGCAGGAGAAGAACCGGGGAGCGCTGAGATGACACCGGAGAGCGTAGAAGATGGAAGAAGACCCCGCGGAGAGCGGAGAAGACCCACAGAGAGTGGAGAAGACCCCCGGAGCTGACTAATAAATTATTTTAAAAATCTGTGTTGTGTGTTTATTTTATTGACACTTTTCCTCCAGGTCAATGGGTAGGGGTACGATGTACCCCATACTCATTCACCTAGGGTGGGTAGCCGGTATCTGGGGGCCCCTTTAATAAGATTACGATAAGCCCCCCGCCCATAGACCCCAACAACCAACGGCCAGGGTTGTCGGGAAGAGGCCCTGTCCTTATCAACATGAGCACCCACCCCCCCCCATGTTGAAGGCATGCGGCCTGGTACGGCTCAGGAGGGGGGGGCGCTCGCTCGTCTCCACTCCTTTCCTGACCGGGCGGGGCGGCGCGCTCGGATACTGGTCTGGTATGGATTGTGAGGGAACCCCCATGCCGTTTTTTTGGTGTAGGGGTTCTCCTTACAATCCATACCAGACCTAAGGGCCTGGTATGCTCCTGGTGGGGAACCCATGCCGTTTTTTTATTTAAAATTTGGCGTGGAGTTCCCCCTCATGATTCATACCAAATGCCGCGGCTAGAATTGGCGGGAATTCAAATCAGATCCCTGTCGCTTCTATGTCGCGTTCGCTGGAATGTGCTTTTCCTATTCCAGCGTGTGCGAGATGTCGGCACCCTGTCGCCGAGAATCAGCGCAATGCCAATGTAGCCCTGTTGTGATTTTCAGCCATTTAAGAGGATGTAGATATATATATATATTGCAGCAGGTGGAGCCAGAGAGCACATATTTGGAGGCTGCAGTACAGAACAGACATAGAGATACATTTCTACAGCAAGGGGCTGGATAACTGCATTTTTCCCAGGAGGCTTGGAGACAGGAAGTTCCAGGAGAGAGGGGAGTCAGGAGGAAGTAGTGAGGAGAGGGAGTCTGGAACAGTGACCAGGGAACACAGATCTGCATCACAGAGTGATTTAAGACAGCTTGTGTCAGAGCTGTGTGTTTGCCACTGAGACACATGCTCTATGCTATAGTTCTTGGAGAGACTGATGTTCGTCTACTGAAACAGAGAGAGACTGTGTTTTGAGCGATCGAACTGAGGCCTGGTCGCAGGGCCGATCCAGCCACCGGAGTAATCCAGCCTGCCCAACTGAGTGAGTACAGCTGACGGAGGTTATTGCCAGATTCCCCAGACGGCCCCTAGACGATCTGAGATGTCCTGCCGGAGGCTTTAAAAGACTGCATCCATTTCACAGACGTCGGTCTGAGGAAAGAGGGACACTCGCTTCCGCAGACAACCATCCTCCTTCCCCAAAGAGACATTGGAAGTGGTGAGCGGCCTTTGGCCATTGCAACAAGTGTATTTCCTACATCTGTCATACATCCAGGGCCCCAACGTTGGCTAGCCTAGGACAGTACTACTGGCCAGTAGTTTAGGGTGGGGTCGATACTGCTAAGTATATAGATATATTACTGTTCATCGCATTCAATCTAAACGTATTATCTCATTCTGTTATTAGTTGTATTATATTAGAGTGGGGAGACATTAAGGGCTTTTGCTCTATCCCACAGTCATTAAATCTGTTATAAAACTTCACAAGGTGTGCTGGTGTGCTGTGGATTCATTGTTTGTGGTGTGTCACAGAGGTGAGACAGAAGACCCGATAATTCAGCGGCTCCTTCGGGGGTGAGCGCTACACGTGGGGGCTCGTCCGGGATTTCTTCTGATACCTCTCGCAAAGTGATAACCGCACAAACGAGCCAGCAATGGATCCAAACACCGCAGCAGAGTGGTGCAAAGAACAAAATGGCCAATTAGGGCTGAGTATAGTAATGGACATTCCTGCTGACAAATGGACAGAGGAACAGATCCGTCAAGCAGTAACTACACTAGCACCTGACCAGAAAGTGTTTGTAATAGACACGAAAATAGATCAAAAAGTCTCCCATACCTATGCCCTACTAGAATGGAAGAAAGGAGTCCCAACCTGCTTCCAGGGTGATAGCATCCAGCTAGCCGGAGAAGTTAAAGCACGGTTATTCCCTCTACTCACCTCAGCAAGTTGTCTGGAGGGACCAAGCCAGGCCATGTCAGACACAGTGGAAGTAACTACCACTTCTGTACCAACCACTAACTACCCCCCAGCTTCCTTCTTCATGGACATAGGAAAACTGGTAGAGAGCGTTAGAAAAATGTCCTCGCCATCTGTGAACTATGGCTACAGGAAGTTGAGAATTTTTTCTGGAGTGCAGCCTGTACCTCCTGGAGAAGAAGAGTATGAAACCTGGATGGAACAGGCTATGCAAGCACTGGAAGAATGGGATGTTCCAGAGGCTCAAAAGAAACAACGCATTACTGAAAGTCTGAAAGGCGTTGCAGCAGAAGCCATCCGAAATTTGAAATTCAGTCAGGAGTCTTGTACAGCATATGACTATCTTCGCATGCTACAAGATGAGTTTGGGCGCACAGAGAAAGCTACAGATCTAATCTTCCTATTTGAACACATGTTTCAACGGGAAAATGAGCAGCTTTCCGAGTATATTCGACGACTATACAAAATGCTATACCAGATTGTACTAAAGAAAGGAATAGAAGCCAGGGATATGGATCAAGTTAGAATGAAACAGATCCTGAGAGGCGCTCTGAGTTCCGATCCCATCTGGATCCAGTTGAAGACCTTACAAGGGGGTACCTCTTTGCAATACTCTGATCTCATTAAGATGGTAAGGGAGGAAGAGGCTATCCTAGAGGAGAAAAAGAAGGGCTCAGGATTTTCATTTCCTGCTGAGGTTCGAACGCTCAATGTGTCGAATGGGAATTCAGAAGTGGAGCAATTAAAGGCTCAAGTTTCCCAGCTGATGCAAATGCTAACCCTATTGTCTGCAGGTGTCAAGTCGCCCCTTGAAAAAGTCACTTCAGAACCAGTTCCTGAATCTACTACTCAGGTGGTGCCTATCAAGAAACCGTCAAACATCTGCTATAATTGCGGAGGAGTGGGTCATTACCGAAATACCTGTCCGAGCCCATCGAATTCAAGAGGAAGTTATCGACCGGCGGGAAACTACAGAGGGCCCCAGTGAGGGAGCAAACTGGGTGCCCAACTACTGAAGACTGCTCTGATTCCCAGGATACCAATAAGAGGCCCAAGTCTTTACCCAGAGCCTCACCTGCTACGACAAAAAGATCCCCTCCCCTGGCGTCTGGTCCTGTGTCAGAGGGAGGCAAGGCACACCCACAACCTAAACACCCGAAAGGGGGAAGAAAACAACCACCACAAGCGAGGAAGAGGGCTAGAGTGCAGCCGACTGGGTCTATGCCTTCTACTACTCCGAAGAAGTTCCCTGACCAGTTGATAGGCCCTTCACCCATTATCCCAGTTCAAGTAGAAGGGGTTTACACAAAGGCTCTCCTCGATTCAGGTGCTCAAGTAACACTGATTTACCGGGACTTCTACCAGAAGCATTTGAAGCATCTACCCCTGATGGAGTTAGAGGATCTCGAAATCTGGGGTATTGGGACTCAGAAGCTTCCATATGATGGGTGTCTACAAGTGAAGCTGGAGTTCAGTTCGGCAACTGTTGGACAACCAGGGGTCTGTGACGCCTTAGCCATTGTATGTCCCCGCCCACCAGGAGCTAATCGAAGTTCTATGATTGTGGGAACAAATACTGACTTGGTGAGACGCCTTATAACTCCATTAGTGACGGAAGAGAGTTCTACTTCAGAGGAGATGCACCCGATGTTGCGGCCAATCTACCAGCGGATTATTCAAGAACAGAGGGCCCCTGCAGAAGTAGGACGGCTTTGGAGATTAGAAAGAGCAGAGAAGGTCTTACAGCCAGGAGAAATGACTAGTTTCCGGGCCTCAGTCAAGTTGAATTGGTCACAACCAGGCCCCTATGTGGTCCTGGAAACTGATCCCAGAAATATGAAGAGATCTGGAGTGGAATTGGTGCCTGAGATAATATCCACCAGAGCTCTACAGCGGGCCCGTGGGAGAGTCTCTGTAAGTGTATGCAATGTGTCAGACTCCCCAGCGACCTTGAAGGCACGGATGCCGATTGGACAAGTGGCCACTGCCACACCCCTCTCACCCACTGAATTGATAGATGGAGTAGACAGAGAGATCCCAGCTGAACGATTCTATCCTAAAGATGCCCCTGTCTCGCCTGAGTGGAAGAAGCGAATTCAGTCTCAGCTCCTCAAGTGGCAAGATTTATTCTCCAAGGATGAGTTTGATGTGGGGTGTGCTAGGAGCACTCAGCACCGCGTTCGCCTCCAAGATGACAAGCCCTTTCGAGAAAGGTCACGGCGAGTCCCATTGGGAGATCTAGATGACCTAAGGGAACAGCTGGCTGAATTGAAAAGGACCAGGATAATCCAAGAATCCAGGAGTCCTTATGCCTCACCCATCGTGGTAGTTCGCAAGAAAAACGGTTCCATCCGTTTGTGCATAGACTACCGCACACTCAACCAAAGAACCATTCCCGACCAATACACTACTCCTCGAATAGAAGATGCCTTACAGTGTCTGTCAGGAGCAAAGTGGTTTAGTGTACTTGACCTGCGAAGTGGATATCACCAGATACCCATGCATCCTGAAGATAAAGAGAAGACTGCTTTCATCTGTCCACTGGGATTCTTTGAGTTTAATAGAATGCCCCAAGGCCTCACAGGAGCCCCAGCAACTTTCCAACGACTAATGGAAAAGACGGTGGGAGACATGCACCTGATCGAGGTACTAGTGTATCTAGATGACCTAATAGTCTTCGGAAGAACACTGGAAGAACATGAGCAGCGGTTGGAAAAGGTCTTGAAGCGGCTGCATGAAGAAGGATTGAAACTTTCCTTAGAGAAGTGTCAGATCTGTCTGCCTTCAGTCACGTACCTGGGACATGTTGTTTCAGCAGAAGGCATATCAACTGATCCTAAGAAGTTGGAAGCTGTGGCTTCATGGCCGAGACCTCGTAATATTACTGAACTCCGGTCCTTCCTAGGATTCTGCTCATACTATAGGAGGTTCGTAGAGGGGTTTGCCAAGATAGCTCAGCCTCTGAACACGCTTCTAAGAATGGAAGGAGCAGAAGATGAATCAATGTCCTTTGAGCCGGGTTCATCAGCCCACGGAACTAGGAAGCCTCGTGAATCAATCCAGGAGGAATGGACCGACCAATGTGAAAAAGCTTTCCTCCAATTGAAAGGAAGTCTAACACAGGCTCCTGTCCTTGCCTACGCTGATCCTGCCAAGCCTTATGAACTACATGTGGATGCTAGCAGAGAAGGGCTAGGAGGAGTACTATACCAGGAATATGATGGCCTCCTGAGACCGGTGGCATATGTGAGTCGGGGTCTCACCCCTTCTGAAAAGAATTACCCCACTCACAAGTTGGAGTTCCTGGCCTTGAAGTGGACAGTGGTGGACAAACTAAAAGACTACCTGTACGGGGCCAATTTCGTGGTCAGAACTGACAACAACCCACTCACTTACATTCTCACTACGGCCAAACTGGATGCCACTGGGCACCGGTGGTTGGCTGCCCTGTCAGGATTCCGCTTCAGCCTCAAATATCGCCCTGGGGTCAATAACCAAGACGCGGATGCCTTATCCAGGAGACCCTATAGCACAGGGGTCCCAGAAACAGAGTGGACTCATTTGACTCCAGATGGAGTTCAGGCCCTATGCCAAGGGGTGGAGTGCCGAACCAAAGGAATGATTGGAGCAGAGGCCATAGGAGTCATGGCTGCCGGTGTCCCTAAAATGTATTGTAACCCTACACAGCTGAGGAGTGAGGGCCTGCCTACTTTCACGAAGAAGGACCTGAGAGTAGATCAGGCTGAAGATCCTTTGATCGGGTTAACTCTGAGAGCAATGAAAGCGGGTCAAAGAGGGCTCCTACTAACTGATTCACCAAAAGAGGCTCGTCTGGTCCACAAAGAGTGGGAACGGTTGAAACTGCTAGACGGGGTGGTCTACCGAAGGGGCCCCTCGGATGACTTAGAAGAAAAGCAGCAGTTGTTCCTCCCAGAGAAGCATAGAGAAAATGTGCTGAAAGCTTTGCATGATGACCATGGTCACTTAGGAGCAGAGAGAACTTTTAAACTGGTCCGAGACAGATTCTATTGGCCCTGCATGAGAACCGAAGTTGAAAGCTACTGCCATTCCTGTCTAAGATGTATCCAGAGGAAAACTTTACCTTCTAGGACTGCTCCAATGAGCCATCTACAGAGTCAAGGGCCTATGGACCTGGTGTGTATTGACTTCCTGTGCTTAGAGCCTGACACTAGTGGACAGGGAAATATCCTAGTGGTGACAGACCACTTTTACCCGTTATGCTCAAGCTTTTCCAACCAAAGATCAACGTGCTCCTACTGTAGCCAAAGTCCTAGTAGAAAAGTTCTTTGTTCATTATGGTCTACCTCAGAGGATCCATTCTGATCAAGGCAGAGACTTTGAAAGTCGACTCATCAGGCAGCTCTTGGATCTATTGGGGATTCAGAAGTCAAGAACCTCCCCCTATCACCCCCAGGGTGATGCACAACCGGAGAGATTCAATCGGACTCTGCTCAATATGTTGGGAACACTGTCGATCAGGGAGAAACAGCACTGGAGTCGGCATATCTCTACCATTGTGCATGCTTACAATAGCACAGAAAGTGATGTTACAGGATACTCACCGTACCGCCTCATGTTTGGAAGAGAAGCCCGATTACCAGTAGATTTAGCTTTTGGCCTCTCCCTTGACCAGACGTCTATTGCCTCTCACCAGGGTTATGTGGATAGACTGAGGAGAAACCTGGCTTCTGCATTTGAGAAGGCCCGTTTGACATCCGGGAGTAGAGAACAAAGAAACAAACGGAACTATGACTTGAGGGTTCGGGTACAGGATTTACAGCCAGGTGATCGAGTTCTATTAAGAAATTTGGGTGCTTCGGCCAGACACAAACTAGCTGATAGATGGAGTTCTCAGATCTACATCGTCTGTAAACAATTGCCTGGCCTGCCAGTGTACCAGATTCGACCAGAGGGAAAGACCGGGCCACTGAAGAATTGGCATCGGAATCATCTCCTACCTCTGAATGAAGCTGTGCGGGTACCAGATAGAGATGAGTCTCCTTCACCCATTCCATCCACTTCCCGTCAAGCACCTGTTACTCGGTCCCAACAGCCACCTTCTACAAGAGAAAGTGAGGACGACAGCGATGAGGAAGATGTGTGTCCGAGTTGGATGTGGCCATCTGAACCTATGGATGTTCATCCAACTATTATGACTCCTGAGCCGGATTTGAGCAATCTGAGACCAGATGCCCCTGAATTTGTGCCTCAAGCAAACGAGGATAATTCTGTACCCTCTCAAGTGGAAAGTCTCTTGCCGGAAACCTCAGTGCTAGAAGATACCCCTGTTGAGCCAGTTGAAAAGGAAACTGAATTCCCTCAGTTAACACAGCAAGTAGAAGAGGACTCAGCAGATGAAGGCCCATCCGGGTTTCTAGAATCAAGGTCCAAACGACTGGTGCGACCTCCTCAGAGACTCACTTATGACTCACCAGGGAACAGCACAGAGGAAGCTATCACTACTGTACGCAGATCACCCAAAGTGTCCACCCTAACCACAGAGGTATCAAAGGACTTGTGTCCAATCCCGACCATCAGCACACCTTGGTGGAGTGTTCCTCTGCCCCCTCCACTTGCTAGACGTTGTCATAGACTGCATCTATCTATGCGCAGTAAAGGTATTCAGATGGTCTAGTATAAACTTTATATGTGCCTTTCATACTGTATATATTGTCTGTAGAACTTACAAATACAGTTTACCCTTTGGGGGGGACCCCAAAGACTTTAAGTAGGGGGAGAATGTAGCCCTGTTGTGATTTTCAGCCATTTAAGAGGATGTAGATATATATATATATTGCAGCAGGTGGAGCCAGAGAGCACATATTTGGAGGCTGCAGTACAGAACAGACATAGAGATACATTTCTACAGCAAGGGGCTGGATAACTGCATTTTTCCCAGGAGGCTTGGAGACAGGAAGTTCCAGGAGAGAGGGGAGTCAGGAGGAAGTAGTGAGGAGAGGGAGTCTGGAACAGTGACCAGGGAACACAGATCTGCATCACAGAGTGATTTAAGACAGCTTGTGTCAGAGCTGTGTGTTTGCCACTGAGACACAGGCTCTATGCTATAGTTCTTGGAGAGACTGATGTTCGTCTACTGAAACAGAGAGAGACTGTGTTTTGAGCGATCGAACTGAGGCCTGGTCGCAGGGCCGATCCAGCCACCGGAGTAATCCAGCCTGCCCAACTGAGTGAGTACAGCTGACGGAGGTTATTGCCAGATTCCCCAGACGGCCCCTAGACGATCTGAGATGTCCTGCCGGAGGCTTTAAAAGACTGCATCCATTTCACAGACGTCGGTCTGAGGAAAGAGGGACACTCGCTTCCGCAGACAACCATCCTCCTTCCCCAAAGAGACATTGGAAGTGGTGAGCGGCCTTTGGCCATTGCAACAAGTGTATTTCCTACATCTGTCATACATCCAGGGCCCCAACGTTGGCTAGCCTAGGACAGTACTACTGGCCAGTAGTTTAGGGTGGGGTCGATACTGCTAAGTATATAGATATATTACTGTTCATCGCATTCAATCTAAACGTATTATCTCATTCTGTTATTAGTTGTATTATATTAGAGTGGGGAGACATTAAGGGCTTTTGCTCTATCCCACAGTCATTAAATCTGTTATAAAACTTCACAAGGTGTGCTGGTGTGCTGTGGATTCATTGTTTGTGGTGTGTCACAGAGGTGAGACAGAAGACCCGATAATTCAGCGGCTCCTTCGGGGGTGAGCGCTACACCGTCATGCTGGAAACACATTCTCGCAGACAGGTACTGTACAACATTTAGCAACTTATTGTTACACTTAGAGGTGCCTCTCTTTTTTTTATACCTTGTAAAAAAAATGCTTTGATATACAAGTGCTTTGAATTACAAGCACTTTGAATTACAAGCATGTTTCTGTAACAAATTATGCTTGCAAACCAAGGTTTTACTGTATTTATATATATCCTTGTATATGTAACAATGTACTTTTTTTGACAAGGAATTACCTTACTGTACTAGATCCTGTCATTAAACCATACCATAACCATTTTTAGGTCATTTGTTGGGGAGTTCCATTCTTCTCTGTCTACCCAAAGTGGTGTGTTGCAATTTTGTAGCCAGAACTTGATATGATCTAATCTGACTGCCCACAAGTAGTCAGATATGTTCGCTAGTCCCGCCCCTCCTACTTTCCTGTGGGAGTAAAGATTATTTCAGGAACATCTAGCTTTTTGCCTCCCCAAATGTACTGCCAGGACAATTTTGATAGGGTTGTGAGGTAGTGGTTTGGTATAGGAATCGGTAAGGTACAAAACACATATAGTATTTGTGGTAATATTAACATCTTGAAGGCTTGTATTTTGCCAAACCACAATATTTCCCTTTTCGATATTTCTTTTAGTTGGGTTTCTAGTTTGGTAATTAGTGGGATAAAGTTGGCTTTAGCTAGTGCTCTAGTGGTATTAGTGATAGTTACTCCTAAGTAGGTGACACCCCTTCTGCTCCATGTGTATGGTAATTGAGTTTGTAAGGTGTTTTTTATGGATGGTGGTACATTTATGTCCAGAATCAGGGATTTTGGGAAATTAACGTTATAGTATGAAATATCTCCAAAGGCCATAAGGATATTGTGAGCCTGTATGAGTGAATTAAGCGGGTTGGTCAGAAGTAAGATGATATCGTCCGCAAATAAATTAATAGAATGTACGCTAGAACCAAACTGAAAACCTGTAATCATGGGGTGTGATCTGAGTGCTTTGGCTAGTGGTTCTATCATCAGATTGAAAATGCTGGGCGACAATGGGCCCCCCTGGCAGGTCCCATTCGTTATATCAAAGGGTGTGGATAGGAAACCTGCTGAGAATACTTGTGCAGATGGGCAGGAATATAGAGCCAGTATAGCTGTTAGTATGGAACCCTGGAAACCAAACCTGGATAACACCATTTTCATGAAGGTCCAATGGACCCTATCAAATGCCTTCTCTGCATCTATAGACAACAGCAGAGAAGGAAGTCGATTTTTTTCAGCGTGATAAATTGCATTTATGATTCTCCTAGTAGCATCCGAGGTCTGTCTCCCCTTTACAAAACCCATCTGGTCGCGTTTAAGAATAGATTGCATAAAGTCAGATAATCTTTTGGCCAGCAATTTGGCATATACTTTGATATCAGTATTGAGAAGGGATATTGGTCTGAAATTAGCTGGTGTGTCAGGATCTTTTCCTGGTTTGGGTAAAGTCACTATATGTGCTCTCAGCATCTCCTGGGGAAAGGTGGAAGAGTCAGCGGCCTTATTAAAGACTGTGCACATATGTGGCGATAGTACTGATTTGAATGTCCTAAAGCAGGGGTGGCAAACACAAGGCCCGCGGGCCGAATCCGGCCCGCCAGGCCTTGCCATGT
This sequence comes from Rana temporaria, assembly GCF_905171775.1. Classification (NCBI taxonomy): domain Eukaryota; kingdom Metazoa; phylum Chordata; class Amphibia; order Anura; family Ranidae; genus Rana; species Rana temporaria. Next base: position 47,904,429 of record NC_053499.1, on the reverse strand, counting down.
GGCCCGCGCAGCGGCCCCCATCAGCAGGGGGATCGCTCTCATGGACGTGATCAGCGAGGTGCCGAGCCGAGGACAGATAAGCCTGAGAGCCCGGCAGTCAGGAAATAGTTAAACCGTGGCCGCCTCCTCCTTGACCTCGCTCCCCTGACCCCGCCCCCCCAAGAGGTGAGAAGCGGCGGCCACCGCATCTGGACTTTCATCAGTCTTGCCTACACACCATCGATTAAAAATCCGACCGTGTCCAACGCGGTGACGTAAAACACTACGACATGCTGAGAAAAATGAAGTTCAATGCTTCCGAGCATGCGCTGACTTGATTCTGAGCATGTGCGGATTTTTGACCGATGGACTTCCACACAGACGATCATTTTTTTCTATTGTTTTTTTATCCATAGGAACATTTTAAAACATGTTCTATTTTTTTTCCACCGATGGAAAACAAACCGATGGGGCCCACACACGATCGGTTTGTCCGATGAAAACGGTCCATCGGTCTGTTTTACTCAGCAGTGCCAGCCCAAGACATTGTGCTGCCTGGGACCAAGAATAAAATGCTGCCCCCCCAAAAAAAAAAAATTATGCCAACCAAAAGGCCCACACATTCAATATTTTATATCATGACCCATCGTGGCTCTATACATGTATAAATGACTATAAAGAGGACCTGTCATTGCTCTATACATGTATAGGAGTATAAAGAGGACCTGTCATGGCTCTATACATGTATAAATAAGTATAAAGAGGACCTGTCATGGCTCTATACATGAATAAATAAGTATAAAGAGGACTTGTCATGGCTCTATACATGTATAAATAAGTATAATGAGGACCTGTCATGGCTCTATACATGATAAAGGAAATAACTGGGGGCGAGTTGATTGGACTTTTTAGGCACGATTGGTTGGTCGAAATATAGTCAATACAGAGAATAATTTTCTCTAAAAAGTTTTTGGTTTATTAAGACATAGAAAGAAAATTATAATACATATTAAAATGAGATTGCCATTCGCAGCAAGACTATCTGGTGAACCAACTTGAAAACTTAGCAAGCCTCTCTAGACAAAGTCACAGGAATAGTAAGAGAATAACAGATAACAGTATATCCAAATTGTGGTTGTAAACTTTTGAAACACGAAAGGCAACCTATGGGTACAAATAATAATAATGGTCCTGTGTAGTTGTGGAGGTGCAGGCAGAGAATGTCTGCGATGGTATGACTTGCACGGTTAGTTGACTCGACCGGTTTCGCGCTAACTTACAGCGCTTCCTCGCGGAGTCTAGGTATGGTTGGCTGTAGGACAACATTCGACAAACATATAGAAAACAAAAAAACACATAAATTCAAAATATAAATTAATTTAAACGACAATGGATATCATCTGAAAATCATCTGAAAAGCACACACATAAGCAAGCAAAGATATGACAACACTGGGCCCCAGATGTGGTGAGGGAAGAACAAAAGAGGGAGAAATGAGTGTGACATGAAGAAGGGAAAGAAAAAGGGAAGGGGGAGGGAAAGGGAGAGGGAGAGTAGGGGGGCGGAGGAAGATGAAAAAATGAAAAATTGAAGGGAGAGGGAAAAAAGGAAAAAGGGGGATGGGAATAGGGGGGAAAGAAGAATGAGCAAGTAGGGGAGAGGCAGAGAGGCGACGGCCACGCATCAGAGGTGAGACGCGGCTGCTGCAGGTGACGTCACACGTATGCGCCGTGTTGAACGTCCTCTCCGCTGTGAGCAGGGCACTATTTAAACTTGTGTTTACCTCACACGAGTTGCTGCAGTCTCTCGGGAGACTTGCGGAGGAATTTGCCGCCATCACCATAACCCAGGTACGCTGTCCTGACACTATTTAGCTGCACTCTCCAATCCTAAACATTATCATTTTCCTACAGCAAAATTGATGTCTTCTTGTTTGCTTTACCAGGCTCACCTTTGCCACAACAGCCCTTGTAGGCTGATATCCAGGCATGTGCACCAGGTGTATTTGATACCCTATTTACCAGGGATCTTAATAATAATTTTGCTGAGACTCGGTGGGATTCTTCTTTATTATCCCTCCCTCCCCCCCAGGCATTATCATCCTCCTTTGAAGGTACGCTATCATTATTATTTAACCATTCTTGCTTAATTTTTCTACATTCCATTACACTTTATCTATAACAATATTACCCTAAATCTTTATTTAATTTTTTTACTCTCTAGACCTATTACCCTCATCCAGGGTTTTTACTAGTTGCTTAAACGTCCAGCAGCCCGGACTTAGCTAACCCTTTCGTGCTGGGAAATTCCTTCTCTATGCCCAGTATCTACATTATTTGGATTATCACCCTTGCTCCAAATACTATCTGTGAGTATCTTTCCCATTCATTCAGTTAATCAAATTTTGCCTTATCTTTAATATTTCCCTATTCTCCTGCCTATATTATTACTACTTATCCCTGCTTCCTTTATACTTTTGAGTGAATGCTCCACGGTTGACTATACCTTTTCTTTTCTTTTCTTTTCTTTCCTTTCCCTTCCCCCCCCCTTTCCTTTCTTTCCCTTCCCCTTCCCTACATTACTTTATTTCATTTATTCATTCACCTTATTATTTTTTGTTTCCTCCCCTTCCCTTCCCTCTCTGCCTCTCCCCTACTTGCTCATTCTTCTTTCCCCCCTATTGCCATCCCCCTTTTTCCCTTCCCCCTCTTTCCTTTTTTCCCTCTCCCTTCAATTTTAAATTTTTTCATCTTCCTCCGCCCCCCTACTCTCCCTCTCCCTTTCCCTCCCCCTTCCCTTTTTCTTTCCCTTCTTCATGTCACACTCATTTCTCCCTCTTTTGTTCTTCCCTCACCACATCTGGGGCCCAGTGTTGTCATATCTTTGCTTGCTTATGTGTGTGCTTTTCAGATGATTTTCAGATGATATCCATTGTCGTTTAAATTAATTTATGTTTTGAATTTATGTGTTTTTTTGTTTTCTATATGTTTGTAGAATGTTGTCCTACAGCCAACCATACTTAGACTCCGCGAGGAACCGCTGTAAGTTAGCGCGAAACCGGTCGAGTCAACTAACCGTGCAAGTCATACCATCGCAGACATTCTCTGCCTGCACCTCCACAACTACACAGGACCATTATTATTATTTGTACCCATAGGTTGCCTTTCGTGTTTCAAAAGTTTACAACCACAATTTGGATATACTGTTATCTGTTATTCTCTTACTATTCCTGTGACTTTGTCTAGAGAGGCTTGCTAAGTTTTCAAGTTGGTTCACCAGATAGTCTTGCTGCGAATGGCAATCTCATTTTAATATGTATTATAATTTTCTTTCTATGTCTTAATAAACCAAAAACTTTTTAGAGAAAATTATTCTCTGTATTGACTATATTTCGACCAACCAATCGTGCCTAAAAAGTCCAATCAACTCGCCCCCAGTTATTTCCTTTATCATTTATATTAGGACGTGGCACACTCTTACATCTAAATATCCACATGTACACTACATGTGAGGATATTTTCTATCCCTTTTTTCTGATGGCTCTATACATGTATATAGAAGACCTGTCATGACTCTTTACATGTATATAGGACTATAAAGAGTACTTGACATGGCTCTATACATGTATAAAGGAGTATAACAAGGGCTTGTCATGGCTCTATAGATGTATATAGAGGACCTTTAATGACTCTTTACATGTAAAGGAATATAAAGAGGACCTGCCATGGCTCTATAAATGTATATAGGAGTATAAAGAGGACCTGTCATGGCTCTATACATGTATAAAAGAGTATAACGAGGGCCTGTCATGGCTCTATAGATGTATAAAGAGGGCCTGTCATGGCTCTATACATGCATATAGGCATATAAAAGGACCTGTCAGGGCTCTATACATGTATCCAGGAGGATAAAATGACCTGTTAATTGCCTGTGGCCACAATGTATTTTGCGCAAACGAATCAATGTACGCTAATTGTGTTTTTTTTTGTACCAAAAATATGTAGAAGAATTCATATTGGCCTAAACTTAAGAAAATTGTTTATTTTTCTAAATTTTGGGGATATTTATTATAGCAAAAAGTAAAAAAAAAAAATATATATATATATATATATATATATATATATATATATATATATATATGTATATATGTATGTGTGTGTATATATATATATATATATATATATATATATATATATATATATATATATGTATGTATGTATGTATGTATATGTATATATATATATATATATATATATATATATATATATATATATATGTGTTTTTTTTTTTAATTGTCTTTTTTTGTTTATAGCACAAAAAATAAAAACCGCAGAGGTGATCAAATATAACCAAAAGAAAGCTCTATTTGTGGGGAAAAAAGGACATCAATTTTATTTGGGTACAATGTCGCACGACCGCGCAATAGTCAGTTTAAGCGACACAGTGCCGTATCGCAAAAAATGGCCCGGTCTTTAAGTGGGAAAATCCTTCTGGTCCTTAAGTGGTTAATCAGGGCTGGGCAAAGCAAGTCCCTCTCAGGCTCTCATGTCTCATACAACTTGTGATGTGTGTTTGTACTTACAGTTTTGCTTCAGACTCCACCACCAGATGCGGGTTGTCACCTGCCACACGTTGCGGATTTTCACCTGCCACACGTTGCGGATTGTCACTTGTCACATGTTGCGGATGGTCACTTACGTCACCTGCCACACGTTGCGGGTTGTCACTTGCCACGTCACCTGCCACTCGCTGCGGATTGCCACAACGTCACCTGCCACACGTTGCGTATTGTCACTTGCCAGGCGCTGCGGATTGCCACTTGCCACAATGTCACCTGCCACACGTTGCTGATTGCCACCTGCCACACGTTGCGGATTGCCACCTGCCACACGCTGCGGATTGCCACTTGCCACAACGTCACCTGCCACACGTTGCGGATTGTCACTTGCCACGCGCTGTGTATTGCCACTTGCCACAATGTCACCTGCCACACGTTGCGGATTGCCACCTGCCACACGTTGCAGATTGCCACCTGCCACACGTTGCGGATTGCCACCTGCCACATGTTGCAGATTGACACCTGCCACACGTTGCGGATGGTCACGTGCCACATCACTTGCCGCAATGTTGCGGATTGCTACCTGCCACACCTTTCAGATTGCGGATAGCCACCTGCCATACGTTGCGGATTGCCACCTGCCACACGTTGCGGATTGTCATGACATCACCTGCCACACTTGTGGGTTGTCACTTGCTGTGTCCCAGAATAAAGGCAGGCAGGAGAGAGATGTTGTAATCTCTCTGCTGCCTGCAGCTGCAGTGCACAGTGAGGGCAGAACTGCCGTGATGCAGGGCGGGCAGTGAAAGATGACATCATCTCTCTGCTCCCCTGCCGCTCACTCGCTGACTGCATCCCACCCCCCCCCACGCTTTCAGTGTCCTGCCCGCCCGCTCCTGTCACCACTAACAGCAGTGGCGCCGTGCTCCTCACAGGCAGTGACGCCGCTCACTCGCTGACTGCTCCCCTCCCTTTCAGTGTCCTGCCCGCCCACTAGTGTCACCACTAACAGCAGCGGCGCCGGGCTCCTCACAGGCAGCTCACTCGCTGACTGTTCACCCCCTCTGCGAGTGTCCTCTCAGGCACCCTGGTGCCGTGCCCCCCGGGGCCTTGGGCGTCAGTATGCCGCCCCCCTTAAAGTGCCGCCTGGTACCCATGGTACCACCCGGTCCCATCATAGGGTCAGCCCTGTTCATCAGACAAACCGATCGTGTGTACAGGGCTTTAGAGTTGTCATATATAGTATTCCCTGTTGCTCCTCCTGGAGCAACTATAAAAAAAAGGTTATATAGGGAGATGAAGGGAGGAGCAGAGGAGCTGAGCACTGGGGACACCCCCAAAAGAGGTAAGGGCTATGACCTCTAATGAGGGAGGCTTCTGTGCTAGAGTAAATAAGAATAAAGTGTTGCGTAAACAAAAAATAAATCAAATCAAACTGATGCTTAATCACTTCAATACGGCACGCCGTCATATGACCTCCACAAAGGGGATCTCTTATCCCGGGTGGACATCATATAACGTCCTGTACTTTGTGCAGTGATATCTGAATGATGCCTGCACCCAGAGGCATCATTCAGATATCATTTTGTTCCGGCGGCGATTCTGCGCACCATAAGAATGATCATAGCCGCGGTTCCGCCACTTGATCGTTCTTATAGACGACGGGAGGGGACATCCCAGCCCTCCTTCCGCCATCTAGTGCTTCTCCGGGCTCTCCCGTGCCATCGGGGGCCTGGAGAGATGATCGGCGTGTGCCGGATGGGAGGCATAGAGATGACTGGTAACCAGATGGTCCCCAATCATCTCTATGACCGTCGGAGGCCCGGGCATGATGTGATGACGTCACACCCGGGTACCCGTAAGTAAACGAACCGCAATTGCAGCTAGTAAGAATGAGAATGTGAATTTTTTTTCACAATCTCATTCTTTACAGCCTGGAGGAGAGATGTGGGGTCTTATTGACCCCGCATCTCTCCTTAAAGAGGACCTGTCACACACTATTCCTATTACAAGGGATGTTTACATTCCTTGTAATAGGAATAAAAGCGATCAAAAAAAAAAAAGTAAAATAAAGTGTAAAAAACAAATAAATAAGTACTAAAAATAAATAAATAAATAAATAAAATTAAAATGCTCCTGTCCCCGGTAGCTCACGCTCAGAAGCGAACGCACACGTAAGTCCCGCCCACGTATGTAAACGTCGTTCAAACCACACATGTAAGGTGTTGCCGCGTGCATTAGAGCGTGTGCAACAATTCTAGCACTAGACCTCCTCTGTAACCTGTAAAAAATGTAAGCGTCGCCTATGGAGATATTTAAGTAATGAAGTTTGGTGCCATTCCATGAGTGTGCGCAATTTTAAAGCATGACATGTTAGGTATCTATTTACTCTATTTACTCGGCGTAACATCCACTTTCATATTTTACAAAAAAATTGGGCTAACTTTACTGTTTTGTTATTTTTTAATTCATGAAACCATTTTTTTTTCCAAAAATGCGGGAGCGGTCGTTCTGGGCGGCCGTCATGTGACCTCCACCCAGAATGAGAGCAGCACTGCCCAGCCGTCATTTAATGGTGGGCGGGCAACAAGTGGTTAAATAAAGTGCATATATGTTAAAAAGTGCATAATAGTCTGTATCAAATGATAAAGTGCCCAGTTTTTATTTCTTCAGTGTAGGCAGCTTCAGTGTGACAACATAAAAATAAACAGCGTGGTTCCACCTGATAGTGACACCTCAGTGCTCCCAGTATTCTCACCTTAATGAGTAATCAAATATACTTTTGATTTCATGTAAAAACATCCTCCATGATGCTAGCCCACTTGTAGTCCTTCTCAGTCCTTCTCAGTCCTTCTCAGTCCTTCTCAGTTGATTTGGATATCCTATGGTGGTGATCCCTTTAAGACTCCCTCACATGTGCTTATCCATATGTTAGGGTATAAACAAAGAAGCCTCCCATAGTGTAATATTTCTAAAAAATGTGTTAAAGGAATAACTCTTACATCAATGATCTCGGATCATTTGAGGTTATTGGTTTTAAGCATTAGTTTGATTTGCATTTTGGTTTGTGCAACCCTTTATTATTTTTTACTGTTTCATTACCGGTGGGAACATGGTGTGGTGTTTGCAGCAACCACACCGGGATTTTTTTTTGTGCACTTGTACCACTGAGTTTTTTTTACACAAAGGTAGCACAGAGGTATTTTGAATTTATTGTTTATTGTACATGCTAGACAATCAACTACAAAAGGTATACAAATCATTTTCATGAAGAGGAAAACACTGCATGTAAACATTTCAAATACTGTATTTTTCAGTGTTAGTTGGCGAGAGGGTGTCTTTAGGTCATTGTCTAGACCAGTGGTTCTCAACCTGGGGGTCGGGACCCCCTCGGGGGTCGAATGATGATTTGCCAGGGGTCACCAAATCCTGGGCTGTTCCTGAAGCCCACGCTTCTCTCCCAGCCTTTTCTCAGCTGTTCAGCAGGGTGTCCCTGGAGCCTGTGGCCCCCCAGGTGGTGCTGTTCCTGGAGCCTGCAGACAGTCTGAGACACAGTGAGTAATAGTACCTGTGATTAGAGTTGCCATTAAAAGTCCCCACTATAGTTCTCAGATCAGCAGATGACCTTGATCAAGGGTACCTAAGTTGGTTGATCAGAACTCCTCACACCACTGCCACTCATCCCAACTCCCCACCAGCACTGCCACTCATTCCAACTCCCTGCCAGCACTGCCACTCATCCCATTCCCCTCACCCCCCCCCATTAAGGAGTAAGAGAAGGAATAAAAATAGAGAATACATGGAAGGGAGAGTAAAAGAGGGGTAGGAACAAAGAAAAATGGAGAGAAAGAATAAGAGACAGAACAAGAAAATGGCTAGAGAGAGGGATGGGGAAAAATGATCATAGAGAGAGATAAAAGGGAAAGAAAGGAGAACAAAAAGAAAGAGTGGTACATCCCAAAATGTACCATAAGGGGTTTAAATACTGTACGAGTGGAATGGACTCAGGGAGCGCTAAATGTCCATGGGTTTGGGGGCGCAAATTACTTGTCTTGCCTTGGGTGCTGACAACCAATGCTACAACAATAATTTTACTTTAGGGGTTCCCACAACTTGGGAAATTTTATCAAGGGGTCACGGCACTTGATAGGTTGAGAACCACTGGTCTAGACAGTTGTCCAGCAAAGCAGCTCCTGTGTTATTCTAGTAATACATTCTATATATATTAAACAAATTCTATAAATATTTGTTAAAACTTAAGCACTGCATGGCGTTAGACTGTATGATATTATAGTAGTTTAATTATTTCCTATACAGCTTAGGTGTAATTGTTCTAAATCAGGAACAAAGATGAAGGTAATATTTTTCAGGTTGTAGGAAACAGAGATAGACTTTTGTTCAGTGAATCTCTCCAAAATGTTTGAACAGTGGACTTACCTTTGCTAGAATATAGGTACAATCACCATGAAAGGTGTAACGTCTCTGATCAAATGTTGCAATGTGGGCACCTCCCTCAATAGAGCAAAGCCCAGGGCAGGGTTTACGGACACAATCCCACAATCCATTTTGGCAGGTACTTTGAAACAGAAAAAACAACAAAAATACAATTTTGGTTGCTTCAAAATATTAGCTCATTAGTAACATACTGGATGACTTTTAGCTATTTCTAAGGTTGATTGTGGTAGTATTATTATCTGCTGCTCGGTACATGCAAAGCCGACTGCTTAGTATAGCAGCGAGTTTCCCCAAGCAGAAGGCTAATCAAAACCAAAATAACTTTTTACTTCCTTTTTTTGGGGGAGTTTTATACTGGTTTTGCAATCTCTTGCTGCACACGTAACAGATACATTCAGTGGTAAAGTGTGTGGGCTTAAATGCACACTTGGTTTCTGTGCTGACAGCACACTCACTGTACGCTCCCAGCACAGAGACAGATCCTTGTCTCTAGTAATAATCGGAAGCGGGAATGGGTTCAGCTTGGTATACACTGATCGCAATTCAACAGGTTCTTAATGAACTTGTGGAAAATTCACTGAGTGGGTGGCCCTGTCCTCCACCTGCAGGCAGGCACCCACCGCTGCTTCACATGGCAGAATCCTGCAGCTGGGGTCTTACCTGTAAACAAAGCTTTCCAAGGCATATTCTGTATTTAAAAACCACCAAAGCCCACACAGACTTACCTGTATACCTACACTCACTCACATAGTGTTTTTTCCCTCTTTGTGAATCATCTTGCACCATTAAATGCCCTAGTCATGTACTCATCTTTCATACCAATTGATAAGTTAAGTGCAATAGATGGGCTGAACTAGTCACATTCCATGGATACATTTTTGCTGTAGGCTCCTATTAATTCTGGCTACATAGATAATCTCTGTTGAAGGTAAGGGTCAGATCTGCTGATGCCTTTCTTTGGCAAAACTCCTGGTCTCTAGTAATAATTAAGAGCTCCTGATCATGTGACCACTGTGAAAGCCAATCACAGTGGTCAGATGAGTAGACAGACCTTCCGGCCCATTGGGTGTAATAGCACAATCACAGGGACGATGGGGCTGGATGGAACAAGGTTAAGCTGGGCATACACAGGCCACATTTTGTTGTATTCTTGATGAACTGATGGAAAGTTGCTCAATGTGTGGCCCTGTCATCTGTGTGTAGGTGGGCACCCATTTCTGCTTTGTGTGGCCGAACCCTGCATCTGTGGCCTTACCTGTAAATAAGGCTTTCCAGGGCATATTCTGTATTTCTTACCACTCAAGCCCATACAGATCAACTTGTCTCCCTGTATGTGCATGGATGCTGGTTTCAGACAAGCTTCCCCATCCCCCTGATCCATGTTTATAACAACTCCTTACACCTCTTATGCAGGGCCCTGCAATTTGGTGTGGTTGACATTAGGTCAAACCACACAGTGACTGTTTGATTTATCTTAATCTTCCATACTTGAAGTAAATGTAAACAATCCAAAACAGTGGGCATACCAGTTCCAATCTGGTGGTATTAATTCCATGACTTCTATTAGTCCTGAGGTCACATTTGAGGGTCACAGTCCTCTGGTCCTAATTAGGCAACTCTCACAAATGAAAAAGAGCACACACAGCTCTCCTGCTACATCTTAGCTGCCCATAGGCCACTCCCCTCCACGTCCTTGGCACTTACTGAGAGCTGAACTTAGAATACAACCATTGGTATCCTCCTTCTGTAAACGACTTATCTCCCCATCCCCTATGTAGCTGAGATGGAGAAAGAAATACACGTTGAAGCCCAGCCTGGGTCACAACCATGGCTTCCTTCATAGATATTGTATATTGGAGAAGTGGGCATATCTATCTAAGGACAAGATGTATTTAACTCGCATGGCTAATAAGTGGAAAAAAAACATAAAAACAAGCCCAATAAGAAGAATGAAAATGCAGTCATTTTATTCAAAGCTGCAATGTATTATTATTATTATTATTTTTTTTTCGAGTTAAGTTATGATTTATTGAAACCTGCCTTGAATTCATTCAAACAGTGTTTTTTTTTTTTTCCTCTGTTTGAATTTTCCTGAAAAAAAAACTTTCCTTTCACCTTAAATATTGGCCACATAAGTGATCTTTGCTGAGGGGAAGTGTCAGAGTTCAGATTTGCTGATGCCTTTCTTTGGCAAATAACATATTACTATTTGCCTAGTTCATCAGACATTTTCCCAGTATTTTCTATATTTTTTTTGAACAAAGGAAATTATTTCACTCCTTCTATTATTCTATATCCATTTCAGCAAGTCTGTTTGTATAGCATTTTCCTAAGATTTAGGTATAGGTTTAATTTAGAAAGCCTTAATCCAAAATTGTTAAAATTTGTCTTGACATGATGGAAATGCTATACTATACTTACTTATATTACAGCTTTAAAGCAAAACTCAGGCTGGGTTCACGCTGCAGTATGAAGCGGCCCACATCAGGGGTCCGGTGCATCCCTGTTCATCTTTTCAGGTCCGAATTTTTAGCTGAATTCAGACCTGAAACGGACCAGAAGGACACTTCTGCTATTTGTTCCAGAGCCGCTCCAGAGATGTGTACACTGGCTCCATTGAGAGCTGGTCCTAATCTCCTGACATGCTATTTGGATACAAGGAAACCCACATCCAATTTGGTGTGAACCCAGCCTCAAGGAAGACAGCTACATACAGTTTAAATATATATGTACTTATTGTTTTTCCTGCTAAATAAGTTGTAATTCTGTCAAGTTGGTCTAATGTTCTGCTAAGGAAGGGAATATTCCTGCTTTAGTTAGGTCAAACAAAGGTGAAAACCTCTCCTCCAGTTTAGAAGCCCAGGTGCTGGCAATTCATGTAGCAATAAAACAGGAAGAAGTTCTGGACAGCCGCACTCCAAAAAAGTTTTTGCCTTTTATTCAAAAAATGAAATCAAAAATACATGCCACAGCAGAACGGACAGAAGAGCTGACGCGTTTCACACTAACAAACAGTGCTTAGTCATAGCTAATAATCACAGAAATTAACTTTGTACAAATACTTTTTCATTGTAGACCACGTAACCAGAGAATTTGCTTAATTAATTGATTGACCAGTTAAACTTGATTGATCACCTGCAATCTCAACATGTTCTGTGAACACAATCCAACCTTAAATAACAACTGTGATTATATGATGTGCCCATAATGAATATCTATGTGCAGGTGTATATATATGAAAAAAATATATAATAATAAATACATGAAGCTCATAAATAAAATGTGGTTATGCGTATAAACATATATGTGTGTCCATACACTTGTGTATATATTTATTTAAATGTGTGAAAGAAGAATGTGATAAATATTTGTGAATGAATATATAAATAGATGAATGAATGACTAAATGAATAAATAAAGTGGTTGAATACATTTATAAATGGATGATTAAGGTAATTTAGTGTAACCATATCTATTCATTTAACCAATATAAGTGAGTGAATGTTGTGCGATCTTAGCACATCTAAATGCGAAAACACTAGTAAATATGTGGAGAGATCTATATTAAAATGACCGCTCTCTACATGTATATAAATACGATGTATATGTTGGTTGAAAATTAAACCGATATATAATAATGATAATAATAATAGTAATAATTTTAGCCCCAGTCATACTGGTACACAGAAATTTGAATATATGTAAAAATAAACCTAACAAAAGTACTGGTATTCATAGCTATGTCCGTTAATTAACATGATGCTAGGCATCATCCAGCCGCATATGCCTGTGTAAAGAGACCTGTAATTAAGCATGTGTTCATTGATAATGGTGGTATAAAACCACTGTCGTATGTGTGTATGGGAACATGTGTTCTAAATATGAATGTAAAACATATATATATATTGGGGTAGATCCACAAAGAAATTACGCCGGCGTATCAATTAATACGCCGGCGTAATTTCAAAATTCCCGCGTTGTATCTTTGTTTTTGAATCCTCAAAACAAGATACGACGGCATCCCGGCTTGATCCGACAGGCGTATGTCTTCGTACGCCTTCGGATCTTAGATGCAATTTTTCGGCGCCCGTTCCCGTCGAAATCCGCGTTGAGTATGCAAATGAGCTATTTACGGCGATCCACAAACGTACATCGGCCCGTCGCTTTTGTTTCCGTCGTTTGGGTTCGGCTTTTTCCGGCGTATAGTTAAAGCTGCTATACTGAGGCGTACTCAATGTTAAGTATGGCCGTCCTTCCCGCGTACAATTTTGAATTTTTTACATTGTTTGCGTAAGTCGTTCGCAAATAGGAATTTGCGTAGAATGACTTCACCGTCGTAAGCATTGGCGGGTTCCGGTTTAATTTCGAGCATGCGCACTGGGATACCCCCAGGGACGGCGCATGCACAGTTCCAAAGAAACGTTGTTTATGTTGGGTCACGACGTATTAACATAAAATACGCCCCCATTAGATCCATTTGAATTTCGCGCCCTTACGCCACGGGAGATACGCTACGCCGCCGTAACTTATGGCGCGGATTCGTTGAGGATTCAAACTAAAAAAGATAAGTTACAGCGGTGTAGCGTATCTTAGATACGCTGCGCCCGGCGCAGATGTCTGTGGATCTGCCCCTCTGTGTATTGTTGAAACCACACAACTTAATAAGAAACCCCCACTCACATTTACTCAACTAAATATCTGATGATAACACAGGTAAATATTAACATTGTCAACATTTTGAATGAAACAAATCTAGCGACCAAATTAATAGCAGCTTCAATCAGAAGGTGAACGTATAGATCCCATTAACAATGTAGAACCATTACTATAATAAATATGAAGGCGACCATTATATTGAATACATTTTAATTTAAAACTTGCTATACACTTTCTATAAACTTGCTATACATGACTTTGTAATTCAAACCATTGACACATATTGACAAAACCACATAACATGTAATATAATAATATAAAAATGTATTAATTAATTAAGCAAATTCTCTGGTCACAATGAAAAAGTATTTATACAAAGTTAATTTCTGTGATTATTAGCTATGACTAAGCACCGTTTGATAGTGTGAAACGTGACAGCTCTTCTGTCCGTTCTGCTGTGGCATGTATTTTTTATTTCATTTTTTGAATAAAAGGCAAAAACTTTTTTGGAGTGCTGCTGTCCAGAACTTCTTAATGTTCTGCTAAGCTGCTTTTTGAATGTAGGTGAGGATTCTGATCTATTGTCTAGTGCAAGGGTCTCCAAACTATGGCCCTCCAGTTGTTCAGGAACTACAATTCCCATCATGCCTAGTCATGTCTGTGAATGTCAGAGTTTTACAATGCTTAATGGGACGTGTAGTTCCGCAACAGCTGGAGGGCCGTAGTTTGGAGATCTCTGGTCTAGTGCCATGTTTCTCAACTCCAGTCCTCAAGATGCACCAACAGGTCATGTTTTCAGGATTTTCCTCAGATGAAACGGCTGTGGTAATTGCTAAGGCAGTGAAACTGATCAAATCATCTGTGCAAAATAATGGAAAGCCTGAAAACATGACCTGTTGGGGTACCTTGAGGACTGGAGTTGAGAAACACTGGTCTAATGAGTTGGACCAGAAAAGTTGACACAAGAAATAGCATAGCATTTGAAAATGTGAAAATCACAACACTGGTTGCACAGAATTAGAAATCCTTTGATAAAAAAAGGAGAATAAAAAAATAGAAAAAATAAATAAATATGTTGTACAGTGTTTGTAAAAAAATTGAAAAAATAAATATATATATATATATATATATATATATATATATATATATATATATATATATATATATATATATATTGTGACAGGAAGTCGGGTAAATCTGGGGGTGTTGTCACAGACGGGAGATACATTTCTGCCTTGTTTAGAAAATTCACCAATTACTATCAGGTGTCGGCTGCAGAGGTAGCCAGAAAATTTTAAGGACGTTGGATAGCTTCAGCTGTTCAGAATGAGAAAATTAAGGCCTCTATAAGTTGCATCCTGAGGCTTGTTGAGTTAAGGAGAGCAGTGAGCTGAGGAAGACTTCTGTTTTTTGCTGGAAGACCAGCAGTGTCTGCCCAGCAGTAGGCTGTGCCAGACTCCATAGGTAGGTTCCTGTGTTGTGAAGGTAAGTGGCCAGGGTTTATTTTATGTTTTGTTTTGTTTATGCTGTTTGGATGCTTGCACTTGTTTCCAGCAATATGGAAGAATAAACCATAACCCTTGTTTTTTCAACCACCCACGGCTGCCTCTCTGTATAATTCAGTGTGTAGTGAACCCACTCAGGAGGTCACACACAACCGCTACCGAGCTAACCCCTTACAATATATATATGCTTTTCCATGGAGCCCTTTCATTTTACTGACCCAAATAGAGTCAATTTCTTTTGAGAGGTTGTTTCAATGGGCTCAATTCATGAAAGGCATGCGGAATTTGTGTCATGTAACACATTTTTTCCAAATATCGCATGCAATACTGAAGATCTCAATTCACTATCCTTTTATGCAGTGTATACTTCAAAAAGCAAAAAAACAGTGTTAAAGTCAATTTACTAAAGGAAATAAAAAAAATAAAAAAACACATGTTAAATAAGTAGTGGTCCAGGCATGTGCATTGAACGAATGTATGATTAGTCTGTACTTTTTGGATCAATTGTCCAGATATTCAGAGACTTTTTTTGTGTATATACAAGCTTTTACATCATTAGCTGCATAAACCTCCCAATCACTCCAAACATAATACAATGTCCATGCATAGCACAATGGTCCAATTCCTTGATAGAACATATGTCACATGTCAAAAGCCTCATTGTATGTTCTATTACAAAACACTTAAAGGGGTTGTAAAGGATATTTTTTTTTAAATAACAAACATGTTATACTTACCTCCACTGTGCAGCTAGTTTTGCACAGAGTGGCCCGAACCTGTTCTTCTGGGGTCCCTCGGCGGCTGTCTCGGCTCCTCCCCGCAAGAACTAACCCCCTTCATTTGAGCTCTCTTCCATGGGGATTAGTTCTTGCGGGCACGCTCCCATGATACAGCCGGCAGCTTTAGCCGCTCACTGTATCATTTGGCCCCGCCCCTGGCATGCCGCGTCATTGGATGTGATTGACAGCAGCGCTGCTGTCAAGCCATCCACTCTAGCCAATCAACGGCCAGACTGAGCGGAGAAGAGGACATCAGGAGTGAGCGCAGCAGGTGAATGGGCTCAGGTAAGTAAAACGGGGGTAACTGTCAGACCCCGTACACACGGTCGGACAAAACCGATGAGAATGGACCAAGGTTCAGTTTCATCGGTCCAAACCGACCGTGTGTATAACCCATTGGTCTGTTTTCCTTCGGTCCAAAATTTTAAAACATGCTTCAAAACCGAACCGATTGACCGCTGCCCGATCAGTCCAAACCGATGGTTAGTACACAAAAGCATCGGTTCAAAACCCGCGCATGCTCAGAATCAAGTCTCCAGCTATATTAGTAGGCCAAGCATTGTTAGACTTGAAATGTGCAGATCAACTTAATGAGGCATATGCAAAAGGTGTCACATCACAGTATGACACACACCCCTCAACGTTGCATTAATTTAATGATGAGGAGATGTTAAGGATCAACTATATCTTGGACATATCTGAATGATGTATCCCGACTATCGACATAGCCCAGGAGCTGTTAATGTGAAAGGATTCTTATGCCTCGTACACACGACCATTTTTCACGATGTGAAAAATGTTTTTGTTTTTTTTATGTCATTAAAAACGATCGTGTGAGGGTTCCAGAGCATTTTTTGCGATGTTAAAAATGGGCATTAAAAATTTAGAACATGCTCTAAATTTTCGCGTCGTTTTTCAAGTTGTCATTCTGAACGTCGTAGAAAGTGGTCGCGTGTAGTCTTTAACGACGTGAAAAAAACACGCATGATCAGAAGCAAGTTATGACACGGAGCGCTTGTTCTGGTAAAACTAGCATTCGTAATGGAGATAGCACATTCATCACGCTGTAACAGACTGAAAAGCATGAATAGTCTCTCACCAAAATGTTACTAACACAAAATCAGCAAAAGCAGCCCCAAGGGTGATGCCATCTGAATGGTACTCCCCCTTTATAGTGCCGTTGTACGTGTTGTACGTCACTGCGCTTTGCTCGAGCATTTTTTTTTTCTGTGTAGGCAAGGCAGGCTTAACAATAATCGGGTTGAAAAAAACGTTGTTTTTTCTAGACCATTAAAAATGGTCTTGTGTACGCGGCATAAGTGTTGAATTAAAGGCAAATCTTTTTTTTTTTTTTGGATAGAGTAAGGGTGGGGGATTTAAACCCCCCATCAATTTTTTTGCCATCTGTGTCCCATTGGGGAGATTTCCCCTCCATCAGTGTTCCAATGTCAACCCAAAATGTTGGATTTTCTTTTCCTTTCACTTTCAATGATAAAGAGACACAGTAGAAATAGAGAGAATGAATCTCTCTAATGGGGGCACAGACAGCAGTAAAAACTGACAGGTGTCTAATCCCTCCCTGCTGTTGCCATCCCACCGCATATACTGTCATGTGATAAAATAGCGATATGTTTCATGAGATAAAAAATACAAATTTATATAGAATAATGCAAGCTTTATTTTATGATCTTTTTTTTTTTTTATGAAATGCAAAAATGTTTTGAAAAACGCTATGAGCTATTTTACCTCTGATGTTTAAGCGGTAGATAACTTTTGTGAATGGAGCCCACTGTCTCATTAGTTATCTGTGGCACTTTGACTTAATTGTGCTGACAATATAATATGAAGCTGTTAAGGCCTAATTTATGGGCATAATAAAGCATGCACTTGTGTGAAGGACCATATTTGTCTGAATGGGCTCCGCAGGTGTTACGTACATCCCTGTGCAGGCAGTCCCAACACATGTCAATTGGGATGCAAAGTAATGGCTGCATGGACATCTGTGCAGGTGCATGTCCCCAAATGCAGACAGTGTGAGCTCAGGGACATGTACCCACATCCACACAGATGTGACATTGTGACTGTTTCTATGCAGTTGCTGCATCTCAATTGGCATGGATGGGATTGACTAAACACAGATGCACAGAACACCTGTGCATTTCGTGTGGGCAAACATGGCCCTTTGCACAGGAGGTGTATGCTTTGACGCTTTGGTATTCCCATGTGAATTAGGCCTAAAGTGATACCAAAAAATCCATATTGCTTACCAGTTTTCACATGGGAGGCTCAACGAATCTCCTGAAGCATAGGCAACTCCAGCATATTTGCAGAAACAATGAGACACAGGAATACATCCTGTAGCTGTAACATCATCATACACAGTGCCTGAAAGGAAAAGGTTATCAATAAAAGGTGTGTAATTACAAAATATTTATCGATTGGCTGATTATGACACACATTTAAGTTGACCTAAAGTGGAACTATGGGCTCCATTTAAAACTGATTTTTCTACTTGTAAAATGTTTTCCTTGATGATTCTTAAAGAGACACAGGATCAGTAATTATTCTGATGTGACTGGTCCTATACTATTACACTCAGGAGGAATTGGACACTGGCAAACCAAAAATATGTTGGTCAGTCAGGTATAACTCCCTAATGCCAGGTACAGACAAGCTTAAAATCGTCCGAAAATTGTCAGTTCGTCAGGAACCGGCCGATTTACGTCCAGTGTATACAGCTCCTGTCAAACAGAAAAAACAGCATTCAATCAGCATGCGAGCACTGACTGATGTGTTCTGGCAGGGGGCAGTCCCCCTGTAAGAACACAATAGCACAGCACAGATTGGTGTACTAACATCACTTGTGCTAGAACAGGACCGGTCATTTTTTCGTTCAGCATGCTAGATTGAACAAAAAAAAACAAAAAACGTATAGTGTGTACCAGGCTCAACATTCCCAGCATGCTTCAGTTATGTAGAAAAGCAGTAATTAGAAGTGGATCACAAGAATTTAAAAAGATGGGACCTCTGTTCCTGAATGAATTTCAAGAAATGGATTGCACAGTAAAAAAAAATCCTGTTTTCTTTATAATTCATTAAGCGACACAAGTAGTTATTCTTATATCACTGGAATGAATGCTTAAAAGCAATCCAACTAGGAAGTGGGCAACACAGCAAACAAAATGCCAACAGGCTCATGTTGTAGGCAGGTGGCTACTTTTGGAGTGGACACTATGTCATGTTTTTGTATTGTAGCGTATATGAATAAAGTCTGCGTTAGTGAGTTTCTATGTACCAGGATACCCAGGGAGGTTTGAAGGGGTTGGGGTTGCTAACTCCTCTGTGTTCACGTTCCTGCCTCCAGGCCCATATATACAAATGGAGGTAACCTTTAATGGGAAGCTCTTCCACAAGGAAACTAGCAGGGAGCCCTGCTGCAGCCAATCACAGCAGATCATGTGACAGTTGTACACAATGAATGGCTTTCATTCATTGCCATTCATTGTATGCTATTGTCTTGATATCTGTGATTAGTCACAGTGATCACTTAGTACAGACAGAGCAATCACAGTCCATCAATCTGTACCATGTGACAGCTGTGGCCAATCACAGCTTCACAATAGTGAATGGAATAAAGAATAAATGGATGTCAAGCCTCGTACACATGACCGAGGAACTCGTCGTAAATAAAACATTGTTTTCCTCGACGAGTTCCTTGTCAGGCTTGTGGAGAAACTTGACAAGCTTTCTTTGCGTACACACTGTCAAGACCAAATCTCCTCGTTCTCAAACGCGGTGACGTAAACACATACAACGGCAGGGGAAGTTCGATTCCACTGGCACAACCCTTGGGGCTGCTTTTGCTAATCTCATGTTACTGCGTGTTAAGTAAAAGTTTGGTAAGAGACGGTTTGCACTTTTCAGACTGTTACAGCGTGACAAATGTGCTATCTCCATTACAAACACTACTTTTACCGAAGGTGCGCTCCCGTGGATTTCTTCGCATACACACAAACGTGTTTCTCGTCGAAAACCAGCCCGACGAGGAACACGACGAGGAAATTGTTCTCTTTTTTCTCGTCGAGTTCCTCAACAGTTTTCTCGATGAAAAACATACACACGACCGTTATTCCTCGGCAAAAAAGCTCTTTCACCAAGTTTCTTGATGGATTCTGTCGAGGGAAACGGTCGTGTGTACGAGGCCTCATACATAAAAAAGGATTGCTTAAAACAGTTATTGTAAAAAATAAAATCCTGAACATCTCCCCAGAATAGTACATTGTCACTATGGTAATTTGTAGGGCCTCAAAAAATGAGATAGGCCATTTATTTTCAAATATATATACAGACTATGTCATATATATTCAAATATATATTATTGACCCTATAACTTTCACACAGACTAAATAATATACACTGTTTTGGGTTATTTTTTACCAAAGGAATGTAGCAGGATACATTTTGGCCTACATTTATGAAGAAAGAAAGATTATTTATTGCAAAATGTTATAACAGAAATTAAGAAAAACTTTTCTTTATTTATTTATCAAAAGATAAAAAACCCAATGTTTATTAAATATCGCTAAAAGATTGGAGTGGGAGCCTTTTTAGGCGCCCCTTTTCCTCATGGGATCGTGGTTTTGAATGGGACTCATTCTAATTGGTCAGTCAGGGTCACGTGACTAAGAAGGTTTTGGAAAGTTATTAGGTCAGGTAGGTAATGGTCAGCTGAGGTCAGACTTTTCAGAACCTTACAGAAGGCCTTTTAGGCCTCTTTAAAGAGCCGCTTCCCAGGGTTTTCTGCTAGTCAAAAGAGAAGAGACAGAGCAAGGAGCTCCAGACAAGAGAGCTATTATACTGCCGACTTTTGTGGTCCTCTCTGGCGGCATAAAGACACTGGTACGGAGGAGCAGATGTAGCAGGAGGAGAGGACTGGATCTGGAAATGCTGTGCCTTACAAGCAAGTCTAGGCGGGGATGATCTAAAAGAGTGCAGCGGTGATTTGGAGCCAGCATCACAGAGAAGCGGTGTGGCCATGTCAGGCTGAAGAAGAGGATGAGTTTCTGGTGGAAGGAAATGCGGAGGTCATTGGGCAGGAAGGCGTCATTTGGAGGAAGAGGAGGGACAGCGAGCAAGCAAAAGGTGGCGTCAACAGAGGAGGAGCTTCAGCCTGGCTCCGCCTACTAGGAATTGAGAGTGTCATCGACAGTGGGAAGATGGCGCGCATGCATGGCTTAGGCGAGCAAAGATAAAAGTAGGAGGAGCCAGCGGAAGGCATCACCAGGAGTTGGATCGTCACCTAGGCAACCTAGAATGTCCGGCGATTGGCCAGGGATACAGGAGATAGGACAAGAGGCAGTCAGCAAATCCAGAGCCAGATTCCCTCAACAGGCGGGGACAGAGCAAGCCAGCGGTCCTATCCCTGTGCGATGTGCTTCACCCTTGTCTTCTCCTGGGGTTATCAGCAATCCTATAAATGATGGTAAGTTTAATACTGGGTCACAACTTTCTGCTCTATCCTCTTCTCTAGAACAACTTATTTGTGTGTTGTGTGAACAATCTAGGTTGTCACCTAATATTGCTGGAGGGAATGATGGTGGCTCTGCAGGGGTATGGTCTATAGTTTTGTCAGCCCCAAAGTCTATTTCTCAGAATCCTATTAATTTACAGTCTTCTGAATCCATGCCAGTGAAGAATGTACAAGATAAGGGTGCAAAATAATGGTACTTTCTCCAATTGGTTTCCATCTGAAATTTTCTTCAAAAGAGAGAATTTTGAGCGGTGATTATGTAGATTTGAGAACAGTACTTTCTCCTGCTAGGGATTTTCCTAACAGTTATGACAAAAAAGATGAAAAGGATGATGACAGGAGGAAATCTTTTTACAGCTGGTTACAAGCTTTTGGAATCCATGTGAGTATATTGTGTGAATTCATGCAAGTATATAATGTTCCACCACATTAATATAATCCTGGAGGCTTATATAATTTTTAGTGGTCTATCATGGTTAGGGATGAGCTTCTAGGGGGGGTGCCCGGTATTTCCCAGTGACGTACGAGGGTGCGTCAGAGGGGGCGGGGTCACGTGACGGGTGGCCGCTTCCCCTATATACGAAATGTCACAGCTCCAGCGCGTCATTCCACTGGGCTGTGTCCAGCAGAGAGAGGAGCTCGCCTGCTTCGCTCTGGATGGATGGATCTTCTCATCGCTGGACCGGACCGCTGATCACCCGTCGCTGGAGAGATCATCTGTCGCTGGATAGAAGACAACGTTGGAGCGGGGGGCCGGGCCGAGAGTGGATTCACATCGCTGGATTTTTTTTTAATTTATTTACACTTCCTTCGTAAAATGGTATAGGTACAGTGTACCCCATTACCAATTCACATAGGGGGGGCCTGGATCTGGGGGTCCCCTTTGTTAAAGGGGTCTTCCAGATTCTGATAAGCCCCCCGCCCGCAGACCCCACAACCACCGGCCAAGGGTTGTGGGGATGAGGCCCTTGTCCCCATCAACATGGGGACATCCTCCCCATGTTGAGGGCATGTGGCCTGGTGCGGTTCAGGAGAGGGGGGGTGCACTCTGTCCCCCCTCTTTTCTGCGGCCGGCCAGGTTAACGTGCTCGGATAAGGGTCTGGTGTGGATTTTTGGGGGAACTCCACGCCATTTTTTTTTAAGATTTGGGGTGGAGTTCCCCTTAAAATCCACACCAGACCTAAACGGTCTGGTATGGATATTTCGGGGAACCCCACGTCATTTTTTTTTTAAATTGACGGCGGGGTTCCCCTTAATATCCATATCAGACCTGAAGGGCCTGTTAATGGAATTTGGGGGGACCCCCAGCTTTTTTATTTTTATGAATGAATCATCTCTGTAATTGCCAGAGCCGACAATTCATTAGAGCCGCAAAGCCGGTTTTAAATGCCTTTTTTTCTTTCAGAAATGACACTTTGTGCAGGGACAGTTCTATGTACGGGAAACGTGCGCTTTTTCACATGCTAACTTTACACCCCCCCTAGGTACGAAATTTAAAGTAATATTACACTTTTATTGTTTCACTTTTAGCATTATTAAATTCACTGCTCCTGAAAAAACGGCCGTTTTTAAAACTTTTTTTTGCATTGATACATGTTTCCTGGGACAGTCCCCAAACACTTTTTAGGACAATAACTTGAATATTAGCCTTTAAAATTAACACTTTAGATTTCAAATGTTCGAGTCCCATAGACTTTAACGGGGTTCTAAAGTTCACACGAACATTTGGTGTGTTCGCAAGTTCTGATGCGAACCGAACAGGGGGGTGTTCGGCTCATCCTTAATCATGGTTAGCATATGATGAAGCTGAATTGGCAGTTCAATTCAACCTTCACTGAAATTCAATGGAGGTCCAAGGATGTCAGTCTTTTTTGCTTCAAAAACAGCCTTTCGTAAGGCAAACTGGTATTGCTGCTGTAAATACCTCAGGAAATACATATAAAAAAAAGGTTTGTGCTTTGCGTTCAATGATAGCCAATGTAAATGGTTGAACGCATGCAAATGTAAGCATGAATGTGCTTTTTGTTCTGGAGCTCACCCGATTTCTAAATGTTTTCGGAAAACTTTAAGCAGTACAAAGAGATAGCTTTCAAAAAAGCTATAACACCAGTGAATGTTCAAAGAATGCTCCCATGGTTGCGAATTTACCCAAACCAGCAGAAGGCTTCACTTCTCACTGAAGGTTTCACGGTAGGTTTTAATTTGATGGTTTTTAAGGGCTCTGGATGTGCAATGGTAGGTAATTAAAAATCAGTAAACAAATTACCACTTGTGGTAAGGAAAAAATTGCTCAAGGAGGTGAGGGCTGGTTGGATGGAAGGTCGGTTTGATTTCCCTCCTTTTAAGGATTTTAGAGTTTTTCCATTGGGTTTAGTTCCCAAAAAAAGAACCAAACAAATTTTGTATAATTCATCACATGTCTTTTCCTTTTGGTAATTCTTTAAATGACCAAATAGATTTGAATTTATCTTCTGTAACATATGCATCTTTTGAAATAGCGATACAAAAGTTGCGTATGTTGGGCCCTAATGCATTGATAGCAAAGGCGGATATAAAGTCAACCTTTTGTCTCCTTCCGCTTAATCCGAGATGTTTTAATTCTTTAGGAATGCATTTTAACCTCCCTGGCTGTATGATTATGTCAGGTTTTTGATGCTGAAAGCGGTACAATTGTTTTGCATGGAAATTTGGCTTTTTATATTGTAGGTCTGTAATTCTTATAAATAACTCACTTAAATCTGTCCAAATCAGAGTCTAGTAGACATCCCGGGTATGATAAAGTTTGAAACACAAAATCATTAATTATAATATAATAAATAACTATAAATAATTATAGCAAATAATAATATAATAATAATAACAATTATTCAATAATGTAATCAAATCAAAAACACTGAAATTTGCTCAGTTGCAGAATTGTCGCTGTCATTACTTTCAGTGTTTGATGACAAATTTCCCCACAAATCGCTATCGCTCAATTCTGCAAGTGATTCTAATTTATTATCGCTGTTTTCTAGCTGGTCTAAAACCACTTTTGACATAAAGGGACACTTTTTGGTTGCTATGGACAATCTACAGTTTCCAGGCAGAAAGAATGGTATTTATTATATAAAAGTGCATGCAGCACACTGTGCAGAATACGAGGGACAAAGGGGGTGTGTAATAATTGTATACAGTACTGTAATCTGTAAGATTACAGTATACTGTATGTGTATTGTGTTTTTATTTTTTTGAATTTGGCGCCGATCTCCAACCCTGTGCTTCATAATGTTGCAGGGAACGGAGCTCAGCAGCACTCGGGGCACTGTGTGAATCGAGCGATGAGACAGCTCACTCACACAGCGGGGAGACATTGCAGGATCCAGGGACAAGGTAAGTAACTCCCTGCCTGGATACTGCGATGTGATCCCGAGTCTGGCTCGGGGATAGCGCTAATGGTACTGGATTTCCACCTCGAGCCAGACTTGGGATTACCGCCAGGGAGGTTAAAGATACGTTTTATTTTGACAAATGCCTGCCAATGGGCTTTTCAGTTTATCGTTTTTATTATGAAGCATTCTCAATCTTCATAGAATGGGTAATAAGTAAAGTAAAGTTGCAGGATCAACAATTTTCTATACATTATCTGGATGATTTTTTCTACATAGTTACATAGTAAGTGAGGTTGAAAAAAGACACAAGTCCAAGTTTTTATTTATGGGTCTAGCTGGTTCAAATGATTGTCTTTATTTATTACAATCATTTTACTGTATCTAGTTTGCAATCATTTTGGGATCCCTTTGGCAGAAGAAAAAAATGTTTTTTTCCACGACATGCATTGAGTTTTTATGTATAACATTGGACACAGTTGCTATGGAGTTTCGGCTGCCTAGTGAAAAAAATATATAGGCTTATTTAGTTATTATTATATTTTTATCAGAAAAAGAAAGGTAACGTTAAAAGAAATGCAATCTCTTTTAGGCCAATTAGCTTTCACATCCTGTGTTTTTCCAATAGAAGAGTTTTTTCAAGGAGGTTATATGTGGCAAGTTCTGGATTAAAGAATCCAACGGCACATATTAGAATTACATCTGATATGAAGGAATATCTATTGGTTTGGTTAAATTTTTTAGAACATTTTAATGGGAAAGCTTTGTGGCAGCAAGATTTTGTTACTGACAGCAAATTCTGCCTAGCAACTGATGCAGCTGGCTCGGTTGGCTTTGGGTCAATTTGGAGGAACCATTGGTTGGACACACTTGGCCATCTAGGTGGGTATCTCATGGGTTTTGCAAAAATATAGTACTGCCGGAATTGTTCCCTATTATTGTTTCTATAGAAGTCTGGGGTTCTTATTTTTCTAAAAAGAGGTTATTAGTTAGTACAGATAATAAAGGAGTGGCATTCACAGTCAATGGTCTTCCATCCAAGTCTCCTCAGGTGTTTTCATATTTACGTTATTTGGTCTTTCTGTGCTTGAAGATGAACATATGAATAAAGGCTAAGTATATTCCAGGTAAGACTAATGCAACAGCTGATACTCTCTCTCGTCTGCAGATGGACCGCTTAATTGTTAATGCCAGAGGCGGATCTAGTCTGGGTGTTTTGCCCTTCCCATTAATGGGATCTGATTTAATTTTCAGAACATTAAACAATCTGTGGCTGATTCCACCTGGAAAAAATAAACTTATGCATGGCTACTGTGGGCAACCTTTTTGTCTTCCCTCCAAGATAATTCATATTCAGAGCATATTGTGCTTTTATTTCTTCAATATTTAATGGGAATGAAATATTAATGGTCGCATATTAGTAACATTTTATCTGGCCTTTCCTTTTTTCTATGCATTTATAGCCTGCCTACATGTAAGGCCTCGTACACACGACCGAGGAACTCGATGGGCGAAATACATTGTTTTGCTCGTCGAGTTCCTTGTTAGGCTGTCGAGGAACTCGTTGAGCCAATTTTCTCCTTTCCCGTTGAGGAAAAAGAGAACATGCTCTCTTTTTGGCTCGTCGAGTTCCTCGACAGTTTCCTTGTCGAAAAATGTACACACGACCGGTTTCCTCGGCAAAAAAAAAATCCCAGCAAGTTTCTTGCTGGTTTTTGCCAAGAAACTTGGTCGTGTGTACGAGGCCTCATAGTTTTTTCTCAGTAAGACAGGCTCTAAAGGGATATAGAAAGGCAAACTTGAGAAAGGATAATAGATTCCCAATTACCCCAGCTATTTTAGCACAACTTTGTGTTGCTACATTTATGATTTGCTCGTCTAGGTATGAGGCCATTCTTTTTAATTCAGTGTTTTCAATGGCTTTTTATGCCGCATTCAGAGTTTCTGGAATTTTACCTCCGTCAAAGGCTAGTAAGTCGGGTATCTTATTATCAAATATTATATTATTTGAGGACAGTCTGAGAATTTTTCTACAATTTAGTAAGACTGATGCTTTAGTATGGAATACTGGATAACATTACAGAAAAGTCAAGATGAAAACATTTTCCCAGTTAAAACTTTACAATCATATATTTTCTTAAGGCCGGATATTACAAATTGATTGTTTATTCACAGTGACGGTTCACCGTTGACAATCTATCAATTTTCAGTTGTTTTTAAAAAAAAATTTGACACATCTAAAATGAAGTCACCTCAGGATAACAACTCATTCTTTTCGAATTGGTGCAGCTACTGAAGCTGCTCGGATTGGTTTAGAAGAAAAAGCTATTAAAAAATAGGTAGATGGAGTTCAAACTAATTTAAAGTGAATATTTGTATATAACACGCACAGACGTATAACACGCACCCTAACTTTAAGAGGGAAGTATCAGGAAAAAAACTTTCCACAGCCCCCTGTGTATAACACACAGACACAGTTTTACCCTCTATTTTCAGGGTAAAAAAGTGAGTTTTAGACTCCAATAAATACAGTACTTATAGTTCACCTTGGTCGGAATGATATTGGAAACATTTTAGTTAATTACCAATATGAAGGAGACATTTAAGTTCCTTAGGGTAGCTTCTCCTAATATAGTTTTAGTGTTTTCAGAAATTATACCAAGATTGAGATGGTTAGAGTCTGTTATATTCAAGTCACTTGAGAAGGTGCATAAGAGAGTGAATAAAGGGTTGGAAAAAATTATTGTTCTGAATTTGGGAATCTCATATTGTCATCACGAGCTTGAAGGAGGATCGTAAGGTTTGTATAGACATAATGAAATCCACCTGTCAGACGTAGGTTTGGATATCTTTAACCTAAACATGCAAACATGCATAGTCGGCCCTGGTTTGGGGTCGTGTTGACAGGAGGATTGCTGTTGACAACCCTCCTATTGGTTGGTAAAGGTAAATGGTAAAGATAATTGCTGAGTCAGCTTGAGTCTGAGTGGCTGGGCTGAGTATAGGCATGTACTGGCCATCGGGACTACCAGAAGTTTCCCGTTGGGCCGATGGCTCAGTGGGCTGGTCAGGCACAGTCCTTCACTTTTCACTAATAGGAATGATCATGATTTCATTCTTGTCACCAAGGAGCAGCTGCCAACACTTGCTGGAGTGAGGATTAGGCTTTCTGCTCCCTCTACTCTGCAGGGAGAGATAGACAGCCAGCAGACTTTCCTTCCTCTCTCCTTATCACTTGTCACTTGACTGGAGAGAGAAAGAGAAGCTGCCTTCATTCTGGAGAGCTGTGAGTACATGTGAGAGGGGGAGGAGAGGGGTAACACCTGATGTAAGAGGACGCTGATGGGGACCCTCTGATGTAAGGGGGTGCTTATGGGGACATTTTGATGTAAGGGGTGCTGATGGGGACACTCTGATGTAAGGGGGGTACTGATGGGGACACTCTGATGTGAAGGGGTTGCTGATGGGGACCACTCTGATGTAAGGGGGTGCTTATGGGGACCACTCTGATTTAAAGGAGTTCTGATGGGGACCACTCTGATGTAAGGGGGTGCTGATGGGGACCACTCTGATTTAAAGGAGTTCTGATGGGGACCACTCTGATGTAAGGGGGTGCTGATGGGGACCACTCTGATGTAAGGGGGTGCTGATCAGGACCACTCTAATATAAAGGGGGTTCTGATGGGGACCGCTCTGATGTAATAATAATAATAATGCAGATGTAAAAATTGGGCCTCTATATACAGATACTTTTAGATGAGTAACAAAAGAAATTACATGGGTCATGTTAATCTTACTGTAAACGCCAGTCACAAATGAAAATTATGTATGAAAATGCTACACACAATTCATCTACCCTGGATATTTTTTCTTCTCAAGTATCGAGTATCCACCCTGGCCTGGCCTGGTGGATGTGGGGGTCTGTGGGAAAAAGTGCTTATCGCAATCTGGAAGCCCTACAGAAAAAGATCTAAACAGTAAATAAAAACAAAATCCTTTATTTAAAAAATGTAACTCATTGTTATCACATCGTCCAGTGATGTAGATCCACATCAATCAAAATGAATCTACAGGAAAAATAATTTGGTCTGTTCCTGATGCATGTTTCATAAGACCCTGTGGCTAAAAGTAAAGAAAAGGGTGGAGGATCCTGGGTGACATCATTGACCAAATTGACCATATTTGGTCAATGATGACATCTGGGATCCTCCACTCCTTTGTTGACATTTGGCTGCCGCATGAAATGTAATTCGCAGTGATGAGTAACATACGGGGGGGGTGATATATCTGGGGGCCCCCCTTATTTCAAAGTGGGCTAAAAGATTTTGAAAAGTCTTCTCCATCCCTCTTCCACCACAGACCCCCAAATCCAGGCATTTTGTATAGCGGTCCTTGTCCTTATCAACATAGCGAAAAGGTGCTTTCCTGGGGAGGGAAGGGGGCATTCTAAACCAAAGAGATTTTATTTCACTTTTAATCCCAGAGACACAACAGGAAACTAAAGGACATTTCTCTAAAGGGAATATACTTTCCATAAAGAGTTGTCATAAACATCCTCCTTTAAGGATTTTCCCTCATCTCTTGTCTGTTGAAAACTCAAAATCATTGTTTTTCTTCTCACTGTCTGTCTCAGTGACAATGGTCCCCAGGACACATAGAAGAGTGAATCTTCCCAATGGGGATGTAGACAGCTATACAAATTTGACAGAGTCTGTGTCCTGCTCTATCTAAAACTAGAGCAAGGTCCATGGAGACCAAGCCTAGAAGATTAAACTACAGAATATACTGTACAAATGTATATTATTATTTAATTAACTCATTATCCTAAGCTTTAAAATGTTTGTAAATAAATTTCACTACAATTAGGCCATCCACATGGGTTTGAACAACAACTCTAAAGCATGTTCATACAATCATGCTGTAAATCCGATTATTTTATAAAGTCTTACCTTCTGGGCAATAGCAGCCAGTGACACACTTCTCAATACAAACACTGACGTCCTGATTGCTACAGGTTTTTTCACAAGGTGATCCACATTCTCTGTATTCCCTGTTTGATGGACATTCTATTCCTGAAAAGAGAGAGTAAGGGAGGTATGTTGGTGCACCTTTCATAATACTGTATATTCACTGCTCCTCAATAGGACAAAATAATAATCTTAAAATTAATTTTAATAAATTCTAAATGTTAAATTTATTGTTTTATGCATTTATGAAAGGCACCAATCTCAGCCACTTTTTACTGCCATCTAAAAAAAAAAAGACTGACACCCTGCAACAATGATCGCCGCGATGCGTGCCCCCGGAGGCGCACAGCAGCTCAATATCCTGAGGATGTCATATGATGTCCAGTCAGGATATTGAAACCACTTTGCCACTGTCATTTTGTAATAGGGCGGGCGGCAAGTGGTTAAATACCTGGGCATTGTCTACTGGACAGGTTAAACTCTTGTTTACACAAGAAATTGCTGCGTCCACTGAGGGCAGACTCCTCTTTTTGGAAAATGTTTCCTCCATTGGATAAAGGACTTCAAACCTCCTAGGCGGAGAGAAACGCTTGTCTGGATGCTTCCAGTCTGCGTAAATCAGTTTGTCCAACACAGGATGAACCGGGAAGGAACAAGCAGTCTGTGGGGATTTTAACGACCCCCAGCACGGGCACAGTTGAGTCAGTTAACTCTAAAAGAGGCAACTTAAATGCAGAGCGAACTGTCTCAGTGTAATATTGCACCTGCACTTGTTGAGCCCGGGAAGTAGAAAAAACTTCCTCTGAAGCATAAGATTTATCAGAGTCCTCATCCTTATCCTCTGATGGAGGCATGTCCTCCTCATCCTCATCAGACCCTTCTGACGGGAGATCTGAAGCAACTAAAGGCACCCTGCTTCGCTTTTTCTCCTTTTGTGCGTTTTTAGCGATTAATGAAGCGAGTCTCCCTTCTAAATTGCTAAGGGCTACTGCCAAAGAGTCCTCAGTAACAAACGCAGACCCAGACACCTCAGGAGAGGCGGCAACCCCCTGCTGGAGTCAATGGCTCACCTTGCACAGGTGTATCATAAATTGCCGGTGAGGAAGGTACCAAAGGGGCCCGGGTAGTGGCTCTCGTCTTAGGTGGCAATGGTTTCTTGTCTTCTTTAACCCCTATATTTTTCTTTTGGGAAGACATATTATCAACAACAAAGCCAAGGTACCATCAACTGCATATACTCTTGTGCGAGTTAAGCTTATTGCATACAGTATGCAACTAATTACACAATTTCATGCTAAGTGGGTGTCCTCTTTTGCCAGTAACCAACCACTTAGAGACCTTACGTGGTCCTTAGGCTGCTGTGTCCCATCCAGGGGAGAGCTGCAGCTCTGCTGCCTCTTTTATGAGCTTTTGCCTGCACAGTGTCATGCCGCGCACACGCACGCACACGCACGTGTGCACCCACGACCGCCCTCCCCTCCTCATGCCCCCATAAAGCGTGCTCCCGAGTGCGCGCATGCCTAGGGATTTGCAAATGGCATCCTGGGGGAAGCTGTGTGCTGGAGTATCCAGCTATACTTGCAGGGAGGATAGGACCTGGTCGGACCTGGCAGAGCTCTGCAGGGAGGAGTGTGCTTGTCTTAATGACCTGACACTGCACGGAGTTTTGGTGAGTAATACTTCAACTCTTTACTCCCTCTAGTGGCGTGATTAGAGAAGACACCCACAAGAAAAAAGTTTATAAGACAAAACTTAATACTTTTTTCTCTTACCTTGTCCACGCCGCAGGTTTGCTGAAGACCAGACAAAACCAATCTTCACCCATCACCGTGGGTATTGTGTGCCAACCTTCAGGGATATGGGTTCCTACTTAAAGGATGCCTCTTCCCTGGGCATCGTAAAAGACTCTGCCAGGACATTTAGCGTTTGCAAAAAGCGAAAGTGCTGGACCCTAGAGCCCAGTCCTATAAAGAGAGACATTAGAGGTGATACCTCGTGCTCGAGGCCCGGATACCATCCAATTGGGGCGTAATAAATTAAGCATCTTGGATGGACCCGAAGTATAGCTCTTTTGCCCAATGGGCCTCCATGGCAGAGCTTACTTTAGCACTCATTTTCATCGCATCCAATCTTCTTAGACACTGGTGAAAAAACTGAGGTACTTCCTGTATGGGAGGGGTTATATGGAGGGAAACTTGTTCTCATAGGTTGTGCTAGTGTCCAATCACCTCTGGTGACCCTACAACCCACTAAGGCTCTGTGTCCCGTGGTGTATGATAAAGAAATCAGTGCAATTTCAAGTGCACTTTGCACTTGTAGTTTGCACTTGCAGTGCAAAGTGGATTTGCAGTTTCGTAAATAACCTCCAATGTGTATGTTCATGTTAATTCAGTTGCGTTAGGTTCATTCCGTTATGAATAAATCAGCTTAAATTGTGCACCATCCAATGTATAATACAATTTATGTAATACATGTGTGTGTGTGTGTGTGTGTGTGTGTTTGGATTTTTTTTTATTATATCTACAGTATATTTTTTTCTTAACTTCATTCTTATAAAAATTACCTGTATGATAGTACACTGGATAAAATAATTCAGCTAGCAGGCTAGAAGAAAAGTTACATAAAAAGCTACAAAGTTGAAGAAAAAACTGGGGTTTTAGCTACCAGACTGTAATGGCTGCCAAAAAAAAAAAGTAGAGCGATTGTTTTGGCTGTGCAGTGTAGCAGAATTATATGGGTCAAAGAAATGACTTAACAGAATGATAACTTTTGCAAGTAAAATAATTAAAATTGAACTAAAGGCATTTTTTCCCTTTTTGGATACAGTATGGGAGGGTTATAACCCCTGCAAGGTTTATTTTTACTTAGTCTTATTGCCCTTTACTTCCAAAACAGGAAGTGAAGAAGTGAGTGAAAATCCCTCAAAGTGGAAGAATCCATGGTTGTCACCAGGGCCATCAGAACTAGTATCCTATTAGAAGATCTTACTATTCCTGTTCTGAAGACAACCAGAAATTTGGGATTGTCTTTTACTTTAACTTTTAGTGATCATGGTGATAACAGGTAAATAAAAAAAGAGGGTGCCTCTAATCATGTGCATTTGCATGCATTTATACTTGTATTTAGGCGTGTTTACAGACGTATGGCATTTATAAGCTTATGTGTGAAAACTCATTCTAATTTAGTCTAGCCAGTAAATACATTTATTCCAGCCAATTGAATAAATCTATGTGCATACATGTGCATTCATGCATGCGTAGACAGACACGTTTATATATGTACAAGCCTAAATTATGCCCATATGCACCAAACATAGCTTTGGGGAAATGTTTTATGCCCCCTGAATGCTGTGCGCAAATACATGCATAAATGCCTGCATGCCACAATAAATAACATACAGCTGCGTTCATGGGCATAAAAAAAATGCCAGAATCCCCTAGCTGTGACATTTTTATCACCCAGGTGCATGACCCCTTAATATAAACAATTGCACTGCTTTTGATAGAGGATCCAAATTGAGAAATTTAATAAAACAGGCAAGCATTAGGAAGGGTGTAATATTCACCAAAAACATACACAAGTCTATTGGTACTTCAGTATAGGGTCACATGTACTCAGGGCTGGACTGGGACAGAAATTTGGCCCTGGACTTCATCCAGACTGGCCCACTTTGACAGGTCTTTTCCATGGTGGCCGGACAACTCCCGCACCCCTGGCCACCCAAGCCCCCTCTCCCCCTTCACTAGCCACTAGTGTTGAGCAGAATATGCCATATTCGATTTCGCGATATATCTCGAATATATATTCGAATATTCGAGATATATTCGCTAAATTCGAATATTCGTGATATTTTATCGAAATTAAATGATTGCGATTTTTCGCTATTGCGAATGCGAAAATAATTGCGATTTTTTGATAACTGCGGTAGGAGCACTCTGATTGGCTCAGAATATTCGTGATATTTTATCGAAATATCGCAACATGCGAATGCGATATTTATTGCGCAATTTCGAGAAATGCTGGAGGAGCGCTCTGATTGGCTCAGAATATTCGTGATATTTTATCGAAATATCGCAACATGCGAATGCGATATTTATTGCGCAATTTCGACAAATGCTGTAGGAGCACTCTGATTGGCTCAGAATATTCGTGATATTTTACAATACAAAATAATTGCGAATATTCGGCAAATGCGGAAGGAGCACTCTGATTGGTTCAGAATATTCTTGATATTTTACAATACAAAATAATTGCGAATATTCGGCAAATGCAGAAGGAGCACTCTGATTGGCTCAGAATATTCTTGATATTTTACAATACAAAATAATTGCGAATATTCGGCAAATGCAGAAGGAGCACTCTGATTGGCTCAGAATATTCGTGATATTTTACAATAGAAAATAAAAAGTGTTTTGCATTGGTGGTGATTCTTTACTCTATCCATCTGTCACAGCCGTTTGTCAATCAAACACCTTGAAGATTGAACACGTTCATGCTGCATGCTTTGGACTTTTTTTCACTTCACATATCAAAGACATTTTTATGAAAGATTATTTTTCTATTATTGGGACTATATTTCTTTATATATTTGTTTCACTGTGTATTTCACAAGTTATTTGCGCTTGCTTATTTTAAAATTTGCCCACATGTCTTGTCACTAGACATATTTTTTATTCTTGTAGAGCGACTCCATTTTCTGTCTTGTATTAAATTATGTTGTATAACATTTTTGAGTTGCTGCTGTATTCTCCCCTTTTTTTAAGGTATGCGCAATTTTTTCCTTCTTACAAAAAAAAATAATATCAAACATACAAATATTCATAACAGAAACATACACAAAGCCCCCCCCCTTTTGCATCAGAGACAATCAGAGTTCTCCTACCACAGTTATCGAAAATTCGCAATCATTTTCGCATTCGCAATAGCGAAAAATCGCAATGTTTTTTTTTATATATTCGGCAACATAAAAGGATCGCCTCAGCTTAGCTACTCGGCCCAGGGTCTCTAATCATACCAGCAATGCTTTTAGACGTCGATAGGATGTGATCTGTTTTAAAAATCAAATTGAAAAAATGCGAATATTCGGAATTGCGAATATTCACCGCGAAATTCGAAATATAGCGCGATTTCTCGAATATGCCATATTCGAGCCGAATATTCGCAATGCGAATATTCGTGAGCAACACTACTAGCCACTAGCCGTTCTACTTTATTAGAGTAGAATGGCTGGTACTGGTACTCTTATAGGCAGTACCAGTGGGGAAGCTAGACATTATTTCATCCGGGGCAAAGAATCATTTCGGTGCCCCCCTTATGGGACAAGATTAGGCAGAAGTGAGAAACTCCCAGACCATAGCTGTTGAGTCAGCTGTCTGTCCCCTCCCCCCATGCTCCTCTGTCGTCCCCCATGCTCCTCTGTCATTGTCCCTGCTCCTCTGGTCCTCCCCCTGCTTAATTGTTCCCCCCAGGTGAGCGCTGTGGGGAGGGAGAGACAGAGGAGCAGAGGGGGCGGCAGTCTGCTGTCACTGCAGCCAGCCCACTGAGCCTTTGGCCCACCGGGAAACTCCCTGTAGTCCCAATGGCCAGTCCATCCCTGCATGTACTGATGCAGCAGAGGCAATGCACAGCAATGATGATGTACGCAGATTCTTCAGAGAATAAGAACTTTGTTGACATTGGTTCCCTCGTTGCAAGACTGTTTTGGAACGCAAGCAACACAGGGTGTGCTTTTCAAATCTATTAGGCGTGTGTAAAGCTACCTTTCAGAACCCTGCTTTCCAAATGTCAATGCAGATTAATACATTTTATTAGCAGAAAACTAGACACAACTAACGTTATTGGTAAACGTAGAAAGAAGTTCACAGTCTTGGATACTCACCACATAATTTTGGATTTCTCCAGTTTTGTGGTATCCCATTGGCTATGGCACACTGCTTGGAAAATTCACTTAGTGTGGCACAAATACAGAACATTTTCTGACTGTCACTTGCATTACAAGCACAGCTGTCCTGGTTACAGATCTCTAGATAGGGTTTCACATCAAACATTGAAACGCAGTCAGCAAGATCGGGGCTGTTCAGTATGTTTATGCAAGCGTTATCCTGTAACACAGTAAATGCATGAAATTAACTTATTTAATTTGAAGGTTTATATACAGATAATGACATAATACCGTCAAGAGTTTTATTGTCAAGGGCCATTGAGATCTAGGTTGTAAGCTGCGTGTTTAAAAAAAACCCACTATAGATCCTTGTGGTCCTTCTGTGGAATCAATGGTGCCATCAGTTAGAAATAGATCTCAGCTTTAGGCCAGTCCAGCTAGGAAAGGGTTACTTTGCAACTATTGCAGAGACTTGTGATCTCCTAGTAGAATTTAAAATAAACCAATCTTGTTTTGTAGTTACATATGCGTACAATAATTTAGCAGTGTATTAGGGGTTAGTGCAGTTAGTAGTTTCCTTCCTATTTGCAGAAAAAGAAGAATCACTGTACCCACAAGATTTTCAAGCTTTGATGGTATCTGTGGTTCATGTATTGTGTGGGCACCCATTTAATCTCAACCTAATGTAGGTTTTACCAGTAC
The DNA here is from genome assembly GCF_905171775.1 of Rana temporaria. Classification (NCBI taxonomy): domain Eukaryota; kingdom Metazoa; phylum Chordata; class Amphibia; order Anura; family Ranidae; genus Rana; species Rana temporaria. Next base: position 47,868,048 of record NC_053499.1, on the reverse strand, counting down.
CATAAAGTCTTATAATCCCCAAGTTCCAATAGGTTGGTTACCACCGTTGTGCATTTCATGATGAGGGACATAGCATTATCAAAAGCGCTTCATCTTCATGACTGGTCATTAAGGAGTCTTTGAAACAAGTAGACAGTGCAAGGATTGTGCATTATACTATTTGCACGTTTGATTGAGCTAAGCATTGCTGATGACAATACATTGTGACCCTCAGTCACCTACTGATTCCGTTTATGTACAATTGTAAGCACTGATTTATTTGACCTGATTTTTTCAGACTAAAGCTGCATGTAGTATATTGTTCACTTCTCAAAATGGTTTTGCTCTCTAGATTCTGTTTGCTTACTCACTTGGTCAAATATATCTTTACTGTGTAACTTGCTACAGGGGGGTAATTCTGTGCTGTATAGGGTGAGTGGGAAAGGGAATAAGTGAATATAACTAGTATTAAGAAATAGTGATCAGTCAATCAAATGTAAAATATGTAAGACATATGTTAAAACAAATGAAACATATGTAATGCCGCGTACACACGATCATTTTTCGGCTTCTGAAAAACGAAAAAGATTGAACATGCTGCATTTTTTAATGTTGTTTTAAACAATGTCGTTTTTCGGGTTGTAAAAAATGATCAAAAAACAAAATAATACGGCGCTAATAAACCTGTGAAAAATATATGTGAAATATATCTCAAAAAATTTGAATAAACACAATAGAAATGAATGTGAAATATATACCCAAAAAATATATATATGACCAAAAAATTAAGATTGGTGAATTGACAATATGATAATCAATGTAACAAATCCGTCCAAATGAATAAATAAAGTGAAATAGTCCATAAAAAATCAGTGCAATTGAGTCCAATTAAGGTGAGCAGCTGTAATTAATCAAGAAAGGATCCTCCACCAGAAAGGTCACCCAATATGTGGGAAATGAAATCTCCTTACCAGAGAAAAAGACCGGGCTTTCAACGGTCTAATTCAGCATAAGGATGTTTAAAGTCTTCCTTGAAAAGACTATTCCGGACACTGCTATGAATCACCAGTATGGATAACTCCAAAAGATAGGATCCTATTCAAATCCGCAATTCCTGGATGTGATGCTGCATTCTTTTTCTTTTTTTAGGCTTTCTTTCTTCTATTTGGCGATCCTGCTCGTAAGTCTGTTGTTTTTTAATAGAATAAGCAGTCCTTGGTGCTGAGATCCTCCTTACACTTGTACTGTGTCCATGCTAAGCTAAGGAAGGATTAGCATGGACACAGTACAAGTGTAAGGAGGATCTCAGCACCAAGGACTGCTTATTCTATTAAAAAGCAACAGATTAACGAGCAGGATCGCCAAATAGAAGAAAGAAAGCCTAAAAAAAGAAAAAGAATGCAGCATCACATCCAAGAATTGCGGATTTGAATAGGATCCTATCTTTTGGAGTTATCCATACTGGTGATTCATAGCAGTGTCCGGAATAGTCTTTTCAAGGAAGACTTTAAACATCCTTATGCTGAATTAGACCGTTGAAAGCCCGGTCTTTTTCTCTGGTAAGGAGATTTCATTTCCCACATATTGGGTGACCTTTCTGGTGGAGGATCCTTTCTTGATTAATTACAGCTGCTCACCTTAATTGGACTCAATTGCACTGATTTTTTATGGACTATTTCACTTTATTTATTCATTTGGACGGATTTGTTACATTGATTATCATATTGTCAATTCACCAATCTTAATTTTTTGGTCATATATATTTTTTTGGGGTATATATTTCACATTCATTTCTATTGTGTTTATTCAAATTTTTTGAGATATATTTCACATATATTTTTCACAGGTTTATTAGCGCCGTATTATTTTGTTTTTTGTTTCTTTGTTTACTATGGTATTTTAGTAATTAATACTGGCAGCTTTTCACATTTGTTTTATTCATTTAATTTTTCACTGTTATTTAATTTACACGTTAGCGCAGTGTTTTTTTCTGTTTGTACAGAGAAATCCCTTTCCATATTTTGTTGTAAAAAATGATCGTGTGTGGGCTAAAACAACGTTTTAAACCTGCGCATGCTCAGAAGCAAGTTATGAGACCGGAGCGCGCGTTCTGGTAAAACTACCGTTCATAATGGAGTAAGCACATTCATCACGCTGTAACAGACAGAAAAGCACAAACCGTCTTTTACTAACATGGAATCAGCTAAAGCTGCCCAAAGGCTAATAGAACTTCCCCTTTAGAGTGGCGTTGTACGTGTTGTACGTCACCGTGCTTTTTTCATAAGTTTTTAAAATGAAGGTGTGTGTGTGCAACGTCGTTTTTAATGATGAAGTTGGAAAAAATAGATTTTTTGAACATGCTGAAAAACAACGTTTTTTTTTCATGCCTAAAAATTATGTGTGTACGCGGCATTACACTCAAACAAATATAAAGCCAAAATAGATGAACCTTAAAAAAGATAAAGTGCTGAGTGTAATTGTGCAAAAAAAAAAAATGCATTACGAAAAAAGTCCTCAAATAGAATGTTGTATTCAAAAAATCATCAATATTGCAACAATGTATAAACTTCAGTATTCATGTCCAAACAGCAACAACATAAAGTCCAGTGCTGGTGTCAAGTTGCCAACGTGGATATCAAATAGAAAAGTGCTCCTTTTGCCCTTGTGATTAGTGAGGATGTCCCCTTACCTTACTGCTGTAAGGTAACAACATATAAAGATATTTCTAGGTAAAAGCGGCATAGACTCCAGCCGTTTCCTGGTGAGGCGTCTCTTGATACTGTTTAACCTAGGTCTCTAAACAGAGTCTCCCTGTGGGGCCCCATCTGATATATCAGCAGTGATCCTCACAAAGGGAGATACATACACCAATGGTGTAGTAGTTTAAAATATTTATTGATAAAAAAACACAAATCAGGGTGATCACAATAAAGTGCATAAAAATCAGCATAAAACGAGCAGCATGCTCACACACGTCACCTCAGGTGCCTCTGGTGTCTCGACGCGTATTCGTCACGGTCATGTGACTTCACCAGTAGTCACCGTGACAAATACGTGGAAACTCTTAAGGTAGGGAACTCTTAAAGCGGAAGTAAACCCATCCATTTAACATTGTCAAAAAACAATTACATTTCCAGGACATGCCGGGAATGTAGGGCCCCGTACACACGAGAGGATCTATCCGCTGGAATTGATCTGCGGATCAGTTCCAGCGGATAGATCCGCTGGTGTGTACATCCCAGCGGATCTTTTTCCGCAGATTTTTTTCTGCCCGACCGATTTCCAGCAGTCTGTACAGACTCACCGGATCGATCCGTCCGATTCCCTCCCTCGCATGCGTCGTAATGATTCGACGCATGCGTGGGTATCCTTATATGACAGCGTCGCGCACGTCGCCGCGTCATCATCGCGGCGACGGCGGGACATGTCATCGCGAAGGGATTTCGGCGCGGATTTCGATCCGATGGTGTGTACACTCCATCGGATCCAAATCCGGGGAAATCCTCGAGAGGATTTATCTGCGGATACGGTCCGGCGGACCGTATCCGCGGATCAATCCTCTCGTCTGTACCCGGCATAACACTCCAATTGGTTATGCTCTCAACCAAACTGTCAAACCATCCAATGGCTGGTGTCATAGCTCAGGGGTCTCCAACCCCCGGTCCGCGGCCCACTACCGGGCCGCAGCCTGTTTGCTGGTGGGCCGCGAAGCCTGCGCTATCTGAGGTGCGGCGGTGGCGGGCGAGCAGAGAGATCGCCGCCATCAACGCACTTCCGCCCACACAGCCCTGCGGCACTTCCGCCCACACAGTTAGGGGTGAAGCAGGCGAGCAGAGAGATGACATTTTTTCCACTGCTCGCCCGCATCACCGCTGTTCAGCCCGGCGCCCCCCGCCCCTCCGCGAGTGAAGCCAGGCAGCAGCGGCAGCGCTCGGACTGCAGCAGCGCTCGGCTGTGACATCCAGGGCAGGGAGAGCGAGAGGTGAGCTGGGGGGGGGGGGAATCTGCATCTGGTGGCATGTGGTTGCCAATCTGCATCTGGTGGAATGTGGCTGCCAATCTGCATCCGGTGGCATGTGGCTGCCAATCTGTATCTGGTGGCATGTGGCTGCCAATCTGCATCTGGCGGCATGTGGCTGCCAATCTGCATTTGGTGACAGACTCTGCATTATGGTGAGTTTAACTATTTAATTTTATATTACAATATAATAATAAAAATAATGTGCTTCAATCATCCTGATTAACCATGGTGTTGTGATGATTGAAGTGCTAACACCAGCCATTTCCTGTCATATTGGCCGCAAAAAAAAGAATCGCCGGCCCGCATCATCGGGCCTTGGCACAATTTTCATCCACAATGCCGGTCCCCGGTGCTAAAAAGGTTGGGGACCACTGTCATAGCTGATCACATGTGCAGCATCGTGACAGTTGTAAATCATACAGAGGCCAAGATGGCAGCTTCCTTGGCTGAAAACGATAAAAGGGTTTACTTCCACTTTAAAGGGTGGGCCAACTCAATATTGAACTCTACGAATGAAGATTGGGATGCCATTAAAGTTCATATGCGTGTAAAGGCAGGCACCCCAATACTTTTGACAATATGTATATATATACATATAAAGAAAAAGAAGGGACACGATCAACAATCCAAAAAGTTTACTGAATATTTCTGTATTAACTGGACACAAAGCTGTCTCCTGTAAATGTCAGCCAATCCATGAAGAATAGGTATCCAGCCAATGAGGTGCCACACAAGCCATGCTGCACGCAACATCACTCATGACTTTGCAGCTTTTATTTATTTATTTTTTGAGGGGAGGGTGGGGGGCTGGTCTTGCCTCGGGCATAAAATAGTCTGGCAGGGGCCCTGCATAAATGGGAGCTAAAGTCTGACTAGAAAACCAGACACTCTGGAAGGATTAGAACCTCTGTCAAGTGTGTTTTTGCTCTCTGTGTCCTCTTCAGTTTGATGTCCTAGTTACCATAATTACCAAGACAGAAAGTGATGCAATATCCAATATAAATAATATAATTATTCTCTTCTGAAGTCCCCCGCCATTGCTCCTGGCTCCTCCCTCCCACGGATGCCCCTACAGAAAGTAGCTTGCTATGGGGGCACTCGTGGGGGCTTGCTCCTGAGCCACCCTGTCTGTGTCTATTGACTGCTATCAGTCTTCCCAGAGAGGAGGCACAGAGCCAGTAGTGCTGCTCTTGTGCACATCACTGGATTGAGATCGGGCTCAGGTAAGTATAAGGGGGGGGGGGGTGGGAAACAACCTCTGTAACAGAAGGTTTTTTAACTTAATGCATATAATGCATTAGGATTAAAGTAAATAACCTTAGAGTGATTGTAAAGTTGTGTTTTTTCTATAAAAATAACAAACATATTATACTTACCTGCTTTGCACAGTGGTTTTGTACAGAGCAGCCCTGATTCTCCTCTTCCCGGTTGCCTCTTCTGTGCTCCTGGCCCTTCCCTCCTATTAAGTGCCCCCACAGCAAGCAGCATGCTTTGAGGGCACCTGAGCAAGCCGTAACTCTGTGTATCCATTCAGACACAGTGGCATGGTTCACCCCCGCCCCCTCTCTCTCCACATTGGCTAACTGACTTTGACAGCAGCGGGAGCCAGTGGCATCGCTCCTGTGTTTCAGCCAATCCAGAAGGAGTGTCCTGGAGGGCTGAGTCACTTGTGGACATCGCTGGATCTAGATGGGGCTCAGATATGTATTGGGGAGGCCTGCACACAAAAAGGTTTTTATCTTAATGAATAGAATCCTTAAGATAAAAAAAACCTTCTGCCTTTACAACCACTTTAAGGCTTTAAAACAGTGCGGCCCGTCCATAGGGGGCGCATGGGCGCCGCCCCCCCCCCCCCCTCTAAGGCAGTCACAATTTTATTTTATTTTTTAAACTGTCCCTTGGCACAGACTAGGAGACATGTAGAGCTGACTGCGCAGGCACCGTATAGAGCCGACTCCAAGTTTGGCTATTTTCGGAACGCGTGACGCGCCTTATCCGTACGTCAATCATCCCAGATGACACTACGCCTCTTCATAGGAATGCCTACTCCCCGCGGGAGTGAGAACCGGAAGACAGGTGGAAAAGAATAATAAGACGGTATGTACAGCGAAAAAAAAAAAAAAAAAAACAGCATACTGTAGATGTCGGAAGTATGCTGGATGTAATGGTATACATGTTTTTAGGGTGAACCTCCACTTTAAGCTGTGTAAGGGACCCCAACATTTTTGATGGCTGCCCCTGCAGGAGAGGAGAGCCGAATGTTCTGCCTTCTTCCTGGTGTTTAAAGCGGTGGTTCCCCTAAAAATAAACTTTTAACATTGCTTTTCCCAAATTAATTACGATTAGAATCGGCTGGTTTTATTAAAAAAAAAACGTCCGTACATACCGTTTGCTATATTCGTTCCCACCGCCACTTCCGGGTACGATGCTGGCGGTGGGCGTTCCTAATTGATGGACAGGCATCCGACCGACGCACACATCGCGTCACGAGATGCCAAAAGAAGCCGAACGTCGGTGCGCATGCGCCGTATAGAGCCGCACCGACGTTCGGCTTCTTTCGGCATCTCGTGACGCGATGTAATAGTCGGTCGGATGCCTGTCCATCAATTAGGAACGCCCACCGCCAGCATCGTACCCGGAAGTGGCGGTGGGAACGAATATAGCAAACGGTATGTACGGACGTTTTTTTTTTAATAAAACCAGCCGATTCTAATCGTAATTAATTTGGGAAAAGCAATGTTAAAAGTTTATTTTTAGGGGAACCACCGCTTTAACCCCTGCAGTGCTGGCTTTCTTCCTTTCAGGATTCAGAAAGGGAAGAATGTGCCAAGAGCCAGCCTTGTTCTGCAGGTAGTGTGCAGGGATGTTATCAGTGTGCCTCAATCCCCGCTGGGGGGAGGAATTGCTTTCAGTGTGTCCTGTAAGCCCCAAGGTGGAGGGTGTTATCAGTGTGCCTCGATCCCCGCTGGGGGGGGGGGGGATTGCTGTCAGTGTGTCCTGTGAGCCCCGAGCCAGTGTGCTGCGATCCGGGTGGGAGGGGGTGGTGTTATCATGTTCTCCACCAGTGTGTGGATGCTGACAGTGTGCTGCGAGATCAGTATATGTGATGCTGCTGATCTATATACCATACTGTATCTGTAATGCTGACCTATATACCCTGATCTGTGATGGTGAGCTGTATACTCCTGACACTATATGCATGGAAGCAAGTGGAATACAGGGGACAGAGTGGGTTGATTTTATAAGGGGTGGGGCTTATGAGAAATTGGAGGGATCAAACGGAAGGGTGGGGCCTGGCGCCCCCCCATCCTAAAACTTCACCAGCCGCCACTGCTTTAAAACCACTTGAAAGGATTTGGGCCAGCCTCGTACTCTCCGTTCTGATCCACTTCATCAATTTTGTAACTCCATCTGCTGGTGGGAATTCAGGGTTGCAGAATAACGGGGTCATTGGTCCCATCATCGTGGATATCCCTCCCTTTTTTAATAAATGTGTCTATGTGTATATGTCCCATATATTTAACGTAACTGATGAAAAAATAGCTGGTTCTTTTTTTTCAGGTCTGTATTGGGGTTTAATCCATGGGAGGGTTTTTAGTTGTGTTCCTATAATGTCTTCTTCTATATTAACCTATTGCTTATTATTCTTATTGTGATGCCAATCTATTATCCTAAGCAATGATGCAGCTTGTAAATATTTAAAGAAGTCTGGTAGTGCAAGGCCACCATTATCTTTTGTTCTGGTTAATATTTCTCTTTTTATTCTTGGGTGCTTTTGGAACTAAACAAAACTTCCCATAGCTTTACGCAGCTGCATCATTAATTTTTTTGGAGGTATCAGAGGTATTGCTTGGAATATATAATAGTTTTGGTAATATGTCCATTTTTACTACATTAACTCTTCCTATCCAAAAATGAATAATTTTTTTCGTATTTTTGGAACGATTTAATAGTTTAATGAGTTATTATAGAATAATTCCAATCCTGCAAGTTATTCAGATCAGTTGGTATATATATCCCCAAATATTGGATTGCCTCTTTTTGCCATTTAAAAGTAAAGTCTCTTGGAAGGAGCATTTGTTCTTTTACTTTTAATTATATATTTAACATTTCTGATTTATCATAGTTGACTTTGAGGGGGCGAGCAGGAGAGTCAGGACGCCCACTAACACACAGCTCCTTTCTCTATCTGCAACATAGAGAACATCCTGACTCTCCTGCTCGCCCCCTCAAGGGGAGAAAGCCTGCATTACTATATGGAGTTACAGACAGAAGAACAGGAAGTAAGGATTTGTCAGAAGAAATAAGGACATTTAAAAGCAAAACCGTTTCCTGGTGGAGGCTTGCCATGGGGCTATGCGTGCGTCGGCGGGCATATACGATGGGCTTGACACATTGTCACCTTGCCCCCCTAAGGGTGGGCAGAGGTGGATATGTGTCTTTGCTTCTCTGTATTATGCCTGGGTCCTCTTGGTGCTATTTTGATGCGATTACGGGGCATAGCCGTGCTGCGTGCCCGTGTGTACAATGACAGTGTCCTTCTATGGCTTAAAATTTGCTGTTTGTGTTAAGGTGGATGTGTTATCCGTGGGTGTTTGCTGGCTTTCATGCCCCTGGGATGTGGCTATTGATCATACTGCCGGTGTATACTGTGCCGGCTATTGCGTGATGGAGGTTTGACCCTGGATGTTGATGACCTTCTTCATGATAGTATGCTGGCGTGGGTGTCACGCTTGGTTGCTATGGGACGCAATTTCATCATGCAGACATGGGTCCCTTTCTCTATGTGTAGGCTGGGCGGCGTTGGACGCTATTGCATCATGGCGGGACACGCCTGGTCCCGCCTCCCCTCCATAACGGCGTGGGTGTCATGCTTGGTTGCTATGGGATGCAATTAAATCATGCGGATAAGGGTCCCGCTTGTTATGTGTAGGCTGGGCGTTGTCGGTCGCCAGTGCGTCATGATGCGATACGCCTGGTCCCGCCTCCCCTCCTTCACTCCCTATTTAACCATCATCGCCATCTGGCCTGCTTGTCATGGCTGACGGTGATGATGCTTTTTGATACTCCTGACGGCTCTGCCACGGTATGTGCATTATATATTCCGGTACACATGTCTTAGCACTGTTGTGTACCTGTAATGTGCTCCATCAATACTGATGACACCTTTATGTGTATGTTTTTTCTTTATAGATAATAACATCACTGGGTGCGTTGTGTACCAGTGCTGCTCATTAGTGACACCTCTGGTCATCTCAGAATTAAACTATTCCTATTGTCATTAGGTATGCGCCCATGGGTTTTTGGACTTTGTGAGACTAGTAGATGGGTGTTTGGGAATCTATATAGGGGGGTGTTAGTGTTGGGGGTTTATCACCCCAAAAGGAATTCATTTGTGATGAACAGCGTATATTACTCCCTATATATATTTTATATTTATATTTATTTACTCTTGTTGTGTTCAGGATCTGGGAGCTGACTTGATGGCGTTCCTGCCCGCCTCGGATTGGTGCCTTTTGGACTTGTTGGGAGTTGCTTGGGGGACCCCACTCATGTGTGTGCCTTTCGGGGGGGTTGTTCCTGCCACTGCTGGGGGACGCGTCAGTTCAGCCAAGAGTTTGTACAGTGTAGTGATGGTTATGATGTGTGTGTCATGTGATTACCGTGTTCTCTTAGGCCGTGTACACACGATCGGTTAAACCGATGAGAACGGTCTGATGGACCATTTTCATCGGTCCAAACCGATCGTGTGTGGGCGCCATTGGTTATTTATCCATCGGTTAAAAAAACTTGTTTTAAATTTAACCGATGGATTCCTAACCGATGGAAAAAAAAACGATCGTTAGTAGGCACAACCATTGGTTAAAAATCCACACATGCTCAGACTAAATTAGGGGACGGGAGCGCTCGTTTTGGTAAAACTAGCGTTCGTTATGGAGATGGCACATTCTACATTTTTAAAATTAGTGCCTCGTTTATTGCAGCACATTTTTTTCTTTGTTCTATTGCTAGAATAAAGACATTGTTTTGCTAAAGGTATTTAGACAGAGTTCTCACATACTGACTTCTTTTATTTTTGGCTTGTGATCTCATGAATAATCCTTTTTTTTTTAAAAAAAAGCCAGATCTACAAAATAATTTTTTGTACTCCACATCTTTTTTTTTTTTTTTTATTTAAATTTAATTTTTTTTTTGTTATCAAGTTATCACAACATTTTTGTTCCCCCCCCCCCCTCAAGGAGGTTTTGTCCTTTGTTAATTACACATTGTATTTCTGAAATGTTTTATGGCTATTCACCAGAAAAACACAAGTATTTAACTTAAATTAAATCTCCATTTATTCTGGACCAAAAATTAAACATGAAGGGCAACAATTGACCAATCAGCAAAATATATGCAGACTTTGGAGCTCAAAGGCACATTCCACCATGATAAACAACAACATCAATAACATGAGGAGTCCCTCTATAATTGGGATGAAAATCTGGTCCCCAAATCCCAGAAATCAGAAGCAGCAGCAGATGTCATACATGACCCCAAGCTGTGGTACTACAACAACCTCCGTTTTCTGGCAGATCAGCTTGAAGCCAGGGAATCACTTTCTGGTCTTCCTTGCAGCCTTCCTTCCACAGCTCCCCGCAGCGTTCCTTCCACGGCCCCTTGCAGGTGGTGAGAATGTGGCAGCAGGAGGAGACTGGGCTGGGTCACTGAGTTGTGTGGTCTCAGTCAGCAGGCCCCTTCTTACCCTCTGAATCAGATGCAAATATATTCTCTGCCAGGGCACGTTGTTCCTTCTCCATTTGTTGCAGCTGGTGTGCAAGGTAGGAGCTGTGGCCCTCAACAGGGTTAAGGGGGCCCTCATGATTTCAGCTGCCTCCCTAATGACCCGCAGAGACTCCTCCTCCAGTTGGGACATGCGCTTATTAGGTCTTTTTCGACGCATCTGGAGGGGAGGCACCTGTGATTCAATGCTGCCACTGGGCCTGGGCACCTGCTGACTGCCACTCGGCCCAGCCTCCTCCTGTCTGCCACTCACCCCTTCCTCCTCCTAGCTGTCACATTCCGGAGCCTCCTCCTCCTCTTGGCTGATCTCTTCCTGTGTATAAAAAAGGGACATGGTTTTATTTTTTGCTTCATCAAGCACACACATTTTAAAGCTCATGACTGTTGCATTTTTATTTATTTTTTGTAAATTGAACAGACTCTTATTCTGACCCCTGCAGCTGGCATCCCTGTCACAATAATTTCTGCCCACAACTTTTGCTTGGGTTTTCAAGCTTTCATTTTGGTTCAAAAAACATCTCGTTAAACCAACAATAATTTGAGGCCAAGAAATAATCTTGTAAACTACTATACCTGACTGAAGATGTGCAGATCTGGCTCCTCAATCTCAGCCAGCTCCTCAGCACACTCTGCAGGGGTGTGGGGAACAGTGGAAGGAACGCTGGAGGGAACGGTGGAGGGAAGGGTGGAAGGAAGACTGGAAAGTGATTCTCTGGCCTCGATCTAATCGTCCAGAAAACTGAGGTGTTTATTGTACCACAGCTTGGGCTCCTGTACATCTGCTGCTGCTCCTGACCTCCGAGAAGCACGGACCTGTTTAAAACACTTCCTGTAAGCAATCTTCGTGTTATTGATTTTGTTGGTTATCATGGTGGAAGTTAGATCTGGTATCCAGGTCTGCATATAAGTGACCTTCGTACATTATTGTTGAAATAGTAGGGGTTTTTGATTTCCCACAAGCATTTGAGTTCACAATATTTGTCTATGAACCACATCATGTTATCGGGCTATCTGAGCTTTTGCATATTCAAGAAATTTCTAGAAGAGAAAACCAAAAACATATAAAAACACTAGGGTCAGCCTAAATTGACAGAATCTTATCACAATCTTGACCTTTAAACACAGTGTCTACTGCTGCCACTAAATGCTGCCCAGCTCTGCCCTATTGTTGTGTAATGATGATTTAACTACAGACCCTGTGTTTACCTTTTAAAAAATAAGTGGCAATAAAATATGCAAAAGTAATGAGAGCATTCATCAAGGCACCATTCATGTGTAAATATCATGCCCCTCAGCATTGATGAGATGATTAACTGCTTAATTACCTCTGTCCAACAATCATAATCATTGCCTGATCTGATACACAGTAAAATCAAGATGTTTTTGAGTCTCGCATATATATAGTGTAGATGTCTCCAAACAGATGGAGAGCAAATTGCATGGGGGGCCCCAAGATTAAATTGCTCAAGGGTCCAATCAACATAAACCCCCCATCCCTGCCTTGATATCATGACTCAAGTATATATAGGCCTCTGCTGGCCCCATTTTAATTTTTACCTTTGTTTAAGTCGGTCATCACTTCTGCTCATCCAGACTCCGCGTAATCAACGTAGTCACGTCGTTATCCTTATATACCCCGTGCATGCGTGAAACGCCGCCCTCCTTAAAAGGTGGTCTGACCTGAAATTGCGGGAGCCAGAGCAGTATAGGAAGATCAGGAAAATTGTTGACAAAAGTAGGTATTTTTGATGTGTTTGTTGCAATTATCTTTATTATATCTTTGCATGTTTTTCTCCATGTGCTTGTTTGGCCTGGTTGTACTTTTGAACATGGCAACTTTCAGGTTAAAGTGGGCAAAAAGTGTAGTATTTTTCGTTCGTAGTAAACCTCGCTCCTCCCAAATCCGATGTTTTCCGCAGATCCAGGAAAAGCACACGTGGTCATGCCTATTTGGCGTAAACCAACGTTTATAAACATTGTTGTCAAGATGATGTGTTTGTTTGACCTTACTAGAATGTGAAATCCAACCCGTATTCATTCACAGTGTAAAGGAGAGGATAATAAGCAGCTGGGTACACATATGGACTCAGGAGCACCTGTGTGTCCCCCATAAATAACCTTTTTATTAGGGTCTCACACAAAGGATACTTTTGGGGTGCCTCCATGTGTGTCACTTTGACAAAAAGCGTCAGTATTCCAGCTTGGGGAAACTCAGAAAAACAAAGGTGATGTTTTTAGGAATGATCCCAAACAGACAATTGTACCCCACTTCCAAGCAATGTTTTCTATTTCTGCCCTACAATACCTGTGTGCTGAGTATACCTTTTGTTTCATTTTATTAGGGGATAGAAGAATGGGAGGATTGTTAATGGGGAAGGTAGTGCTGCGCTAGTGGGTGGTGGATGGGCAAGTGTATGGACAAGTGGGGGAAGGGAATGGAAAATGGTATAATAGGAACAGTATAACCAAAAATAGCATAAACAAAAAATGATCAGTGAACAATACTGGTGCAAATCATATAACTCCACACATTTCTCTTAATGTGATAAAATACACTAAAAAATGAGGTAATGGATAGTGCAAAAAATTGTGTATAACACAACACCCAAATAACTGTGATGGGTAACAATATTAAACAGGTGATGAACAGTAAATAAACAAGGCTTAAGCTGTGTCAACAAAAAAAAAAAAAAAAAAATATATATATATATATATATATATATATATATATATATATATATATATATATATATATATATATAATTTAAAAGTCCAAAAATTGAGAAAAGGGTGCTGATGTAGGTCCGCAGTGTGAGGTGAAAGGGGGATAGGTATCCAGTGATCCTTTTAAAATGAATGAGGATGTCCCCTTACCTTACTGCTGTAAGGTAACAGCATATAGATCCAACCACATTAGATGGTTAACCAGACGTCACCTCCGATACCTCTCAGTGGTCTCATGCGCATTCGTCACTATCATGTGACTTCCTCAGGACTCCTGAGGAAGTCACATGATAGTGACGAATGCGCATGAGACCACTGAGAGGTATCGGAGGTGACGTTGGCGACAGACTGCCCCCCTTCTTCTTTTTTACATGCCTAATTGTATTTTTAACAATGTGAGTACCCTTGTTTATTATTTACGAGAATTACAATTTTAAAAACGATATCACACTATCGATGCTTTATTCCTTTGGGGCGAGATACTGATCAATCTGGGACGAGACTTCCAAGGAGGACCTGTCGTTTCTGGATCAGAGCCCATCTGGTTAACCATCTAATGTGGTTGGATCTATATGCTGTTACCTTACAGCAGTAAGGTAAGGGGACATCCTCATTCATGTTAAAAGGATCACTGGATACCTATCCCCCTTTCACCTCACACTGCGGACCTACATCAGCACCCTTTTCTCAATTTTTGGACTTTTAAATTATTTATATATATATATATATATATATATATATATATATATATATATATATATATATATATATATTTTTTTGTTGACACAGCTTAAGCCTTGTTTATGGACTGTTCATCACCTGTTTAATATTGTTACCCATCACAGTTATTTGGGTGTTGTGTTATACACAATTTTTTGCACTATCCATTACCTCATTTTTTAGTGTATTTTATCACATTAAGAGAAATGTGTGGAGTTATATGATTTGCACCAGTATTGTTCACTGATCATTTTTTGTTTATGCTATTTTTGGTTATACTGTTCCTATTATACCATTTTCCATTCCCTTCCCCCACTTGTCCATACACTTGCCCATCCACCACCCACTAGCGCAGCACTACCTTCCCCATTAACAATTACGTATGGTTTGATACACCTTTCAGTGCCGCAGCTGTACCCTCACCCCTCCCCACTTCCCTTTCCCCCCCCCCTCCCCCCTCGTTTCTCCCCTGATAAGCGCAGTAATATTCACTTTTTTCAAGAATGGGAGGATACCATTCGGAGGAGGCAAGGAAGCACAGACATGAAAAACACCACCAACGTGGCAATGAGCCTCTGCTCGGCCGTGATGGCTTGGCGGATCACAGTGTCCTGCCTCGTTATATAGGGGGACAGAATATCCCAAAGACGGTGGAAAACGGGGTCCGTCATACAGAGAAAGTTCCTGAAATCATCAGGGTTATTCTCCTGAATTTCCCTAAGCAGAGGCATATGAGAGAATTGGTCAAGCTGGCGCAACAAATTCTTGGTCCATGAACTCCTCCTCACCCTGTTCACGGCCAGAGATCTGGAAACATTATGAACTGCAGAAGACAGCCCATACGCAGCACGAACTCGAGCATGAGAATGCGCCTCAAACATGGCTTCAAACCGGTCGGCTGGTCAGAACACACTTAAAACAGAAAGCACCCAAGTACAGCAAGGCCTGTAAAGAACGCACTGAAAAACAGAAAACGAGCGAACAGGAACGCACTGCAAAACAGATACGACCTGACTGCAAGCACTGAAAGACAGATACGAACCCACAAGAACAAACTGAACTCGAGAAAACGATCTGCAAATCACGGAGACTGAAAAGCGCGAATCGGCTCTAACCAAACATTTACTAACACGCGGTAACACAGAATCAGCAAAAGCAGCCCCAAGGGTGGCGCCATTGGATTTGACCTTCTCCTTTATAGTGCAGTCGTACGTGGTTTACGTGTCCGCGTTCTGACACGATCGTTTTTTTCAACCGATGGTGTGTAGGCACGACTGACCATCAGTCAGCTTCATCGGTTAACCGATGGAAAAATCCATCAGACCGTTCTCATCGGATGGCCCGATCGTGTGTACAGGGCTTTAGTGTTTATATGTACAGATATTCAATGTGATTTTGTATAATATTTTAAAATGTTGCTATTTGTATTATATAGTGTGATTCCACGTTGATCTGTTGATCAGTGATTTGATGATCCAGTAGAGCCCAACGCGTTTCGGGACTCCGTCCCATCGTCAGGGGCTAATATCAACGTGGAATCACACTATATAATACAAATAGCAACATTTTAAAATATTATACAAAATCACATTGAATATCTGTACATATAAACACTAAAGCCCTGTACACACGATCGGGCCATCCGATGAGAACGGTCTGATGGATTTTTCCATCGGTTAACCGATGAAGCTGACTGATGGTCAGTCGTGCCTACACACCATCGGTTGAAAAAAACGATCGTGTCAGAACGCGGACACGTAAACCACGTACGACTGCACTATAAAGGAGAAGGTCAAATCCAATGGCGCCACCCTTGGGGCTGCTTTTGCTGATTCTGTGTTACCGCGTGTTAGTAAATGTTTGGTTAGAGCCGATTCGCGCTTTTCAGTCTCCGTGATTTGCAGATCGCGTCACGTTGATCTGCATCACGTTGATCACGTTGATCTGCAAATCACGGAGACTGAAAAGCGCGAAATGTTGCTATTTGTATTATATAGTGTGATTCCACGTTGATATTAGCCCCTGATGATGGGACGGAGTCCCGAAACGCGTTGGGCTCTACTGGATCATCGTGGGAAGTTATGCACCAACGCACTAATTATTTTATCCATTTTGTATAAATTGTTTAATATGAATAAATTATTACTATTTCTACTTTTTATTATTTTGAGTTGTTACCTTTAAAGTCCCATTTTGGGGGGTTTCTTTTTGTTGGATAAGTGAAGGAGGACTGCACTAAGGTAAAGAAAGCGATTTAAGGGATTTTTTTTTTACCTTTACAACCCCTTTAAGTTTGGTAAAGTTATAATTGGATTTGTAATATATATTAGTAAATAATCTGCATATACTGCCATTTTGTATTCTTTTCCTCTAATCTTTATTCCTTGAATATCCCTATTGTTTCGTATTGCTGTAGTGAGATGTTCCATCACGAGCACATATATTAATGGGGACAAAGGGCATCCCTGTCAAGTGCCATTTGATATCTGTATATATTCGGAAAGCATTTCATTTATACTTATTTTAGCCCTGGAATTAGAATATGGTGCCATAATTCTGCCGAGCATCTTGGGTCCCATTCTTATTTGAATTAAAGTTTCTTCCAAGAACCGCCATCCCACCCTGTCAAATGCTTTTTTTAGCATCTATTGACAGTAAGCATGCTGGGATGGCGGCCCTTTGAGCATATTCTACTAATGTACATGTTTTCATTATATTGTCCCTCGTTTCCCTCCCCTTTGTAAATCCTTTTTGATCTAAGTTTATATGTTTAGGTAAAATAGGTATCAATCTATTAGCAATTATTTTAGAATATAATCATATATCTAAATTTGTGAGGGAGATTGGGCAATAATTACTGCATATTGTATGGTCCTTCTCTAGCTTAGGAATTAGGGATGAGCTTTATGTTCGAGTCGAACAATTTGGGGTGTTCGCGGCAAATTCGAAAAAGTCTATGGGAGAAATCTAAAGTGCTAATTTTAAAGGTTATTATGCAAGTTATTGTCATAGAAAGTGTTTGGGGACCTGGGTCCTGCCCCAGGGGACATCTATCAATGCAAAAAAAGTTTTAAAAAATGAAGTTTTTTCGAGAGCAGTGATTTTAATAATGCTTAAAGTGAAACAATAAAAGTGAAATATTCCTTTAAATTTCGTACCTGGGGTGTGTGTATAGTATGCTTGTAAAGTAGCTCATGTTTCCCGTGCTTAGAACTGTCCCTCCACAAAATGTAATTTCTAAAGAAAAAAGTCATTTAAAACTACTTGCGGCTATTCATGAATTGTCGGGTCCCGGCAAAACAGATCAAAGTCATTGAAAAAAATGGCAGCCCCCCCCCCAGTCCATTAACAGGCCCTTTGGGTCTGGTATAGATTTTAAGAGAGAGCACCCCTCCTCCTGAACCCTACCAGACCGCATGCCCTCAACATGGGGAGGATGTCCCCATGTCGATGGGGACAAGGGCCTCATCCCCACAACCCTTGCCCGGTGGTTGTGGGGGTCTGCGGGCGGGGGCTTATCGGAATCCGCAAGCCCCCTTTAACAAAGGGGACCCCCAGATTCCGCCCCCCCTATGTGAATTGGTAACGGGGTACATTGTACCCCTACCATTTCACAAAGAAAGTGTAAAAAATTGTAAAAAAACACAGACACAGTTGGGATAAGTTCTTTATTAAAACAAAAAAAAAAACATTCAAGCGATGTAATACATCATTGGGTAACCCCCGCTTGCTGGGGAAAGCCAGGGCTTACCCTATGATGTAGAAGGGTGACCCTGCCCCCTCTTACGTCACGACCTTGTTATGGACTGGGGGGGACCCCTGCCGTTTTTTTAGTGACTTTGATTTGTATTTTCAGGACCCGACAATTCATGAATATCCGAGAGTAGTTTTAAATGACTTTTTTTTCCTTTAGAAATGACATTTTGTGCAGGGACAGTTCTAAACACGGGAAACATGCGCTACTTTACAGGCATACTATACACACCTCCCAGGTACGAAATTTGAAGGAATATTTTACTTTAGAATTTTTTGCCTGTTCGCAGGTTCTGGTGTGAACGGAACCGCCATCCAGTTTGGTTCACACCAGAATATACGACCAGGCAAAAAATTAATTCGAACATGCGAACACCGTTAAAGTCTATGGGACACGAACATGAAAAATCAAAAGTGTTCTTTTTAAAGGTTAATATGCAAGTTATTGTCATCAAAAGTGTGTGGGGACCCGGGTCCTGCCCCAGGGGACATGTATCAATGCAAAAAAAGTTTTAAAAACTACAGTTTTTCGGGAACAGTGAAACAGTGAAACAATAAAAGCTCAGCTCATCCCTATTAGGAATTAGTGTGATATGAGCCTCTGTACTTTGTGGTGTAAATGTCTGTAATGCGGATATACCGTAGAATTATATGTCTTTTTTTAAATTGGTGTAATTATGTCCTGAAATACCCTATAAAATCTAGGCGTATATCCGTCTGGGCCTGGGCTTTTGCCCAGAACCAAGTCAGATATAGCTTGTTGTATTTCTTCTGTGGAGGTTATTTTTTTCCAGACTTTCTATTATTTCTTTAGAAAATGTGGGTAAAGCTGTTTCCTTAATATATTGGCGTATTTCTTCCAAATTCCTAACTTCCTTTTCCTTTTCTTGTTGTGTTTTTATATTGTATAATTTAGAATAGTATGTGTAAAATGTTTTGGATATTTCCGTGTGATCATAAGTTAGTTCTCCAGTGGGCTTTGCGATTTTAACTATAGAGGTCGAGGAATAATGTTGTTTTAAAGTTCTGGCTAATATTTTCCCTGTTTTATTTTCATATTGATATGTTTGAGCTCTATTGTTCCCACAAATTTGGGAGCATGAAATTGTCCAAAATGTCTTGGTATGATGACGCCTTAAGAGTTCCCTTCTCTGGAACTAAGGGGCCAAGCTCAACCCCTGAAAAACAACCATAATCGCCCCTCCACCAAATGATTTGGACCAGTGCACAAAGTAAAGTCCATAAAGACATGGATGAGCGAATTTGTGGTGGAGGCACTTGATTGGCCAGTACATAATCCTGACCTCAACCCAATAGCACACCTTTGGGATGAATTAGAGTGGAGACTGTGAGCCCAGCCTTCTCGTTCACATCAGTGCCTGACCTCACAAATGCACTTATGGAAGAATGTTTAACCACTTGCTTACTGGGCACATATACCCCCCTCCTGCTCAGGTGAAATTTCAGCTTCGGGCACTGCGTCGTTTTAACTAACAATTGCGCGGTCGTGCGACGTGGCTCCCAAACAAAATTGACGTCCTTTTTTCCCCACAAGTAGAGCTTTCTTTTGGTGGTATTTGATCGCTTGTGAGGTTTTTATTTTTTGCGCTATAAACCAAAAAGTGCGACAATTTTGAAAAAAAATACAATATTTTTTACTTGTTGCTATAATAAATAGGCCTCAGTGTAGGCCGATACGTATTCTTCTACATATGTTTGGCAAAAAAAAAAAATCATAATAAGCGCAAAAGTTATAGCACCTACAAAATAAGGGACAGAATTCTTTTTTTTTTTTACTAGAAATAGCGGCGATCTGCGATTTTTATTGGGACTGCGACGTTATGGCGGACACATCGGACACTTTTGACACATTTTTGGCGCCATTCACATTTATACTGCGATCAGTGCTATAAATATGCACAAATTACAGTATAAATGTGACTGGCAGGGAAGGGGTTAACACTAGGGGGGGGTGACCGATCTGTGTCTCTATGTACAAGAGACACAGATCGGTCTCCTCTCCAGAGACAGCACCGCTGTCTCTGTGTAAAACGGCAATGAGAGATGATCTCATATGTTTACATATGAGATCATCTCTCATTGGCCGCACAGATTGCATCGCAAATGGCCACTCTGATTGGCCGTTCGCGGCGATCTGTAATTGGCTGTGTCCAAGGGACACGGCCAACACAGAAGTTGCCCGCTGCGCGCTCTGGAGCGTGCACGGGGAACGCCCAAAGGGGCGGACGTCAATTGACGTCTAGTTGGATTTTGAGATCCGCGCTGTAGCCGTCATTTGACTATAGCGCGGGTCTCAGGAGGTTAAACATTCCCATAGACATATTCCTAAACCTTGTGGACAGCCTTCCCAGAAGAGTTAAGGCTGTTATAGCTGCAAAGGGTGGGCCAACTCAATATTGAACCCTATTCACTAAGACTGGGAAGTTTGTCTGGATGCAATTCCGACAGACTAAAAAAACATGCATGCTCAGAATCAAGTACGAGATGGAAGTGATCAGTCTGGTAAAACTACAGTACGTAATGGAGATGGCATGTTCGTCACGCTGCAAAGAGCTGTAATGGACTGAAAAGCACGAAGACTGAAAAGTGTGAATCGTCTCTCACCAAACTTTTAATAACACTAGATCAGCAAAAGCAGCCCAAAGTGTGGCGCCATTGGAATAGAACTTCCGCTTTATACTGAATTTGTAGGTGTTGTACATCACTGTGTTTTTGACGGTCGGATTTTAGTGTGACCGTGTGTATGCAAGACAGCTTGAGTTTATTCCGACGGGAAAACCGGTCGTCTGTACAGGGCATTACTCATTCACATGGGGGAGGGGATCTGGGGCCTCCTTGTTAAAATGGGCCTCCAGATTACAATAAGCCCCCTGTCCACAGACCCCCACAACCACCGTCCAGGGTTGTGGGAAAGAGGCTCTTGTCCCCATCAGCATGGGAACAAGGTGCTTTGGGGTTCGGGGAAGCAAATGTTGAGGCCATGTGGCCTGGTATGGTTCAGGAGAGGGGAGCACTTGCTCATCCCCCCTTTCCTGGCCTGCTGGGCTGCATGCTCAGATAAGGTTCTGGTATGGATTTTGAGGGGAACCCACACCGTTTTATTTTTTCAGCGTGGGGTTCACCTTAAAATGGATTGTCGGGGGTGCCACAGTGTTTTTTCCTGAGTTTTCTGTTGCCAGGATTATTTGGTTAACATTTCAGCTGTCAGCAGGGAAGCCCACTGACAGCTGATCAGTCATTGATTGTTAAGGACGCGACGGCCAGATTCTTAACAACCAGCTATTTTTCACACAGAGTTTGAATAGAAATTTGGAATTTGTTAGAAAATTCATAAACTTAACAAGATTAAACGAAACAAAACAAAACAAATTGCGAATTGAATCAACAAAACAAAGTTAGAAACATAACAAATCTATCCGAAACAAAACACATTTTTCCACTCTGCACATGTCTAACATATACTGTGCATACAGTATGTAGACCTTCACAATCATTATGTTTTTTTTTTTTATCTCAGTACAAGTCTATCAATCAAGTCTGACTCATGGAAAACCACAAACTTTACCAATCAGCCTCTCAACAGAAATGATAATCACATTCCCTGATATAGGAATAGAGGAGGCAACCGAATAGTCATCAAAATACAAAATAGTATGTTTCATGTAAAAATGTGAAAGTTACATAAAAACTATTTTTGTCAAAAGAAAAAATACCCTTAAGGCATTCATTCAAAGGCAGGATTGCCTTTTAAGATTGTAGCAGGAAAGATATTTTTTTAAATGGAATCACAATAAAAAAGTAAGAGTAAGCTTTAAGATATATTTGCAATTGGCATAGTTTATGCAGTAACTTACAGTTTGGCTACAGAAAGGTGGAGGCTCATCAATATTCACATTGTTGTCACAGACTTCTCCTGGAGCTCCTGCTGTGTTTTCCTCTAGATAGGAAAGTAGGCTTTGTGGTTCTCCTGTTACATAGATAATTATAGGTTTAAGAACAATGTAAAATTTCAGCTTTGTATTGCTAGAACTGGTACCTTGGAAGTATAGCATGCAGTTAGAATACAGTAAGTTTAAACATGTTTATAACCTTATGTTTATAGCTTAAAGGGGGTTGTGATTGTCTAAATGCATTTTATTTTACCTGGCAATGGATTTGAGCCAATAAAACAAGAGAAAAAAACAAAACAAAATTAAAGTTGCTGCCAATAGCAACAAACAAAATTCTTGCGTAAAGGTAAAAAGCACCTTTACCAAAAATCTGCCTACGCAGCCAAGATGTGTCTGTAGATAAAAACAAAGGGCCAGATCCACATATATGTAGAATGGCGCAGCGTATCAGAGATACACTACGCCACCGTACCTTACCTGGCGTTGTTTCGAATCCTCAGCGAGTTTGCGCCGTAAGTTACGGCGGCGTAGTGTATTTCTGGCGGCGGATTTCAAATTGGGCGGGTTGGGGGCGGGTTTCATTTAAATGAAGCGCGTCCCCGCCGAATGAAATGCGCATGCGTCGTCGCGAAATTTCCCGCCGTGCATTGCGCTAAATGACATCGCTAGGACGTCATTTTTTTAACTTAGTCGTGAGTTACGTCCATCCCTATTCACGGACGACTTACGCAAAACAAAAAAAAAAATTCAAATTTCGACGCGGGAACGACGGCCATACTTAACATGGCAAGTCTATGTATATGCCGCAAAATACCAGCTTTAACTATACGCCGGAAAAAGCCGACTACAGACGACGTTAGAAAATGCGACGGCCGCGCGTACGTTCGTGGATCGTCGTAAATCGCTAATTTGCATACCCAACACGGAAAACGCCACCCAGCGGACGCCGAAGTATTGCATCTTAGATCCGAAGGCGTACAAAGACGTACACCTGTCGGATCTAACCCAGAAGCCGTCGTATCTTGTTTTGAGGATTCAAAACAACGATACGACGCGGGAAATTTGAAAGTACACCGGCGTATCAGTAGATACGCCGGCATACTTCGTCTGTGAATCTAGCCCAAACTGTGCAGCTTTGACCAAATAATGGAATTATGCTCTTGCTATAGGTGTAGGCCATTTACCTCATGAACTCTGACTGGAAAACTACCAGGATGTTGCTAAGAGAAGCCCAGTAGTTACTCCAGAGGTGTGAGCTCTTTCTCTGATTCCAACCTCCTCAGATGTACTTTCTCTCCCCTGATGCAGTAGCTCTGAGCTCAGCCCTTGAAAGCTCACTCCTATACTGGTGAAGGTGAACAGTAACAGCTGGGCTAAGCAAGATCCTTAACAACATCTTGAAAGTTTCCAGTCAGGCTTTATGAGGTACATAAATGGCCTACACCTATAGCAAGGGCATGATTCAATTTTTCTCAAAGCTGCACAGTTTGTGTTTATCTACAGACACCCCTTATCTGCACAGGCACTTTTTTTGGTAAAGCAGATGAACTAACCTCTTAACATTTCAATAAAATTACAGCTAAAACCTGATTGGTTGCTACTAGCAACAGATTTAAACTTGTGCCTATTATCTTTTCTCCATTTTGAATGCCTGCTTTAAAACAGGCCAGGAATGGAGTATTCTGTACCTTATGGGGTTGGTTATCATTTTGGAGGGCCTGTGTGTAATACATAAACAAGGGAGTACCCCAATGAGGTGTGGTTTTGATATCTAATTTAAGGTTGGGTTCACATTTGAGAACGCAGCGGCTCACAGCAGGAGTCCGGTGTGTCTCCATTCACTGTTTCAGGTCCAATTTCAGTCCGAATTTTGGGCTGAATTGAGACCTGAAATGGACAAAGAGATGTACAGGATTCCTGTGCAATTCGAACTAGAGCCACCGCAGAGCTATGTGAACCAGCTCCATAGAGAGTTGGTCACAATCTCCTGCTATGTGAATTTGATGTGGAGAAACCTGCATCCAATTCACACTGGTGTGAATTCAGCCTTAAGGTAGGATGACCAGACATCCACAGTTTCAGGAGACAGTCCCCAGATTGAGGACACTGTCCCCAGACCAAGTCTGTCCCCAGTTTTGTCCCCAGATTGTATTTGAACAGGGGCTGGGGCAATTTCAAAATCAGTCAGTGCAGAATTAAAAAAATAATAATTCTGAATTACACACCCCTGCTCTGCCGCTCCTACTAGCTTAGGGGGTGAATGTTTTCCATTACATGTGCCCCTTTCTGATGATCATGTGCTGGTCGGAGCGGAGGGAATATTTCTTCAGTTTCGGGTGCATGCCCATTCAGCTCGGCTCACATGTTCTTCTGCCTTGGCACAAGTCCCGGCCTGCTGCCTTCCTCCTTATCTCCTTGCCTTCCCTGGTGGAGTGATCTTCCTCCACACCCCACCCAGTAGTAGCCGAGGCCCGGAGAGTAAGACTTGACAGGCTGTGAGGCAGGCGGCTGTGGCGATGGGCAAAGAGTCGCTGATTGCTACCATTACTAGTAAAGAAAAAAATATGTCCCCAAATTTCATTTTAAAAATCGGGTCACCTTACCTTAAGGATAAGTTTACCTTTTCAGAAAAATTATTAATGCACACTTTTTTGCAGGTAAAAATGTGCATTTATTATTTTTTGTTGCAGGAGCCTGTACAGCATTGCACCAGCGATCAGCAGATCACTGATGCCATGCAGGTCTCCTGCAGACCTGTTAGGCCCCGTACACACGACCGAACATGTCTGCTGAAACTGGTCCGCGGACCAGTTTCAGCAGACATGTTTGGTCGTGTGTACGGCCGATCGGACAGGTTTCCAGCGTACATTTGTCCGCCCGACCGTTTTCGAGCGGGCAAATGTTTCTTAGCATGCTAAGAAACATGCCCGCTGGAATCCTGTCCGTCGGACATGTTCGGTGGTCTGTACAGACTCACCGTACATGTCCGACCGGCCGCCATCCCTCGCATGCATCGAATGACTTTGACGCATGCATGGAAGCATTGACCTTTCAGCGTCGCGCACGTCGCGGCGTCATCGTTGCGGCGACGGCGCAGACACATCACCGCGCTGTCTGTCCGCGCGGATTGTCTCTCATTTCTGTCTGATGGTGTGTACAACCATCAGACAGAAATCTCCGACCGGACATGTCCGCTGAAAACAGTCCGGCGGACCGTTTTCAGCGGACTGTCTGGTCGTGTGTACGAGGCCTTAGTGTATCTGCTTCTTTGTACCTCATAAAAAGGAAACTGATACATGCTGTCAGGAAGAATGAATGAACTACCACAGTGCTCACAGTGTCGTGGTAGTTTATTGAAAATTACAATCCAACAGCCGCAAGGGCTGCTGGACCTTGTAGTTTTCCATTCAGAGAGTGCTGTGAATAAGTGACACGGCCGGGTAAGTGCAGCCCCAAGTGGCCTTGTTTAAAAAAAAATGACAGCTAGTGGGTGGAGAAGAACCCCCCGCTAGCTGGCACAGCGGGGATCGGGGAGGTGCGGGGGCCAGTTCATTCATAACATGTTACTTGTTACACCCCAAATATGGGTGTAACATGTTATGAAAAGTGAACTTATCTTTTAATAAAATTATAACCAATAACAAAGCACTCACAATTAAAATCAGTAAAACAATGTATCTGATGTTTGGAGTCCGGGTGCTTTTAATCCAGGTGGCCAGTGCAGAGCTGTGTGATCTCGGGCCGCACTGAGAAGCCAGTCTAATGACCCATTCATACATGTGCATGTTGTAAATGTGTGCAAAATCTGTGCGCTTTTACAAAGTACACTAAAAATGCATGTTGTGTGGTGCCATTCACTGTTAATAACACTCAAAATGCAGAAAGACGGTTTATTTTTTGCCACAAAGAAAAATGTACAAGGCTCAGCAATGGAGTGACTTTGTTGCGCTTTTGCATGTAGGGCTATTGAAATGAGTGAACTGCCCTAGGCGTGTGGTGCAAAAAAAAAAAAACATGCATTTTGAAAATGCTATATTTAAAGCCTAAAAAAGGGTGTTTTGAGCATTCTAAAAAGAAAAAATTAAAATCCTGTGTGTAATAGACCCTAGCAACTTTTGAAAAATTCCAGTACAAGATGGATTCTGTTAAAAAATTTTGTTTGGAATCTGTGTTTCATTTTTAATTCTGCACATACAAACATACATGCATACACTCAGATTAATTTAACCACTTCCATACCAGGCACTTACACACCTTCCCGCCCAAGCCAATTTTCAGCTTTCAGCACTGTCGCACTTTGAATGGCAATTACGCGGTCATGCTACACTGTACCCAAACAAAATTGTGGTCCTTTTTTCCACACAAATAGAGCTTTTTTTGATCACCTCTGCATTTTTTTTTTTTTTTTTTGCGCAACAACTAAAAAAAAGACTAAACATTTTGAAAAAAAATTATTTTTTATTTTTTTCTGTTCATTTTTTGTAAATAAGTAAGTTTTCTCTTTCAATTACGGGCACTGATATGGCGGCACTGATGGGCACCGATGAGATGGCACTGATGGACATCGATGAGGTAGTACTGATGGGCACCGATGAGGTGGCACTGATGGGCACTGATTGGCGGCGCTGGTATGCGGGACTGATGGGCACTCATAGGCGGCACTGATGGGCACTCATAGGCGGCACTGATGGGAACTCATAGGCGGCACTGATGGGAACTCATAGGCGGCACTGGGCACTCGTAGGTGGCACAGATGGGCACTTATGGGTGGCACTGATGGGTACTTATGGGTGGCACAGATGGGCACTGATAGGTGGGCACTGGGCATGGATGGGCACTGTGGGGTGGCACTGATGGGCACTGTGGGGCGGCACTGATGTATCCATGTTTCCAGTCAGTGCCCATTTGTGGGCACTGATTGGCATCTTTTTTTTTTACTGCCCTTTTTTTTTTTTTCCCCTTTTTTATGTTTTGCCCTTCCCTGGTGGTCCAGTGTGGGCTTCCCTGGTGGTCCAGTGTGGCGATCCGAGGGGGGGCTGCACTGATAAACAATCAGCGCGAACCCCCCCTGTCAGGAGAGCCGCCGATCGGCTCTCCTCTACTCGCGTCTGTCAGACGCGAGTGAGGAAGATCCATCAACGGCTCTTCCTGTTTACATCGTGATCAGCCGTGATTGGACACTGCTGATCACGTGGTAAAGAGCCTCCGCCGGAGGCTCTTTACCGAGATCGGAGATGCAGGGTGTCAGACTGACACCCCACATCACCGATCGCCGCGCGTGGCATGAAATCCTGCAGGACGTCCATAGACGTCCAGTCAGGATTTCAGAACCACTTCCCGGACGTAAATCTCCTATTGACCGGGCGGCAAGTGGATATACATGCATTCATTCAGATAAATACATATACACACATACACTCACACATATACATACACATATCATCCCACCCGATAAACCAGCAGCCAGCTTCCCTCCAATCTCCTCTGTCCTCACTATTCCCTCACTTAATGCTACCAGTGGCGGCTGGTGCTCAAATTTTTTTGGGGGGGCGCAAACAAACTGAAAAAAAAAAAAACATCAATTGCAGTCACTGTGCCCATCAAATGCAGCTACTGTGCCCATCAATTGCGGCCACTGTGTCCATCAAATGCAGCCACTGTGCCCATCATACTCAGCCACTGTGCCCATCAAATGCCGCCAGTTTGCCCCATCAAACTTTTTTATTTTTTGCGCTATAAACAAAAATAGAGCGACATTTTTGAAAAAAAATCTATATTTTTTCCCTCAGTTTAGGCTAATATGTATTCTTCTACTTATTTTTGGTAAAAAAAATATCGCAATAAGCGTTTATCGATTGGTTTGCGCAAAATTTATAGCGTTTACAAAATAGGAGATAGTTTCATGGCATTTTTATTAATTTTATTTTTTTACTACTAATGGCGGCGATCAGCAATTTTTTTTCGTGACTGCGACATTATGGCGGACACATCGGACACTTTTGACACATTTTTGGGACCATTGTCATTTTCACAGCAAAAAAAATTCTATAAAAATGCATTGTTTACTGTGAAAATGACAATTGCAGTTTGGGAGTTAACCACTAGGGGGCGCTGTAGGTGTTATGTGTGACCTCATATGTTTTTCTAACTGTAGGGGGGCGGGGCTGGAGGTGTGATGTCATTGATCGTGTTTCCCTTTTTTAGGGAGAACACGATCAATGAAGCTGCCACTGTGAAGAACGGGGACGCTGTCTTTACACACAGCTCTCCCCGTTCTTCAGCTCCGGGGACCGATCGCGGGACTCCGGCGGCGATTGAGTTTGCGGGTCCCGCGGCCGCGGAGCTTCGGACCTGCTCGCAGGCACGCGCTGCGGGCACGCGCCCGCGACCCACGGCTGGGCACTTAAAGAGGACGTACAGGCACGTGCTTGTGCTCAGCCGTGCCATTCTGCTGACGTATATCTGCAGGAGGCGGTCCTTAAGTGGTCAAATGATGCCAGTTTGCTCCATCAAACGCAGCCAGTTTGCCCCCCCCCCCGCCCAGCACTTACCTTTCTCAGGTCAGTGCCATCATCCATGCTCCCTCCGAGTCCTCAATGTCTTCTCCCGTCCTCTTCATGTCACCTCTGCTATGATTGAACGCTTAATAGGCGTCCAATCACAGCGCCTGTCGCTTCAGCCAATCAGGTGACCGGTAACCAGACCAGGTGCACTTGATTGGCTGAGAGGCGGGTCAGTGTTAGGCCTAGTACACACGGGCAAACATGTCCGATGAAAACGGTCCGCCGGACCGTTTTCAGCGGACATGTCCGCCCGGAGATATCTGTATGATGGCTGTACACAACATCATACAGAAATCCGCGCGTACACGATACGCGGTGATGAGGCACGGCGTCGCCGCGGCGACGTGCGCGGCCCTGGAAGTTCAATGCTTCCACGCATGCGTCGAAGTGATTCGACGCATGCGAGGGATGGCGGCCGCTCGGACATGTATGGTAAGTCTGTACAGACCGTACATGTCCGACGGACAGGATTCCAGCGGGCATGTTTCTTAGCATGCTAAGAAACATTTGTCCGCTCGAAAACTGTCGGGTGGACAAATGTACGCTGGAAACCTGTCCAATCGGCCGTACACACGACCGAACATGTCTGCTGAAACTGGTCCGCGGACCAGTTTCAGCAGACATGTTCGGTCGTGTGTACGGGGCCTTAGGGAAACGATTCCCTAACACAGCACTGTTTAAACAGCGAACATACAGCAGTGCTCTCGCTGTTTAACAATTTGGAAGCCTATTAGAGCCCACAGGCTCTAATCAGGAAGCCTATTAGAGCCTATGGCTCTAATCGGGCGCTTCCAAATCACCCCCACCGCTGTAATTCAGATGGCCGACAAGGGGCCGGACACCTGAATAGTGGACAGCAGCGGCGACAATAGATAGATTCATGCATTTTATTATTATTATTATTATTATTATTATTATTATTATTATTAATATTATTATTATTGTTATTTATTATTATTAATTCGTTACTTTCCATTCATTTAGATATGGCATTCGTTATTATGGAAAATTCTTAACTTTGAATTAATTTGTTACGTTCATTAAAAGCCAAATTTGAAAAAAAAAATCCAATACCTAAAATATAATAGTTAGTAATAGTTAAGATATTATTAGTTGGTTATATTTCAGATTTCTATTTTTTTCATTTTCAGATTTTCATTCTTATTTTTCCGAATTTTTGAATTTCGAATTTCCAAATTTACGAATTTTAAATTTTCGGATTTCCGAATATACAAATTTTCAAAATTAAGAATTTTTGGATTATCGGATTTACGAATTTCAAATTTTCGAATTTCCAAAATGTATCATTTATAATTTACGATTATTCTTATATACTATTATAATACAGTGGACTCCAATCGCATTTGATAATAAAAAAAAAAAAACATGTACAATTTACATTTGGATCATCATTAGTGAAAAACAGGTAATGGTTTTATCTGCATTAGTGCAATTCAGTAGCAGAGTGACTGCTATACTGTAACTTCTATCTCTCATGGTGTATACTTATGATATGAAGTACTTACCGTAAACAATACCTTCATTGTAAAAGGAGAATCCATTTGAGTCACCACAAAGGCCACATGTATGATTTTTATATTTGTTAGGTATTTTCACCTAGATTTAAGAAGAAAGCTATTGTATTTCATAGAAATTTAAACTGGCAGATTTTTACTATACAACTTGGAAAAGGTACAGTTTTTTTAGATGCTAACAGTGTGCCTGAATTTGACTATGAACCTGTTGCAGTTCCTGTACAGTAGGGTTCAAATTGCAAGGGCAGTTATTTTCTCTCCAGGCCTGTGCCCCAGATGAAGTTTGGTGTTTGGAAAACTCCTGGACTATTGAATCTATGATTCTCCGGTTTCTATTCAGGGTAAGTTGTGCAGTGATGCACGGAGTAGCTTAAAGAGAGCTCCTGTAACAAAAGAAAAAAACAGCTGTGGTTCCCCACAAAGAGTATGTGGAGCAAAATTGCCCATATGATGGAAGCACACATTAGAAGCTTCCCATTGACTTACAAAACTTTAGTGTTCAAAGTGCTCATCAACATTATTAGGTAGATTCAGGTAGATTGGATTAAATTTAGGGGGGCGTAGCCTAGTGTTTTTAGGCTACGCCGCCGTAAATTAGCTAGGCTAGTAGTGATTTTCAATCAACTTACCTGCTAATCTACGACGGGCGTAGCCTAAAACGAGCGGGCGTAAGGGTGCCTAATTCAAATGACTTGGAGGGGGGCGTGTTGTATGGAAATGAGGCTTGACCTCACGTTTTTTGACGTTTTTTGCTACTGCGCATGCGCCGGGCAAATACATTTCCCAGTGCGCATTGCGGCTAAGTACGCCGTATGGGCCTATTGATTTCGATGTGGACGTAAACTACGTAACTCCCGATTCGCGGACGAATTACGCAAACGACATAAACAATTCAAACCTCGCGGCAGGAATGGCGGCCATACTTTAACATTGTTATTCCACCTCATAGGTGGAATAACTTTAGGCCGCCTAAGGCCTTACGGAAACGACGTAATTCGACTGCGGCGGGCTCGCGTACATTCGGGAATCGGCGTAAAAGCTAATTTACATAATCTACGCCGGCCGCAATGGAAGCGCCATCTAGCGGCCAGCAGAAAAATTACAAGCTAAGATAGAACGGCGCAAGCCGTCCTATCTTAGCTTTGTTTAAGCGTATCTCTGTTTGAGCATACGCTTAAACAAACACCGGCATAGATTCAGAGTTAGGTCGGCTTATCTACTGATAAGCCGGCCTAACTCTTGGTGAATCTACCTATATGTGTGTATGGGACCTGCAAGCAACACATCTCTGTCTGAAGTAAGACCCTGGAGGCTGCTGTACAGATGATCTGCTGTACAGGGAAATTATGTGTTTTTGTTTATCCTGTTCCCTCATCTTCTCTCTTGTGCATGCTTAGCAGTAGGGATGAGCCGAACACCTCCCTGTTCGGTTCGCACCAGAACCTGCGAACACACCAAATGTTCGTGTGAACTTTAGAACCCCATTAAAGTCTATGGGACTCGAACGTTTGAAATCTAAAGTGCTAATTTTAAAGGCTAGTATGCAAGTTATTGTCCTAAAAAGTGTTTGGGGACCTGGGTCCTGCCCCAGGGGACATGTATCAATGCAACAAAAAGTTTTAAAAACAGACATTTTTTCGGGAGCAGTGAATTAATAATGCTTAAAGTGAAACAATAAAAGTGAAATATTCCTTTAAATTTCGTACCTAGGGGGGGTGTAAAGTATGCCTGTGAAATAGCGCATGTTTCCCGTACTTAGAACTGTCTCTGCACAAAGTGTAATTTCTGAAGGAAAAAAAGTAATTTAAAAATGACTCGCTGCTATAATGAATTGTCGGCTCCCGGCAATTCAGAGAAAATTCATTCATTAAAAAAAAAATAGCGTGGGGGCCCCCCAATTTTTTTTACCAGGCCCTTCAGGTTCCCCCGAAATATCTATTCCAGACCCTTCGGGTCTGGTGTGGATTTTAAGGGGAACTCTACCCCAAATAAAAAAAAATGGCGTGGAGTTCCCTCAAAAATCCACTTCAGACCCCTTATCCGAGCACGTAACCTGGCCGGCCGCAGAAAAGAAGGGGGACGAGAGGCCACATGCCCTCAACATGGGGAGGATGAGAGAGCGCAGTGGATTACCACCGCTGTATTTTTTTTTATTTAACCACTTGCCGTCGCCGCACCGTCATAATACGTCCACAAGGTGGCTCTCCTGGGCGAGATCACGTATTATGACGTCCGGCGCGTGAACGGCGATGGGGCGCGCGCGCGCGCCCCGCCGCCGTTCCCGATGATCAGATTCGATGCAGAACTGATCAATCACCAGGTCCAGGCCAATAAAATCTGGCCTGGACCTGGCGATCGCTCCAACCAATGGTTGTCTTCCCCTGGCAATGTTTTGTAAACATTGGCAGGGGAAGTACTGCTCTCTCCCTCGTGTCGGTCTTTCCGTTCCAGACCGAGAGGGAGAGAGCATCTGAAACGTGAGTTGCACAACACTACTCTAACACCAGGTCACATAGGCACACATTTAACCCCCTGATCACCCCCCGATCACCCCCCAAATTAACCCATTCACTGCCTGTCACTGTGTCACCCAGTACAGCAATCAGATTTTTTTTTGATCGCTGTACTAGTGTCATTAGTGACAAAAATAAGTGTTAGGGTAATCAGACTTAGGCTCTAAATAGTCTAGGGACCCCCCCTAACCCCCCCCCAATAAAGGTTTAACCCCATCATTACCCCCTGTCACCAGTGATCACAGTATAAGTGTCACCGGTGACGCAGTTTAGCTAGTTAATTTTTTATTGCATCAGGGCACCCGCCATATTTTTTGCAATAAAATTTTAACCCCCTGATCGCCCGGCGGGTGATCAAAGTTTGGTTTTAGCGCCAGATAGGGTCTGCGTCGCCCCAGGCAGCGGCCAATAGCGCTAACACCCACGCACGCACCATACGCATCCCTTTAGTGGTATAGTATCTGATCGGATCGATACTTGATCTGATCAGATCTATACTAGCGTCCCCTGCAGTTTAGGGTTCCCAAAAACGCATGGTTAGCGGGATCAGCCCAGATACCTGCTAGCACCTGCGTTTAGCCCCTTCGCCCAGTCCAGCCCACCGAAGTGCAGTATCGATCGATCGATCGATCACTGACACAAAACACAAAAACACATAACTGCAGCGTTCGCAGAGTCAGGCCTGATCTCTGCGATCGCTAACAGTTTTTTTGGTAGCGCTTGACTCGGTCACTAACAGGTCAGGTGCTTTTTTGCCTGTGAATCTCACCACTGTACCCCTAAATTTAGAGCCCAAAATGGCAAATCGATGGTACAGTGATGAAGAGGCCTACTTGTTTATGAGCCTGACGGATAGTGATGAGGAGGTCACGCATCTGTCAAATTCTTGCTCAGAATACGATCCTGTAGACGACAGTGGCTCCCTGACAGATAGCTCTGACGACGGAGTGGTCCCTGCTAGGGTCAGGCGTACCAGACCCCGATCTTCTGCTGTCGCTGAGGTGCAAGAACCGCAGGGCTCTCGTATGGAGGAGAGAAGTACTAGCGCCGCTATTCCTTCTGGTGAACTGGCAAGCACCAGCGGCCTAGTACATCCTGGTCATATATCCAGCACTGCAGTAACACTTGGTGACGTGGCGAGTCCCATAAGTGCAGTTCAAGCTGGAGAGGTGGCAAGCACGAGTAGTGTCCCGCTGCCACCAAGAAGAAGAAGACGACAAAGACAGGCCCGTCCCCATAGTGCCCTTCCTGCTGCATTCGCCAATCCTGATTGGGTACCCACCACTTCTGCAGCACCCGTACTTCCCCCATTCACTGGCCAACCCAGAATTCAGGTGAATACAGTTGATTTTACGCCACTGGATTTTTATTCGCTGTATTTCACGGAAGATCTCTATAGATCTATTGTGGACCAAAGCAATTTGTACGCTGGTCAATTCTTCGCCGCTAATCCCCAGCTGTCCCTTGCCAGAGATTGGAAGCCAATTACGGTTTCCGAATTTAAGATCTTTCTGGGCCTTTCCCTCATCATGGGCATTACTAAAAAGAGTGAGCTGCGGATGTATTGGTCCACGCACCCAGTTCACCATATGCCCATTTTCTCTGCCTCCATGACCAGGACACGATACGAGCAGATCTTGCGGTTCATGCATTTTAGTGACAATGAACTCTGTCGTCCTCGGGGAGACCCTGAATTCGATCGGCTCTACAAAATTCGGCCCCTCGTAAACCACCTCAACGAACGGTTTGCAGCCTTGTATAATCCCAATCAAGTTGTCTGCGTTGATGAGTCCCTGATTAAGTTTTCTGGCCGCTTGTCATTCAAACAATTCCTTCCCAGCAAGCGTGCCAGATACGGGGTCAAGTTGTATAAGCTCTGTGACAGGGCAACAGGCTATACATCTAGCTTTATGGTTTACGAGGGAAAAGACAGTCACGTAGAGCCGGAGAATTGCCCTGATTACATAGGGAGCGCTGGTAAGATAGTGTGGGAATTGGTGTCACCCTTATTCGGAAAGGGGTACCACTTGTACGTGGACAATTATTACACAAGCGTGCCACTTTTTAGTCACCTTTTTGATTATGGAATTGGCGCATGTGGCACCGTGCGACCTAATCGCCGGGGCATCCCCCAACGGCTTGTAGAATCCCGTCTTAGTCGGGGGGAGAGAGCCTGCTTACGGTGTAATAATTTGTTAGCAGTGAAGTGGAGGGATTCACGGAATGTTTTCGTTCTGTCCACGCTTCACGCAGACACGGCAGTCCAAATTCCTACGGCGACTGGTGTTGTGGAGAAACCCCTCTGTATCCACGAGTACAACCTTAACATGGGAGGGGTGGACCTCAATGACCAGTTGTTGGCGCCGTACCTAATTGCCCGGAGGTCCAAACGCTGGTACAAAAAAGTGTCAGTGTATTTGTTTCAATTGGCTTTGCTGAACGCTCATGTGCTATACAGAGCTTCAGGACGGACTGGATCCTTCCTAAAATTCCAGGAAGAGATCGTCGAAGCCCTTCTGTTTCCAGATGGTGCTGTGCCCCACCTTCCCAACGCAAATGCAGTGAGCCGGCTGTATGAGAGGCATTTTCCTTTTGTCCTCCCTGGTACCCCTACCCAAAGATCCCGCCAAAAAAGATGTCGTGTCTGCAGCAAACTCGGATTTAGGCGTGACACCCGCTTTTATTGTCCCGACTGTCCTGACCAACCTGGTCTCTGCATTGGTGCATGTTTCAAACGCTACCACACACTAGTTGAGTTTTAGCGTAGGGTACAGCACCACACAGTCCTAGGCACACCAACACAGGGTCTCGGAATATGTGATGGCCATCACATTTTGAGAGACCATAATCTGCAAGGTTCAGTTTACAGTTTTCTTACAGTTTTTATAAAAGTGAAAAAAAGTGGAAAAAAAATTAAAAAAACTCACACAAAAACACAAAAAAAATATAAAATAAAAAATCCAAAAATAGTTGTTGTTTTTTTCTCCTCTCTTTATTGTTCTCTTATGTTCACTCTCTACTGTCCACTCACTATTGTTCTATATCTATTCTCTCTATTTTTACAATGTTTTATTGTATTTGCTTTGCAGGTATGGTATGTTTTACTGTAATGTTTGTTTTATTGTTAACTATCATTTGTTTAGCAGGTACGCCATTCAGTTGCATCGCGGATTTATTTAGCGTGACAGCAACAGCGTTTGCTCCCACGATTTATAAAGCTGTGACTCCAACGCTGTAGGAGGTGATTTCACCACCACGGTTAAAAAAAAAGCATATATGCCGAAGCATGGGGGCAGCAGGGGCGGAGGAGCGATTTTGCTCCTAATGCCGCGTACATACGGTCGAAATTCCGACTGAGGCTTGCCCGTGGAAAAGTTCGACCGTGTGTATGCGGCATAACTTTTTATGCGGGAGGATGCCCCCATGCTTCGGCATGTATATTTTTTAGGCACAGGTTGCGTTAAAAAATGTTTTATTTTTTACTGTATTTATTTTTTTGGTATTTGCTTTGCAGGTATGGTATGGTAAGATCTTAATGTTAAAATGTAATGTTACTTTGTTATAATGTTAACCATCATTTGCTTAGCAGGTACGCCATTCAGTTGCAGCACGGATTTATTTAGCGTGACAGCAACAGCGTTTGCTCCCACGATACATAAAGCCGCGACTCCAACACTGTGGGAGGTGATTTCACCACCACAGTTAAAAAAAGAGCATATATGCCGAAGCATGGGGGCATTAGGGGCGGAGGAGCGATTTTGCTCCTAATGCCGCGTACATACGGTCGAAATTCCGTCGGAAGCTTGCCCGTGGAAAAGTCCGACCGTGTGTATGCGCCATAACTTTTTATGCGGCGTACATACGTGTGTGAGCGGCATAACTTTTTTGCGGGAGGATGCCCCCATGCTTCGGCATATATAAATGGTGCATGTATGCCCATCATTAGAAGTGGGTGGATGAAGGGAGGTATTCTAATGGTGGGCATACCCACCGATCAATCTTTTTTTCGTTCAGCCAACAGGCTGCATGAAAAAAAAAAAAAGATTACAATACATGTCCAACAAGAACCATCAACGTATGGTATGTTGCTGGACTTTGAATGGTTATACCAGAATGATGCCTGCGGGTTTAGGTATCATCTTGGTATCATTCTTTTCAGCCAGCGGTCGGCTTTCATGTAAAAGCAGTCCTAGCGGCTAATTAGCCTCTAAACTGTTTTTACAAGCAGTGGGAGGGTATGTCCCCTCCCCGGATATAAACTGCGCCATTGGGAAAGTGGGAAAACATTTTATCACACCGATCTTGGTGTGGTCAGATGCTTTAAGGGCAGAGGAGAGATCTAGGGTCTAATAGACCCCAATTTTTTCAAAAAAGAGTACCTGTCACTAACTATTGCTATCATAGGGGATATTTACATGCCCTAAGATGGCAATAAAAATTATAAAAATAATAAAAAAAAGT
The DNA here is from genome assembly GCF_905171775.1 of Rana temporaria. Taxonomy (NCBI): domain Eukaryota; kingdom Metazoa; phylum Chordata; class Amphibia; order Anura; family Ranidae; genus Rana; species Rana temporaria. Next base: position 47,831,085 of record NC_053499.1, on the reverse strand, counting down.
AAGGAACAGTTTAAAATAAAATTAAAAAAGCAAATTAAATAATAATAAAAAAAAAAAAAAAAAAAAGCACCCCTGTCCCCCCCTGCTCTTGCGCAAAGGCGAACGCAAGCGTCGGTTTGGCGTCATATGTAAACAGCAATTGTACCATGCATGTGAGGTATCACCGCGAAGGTCAGATCGAGGGCAGTCATTTTAGCAGTAGACCTACTCTGTAAATCTAATGTGGTAACCCGTAGAGGCTTTTAAAGGCTTTTAAAAATGTATGTAGTTTGTCGCCACTGCGCATTTGTGCGCAATTTTAAAGCATGTCGTGTTTGGTATCTATGTACTCGGCCTAAGATCATCTTTTTTATTTCATCAAACATTTGGGCAATATAGTGTGTTTTAGTGCATTAAAATAAAAAAATATGTATTGTTGCCCAAAAAAATGCATTTGAAAAATCGCTGCGCAAATACTGCGTGGTAAAAAAAAATGCAACACCCACCATTTTAATCTGTAGGGCCTTTGCTTTAAAATAATATATAATGTTTGGGGGTTCAACTTAACTTTCTTGCAAAAAAATAATATGTTTTTATGTAAACAAACAGTGTCAGAAAGGGCTTTTTCTTCAAGTGGTTAGAAGAGTGGGTAATGTGTGACATAAGCTTCTAAATGTTGTTCATAAAATGCCAGGACAGTTCAAAACCCCCCCAAATGACCCCATTTTGGAAAGTAGACACCCCAAGCTATTTGCTGAGAGGCATCTCGAGTCCATGGAATATTTTATATTTTGACACAAGTTGTAGGAAAGAGAATTATTATTATTTTATTTTATTTTTTTTGCACAAAGTTGTCACTAAATGATATATTGCTCAAACATGCCATGGGCATATGTGGAATTACACCCCAAAATACATTCTGCTGCTTCTTCTGAGTACGGGGATACCACATGTGTGAGACTTTTTGGGAGCCTAGCCGCGTACGGGACCCCAAAAACCAATCACCACCTTCAGGCTTTCTAAGGGTGTAAATTTTTGATTTCACTCCTCACTACCTATCACAGTTTCGGAGGCCATGGAATGCCCAGATGGCACAAAACCCCCCTAAATGACCCCATTTTGGAAAGTAGACACCCCAAGCTATTTGCTGAGAGGTCTGTTGAGTATTTTGCAGATCTTGCTTTTTGTCACAAAGATTTGAAAATTGAAAAAAGAAAAAAAATATATATATATATATATCTTTCTTCATTTTCAAAAATAAATGAGCGCTGTAAAATACTCACCATGCCTCTCAGCAAATAGCTTGGGGTGTCTACTTTCCAAAATGGGGTCATTTGGGGGGGTTGTGTGCCATCTGGGAATTCCATGTCCTCCGAAACTGTGATAGGCAGCGAGGAGTGAAATCAAAAATTTGCGCCCTTAGAAATCCTGAAGGCGGTGCTTGGTTTTCGGGGCCCCGTACGCGGCTAGGCTCCCGAAAAGTCCCACACATGTGGTATCCCCGTACTCAGGAGAAGCAGCAGAATGTATTTTGGGGTGCAATTCCACATATAACCATGGCATGTGTGAGCAATATATCATTTAGTGACAACTTTGTGCAAAAAAAAAAAAAAAAAAAAAAAAGTTTGTCATATTCCAGCAACTGGTGGCAAGATATAAAATATTCCATTAACTCAAAATGCCTCTCAGAAAATAGCTTGGGGTGTCTACTTTCCAAAATGGGGTCATTTGGGGGGGTTGTGTGCCATCTTGGCCTTTTATGGCCTTCAATACTGTGATAGGTAGTGACCGGTAGTGAGGAGTGAAATCAAAAATGTATGCCCTTAGAAATCCTGAAGGCCGTGCTTGGTTTTCGGGGTCCCGTACGCGGCTAGGCTCCCAAAAAGTCCCACACATGTGGTATCCCCGTACTCAGGAGAAGCTGCAGAATGTATTTTGGGGTGTAATTCCACATATGCCCATGGCATGTGTGAGCAATATATCATTTAGTGACAACTTTGTGCAAAAAAAAAAAAAATTGTCATATTCCCGCAACTTGTGGCAAAATATTAAATATTCCATGGACTCAACATGCCTCTCAGCAAATAGCCTGGGGTGTCTACTTTCCAAAATGGGGTCATTTGGGGGGGGTTTGTGCTATTTGGGCATTTTATGGCCTTCAAAACTGTGATAGGTAGTGAGGAGTGAAATAAAAAATTTGCGCCCTTAGAAATCCTGAAGGCGATGCTTGGTTTTCGGGGTCCCGTACGCGGCTAGACTCGCAAAAAGTCCCACACATGTGGTATCCCCGTACTCAGGAGAAGCAGCAGAATGTATTTTGGGGTGCAATTCCACATATAACCATGGCATGTATGAGCAATATATCATTTAGTTACAACTTTTTGTAATTTCTTTTTTCTTTTTTTTTTTTTGTCATTATTCAATCACTTGGTACAAAAAAAAAAAATATTCAGTGGGCTCAATATGCCCCTCAGCAGATTCCTTGGGGTGTCTACTTTCCAAAATGGGGTCATTTGGGGGGATTTTGTGCTATTTGGGCATTTTATGGCCTTCAAAACTGTCTTAGGTAGTGAGAAGTGAAATCAAAAATTTGCGCCCTTAGAAATCCTGAAGGCGGTGCTTGATTTTCGGGGCCCCGTACGTGGTTGGGCTCCCAAAAAGTCTCACACATGTGGTATCCCCGTACTCAGGAGAAGCAGGAGAATGTATTTTGGGGTGCAATTCCACATATAACTATGGCATGTGTGAGCAATATATCATTTAGTGACAACTTTTTGTAATTTCTTTTTTTTTTTTTTTTTTTGTCATTATTCAATCACTTGTTACAAAAAAAAAAAATATTCAATGGACTCAACATGTCTTTCAGCAGGTTCCTTGGGGTGTCTACTTTCCAAAATGGGGTCATTTGGGGGGGTTTTGTACTTCCCTGCTATTTTAGCACCTCAAGAATTGAGATAGGCAGTCATAAAATAAAAGCTGTGTAAATTCCAGAAAATGTACCCTAGTTTGTAGATGCTATAACTTTTGCGCAAACCAATAAATATACGCTTATTGGCATTTTTTTTACTAAAGACATGTGGCTGAATACATTTTGGCCAAAATGTATGACTAAAATTGAGTTTGTTCGATTTTTCTTATAACAAAAAGTAGAAAATATCATTTTTTCTCAAAATTTTCGCTCTTTTTCCGTTTATATCGCAAACATTAAAAATCGCAGAGGCAATCAAATACCATCAAAAGAAAGCTCTATTTGTGGGAAAAAAAGGACGCAAATTTTGTTTGGGTACAACATTGTATGGCCGCGCAATTACCAGTTAAAGCAGCGCAGTGGAAAATTGTAAAAACACCTCTGGTCTTAAGGCTGACAAATGGTCCGGTGGGAAAGTGGTTAATAAAGGACTTTTTTCCACAGTGTGTGTGTGTTTTTTTTACAATTATTTACACTTCCTTAGTGAAATGGTAGAGGTACAATATACCCCATCACCAATTCACATGGGGGGGGCAGGATCTGGGGGTCAGGATCTGGGGGTCCCCTTTGTTAAAGGGGTCTTCCAGATTCTGATAAGCCCCCCGCCCTGCAGACCCCCACAACCACCGGGCAAGGGTTGTGGGGATGATGCCCTTGTCCTCTTCAACGGCCGGCCAGGTTACATGCTCAGATAAGGGGTCTGGTGTGGATTTTGGGGGGAACTCCACGCCTTTTTTTTTATTTGGGGTGGAGTTTCCCTTAAAATCCACACCAGACCTGAAGGGCCTGGTAATTAAACTTGGAGGGACCCCCACGCTTTTTTTTTTTTATGAATGAATTCTCTCTGAATTGCCGGGAGCCGACAATTCATTAAAGCTGCGAGTCATTTTTAAATGACTTTTTTTCCTTCAGAAATTACACTTTGTGCAGAGACAGTTCTAAGTACGGGAAACATGCGCTATTTCACAGGCATACTTTACACCCCCCCTAGGTACGAAATTTAAAGGAATATTTCACTTTTATTGTTTCACTTTAAGCATTATTAAATTCACTGCTCCCAAAAACCTACCATTTTTAAAACTTTTTTTGTATTGATACATGTCCCCTGGGGCAGGACCCAGGTCCCCAACTCCTTTAAGGACAATAACTTGCATATTAGCCTTTAAAATTAGCACTTTAGATTTCTCCCATAGACTTTAACAGGGTGTTCTGCGGCTTTTCGAATTTGCTGCGAACACCCCAAATTGTTCGTTGTTCAGCGAACAGGCAATGTTCGAGTCGAACATAAGTTCGACTCGAAATCGAAGCTCATCCCTACTTAGTAGTAAAACTACAAAATGTAACTAAAATTACCTCTGCCAATCTGTTTTGTCCCACAGCAAGCCAAGGATCCAGTCCTGAGAAGTGAATGTGCTTGGGAGCCCAGAAAGGAACCCCTCTTTTTTTTCAAGCCTCACTTAGCTGTCATGCAACATTGTCCTCATTTTTTGGAATTGCCCAACTGCCTACATCTGCCCATCGGATTCAGCATCGACCTGCTGCAATCTGCTCATCAGATGCAGCAGCCCAGGTCCTGTATCGCCATCTTGGTCTCTCTCAGTCACCGTAACTGGCTGCCTCTTCCGTGCTACCATTGATGATGCACGCCAGCTCCAGCAACCAGCCGCTGTGACTCTCTACTCCAACAACCTCCTAGGATATGTGATGTGGTATCTCACAAGGTTGAGGGAGCAGGGATACATTACTTTCGCCCAGACAAAAATAGAGTAAAGGTTGGGGATTGGGGCTAGGCAAAAAAGGGACACCCCCATATTTCTCTTATGAATATCTAAATCACGCTTTCTTTTTTAACACAATCTTGATGCATCACCAGAACTTTATTTTGGGCTTGGATAACTCTTTGGTCTTCATGATGCTGGACTGGATCCACACAACTTCTGGAGGAATCTAGTAGCCCTAGAGCGTATTTATGGATATCACAGCAAATACATACACAATTGTTTCAGCATTTTTATTTATAAATAATCAGGAAAACTATATAGATGTTTCTACTTTGTGTAGATCAGTGACATACATTTTCAGCTAAACCCATTTAATTTCAGTTACAAAGGAATAACTAAATAACTTTTAAAGAATAATTCGGAGTATTGTGTTTCAGGGGATTAAATTGTTAAAGGGTCACTAAAGGAATTTCTTTTTTAGCTAAATAGCTTCCTTTACCTTACTGCAGTCCTGGTTTTATGTCCTCATTGTTCGTTTTTGCTTTGTTGCTGTAATTCCTCTCTGTTCTGGACACTTCCTGGTTGTCTGTTTCCTGATCACCACAGTGCTGGGAGATTTCTCACTGTGGTGACTAATCAAGGAGGTGTGATTACTGTGTGTCAGCACCAAACCAGTTTCTTTTGCAAAACCTTCACTGCCCTCTATTGGCTCTTTGTCTCTGTACATCAGAGAACCAGGAAACAACAGCAAAAATGAAATTAAACTGTAGGCACATTATATGATTGGTTTGTATCTATTTTTAAAAGGAATCAGTTAACTATTATGTCTCTATACCCTGTAAAGTCATTTCAGCAAAACATTTTTTTTCCTTTAGTGACCCTTTAAGTACACGGGGTATGCATGATAGGTAGAAGGAGAGAATGTTTTTATAAAGTTGTTAGGAGTTTTCCACTTAATGCCTTTGTCGGGTAGGAAGATTTTATTTCCTACTCTACTCAGTGTCAGAGTTGGCAAGAGCTGTAAATATATAAATACACAGCCACAGGTTAATTACATATAAGGAAGCTATTTAAAAAGCCAAATGATTTTAAATGTTAGAAAAATTCAGTAGGATGTTGTTCTCTTTCCTAGTGCTTATCCCTTCTAGTTAGTCTACTACATTGGGGCACACAATTATTTATTACATGCAAACTTTTTCCATCGCAAGTGTATTATTTTTCTCTCTTTATGGAAAATGTATTAACGGAACGATGGGTCAAAGCAGAAGTTTCAAATTACACATTGATTGTTAGTTACCTGCACACGGTCAGCTCCATTCCATGTTATCCTTATTCCACTGATTGCGAACACTAAATCTATGCCTTCATAGTCAACATGCAGGTTTGAACCTTTATATGGGATGCTGGCTCTGTTGCAAATGGGCAAAGAAGCAAAACATTTATTAAAATCCAGTGACTATAAGGATTTTTGTTTCAAATTTCCTTTGACCCTGCCAAGCAGTCAACAAAATTACAATTTATTTATTTAATTATGCCATTGCTGTTTGGGAAGGTAATTTCCCTTGTTGGCCCCTTGTACTAGTTAAGGAACTTCTGTATGTATCACTATTGTCAATGTTGTGTGATGAAGAAGCTAGTGTTCAGGCTCTGTAATGTTGCTTTTATATGACAAACAAAAGGTTGTGATTGAGCATACAACATGCTGGTTATATCTACAAATTATTGATGCTTTTATGACACCACAAACTGTTAAAAATAATGACAGTAACTGTTTTTTTGGAAGGTTGTGTCAGTTTGGAGTGCACCATATCTTCCTCTGTATAAATTACATTTTACAATATCAGTCTGTCTGCCCATTTGATAAATCTTTGCAGAGCTCCACACTTCTGGATACATGGAATAGCATGTCCCTCAATGGCCACTGTAGTTCTTCCCACTGACCCCTACATCAGTATTGTGTCCTGTAGTGACTAGGGGTCAGCAGCAGGAACCATGCTGGCTAATATGGGAAAATGCTAGTCAACCAACCAGAGAATTCTAATCAGCTGTGCTAGAGAGTGTTTTAGCAAACATGCAGACAGAGTAATATGTAGATATGTAAAAAGCTTCTTTCTTTCCAGAGTATTATTATTTATATCCCTCTAGCACTTTACTCCATTAGGACTTGGGCATATGCAGTAAGAATATCATACTATGGCCAATTTTATATAGGAGCCAAATATCCTACCAGCATATCTTTGAAATGTGTGTGTGTGTGTGTGTGTGTGTGTGGTAGTGGTGGTGGGGGGATTAAGTACTGTATCAGAAGAAAAGCAGGAAAAACATGCATATTCCATGCAGATTGTGTCCTGACTGGGACTGCAAGGTAGAAGTGCTAACTACTAAGCCACTGTGCTGTCTTGAGTGTTGCCTGTGTAATTTGGTTGATATCCTGACAGGGTCATTTTAAGATTTCAAATACAAGCTTACATTGTTGATAGGATGCAGCAAACTACTTTCTTTGGCAGCACTTTTTTTGTCAGTACAGTTCTTTAAAGCTCAATTCCAACTTTCTTTTCACTAGATCTGAATTGAATGATCAATCCCAGCATAGCTTATACCTTTGTACCTGTAATGCCTCTGTCATTATCTCTTTTGTTTCTCGCTTCCCCCAACATGTTCTCACTTATTCTCAAGCAGATTCTTGTTTTCAGGCTCCGTTTGACCAATGCGCCGCGTCACTTCCGGTGCGCGCGTGTTTGCGTTCCACCCTGGAACGCGGAAGTGCGTCTCGGCGTTCTCCGCCTCCCTCACACGCTGGCTCCCTATTTAAACCTTCAGACATGGACGCATGGTGTTCCACTATTCTGGTAGGACGCCTGCCGCCTCCTGGATACCTGAACCTTGCTTCACCTCCTGGATTACCAGACCCTGAACCCGGATCACGCCACTCAGCTTCTGACGTCCTTACTCACTCTACCTTGAACTCGAGACACGCCATTGCTATCTTAGAGGACTGAATCAGCTAACCGCAAGTATACTGGTTACCAGAGTATAAATCGTATTCTAGGCACATGCTATTCATTGACTGAATGCTGGATATACATTTAGACCAGAGAGAAGTCACAACCTATACATATGCCATTCGCTGACAAGCCATTTACTATTGCTGGAAACAGATACTGACATATGTCATTCAGCTCTACCTCCTGCTGCATCAGTTACATACTGTTCTTTGCCATATCTTAATAGAGTTCATAGACTGACTGTTTAATCCTAATTGCCTATGAGGGAATAGGCAGTGACCCATTATTGTAATCAACTACCTATGAAGGAATAGGCAGTACTGATAAGATACACTTGCTGGTTCAACTGAGGTTGTGATGAGCTGATCCCTGAACTCTCTTAACACTACAGAGAGTGACTAAGGGAATCTTACTGAGAAACCTCTGCAGCTGCGATCCACAGTGTTTTTCTTATTCCAAGACAACAGGGTCATTACAGTACCATGTTGCTCTGTTGTCTGCAAATCCCCTGATGTTCTGGGTTTAGTTGTGGCTCTGTGTCAGGTGACACTCTGCATATCCTGCTGATAGACTCTGTACCTTCCACAGCCACTTCCTGCAGCAGCTAGAGTCTGTACACTCCCATTTGTAGTCTTTCAGCCTCAGCATGATGTCATTTCCTTCACAGCTCTGATGATAGTTGGGATTGAATACATCCTAATTAGCATTCAATCCCACCCTGTCACATCTACAGGATGAGTCCAAACCTTCCAAGCTCCACATTACAGCTGTGCTGCTGCTGGGCAAGATTGAATGAATCACAATTAGAATTCAGTCCTGCCCAGTTAAATATCCCAACCAGTATGAACAGGGATAGTCCCACCCCTCGGATCCCTGCTCTCTGTGAAGGGAGTAATTTACATATGAAAGACCTTCATATTAAAGGGGTTGTAAAGGAAAACATTTTTTTTTCATAATAAGCATCCTTTACCTGCAGACATTCCTCTTTTCACTTCCTCATTGTTCGTTTTTGCTCAGAAGTTCTGTTCTGTTCTGTTCACTTCCTGCTTGTCTGATTGTTACTCACCACCGTGAAGGGAGGCTTTACTGCGGTGGTCAGTGACATGCTCACCCCCTCCTGGGAATTACATCTGTGCGGCAGGACGCTCTCTACGTGTTAGAAACTTCAAGGAGGTGTGAATTACTGGTCGTGCCGCAATGCATACTGGGAAATGTAGTTCTTACATGAACGAGCGCCACAAACCAGGAAGTGATGAGAGAACAGAAACTAGAACGCCAGAAGTGATATAGATGAAGGAATTTAATAGGTATTTACTCGTTTTTCAACAGAATCATTACACTATTCTGTCTGTCTACCTTGCAGACATTAATTTTAGGCAACATTTTTTTTTTACCTTTACAACTCTTTTAACCTTCATAATAACCTCCCGTAGCCCTCCCTCTTTAGTCTAGCAGTAAGCCATTATTCTTTGGCAGGCTGCAAGACAGGATTGACACAGGAGGAGGTATGAAACATTTACACCTCTCACCAGCCACTTGAAGGCCCATAAACACCCAGTAACCCTACAACCCACCCACATCAACTCCCAGAACTGGTACAAGTGACTATCATAGCCTGCCCTGACACTACAGGGGCTCAAAGGATCATCAGACATATAGTATGAGGACTGGAGGAGTGACATCACAGACTCATAAACCTGCTGTAAACAGCTAAAGGAGGTAAGTTACACACAAACTGACAGTGGGGTTGTGATTCATTTAGCACGATGCATCTGTTGTTTTGGGAGGAAAAGCTGGAGTCTTATAAACATAGTTGAGGGCGTTATTCAAAAGGAGGCATCATGGTGACAAAAATATTAGCATTCAATAAAAAATAGTACAGAGAAATAGGTATGACATGTATAAAAAGGGTTAAACCCCTGTCAATTTACTTTTTGCTGTCTGTGTCCAACTGTGGAGATTTCCCTTCACTTTCTGTCCCAAGGACACAAGAAGTAATAGGAAATCTCGTCACAGATACAAGGGTGTTCTTTTCTTAATTTTCACCAGAGCAGGTGTTCAATTTACAGAACTTTTTCTCTACTCCTGTTCTGGTAACTCCTGTAAAATTCAAGAGGAGGCATTTGGTTGAGACTAGTATGGACTTTCATGGTACTGTACAAAGGCTTTACACACACAGCGTAAGTATAACAATATAATATTTATTACAAAAGTTACTTATTTAAAAACGGGGAAATACATATAGAAAAAAGGACAGTTTGTGTCACCATAAGACTGACACTCAATTGATCTATATGGTCAGAACACGCAGATGCAGTGACAACAAAGGGCTAACACTTTGAAAGTATCACAGATCATTTGTATATCCTTCTCTCAAAATGTTTTGCAGATATACTTCCGCTTCTTCAGGAGTTTTTGTATATTAAAGAGCAATCATAGACATTTTTGTATTTCTATAAAGACAAAAGGAGAGATAGTTATAACAATAACATGATGAGAATTAATATCAGTTTGATTACAGGGGCTGCATGAGATCTTACCCGTGATGTAACCAGGTATAGGGACCCACAGGTGCAAGTGCAAGTCTATCTCGGGGGAATGTGGGGGTACTATACCAGGGGGCGCATAGGTTCCCAATAGGTTCCCATAGGTTCCCAATCTAATAATAAAATAATCTATGTCAGAAATAGGACATTATTTACACAGTTATAAGAGGTAGATATGTACTGATGGTTAACGCACAGCATCTTAACCCCTTCCCCTCATGGGTTGAACAATGGTGACTAGGTATGCGGTCCAAATATCTATAAACATAGTAAAGAATATTGATCAAAAAGGATAATAATAATTAAGCAGCAATTAACAGAGATGGCAGACGCATTTTAATTCACCTTGGGTGTGCAGGAAAATGTTCACAGACGAAAGCCTGCTGGACCTACTGGAAACCTGGGTCCCAATAGCCTTGTTCGGGAACCTATAGGGCAGTGGTTCTCAACCTGGGGGTCGGGACCCCCTCGTGGGTCGAATGATGATTTGCCAGGCGTCACCGAATCCTGGGCTGTTCCTGAAGCCCGCACCACTCTCAAAGCCTTTTTGGGGACGCCCAGCTGGGCTGTTCCTGGAGCCCGCAGCTGCCCATTCAGTTCATGGCATGGGTGGGGTCGGAGACTAGAAGTCAGTTGACTAGTGAGGAATTTAAAGTGTGAGGGGCTTATTTCAGCATAGGTGTCACTGCTATGAGACACAGTGAAGCCGGAGACACAGTGAGTAACACTACCTGTGATTATAGTTTCCATTAAGAGTCCCCTCTACAATTCTCAGATCAGCAGATGACCTTGATCAAGAGCACCTAAGTTGGCCGATCAGAACTCCCCCCAGCACTGCCACTCATCCTAAGGAGTAAGAGAAGGAATAACAATAGAGAATACATGGAAGGGAGAGGAAAAGAGGGGGAGGAACAGAGACAAAGGGAGAGAAAGAATAAGAGAAAGAACAAGAAAGACGTCTAGAGAGGGATAGGGGAAGAAAAATAAATTAGGATAGAGAGAGATAAAAGGGAAGGAAAGGAGAACACAGAGAGAGTGATACATCCTAAAATGTACCATAAGGGGTTTCAAGGGACTCAGTCAGCGCTAAATGTCCGTGGGTTAGGGGCACAAATTCCTTGTCTTGCCTTGGGTGCTGACAACCCACACAACGAAAATAATTTTACTGTTAGGGGTCCCCACAACTTGGGAAATTTTATCAAGGGGTCACGGCACTAGACAGGTTGAGAACCACTCCTATAGGGACATATAGATCAGGATGGGATCCGTGGCTGGATGAAAGCTGGTGGTTAGTCCACACATACTGTACATATCAAATCACCTTATTATGTATATATGTATATATGACTGCCACAGTGGGGTGCTAAATTCAGGTCTGAGGTTGAAATGGATATCCAGGTAAATAGTCCCTTTTAGCAATGATAGATCTAAAGGAAAAGATACTGAGTATAATTAACATGAAAAAGTACTGCAGAAAATGCTAGCGCCCTGATGTCCATACAAAAAATTGCTCACCTCAGATCTTTTAAGAGTGGATGAAGACCAGAACCAGAGAATATTCAGTCTTTATTCCAATATGATGGTCCCTAGAATAAGGCTGAAGTACAGAAAAGGGTTTGTAAGGGATCTACACTGCTGGTTATATGGGGATGATTGGCCATGTAGAAAGACCAGTTACTCACCGATGAAAGGGAAGGAGGTGTCCTTCGGATTGCATTAGCAGTGGGGCCACTGCCAACCATCCCATATATAGGGCTCCTGCCCAGCAATGCCTGCCCCACTAAAAAACAATGTGTGGCGTCACCGGCCCCAGCCCCTCAGTGGGCATGTGTGAGACTCACGCATGCACAGTGTCCGAAAACCAGCCGTAGGCAGACATGAGGGTGCTAGCATTTCCTGCAGTGCCTTTTCATGTTAATTCTGGAAAAGAAGTCCTTTGTTATCAGATTGGGAACCTTTGCGCCCCCTGGTATAGTTCCCCACATTCGCAGGGATAGACTTGCACCTGTGTGTCCCTATACCTGGTTACATTGCGTGTAGCCCGTGTAATCAAACTGTTATATTAATTCTCATCATGTTATTGCTATAACTACCGTATTTATCGGCGTATAACATGCACAGGCATATAACACGCACCCTAACTTTAAGAGGGAGGTTTCAGGAAAAAAACTTTCTACAGCCCCCTGCGTATAACACGCAGGCACAGTTTACCCTCTATTTTCAGGGTAAAAAAGTGAGTGTTATTCGCCAATAAATACAGTGTATCTGCTTTTGTCTTTATAGAAATAGAAAAATGGCTATGATTACTCTTTAATATACATAAACAAGCGGAAGTATATTCTGCAAAACCTGTCGAGAGGATATACAAATGATCTCTGATACTTTCAAAGTTGTTAGACCTTTGTTCTCACTGCATCTGTGTGTTTTGTCAAATATAGAGCAATTGAGTGTCTTATGGTGACACAAACTGTCCTTTTTTCTATATGTATTTCCCCCCTTTTTAAATAAGTAACTTTTGTAATAAATATTATATTTTTATACTTACGTTGTGTGTGTGTGTGTGAAGCCTTTGTACGGTACCATACAAGTCTAAACTAGCCTCAACCAAATGCCCCCTTTTGAATTATTCTAGGACGTAGGTACTTTCTAATATTTTTTTCCTTGTGGCACATACCATATAAAATCCTGTAAAAAGTTTGATACTCTATTAACTATGCTCATCAAAACAATTAGAGATTTTAAATATATCCTGTGGGCAGCAATATAAACCTGACAGGGGTTCTAATGCCGCGCACACACGATCATTTTTCAACAAAGTTTTTCCAACTTCATCATTAAAACGACATTGCCCACACACCATTGTTTTAAAAAAATGCTCTAGCAAAGCGTGGTGACGTACAACACGTACAACCACACTATAAAGGGGAAGTTCAATGCGGATGACGCCACCCTTGGGGCTGCTTTAGCTGATTCTGTGTTAGTAAAAGACGATTCGCTCTTTTCTGTCTGCGTGATCAATGTGCTTACTCCATTACGAACGGTAGTTTTACCAGAACGAGCGCTCCCATCTTATAACTTGCTTCTGAGCATGCGTGGGTTTTTAACGTCGTTTAAGCCCACACACGATAATGTTTTACAACCCGAAAAACAACATTGTTTAAAACGTTGTTAAAGAATGCAGCATGTTCGATTTTTTTTTGCCGTTTTTCAGAACTCGAAAAATCATGTGAAGCCCACACACGATCATTTTAAATGACATTTTTTTAAAACAACAGGCCAGATTCACAGAAAAAGTACGCCGGAGTATATGCTGATACTGCGGCGTACTTTCAAATTTGCCGCGTCGTATCTTTATTTGTCATTCACAAACAAAGATACGACGGCTTTTGGCTAAGATCCGACAGGCGTACGGCTTCATACGCCTTCAGATCTTAGGTGTAATTCTCCAGCGGCCGCTGGGTGGAGTTTGCGTCGTTTTCCAGCGTCGGGTATGCAAATTAGCTGATTACGGCGATCCACGAAGGTACGCACGTTCGTCGCATTCTCTTACGTCGGTTTTTCGCGTCGTAAAGTTAAGAGTGCTATTTACATGGGGTAAAATTACTCCTCCATGTTAAAGTATGGCCGTCGTTCCCGCGTCAAATTAATTTTTTTTTTTTTTTGTGTAAGACGTCTGGGAATACGAAATTACTTTACGCACGTCGCTGTTCAAAAAACACGTTGGGGCGCCGTAATTTCGCGCAAAGCACGGCGGGAAATTTCCTAACGGAGCATGCACAGAACGTTCGGCGCGGGAGCGCGCATAATTTAAATGGTACACGCCCCATTTGAATTAGGCGGGCTTGCGCCGGACGGCTTTACGTTACACCGCTGCAAGTTTACAGGTAAGTGCTTTGTGAATCAAGCACTTACGCTGAAAACTTGCGGCGGTGTAACGTAAAGGGGATATGTTACGCCGCCGCGCGGCTACGTGAATCTGGCCCAACGTTTTTTTTTATGCGGAAAAATTATCGTGTGTACGTGGCATAATTCTTTCCTACTCTATCAAAAAATGATTTACATTAAATTTAAAGATGATTTAATGATTATCTCTTATTTTTTCTAACATATAATGCTTGCCAGAGAGATAAAAAATCTTGTAACATTTGAAATGTATCTCCAAATTTTTGGGGAAAAACATTAAGAACTCCAAACTGTATGTGAATAAATCACCAGATATACAGTAAGCTCTGCATTGTAGTCAATCAGCTTCTAACTTCAGCTTGTTCAATTAGGCTTTGACAAAAGAAACTGGAAGCTGCTTGGCTTCTTTCTATAAAGAGCTGCAGCACCAAATGAATCCATATCCCCCATGGCCATAAAACACAGGTACAACTGTCACAAAGAAAAGCCAGCACACCAGCTTCCAGTTTGATTCTTTACTAGAGATTCAGTATATCAGTGTAATATTTGTCAAGGGTACCATTCTGGTACGATCATGTCTCTGAAACGTTGCCTCTGTCTACTGGAACTCTAATAGGGGATCAAACGAGAACCTGGGGTGCCTACATTTCTTTTTGGAAAATCTGACACAGAGTTCAACCCTTCCCTATTCATTTTAAATATAAACTACAACTGTTTGTTGCTTTTACATATACATTATGGATGAGCCGAACACCCCCCGGTTCGGTTCGGTTTGCAGCAGAACATGCGAACAGGCAAAACATTTGCTTGAACAAGTGAACACTGTGCTAATTTTAAAGGCTAATATGCAAGTTATTGTCCTGAAAAGTGTCCGGGGACCTGGGTCCTGCCCCAGGGGACATGTATCAATGCAAAAAAAGTTTTAAAAACAGCAGTTTTTTTCGTGAGCAGTGATTTTAATAATGCTTAAAGTGAAACAATAAAAGTGAACTATTCCTTTAAATTTTGTACCTGGGGAGTATCTATAGGAAAAAAAGTAATTTAAAACTACTCACTGCTATAATGAATTGTCGGGTCACGGCAATACAGATAAAAGTAATTGAAAAGAAGGACATGGGTTCCCCCCCAGTCCATTACCAGGCCCTTTGGGTCTGGTATGAATATTAAGGGGAACCCTGAACCAAAAAAAACAAAAATGCGTGGGGGTCCCCCCAAATTCCATTACCAGGCCTTTCAGGTCTGGTATGGATATTAAAAGAGGAACCCTGCGCTAAATTTAAACCAAAAAATGGCATGGGGTTCCCCCCAAAAATCCATACCAGACCCCGATTTTAAGGGAAATCAAAAATGGCGTGGGCTTCCCTTTTTTGAGCATGCAACCTGGCAGGCCGTATGAAAAAAGAGGGGGGACGAAAGAGCGCCCCCCCTCCTGAACCAAACCAGGCCACATGCCCTTATCATGGGGAGGATGTCCCCATGTTGATGGGGACAATGGCCTCATCCCCA
Organism: Rana temporaria; assembly: GCF_905171775.1. Lineage (NCBI taxonomy): Eukaryota > Metazoa > Chordata > Amphibia > Anura > Ranidae > Rana > Rana temporaria. The sequence continues at coordinate 47,815,457 of NC_053499.1, read as the reverse complement.
AAACCCTGGCGCGGTGGTTGTGGGGGTCTGCGGGCGGGGGGGCTTATCGGAATCGGGAAGCCCCCTTTATGAATTGGTAACAAGGTAACCTACGCTTGCACGTCATTCGGCCAGGAGCCTCCTATGGAGGCAGTATCGTTCATAGTGGCAGGTCAGACTCGTAGAAGGATTACGTTGCTGGATATTTTTTTTTTATTAAAGGACTTGTCCCAACTTTGTGTGTGTGTTTTTTCCCTTTTTTCACACTTTTTTGGGTGAAATGGTAGGAGTACAGTGTACCCCGTTACCAATTCACATAAGGTGGGCCGGGATCTGGAGGTCCCCTTTGTTGAAGAGGGCTTCCAGATTCCGATAAGCCCCCCGCCCGCAGACCCCCACAATCACCGGGCAAGGGTTGTGGCGATGAGGCCCTTGTCCCCATCAACATTAGGACATCCTCCCCATGTTAAGGGCATGTGGCCTGGTACGGTTCAGGAGGGGGGGGGCGCTCTCTCGTCCCCTTAATATTTATACCAAACCCAAAGGGCCTGGTAATGGACTGGGGGGGGAACCCATGTCCTTTTTTTCAAAGACTTTTATCTATATTGCCAGGACCTAACAATTTATTATAGCTGCGAGTAGTTTTAAATGACTTTTTTCCTTTAGAAATGTCATTTTGTGCAAGGGACTGTTATAAACACAGGAAACATGCGCTACTTTACATGCATACTATAGACACCCCCAGGTACAAAAGTTAAAGGAATATTTTACTCTTATTGTTTCACTTTAAAGCTGAGTTCCACCCATAAATATAACATTACAGCAGTAGTTTTTAAAAAATGTCATTAGTCCTTTAAGAATTTTTTTTTTTTTTGAGATGCCTTCAAAGTGTTGTTGCTAGGCAGATTAGTTAATCTTCCCTCTTCCTGCACCTAGGTGCTTAAGCTTTCTAACCTACATCTCACAGACTCCTGGGAATGTAGTAGGTGTAACTTTCCAGGAGTGCACTCCCCAGTCTCGAAGAATCGTGTGACTTGGACAGTACAGGTGCTGTTTACAGCGCCATCTTCAATAAGGGCACAAAGCCCTTAGTTTTCATTTAATCTGCAGGACAAGAGAGAGCAGCTGAGAAGCAAGGATTTATCGTGTTACTCGAGCAGCTGAATTAACTACTTGTTTGTCCCAGATAAGGTAAGTGCTTATACTGTGTAACATCTGCTTTAATTGTGCTTACTTTCTTTAGCTTTGTCTCAAACCTGTTTACTGTGCATGCTCCCTCGTTTTTCTGTATGTTTGATTTTTGATATTTTTTTTTGTCTCCAAATTTTCCTTTTCATGTTGTTTTTTTTTATTTCTTTATATATATCTATCTATATGTCTAAGTAATGTGTATAATTATCTTGAATTAATGAAAAACTTATTTACAATTTTTTTGAACAATAGTATGTAAAAATTTTGATTATTCAATTACACTCACAATTTTTTTTTTTTTGTGAAAATTAAAAATATCTGTGAATAACCTTAAATGTACAATTACTAAAAATGATTATTTTCTATATATATTTATACACACACACACACACACATATATATATATATATAGATATATATATATATATATATATATATATATATATATATTATCTCTCTCTCATATATATATATATATATATATATATGACTTCCGCCGCAGTTGAAATCAATCTCGAGTGGGCGGGTGGAGGCGGAGAGATGGTTAACAGCCCCGCCCACCGCATTAATTATGTACTCGGTGGGAGATGTTGGTTGCTGGGCTGAAGTATTGCGGGACTTCCGCCGCAGTTGAAATCAATCTCGAGCGAGCGAGTGGACGGGCGGAGGCGGAGAGATGGTTAACAGCCCCGCCCACCGCACTAATTATGTACTGGGGGGGACGAGACGAGACGAGGGTTAGTGTTGGTGGAAGATAGAGCGGAGCTTGCTACCATATACGCTGCCACTGCACCCAGCAAGCGCAGCCACTGTGCCATCAAACGGCTGCCTCACTGTGCCACCAAACACTGTCTCACTTGGGCCATCAAACACTGCCTCACTTGAGCCATCAAATACAACCACTGTGCCAAACGCTGCCTCACTGTGCCCATCAAACGCATCCACTGTGCCAAACGCTGCCTCACTTTGCCTGTCAAATGCATCCACTGTGCCCAACGCTGCCTCACTGTGCCCGTAAAACGCATCCATGTGCTAGGGGTGATACGATTTGGTGGGAGCGATGCAATGTGCTGGGGGCTATGCCATTTGGCGGGGGGAAATGTAATGTTTTGGGGCGATGCAATGTGCTGGGGCGATGCGACTTGGTGAGGGGCGATGCAATGTGCTGTGGCGGGGGGGGCGATGCAATGTTCTGGGGTAATGCGATTTGGCAGGGGGGCGATGCAATGTTCTTGGGTGATGCGATTTGGTGGGGGGGCATTGCAATGTGCTAGTGCGATGTGATGCAATGTGGCGGGGGGGGGTGCGATTTGGCGGGGGGCAATGCAATGTGCTGTGATGATGCGATTTGGTGGGGGCGATGCAATGTGCTGGTGTGATGCAATGCAATTTGGCAGGGGGCGATGCGGCATGCTGGGACCGATGCGGTGTGCTGGGGCCGATGCAGTGTGCTGGGGCCGATGCGATGTACAGCGATGTGCTTGGGCCGATGCGGTGTGCTGGGATCGATGCGGTGTGCTGGGGCGATGCGTCGCGCAATGTTATGGTGGCAATGTGCTGTGCTGGGGAAGGAGGAAGTCAGCACAGCACAGGGATGGTGGGAACCCCTCATAATGAGCACAGCAGGAGTAAAGCCCCAGGAATTCAGCTCAGCACAGGGATGGTGGGAACCCCTCATAATGAGCACAGCAGGAGTGCAAACCCAGGAATTTAGCACAGCACAGGGATGGTGGGAACCCCTCATAATGAGCTCAGCACAGGGATGGTGGAAACCCCTTATAATGAGCACATCAGAAGTACAAACCCAGGAGCACAGCACAGGGATGGTGGGAACCCCTCATAATGAGCACAGCACAGGGATGGTGGGAACCCTTCATAATGAGCACAGCACAGGGATGGTGGGAACCCTTCATAATGAGCAAAGCAGAAGCACAAACCCAGGAATTCAGCACAGAACAGGGATGGTGGGAACCCTTCATAATGAGCACAGCACAGGGATGGTGGGAACCCTTCATAATGAGCACAGCACAGGGATGGTGGGAACCCTTCATAATAAGCACAGCAGAAGTACAAACCCAGGAATTCAGCACAGAACAGGGATGTGGGAACCCTTCATGAGGGGTGCCGACTTCCTGGGGCTGTACTTCTGCTGTGCTCATTATGAGGGGTTCCCACCATCCATGTGCTGACTTTCTGGGTTTGTACTTCTGCTGTGCTCATTATGAGGGGTTCCCACCATCCCTGTGCTGTGCTGACTTCCTGGGTTTGTACTTCTGCTGTGCTCATATTGAGGGGTTCCCACCATCCCTGTGCTGTGCTCATGAGGAGTTCCCACCATCCCTGTGCTGTGCTGACTTCCTGTGTCTGTACCCCTGCTGTGCTCAATATGATGGGTTCCCACCATCCCTGTGCTGAGTTCCTGGGTTTGTACTCCTGCTGTGCTCATTATGAGGGGTTCCCACCATCCCTGTGCTGTGCTGACTTCCTGGGTTTGTACTTCTGCTGTGCTCATTATGAGGGGTTCTCACCATCCCTGTGCTCATGAGGGGTTCCCATCATCTCTGTGCTGTGCTGACTTCCTGGGTCTGTACTTCTGCTGTGCTCATTATGAGGGGTTCCCACCATCCCTGTGCTGTGCTCATTATGAGGGGTTCCCACCATCCTTGTGCTGTGCTGACTTCCTGGGTTTGTACTTCTGCTGTGCTCATTATGAGGGGTTCTCACCATCCCTGTGCTGTGCTCATGAGGGGTTCCCACCATCCCTGTGCTGTGATGAGTTCCTGGGTTTGTACTCCTGCTGTGCTCATCATGAGGGTTCCCACCATCCCTGTGCTGTGCTGACTTCCTGTGTCTTCACCCCTGCTGTGCTCATTATGAAGGGTATCTACCATTCCTACAGCACCAGGAAGTCAGCACAGCACAGGGATGGTGAGAACCCCTCATAATGAGCACAGCAGGTGTACAGCCACAGGAAGTCAGCACAGGGATGATGGGAACCCCTCATAATGAGCACAGCAGATACTATTAGTCCTCTTTAAGCGTCCAGATTTTAAAATTCATCATAACGAATGTTTTTAATAGTTATGAAAAGTGAATGAATCTAACGAAAATTTGTATTTCGTACGAGTCCGAATTGAGTTTCAGGCACAAAATACGAAATAACGGCTAATGCGAAACGGAACTAAACAAAATGAATTTATTGAAAGTGCACATGTCTAGTATATGTATACACGCCACATATATAACAAGATATATATATATATATAAATATATATATATATATATATATATATATATATATATATATATATATATATATATATATATATATATATATATAATCTTCTTGTGTAGATATATCTGCACAGGAACAAATTATTTAGTATATTTACTGGTTCCTGGAAGGAGGAGGGGAGGAGAGGTTTGCATAGATAAGGGGGCGGCAACTTCCTCTGACATTCCCGTTGCTATTGAAACCTGATCTGAAACCTATTACACTGCTTGTGCAGCACTGAGCATGTGCGAGATCTGCAGGGCTGAAATCCAAGAAGTCATACAGTCTGGCTTCATGATGCCCACACTTAAGATGGCCTCAGTCAATTTCTATTTTATAAAGTGTCTAAATGCTGTAACAACCTATCAAAACGGACCTTAGTTTACAGACTAACTTTACTAGAATACATTAAGCTTGTGTATTACAGGGGTGTTTATATTTAAAAAGTGAAATTGTGGCCGGAACTCCACTTTAAGCATTATTAAAATCACTGTTCCCGGTAAAAATTCAGTTTTTAAAACTTTTTTTTGCATTGATACATGTCCCCTGGGGCAGGACACAGGTCCCCAAACCCTTTTTATGACAATACCTTGCATATTAACCTTTAAAATTAGCACTTTTGACTTCTCCCATAGACTTTTAAAGGGTGTTTCGAATTTGCTGCGAACACCCCAAATTGCCAGTGTTCGAGTGAAACTCATGTACGACCTGAACATAAAGCTCATCCTTATCCCTAATACACATTAAACACATACGTACATCCAAAAATACCCACATTTACATCTATATGTATACATGCATATAAATGAAGATACAGCAATAGAAGATAATAAGTGATAGTACTTATTATCTGCTCCTGCTTTATATTAACCACTTGAGACCCGCGCTATTGACAAAAGACGTCAACAGCGCGGCTCTCAGGTGCCAACTGGACGTCTTTGGACGTCTTTTTAAAAGCATTACCCGCGCGCGCCTCTGGGGGGCGCACAGCGGGTAAACACTGTGCCGCCGCATCGCTGGGGAGCCGTTGCGTGTACCTGGCGGCCGCGATGTCCGCCGGGTACACGCGATCGTCGTGACACAGCCGGTAACAGCAGGGACGTGGAGCTCTGTGTGTAAACACAGAGCTCCACGTGCTGTTGGAGGAGAGGAGACCGATCTGTGTCTCTTGTATATAGAGACACAGCATCGGTCACCTCCCCCAGTCACCCCCCTCCCCCACACAGTTAGAACACACCCAGGCTACAAATTTAACCCCTTCCTCACCCCCTAGTGTTAACCCCTTCCCTGACAGTCATATTTATACAGTAATTAGTGCATTTTTATAGCACTGATCGCTGTATAAATGTGAATGGTCCCAAATTTGTGTCGAAAGTGTCCGATACGTCCGCCGCAATATCGCAGTCCCAATAAAAATCGCAGATCGCCGCCATTACTAGTAAAAAAAAAATAATAAAAAAAAAATCATAATTCTGTTCCCCATTTTGTAGGCGCTATAACTTTTGCGCAAACCAGTCGCTTATTGCGATTTTTTTTTTTTTTTTACAAAAATACGTCGAAAAATACGTATCGGCCTTAACTGAGAAAAAAATAGTTTTTTAAAAAAAAATTGGGATATTTATTATAGCAACAAGTAAAAAAAAAATATATATTTTTTAAATTGTCGCTCTTTTTTTGTTTATAGCGCAAAAAATAAAAACCGCAGAGGTGATCAAATACCACCAAAATAAAGCTATATTTGTGGGGAAAAAAGGACGTCAATTTTGTTTGGGAGCCACGTCGCATGACCGCACAAATGTCAGTTAAAGCGACGCAGTGCCGGAAGCTGAAATTTCGCCTGGGAACAAAGGGGATTTATGTGCCCAGTAAGCAAGTGGTTAATTTCTTTGCATGTATACATGCAGGTGTGGATATGGGTATTTTTGCATGCAAATATGTGTACATATATGTATATGGATGTTATCCATGATGTCTTATGATTGTTAGGCTCATGATTTTACCAGTTACAATGACATTTACATTTTGTTATGTTTTGTTGTAGCCCTGAAGGGGGAGTTCATTTGACCACCCAAACACATTGGCTGCCTTTTAACACAATACCAATATACAGTATTAAAATGGGCTCTTATCTTTTGGTCTGGCACTCCATCCATGTATGCACATTTTATTCTGGTATACAGACTAGTTTAATCAAATTAAAGTAAATAAGAACTGATCATTGTTAGGGTTTTATACACTTCATAATAAACACAAGCACCAATTAGACTTTTAGTCTTTGAAACAAATACTTACTTGTTATGGTTGACATATATACCTGTTTGGTTTGCCTCAACCCATTGATAAAACAATTGCATGGTAATATAATTGACATGAGATTCACTGCCTATCATTGTACGGTGGATAAGGATTCTAAAGTCTTCCTCAAGTAAACTGCAATCTCGAGCAAAAACATATGTACAGTTGCCAGTAGCGGAAAAATAATGTCCATCAAATGTTTTATAGTGTCCATTTCCCCAAGTGCTGCAGACATTTTCATTATTGGTTGTCACTGGAAGAGAACCATACGTATCGATTAGTGATCATGTTTTGTAGTGTTGTATTAAGTGCTGTATACCTACCTACCCCCTTTCGAGCGGCTGTGTGTGCTGGGGGCTAGATGCTTACTTAATTTATTGCAGCATATACATATACATGTGGAGCAAGAAGAGTGCTCAGAGGGCTGATCAGCATTAGAAACAATTAATGGTAGGAATTACAAATTGGAAAGTAATGTAAATGTTTTACAAATATTAGACTGATAAACAAAATTGATAAACAATGTCAGGTTTTCGAAAGTCAATTTAGAAAGTCTGTGAAAAACGGATTATGATATGTTAAAGCGGAACATCATCCAAAAGGGGAAGTTCCGCTTGTTTGCATCCCCCCTCCCCTCCACTGCCATATATGGCTCTTTTTGGGGAGGTGCAGGTATCTGGTTTGGACATGTTTACCCCCCAGCCAACATCAGTCGATGATCACCCCCAATACTAGTATAAAAAAATATATATATATATATATATATATATATATATATATATACACACACACAGTATCTCACAAAAGTAAGTACACCCTTACATTATTTTAAATATTTTATTTTATCTTTTCATGTGACAACAGTGAAGACATGACACTTTGCTACAATGTAAAGTAGTGAGTGTACAGCTTTTATAACAGTGTAAATTTGCTGTCCCCTTGAAATAACTCAACACACAGCCATTAATGTCTAAACCGCTTTCAATAAAAGTGAGTACACCCCTAAGTGAAAATATTTCCAAATTGGGCCTGATTAGCCATTTTCCCTCTCCGATGTCATGTGACTCATTAGAGTTACAAGGTCTCAGGTGTGACTGGGAAACAGGCGTTTTAAATTTGGTGTTATCGCTTTCACTCTCTCATACTGGTCACTGTAGGTTCAACATGGCATCTCATGGCAAAGAACTCTCTGAGGATCTGAAAAAAAGAACTGTTGCTCTACATAAAGATGGCCTAGGCTATAAGAAGATTGTCAAGACCCTGAAACTGAGCTGCAGCACGGTGGCCAAGACCATACAGCGGTATAACAGGACAGGTTCCACTCAGAACAGGCCTCGCCATGGTCGACCAAAGAAGTTGAGTGTACGTTCTCAGCCTGATATTCAGAGGTTGTCTTTGGGAAATAAATGTATGAGTGCTGCCAGCATTGCTCCAGAGGTTGAACGAGTGGGGGGTCAGCCTATCAGTGCTCAGACCATATGCTGCACCCTGCATCAAATTGGTCTGCATGGCTGTCATTCCAGAAGGAAGTCTCTTCTAAAGATGACGCACTAGTAAGCCCGCAAACAGCTTGCTGAAGTCAAGCAGACTAAGGACATGGATTACTGGAACCATGTCCTGTGGTCTGATGAGACCAAGATAAACTTATTTGGTTCAGATGGTGTTAAGCATGTGTGGCAGCAGTCAGGTGATCAGTACAAAGACAAGTGCGTCTTGCCTACAGTCAAACATGGTGGTGGGAGTGTCATGGTCTGGGGCTGCATGAGTGCTGCCCACACTGGGGAACTACAGTTCATTGAGGGAACCATGAATGCCAACATGTCCTGTGACATACTGAAGCTGAGCATGATCCTCTCCCTTCGGAGATTGGGCCACAGGGCATTATCCCAACATGATAATGTCCCCATACACACTACCAAGACGACCACTGTCTTGCTAAAGAAACTGAGGGTAAAGGTGATGGACTGGCCAAGCATGTCTCCAGACCTAAACTCTATTGAGCATCTGTGGGGCATCCTCAAATGGAAGGTGGAGGAGTGCAAGGTCTCTAACATCCACCAGCTCCATGATGTCATCACGGAGGATTTAAAAAAGAACTCCAGTGTCAATCTGTGAAGCTCTGGTGAACTCCATGCCCAATATGGTTAAAGTGGTTGTAAACCCCCGGAAAAAAAAACATGCAATACAAAGGCATAATAAGCTAGTATGCATAGCATACTAGCTCATTACAAATTACCTCACATCGAAGTCCCCACAGCTGTCCTCGTACCCCCCTCCGGCCGGCGACATCTCTCCCGGGGGTTACTTCCATGTATGGCGGCTCCGACGCTGTGATTGGCTGGAGCCGCGATGTCGGGAGCAGCCGTGATTGGCCGTAGCCGCCGGTAACGGCACACAGACTGAAGCAACGACTCATACGTGCTTCAGTTTGCTTTAGTGCGCATATGCCGATGACATCAGCACATGCAGGGGACAGGGGCAGGTTTAGGAGATATCCTGGGTAGCTACATGTAAGCCTTATTATAGGCTTACTTGTAGCTTAAAGTGGTTATAAAGGGTTTACAACCACTTTAAGGCAGTGCTGGAAAATAATTGTGGCTACACAAAATATTGACACTTTGGACAAATTGTCCACAATTGTCCACATTTTCACTTAGGGGCATACTCAATTTTGTTGCCAGCGGTTTAGACATTAATATCTGTGTGTTGAGTTATTTTGAAGGGACCGCAAATTTACACTGTTATACAAGCTGTACACTCACTACTTTACACTGTAGCAAAGTGTAATTTCGTCAGTGCTGTCCCATGAAAAGATATATAATAAAATATTTACAAAAATGTGAGGGGTGTACTCACTTTTGTGAGATACTGTATATTCAAGTATCTATACCAGACGCTATAACACAAACCAAATAATTTACACTTATGCCGTGTACACACGATCGGAATTTCCGACAAGAAAAGTTCGATGTGAGCTTTTGGTGTAGGCCCCATTGGACTTTTTCTGTCAGAATTTCCGACAGCAAAAATTTGAGAGCTGGTTCTCAATTTTTCCGATGGGAAAAGTTCTCGTCGGAAATTCTGATCGTCTGTATGCAATTCCGACGAGCAAAAAAACACGCATGCTCTAAATCAAGTCGACGCAGGCTCGGAAACATTGAACTTCATTTTTCTCGGCTCATCGTAGTGTTGTACGTCACTGCATTCTTGACAGTCGGAATTTTGTGTGACTGTGTGTATGCAACACAAGTTTGAGCCAACATTCCGTCTGAAAAAAATTCCGGGTTTTCTTGTTGGAAATTCCAACTGTGTGTATGCGGTAAAATCTTTACCAAGGACATGTAGCAGAATACATTTTGGCCTAAATTCATGGAGAAATTATTTTTTTTAAACTTTTTTTATTGGATATTTTATACTGTAAAGCAGGAAATAAAAAAAATATTGTTTTTTTTCTAAGTTCTCCACCTTTTTTCGTTTGTATCGAAAAAAAAAAAAAACAGTGGTGAACACTAAAAGAAAGCTTTATTTGTGTGAAAACAATTATAAAAATGTAATTTGTATACAGTGTTACATGACCGCACAATTACCAGTGCCAAGTACCAAAAAATGGGCTGGTCATTAGGGGGTAAAAACTTCCAGAGCTGAAGTAGTTAAATGTTAGCAACTACAGCATTTGTTGCTGCTACCATTTTTATATGCTTACGTATGCTTTCTTTTCTGCACACGATCTCGGCGGGACAGGGCGCTTTAAAAAAAAAAAAAATCTTATATATTTTACTTATTATTTTGACACTTTTATTCCCTTTTCAAGGAATATAAACATCCCTTGTAATAGAAAAAAAACATGACAGGACCTCTTAAATGTGTCAAAAAGTCCATGGGCCAGATCCACAAACGAATTACGCCGACGTATCTATTGATACGCCACGTAATTTCTAATTTCCCGCGTCGTATCTTTGTTTTGTATCCACAAAACAAGATACGACTGAATGAAAATTGTTAAAAAAATTGTTAAAAAAAAACTGGAAGCTGATTCTATGCAAAGCTGCACCATATTTTGCACTATCCAGTTTAAAGTTCACCCTAAAAACTATTTTTTTACATTAATAGTACAATAGTAAAGACATTTCATTTCGGCAGTTTTTTTTTTTTCTCTGTACTTTCCTTTATATCCGGATTTTGTCCAGGGCTTCAGCGTTCTGATGACTCCGGGACTGGGCGTTCCTATCCCAGCCTCAGGGTTCCGATGACTGCGGGACTGGGCGTTCCTATCCTTCCGTTCGAGGATTGACGTCTTGTGAAACAGGTGACCTGTCACACAACGCGCGTAACCAGATTTTCGGAAATAGCCAAGCTGCGAGTCGGTACTATACGGCGCCTGCGCCCGCCGTGTAGAGCTGACTGCGCAGGCGCGGTATAGTGCCGACTCGCAGCTCAGCTATTTCCAGACATCTGGTGACGCGCGTTGTGCGACAGGTTACCTGTTTCACAAGACGTCAATCATCGATCGGAAGGATAGGAATGCCCAGTCCCGCAGTCATCGGAACCCGGAAGCCCTGGACAACATCAGGATATAAAGGTATGTACCGAGAAAAAAAAAAAAAAAAGGCCTGCCGAAATGTAATGTCCTTAGTATGCTGGCTCTGCTAGATGTAATTTTAAAACATTTTTTTTGGGGGTGAACCCCCGCTTTAAGTAAATCAAGCTAATTTTCTCAAAGCACAGGTGTCAAACACAAGGCCCGCGGGCCAAATCCGGCCCTCCAGGCCATTTCATGTGACCCTCGCACCTCTCCTACAGCTGCAGGAGAGCTCCAGCCCTCCTCTGGTCCTCTTCCAGAACTTTACTTTCTGCTTTCAAGCAATGCATCCAGCTTCTTCCCAGCAGCAGCATAATGAAAGGGGGGTGCACTGTGATGTAAGGGAGAGTGGGGAACTCAACTTCTGATGGTGGGGTGACTCTTGACATCTAATGTAAGGGGAGGGGATGCACTGAACATCTATACAACCGGCCCTTTTGAGGGAAATCATAATGCTGATGCAGCCCACAATGAAATTGAGTTAGACACCCCTGTCTTAAAGTGTAAATATGGTGTAAATTTAAAAGTATATATTTATTACCATGTTGAATTTCAATGACTTTCAGCCTACTCCAAATAATTGGAACAATTTTGAAATATAAAAACTTACTTTATGAAGAATCCCACACATTTATTGATTTTTGTGACCCATGCTAACTATGCCCTGTGACTGTGCACTGCTGTGTCACCCATTTGACAGAGCCTGCTATCTAAACTACAGGGGTGTAGTTCCAGTACCATAAGTGGTATCCCCTAGCCAGACTCAGGATCGCATTGCCAGATCCAGGCAAAGTTACTTACCTTGTCTCCTTGATACTGCGATGTCTCCCCGCTGTGTGAGCGAGCTCCTCCGCTCGATTCACACAGTGCCCGAGTGCCGAGCTCCGTTCCCTGCGACGTTGCGACGCACATGGGCGGAGTTTGGCGCCAAATTCAAAAAAGTAAAAACACACAATACATACAGTATACTGTATTCTTACAGATTACAGTACTGTATAAAATAATTACACATCCCCGTTGTCCCTAGTGGTCTGTCCAGTGTCCTGCATGCACTTTTATATAATAAATAATGTTTTTTCTGCCTGGAAACTGGAGATTGTCCATAGCAACCAAAAAGTGTCCGTTTATGTCAAAAGTGGTTTATACCAGCTAGAAAACAGCGATAATAAATTAGAATCACTTGCAAAATTGAGCGATAGTGATTTGTGGCGAAATTTGTCTTCAGACATTAAAAGTAATGACAGCGACAATTCTGCAACTGAGCAAATTTCAGTGTTTTTTGATTTGATTACATTATTGATTAATTTTTATTATTATTAAATTATTATTTGTTATAATTATTTAGAGTTATTTATTATATTATAATTTATGATTTTGTGTTTCAAACTTTATCATACCCGGCATGTGTACTAGACTCTTGTTTGGACAGATTTAAGTGAGTTATTCCTAAGGCCTAGTACACACGAGAGGATCGATCCGCGGATAAATCCTCTGGCGGATTTTGATCTCATGGTTGTACTAATGACGTGACGGTGACGTGTCGCGCCGTCCCCGCGTTGATGACGTGCGCGACGCTGTAATATAAGGACTTCCACGCATGCGTCGAATCATTACGGCGCATGCGAGGGATGGAATCGGACGGATTGATCCGCTGAGTCTGTACAGACCAGCGGATTAATCCGCTGGACTGGATTCCAGCGGATAGATTTCTTAGCATGCTAAGAAATTTTGATCCGCTGGAAATCCATCGGCCCGAAAAAAATCCGCGGATAAATATCCGCTGGGTTGTACACACCAGGGGATCTACAGTAGGTGTTTGTGATATTGTGCTTTTAGCACGACAGCGTCGCGCTGATACTCGGCGACAGGGTGCCGAGATCTCGCCGACATCTCACACTCACTGGAATAGTGACAGCACATCCCAGCAAGCGCGTCATAGAAGCGACGGGAGATCCGACTTGGATTCCCGCCAATTCTACACGTGTGCGGCGTTTGTTATGAATCCTGAGGGGGAAGTCCCCGCCGGATTTTAAATAAAAATCCGGCATGGGTCCCCCCCTCAGGAGCATACCGGGCCCTTAGGTCTGTTATGGGTTGTAAGGAGAGCCCCCCTACGCCGAAAAAAACGGCGTAGGGGGTCCCCCTACAATCCATACCAGACCGTATCCAAAGCACGCTACCCGGCCAGCCAGGAAGGGAGTGGGGACGAGCGAGCGCCCCCCCCCCCCCCTCCTGAGCCGTACCAGGCTGCATGCCCTCAACATGGGGGGGGGGTTGGGTGCTCTGGGGCAGGGGGGCGCACTGCGGCCCCCCCACCTCAGAGCACCCTGTCCCCATGTTGATGAGGACAGGGCCCCTTCCCGACAACCCTGGCCGTTGGTTGTCGGGGTATGCGGGCGGGAGGCTTATCGGAATCTGGGAGCCCCCTTTAATAAGGGGGCCCCCAGATACCGGCCCCCCACCCTAAGTGAATGAGTATGGGGTACATCGTACCCCTACCCATTCACCTGCAAGAAAAGTGGTAAAAACACAAATAAACCACACAGTGTATTAAAATATTTTATTTTTCTGCTCCGGAGGCCGCCCCCTGTCTTCTTTATTAGCTCTTTTACCAGGGGGGGGCTTCTTCTTTGACGTCTTCGGGTGGGTGGGGGCCGCCGTCTGGTTCTCTTCCACCGCCGGGGGGGGGGGGTGGCTTTTAAAAAAGCCCCCACCCCCCGGCGGGTTTCCTCCGGCGCCTTCGGCGGGGCTCTTCTTCTTCCGCTATCCCGACGGGTCTTCTCAACTCTCCGGGGTTCTCCTTCTGTCTTCGCCGCTCTCCGTTGTTGACTCGGCGCACCCCGGTTCTTCGTCTCGCTGTCCGGTGTCTTCTTCCGTGCTGTACGTCTTCTCCTTTCGTGCTGTGATGAGTTCTTCTTCCGCGCTGTGACGTCATGTTCTTCACTTCTCTTCTTCTCCCGATGTTGACTCGCCGGTCCTCCTCGCTGAAATGACGGATGCGCGCCTTGCATCGGACCTATATAGGCCTCACAGTCCCATCATGCTCTGTACCTACCCATGTGATACCTACCCACGTGGGTAGGTATCACATGGGTAGGTACAGAGCATGATGGGACTGTGAGGCCTATATAGGTCCGATGCAAGGCGCGCATCCGTCATTTCAGCGAGGAGGACCGGCGAGTCAACATCGGGAGAAGAAGAGAAGTGAAGAACATGACGTCACAGCGCGGAAGAAGAACTCATCACAGCACGGAAGGAGAAGACGTACAGCACGGAAGAAGACACCGGACAGCGAGACGAAGAACCGGGGTGCGCCGAGTCAACAACGGAGAGCGGCGAAGACAGAAGGAGAACCCCGGAGAGTTGAGAAGACCCGTCGGGATAGCGGAAGAAGAAGAGCCCCGCCGAAGGCGCCGGAGGAAACCCGCCGGGGGGTGGGGGCTTTTTTAAAAGCCACCCCCCCCCCCGGCGGTGGAAGAGAACCAGACGGCGGCCCCCACCCACCCGAAGACGTCAAAGAAGAAGCCCCCCCTGGTAAAAGAGCTAATAAAGAAGACAGGGGGCGGCCTCCGGAGCAGAAAAATAAAATATTTTAATACACTGTGTGGTTTATTTGTGTTTTTACCACTTTTCTTGCAGGTGAATGGGTAGGGGTACGATGTACCCCATACTCATTCACTTAGGGTGGGGGGCCGGTATCTGGGGGCCCCCTTATTAAAGGGGGCTCCCAGATTCCGATAAGCCTCCCGCCCGCATACCCCGACAACCAACGGCCAGGGTTGTCGGGAAGGGGCCCTGTCCTCATCAACATGGGGACAGGGTGCTCTGAGGTGGGGGGGCCGCAGTGCGCCCCCCTGCCCCAGAGCACCCAACCCCCCCCCATGTTGAGGGCATGCAGCCTGGTACGGCTCAGGAGGGGGGGGGGCGCTCGCTCGTCCCCACTCCCTTCCTGGCTGGCCGGGTAGCGTGCTTTGGATACGGGTCTGGTATGGATTGTAGGGGGACCCCCTACGCCGTTTTTTTCGGCGTAGGGGGGCTCTCCTTACAACCCATAACAGACCTAAGGGCCCGGTATGCTCCTGAGGGGGGGACCCATGCCGGATTTTTATTTAAAATCCGGCGGGGACTTCCCCCTCAGGATTCATAACAAACGCCGCACACGTGTAGAATTGGCGGGAATCCAAGTCGGATCTCCCGTCGCTTCTATGACGGCTCTGTCTCCATCGCGGCAAGCCAGCTCGGCGCTGGCTCCCGCGATGGGGCTCGTAGGTGCTCAATCTCGCCGAGAAAGAGAGCGAGATTGACACAAAATCGGGTTCACCTACTGTATCCGCTGAAACCGGTCAGCGGATAAATTTCAGCGGATCGATCCTCTCGTGTGTACGGGGCCTGAGAATTACAGGCCTACAATATAAAACACCAAATTTCCATGCAAAATAATGGTATGGCTTTCAGCACCTAAAATCTGACATCATAATCATACCGCCAGATTGTAGTCAATCATATAAAAAACACTCACATTTTTTTGGGTCAAACAAGGGTGCAATATTACTAGTCATATTGCTTCAGTAAACATCCCGGGTATGGTAAATGTTGAAACATGGGACAGCACAAAGTCCGATGTCACAATCAGGACAATAGAACCTGGTTTATTTTCTAATGTTCCTTCCAGTGTCATCACCCTTAAAGCAGCAAACCACACACATCCTTGTGGGTGCTGACTTATTTTCTGTTGGTGGGATGTGGTCCACAAAGTGACGACCAGTAAGATGTTCCGTGTTGACAACACCAGCAGCACGACGTCCAGCTCTATTTACTGTCGTTGGTGTTTGGTGCTTGGTGCTTGAGAAATATACGTTCAGCAACTTTCCAAACATATAGCCAAATTCAGGTACGGCGGCGCATCTTTCCGGCGGCGTAGCATATCGTATTTACGCTACGCCGCCGTAAGTCAGAGAGGCAAGTGCTGTATTCACAAAGCACTTGCCTCCTAAGTTACGGCAGCGTGGCGTAAATGGGGCCGGCGTAAGCGCGCCTAATTCAAATGAGGATGAGGGGGCGTGTTTTATGTAAATGGATGGTGACCCGACGTGATTGACGTTTTTTACGAACGGCGCATGCGCCGTCCGTGTACATATCCCAGTGTGCATTGCTCCAAAGTACGCCGCAAGGACGTATTGGTTTCAACGTGAACGTAAATTACGTCCAGCCCCATTCACGGACGACTTACGCAAACAATGTAAAATTTTCAAATTTCGACACGGGAACGACGGCCATACTTAACATTGGCTACGCCACCTATGGGGCAGCTTTATCTTTACGCCGGCGTACCTCTTACGTAAACGGCGTATCTTTACTGCGACGGGCGCACGTACGTTCGTGAATCGGCGTATCTAGTCATTTGCATATTCTACGCCGAACTCAACGGAAGCGCCACCTAGCGGCCATCGAAAAAATTGCACCCTAAGATACAACGGCGTAGGAGACTTACGCCGCTCGTATCTTAGCCTAATTTAAGCGTATCTGGTTTCCAGAATACGCTTAAATTTGTGCCGGCGTAGATTCAGAGTTACGACGGCGTATCTACTGATACGCCGGTGTAACCCTACCTGAATCCAGCTAAAAGTCTGCAAGCACTGTTAAAGAAGATGCCTGAAGATTTTTTTGTAATATTTTTTTTGTTGATTTCTCATCGCTGGATAAAATGTCATGGCCTGGTCAGCTCTGTCAACACCTCCCATGGTGCTGTTGTAATCTATCACAACTTGTGGTTTCATTATGTCTTTTCCACCTTTTGTGTGTACCATGACAGTAGAGGTGTTGTGAATTGTACTCATTAGGCACACATCTTTTTTGTCGTGCCATCTCAGTGCCACTGTGATACAGAAACTTCAGCAGTACAGCAGTATAGCCAGTGCATATCAAGGAACAGTAAACCATAAAACAGACAGCAGGGGGTCCCTGCTGACTCCACATAGAGACTGCTAGCTGTCAAATAGGGTCTACCAGAAACCACAGCAAAATCCAAAAAAAGAGAGAAAGAAGAAAAAAAACAGAGGCAGAAAATAAGTACAGGTAGGTAAAGAGAAAGGAGACTGCATATGAGAGGAACAGGGGGGGGGGGGGGCAAGGTAGGGAAGCTCGACCATCAGCTCAGGGTGGGTCCTCTCGCCGGTGCCACTCCTCCCAGACCTTGTCATGCATATCCAGTCTATCCTGTAATTGGGCTGTAATTTTTTCCATCAACTCTATATATTTTATTTTAACATACAGCTCTGCCTGGGAGGGAGGGGATTTGTGTTTCCAATGGAGAGCAACCAGGCATCTCACAGCCATCAGGACATGTCTAAGCAATTTTTTGGAACATTTGGGAATCTGCAAAGGTGAAACTCCTAAGAGGAATGATTTTGGGGTCCTGGGAACCAAAATACAGGACAACAAAAGCTGTGTTTCTGTCCAAAAAGGCAATATCTTGGAGCAGGGCAAGTAGATGTGTTATAGGGTCCCCTTGGATCCCTGACAGCGCCAACACCTACCTGAGCTGGAGGGATAGATAGCTTCAGGTACCAAAAGTAGAGAATTTTATAAGCGTTCTCCTTGTAGAGCATGCAACAAGAGCTTTTAGCTGCCTGAGACCAGATTGTCTGCCATGTCGCCTCTGGGATCTCCTCTCCTAGTACCTTTTCCCAGCGAAGCATATATGCATGCTTACCCTGGGTAGGGATGGAGTAAGAGTGGAGAAGCCGATATGTCCGAAATCAGACCTCGGCGTGTGGAATCCCTTCAATACTAGTCCCTCAAAGGGGGTTGGCGCCGAAAATTGGTGATTCAGGGCAAAAGATTGTGCATAGTGTCGTATTTGCAAGTACCCATAAAACACTTGGCGAGGCAGATCACATTTTTTTTGGGGTGCAGAGAATGAGAGCATCTTGTGTGATATAAGGTCCACCAAGTGGCCTAAGTGGAATAGGTCCTGTGTCGCCCAGGGCAAAGACATCTGGTGAGTAAGACCAGCAGGCATCCTGGGGTTATAAAGGAAGGTGGTCAAAAGAGACTGCACCGAGTCCAGGCTATGTGCTCGAGACAATCTACGCCAGAGTGACCTAAGATGGTGCATTGGGCCCAGAAGGCGGCACAGGGGGGGGGGTTAGCATAGGATGGGGTGATCTGAACCCTAAAATATTTTAGGGCTGTCGTCTTCCAGTGTTAAGTAAAGCACTGCTGCAGGTGTTGTACTTCTGCTGCTGGGATGTTAATAGGGAGAGCCTCCGATTTAGTCACATTTATTTTATAGCCAGAGAGGTATTTGTAGAGGTCAAGTTCAGCGTGAAGGTTGGGCAGTGAGGTCCTGGGCTGGGTCAGGGTGAGTATGATATTGTCCGCGAAAAGTGCTAGTTTAAACTCCCTTCCCCACACGGGGACCCCACGGATGTCTGGATTTCAACGAATGGACACTGCCAGGTGCTCAACACACAAACAGTAACGGTGAGAGTAGGAACCCCTGGAGGGTCCCGTTAGATATCAGAAAGGAGGGGAACTGAACAAAAGGAGTCTTTAGGGATGTAGGATTAGTATATAGGTGATGGATGGCCCGTAGAAAGGGCCCCCGGAACCCCATGTGTCTCAACGTGGCAAACAGAAAATGCCAGGAGTAGTTGTGTGGGAACATTCAGACAATTTGCATGCTAACAGAGAGTGGGCTTTGTTTCCCTTGTCATAATAGATTTGTTTCAGCCTAAGGAGTGTCTTCTCCACCTGGCCCATTGCCAGGTTTTCGAAGCGTCATTCGCAAGCAGACAATCTTTTTTAGAAGAGATAAGGATGGTGAGGTTTGTAGTCAGGGTCCTGAGGTCTCTTTCAGCTTGCAATTTAGATGCCTTTGCATCTTTTTTTATGGCCAAAGAGATCGCCATACAAGGCCCCCTAAGAACCGCCTTGTGGGCTTCCCAAAGAGTGGAAAGGGAGACATCGGGGGTATCATTTTCAAGGAAGTAGTGCTGCAGTGTGGTCTCTAGTTCCATTTTGGAGGGGCTGTATTGGAGAAGGAGATTATTTAACTGCCAGTGGCATGGTTTACGATTAGGGGCGCCTATATTAAGGGTCATAATTATAAGGGCGTGATCGGACCAAGAGATCGGTAGGATCTGGGCATCCCTGGTAACGAGGAGGGTGGCATTATTGACAAAAATGTATTCTATGTGGGAGTGAATACGGTGAGGGGTGGAATAGAACCTAAACTGCCTATCCTCAGAGTGAAGGGCCCGCCAGGCGTCAAACAGTGCATAGCGTCTAGTGACATTGGAAAAATTGTTTTGAATCCCTAATGGCTCGGGTCTGTGGGTCCCTAAGGGTTCAGCACATGGTCGGTCCAGCACCACCAACTGGGACAAGTTAAAGTCGCCGCCAATAATCAAATATTCATTAAGCGTCCGGAACAGATGTGCAAAAACTTTAGTAAGGAACTGGATCTGGTGGGTGTTGGGAGCATAGAGAACACACAGAGCGATAGCCTGCATTTGCCACTGGCCCTGCAAAATAATGTGGTGTCCCCACGGATTGATAAATGACTCAGAGCACGTGAAGGGGGAACCGCGATTAAAAAGGATGGCTACTCCCGCTCGCTTACGGGGGTTAAACGCCTGGTAAATCTGAGGGTATTGTCTGGAAGCAAAAGCAAAGGAGTCCCCCTTATTAAAGTGCGTCTCCTAAAGCCGGATAATGCCTGCCCCAGAATGCCTGAACTCCCTCAATGCAAGATGTCTCTTCCTATTCGAGTTTAGGCCGTGAACATTTTTTTTTTTTAAATCCACTTTATTTTTATTCTTTTCTTATTTCATACATAGATATGCCAATTCGGCATCCATTACATTTCATTTGACATACATTTTACCACATTATACCACATTTTTATGTTCCTATAATATTCCAATATACGTCTCTATCTTTTTATATGAAAAGAACCAAATTCCCTTCTTTTTCCAGGAGGTAAAACCTGCTAAATCCTGTAGCTCTACATATCTAGGATTATTCCATATTGGAGTGAATGGTAACACCCCCTCTGTCCTTGCAGTCTTCCGTAGCTCCCCCCATACCTTTCTGAGGAGGGTTCCTGTGGGTGCTGCCTGTGGCAAACTGGGCAAACCTATCTCAAGATGGGAGGCTGCCTTCAATGTGGGGACAGTACCAATTACCATATTCCTATTCGGGTCCTCCGTGAACATTAAGTGACATAATCTTAGCCATAGTCATGGGTATGTGCAAACATAAAGATACTCATCTGATCCAGCTGCAGTGATACCTTAGCACCCAGGGGGAAGATACCCCTTTAACAGGAAAGGTCCAGATGTCCACCAGGAGCAGAGGCTGAGCCAGGGGGGTAGAGGGGAGAAAGAAGAAAGCAGAAGCAAAGAAAAAGAAAAACATTAACATTAGATACATAGCAGTCAAAAATAAACCGTGCAATGGAGCCCTGAGTGCACGGCACCACCCGGGGTTCAAGAAGTTCCAATAAGTCCTCCCGACCAAGGCCCAAAAGAGGGAAACAGGCTGGGGGGACACAATCAGCAATAAGGTAACAAAGGAACTCTAGCAGGGTAAACCTATGGGGGGCTAGTGATCGGAAGGGTCACCACTCTCAAGACTTCGGTAGGAATTGCTCAATGAACAAAACAAGTAATGGGCAGGAGGCCTAAGGGGATTGCATATGAGGCTGATTGGTGGGTTAGGAGAGTCAAAAAGATGAGCGTACACGCCATAGCCATGGCTGTCAAGGGAATAGAGACCAACGCCCATCAGCCATGTTTAGGTTTAGCTGGTCTGCAGGGGGAGTGCTGGCCCCCGGAGCATTTGGTCGGGGGGACCTTCTGACAAACCGTAGGTGGTGGTGTGACCACCAAGTCCCATTCTTGAAGGCTGGGGACAGGAATCTCCATGGTATCGAAGAACGAGTCCAAGTCCTCAGGGTAGCGCAGCACCGCCGACTGACCCTGCCGGTGGGCTGTAAGGCTAAAGGGGAAACCCCACCTGTAGACAATGTCCTTTTCCTGTAGCGAGAGGAGGAGGGGTTGGAGGAGTCTGCGTTTCTGCAAGGTAATCCAGGAGATGTCTGGGTACAGCTGCAGCTGAGCATTGCCAAAGACCACCTTCCTGATAGTGCTGGCTTTACGCATAATGCCCTCTTTCAGGGGGAAGGAGTGGACTCTACAGATGAGATCACAAGGTCTGGAATCGGGTCCCTTGGGGCGTAGGGCACGGTGTGCCCGATCCATCTCAATGGGTTTATTTGGGGGATCTCCCAGGAGGTCATTGAAGAGGGTTTGCAGGGTGTCGAGCAGGTCTTTAGGACCCTCCTATTCAGGCAGACCCCTGATACAGATGTTGTTTTTGCGCCCCCTATTGTCCAGATCCTCCACATGGCGCTGCATGTCTCTGAGCATCAGGCAATGGTCAGCTCCTTGTAGTTGAGTGCAATGTACCTCCAGCTTGGTCTCTTGTATTTCCTCCTCCGTCATCTCCACTCTGAGAAGTGTTTAAAGTTGGTGTGAAGTACTTGAATCTCAGCTCGGCAGGCAGACTTAACCTCCTCAATATGCAGCTTAAAGTCCTCTTTAGTTGGTATGACTTGAAAGTAGGCCTGCCAGGGGGGGTTCTGCTGGTATTGGGGGTCATTCCCCAGTTGATGCTGCAGGAGGTGCGGTGGAGAGGGCCCCTGCTGCAGGTGAATGGGGGCGCATGCTGGGTAGGCGCCCAGGGCTGCATCTAGGGGGCCCGTGGATCAATCCATTCTAGGGGCAGTGGCGGCAAGAGGAGCCTGTCTGCCTGCCCCTCCATATGGACCAAGGCCAGAAATCATGTGGTCTTCCCCCCTTTCTGTGGAGAGAGAGAGAGACTTGTAAAGCGCAACACATGCGAACTGAATCGCCTCTGGGCGCTGTATCCATTTCATGGGTAAGGAACCCCTTGACCTCAGAAGAGATGGGTTTTAATCTTTCTCCTGAAGGCCAAGTGGTCCGACTTCAGTCGGATGGTGGTTGGTAGTGCATTCCACAGGCGGGGTCCTTGGACTGAAAATCTTTGATCTCCTTTGGACTTGTATCTGGCTTTGGGTATCTGGAGGAGGTTTTGATTGGTGGATCGCAGAATGCGATTGGGGTTATGGGCTTTTATTTTTTTGCATAGATATTGGGGGGCGTTGCCTTGAATACACTTATGTATTAGACAGAGTGCCTTGAAAATGATTTTGTCTTTTACTGGCAACCAATGAAGGGATCTCAATGAAGGTGAGATTGATTCCCATGTTTTTTTCCCAGTCACTAGTCGAGCGGCCGTATTTTGAACGACTTGCAGACGAGTGATTTGGTATTTGGGGAGTCCCAGATAGAGGGCATTTGCGTAGTCGAGTCTGGAATTGATGATTGTTCCCACCACGACTGCAATGTCCTCTTTCGGGATAAAGGGCGTGAGTCTGCGTAGTAGGCGCAGCAGATGGTGGGATCCGCTGACTACTGACCCTATTTGTGCATCCATTGTCATGTAGGTATCAAAAATGACTTTTGACTTTGGTGCTAGAGGTGATAGTTTTACCCAGAATGGGTGGGGGAGTCCATGTTGACGCGGGGTGATTTTTCCGGGTTAGCGTGAAACAGGAGAAGTTCTGTTTTCGAACCATTGAGTTTAAGATAACTGTTTGTCATCCAGTTATCTATTAGAATGAGGCATTTCTCTAGTCCAAGAGAATGATCCTTTTTGTTACAGATGCGGAAATACAGTTGTGTGTCGTCTGCATTAGGAGTGGTAAAGTAACTTCTGGTTACTGATGATTTCAAAGAGAGGGCGAAGATAGATATTAAACAATACGGGCGATAAGGGAGATCCCTGAGGGACTCCGCATGGACACCTGGAGTCTCCATGAAGAGACTGTCTCTGTGGCTGGGGGGGGGGGGCAGGGTGGTATGCCTGCTGGGGTGTAAGTCCTCCATGTTGCCCTGACTGTGAAGACCCCGGGGTCCAGGAGTGCACAGGGTTGGGCGGGGGGGAAATCTTCTGAGGCCACAGATGGGGTTGGGGAGACAGGGCCCCCTGCCGAGAGGCCAGGAACCAATGCTGTGTGCAGCAGGAAGGTATCAGAACGCTGCATGTAGGAGGCTGCAGTGAGGCCTAATGGAGCATGCTGGTGATCGTGCAGCGGAGCCGCCTGAGAGGCTTGGGGCTCACCGCTCCTGGTGCTGAGGGATGCTGTCCGGTCGGTCCCCATGCAGAGTCCGGTGGGCTCTGTGGATTGGCTGGAGACTAAGAACCTGGCGAACGCGTGGAGGAGGAGGGGATGGCTGGCACCATCTTGGCTGCCTCGACGTGTGACATGGGGGCGGTGAGAAATACCCTCGGAATGTCTCTGAAGAGCCGGGAGGAGGCTGGGATGATCCTCTGGCTTTGGAGGAGCGGGTTCTCCTAGTTCCACCCGTATACAGGCTAGTTAAATCCCCCAAAAAGGCAGCAGAACTGTGGGCTAGTGGAGAGTCTAAGAGCTCAGGCTTCCATCCAGGACAACTATCGGTTACACGCCACCCAACTTCCGGTCACACCCCTCGCCTTGAGCTTTTTATTGCCAAAGGTTGGCGGGATGTCACACCAGTTAGCCCTAATGGTCCCATATGCATCCGTCTTGTTCTGTAGAAGGAACTCATAGAGTTCTGGATAAGTGTAAAAATGTACTGTGGTTACACAGTAGCCCTGATTCAGCAATGGCTCAATCAAAGTAAGAACTGAAGCGGTTGCCATTCCATAATTACTGAATTGTTTGAATTTTGGTTCCTTTCCCGGTGTATAGGACCGAATACCATATGTAACCAGTGCTCGATTCACATAGCATGAATGATTTTATGCCAAATTGTGCTCTCTTTAAATGCCATATATTGTATCCAGCTGAGTCTACCTTTGTAGGCCATTAGACTTTTGTCGATACTGATGTCTCTATCTGGTACATAGGTCTGCTGGAAATTTTTCTAAATAATTTGATATACCTCCCAAATCTTTTTGAGTTTTGGTGCTGGATGCGTAGTCTCATTAAATTCTTCATTATTTTCAAAGAGCAAATACTTCATTATCAGAGAAAATTTGTACTCCGATATGACCGTGACAAAAAAAGGAGTGATTTGTTGGTTGTCCAATACCACTTCTGCAGGGGTTTCCCCACCACTCCCTGAAGAATTATTAGGCCCAGAAACTTCCAGATGTCCTCTTTGTTCACTGGTTCCTACTTTCTGCTTCTTGAAAACCTCTGATGCGTAGCGATTTGCGTAGCTCATGGTACCGATTTGTCTACGTAACAATTTTTTCAATAACCTCATCAGTCAAAAAGAGTTGGAGGTATGCCAAGGGGTTGTCATCTTCAACCTCCACTTTGATACCAGGTGCTCCAGTAAACGGGAATCTTGGGGGAGCTACGCGCTACGTACCGCAGTCAATTGGGCACCAAGTCCGCACATCACTAGTCGCAGAATCATTGCTGAAACCACTTTCCGTGTCTAATGACGAACTTCCCCACGAATCTCTATCACTCAATTCTGCAAGCGATTCTGTATCACTGTTTTCCAGCAGGTTATATACCACTTTTGAGGTAGAGGCGCGCATTTTTGATGCCATGGTCGTTCTGCAGTTTCCAGACAGAAAGTACAGTAAAACTGCAGGCAAGGGTACTGGAGAAACACTGGTGGCTCGGGGTTACCGCTAATGGTACTGAATGTTCAGTCGGGAATACCGCCAGGGAGGTTAAGCCTCTCCCACTCTCACTGCAATTTTGCAAAACCCACAATTCACCACAGTGCACTGTGTTAGCCACCTGATCCTTCTCTGGTTCCAGGTTTAGTATACTGTATATACCAGGTTCTTGGTTTAGTATACTGTGTGTGTGATATATATACACAGTATCCATATCCATAGTTATGTACATTGTATGCATTGTATTTATTTATTTTTTTCAAATATTTTATTAAGATTTTCCAGCAGATACAGAAATGAAAAGCAACATATCAAACTGAAACATGTATATAAGGTGTTGTTACAGGCTGTCATACATTCAGTAACATCTTATCAATTGGGAAAAAGGCAAAAGGCACTAGCCTGAGTCCAACAAGTGGGAATCCCTTGGTCAACCAAAGAGGAATACACAACAAACAGTGAATTGGAGTTTGGAGTTTGGGGGGAGCCAGGACGAACCTCCAGTGGCTCCTTACTGCCTCAAACTAAAGGGGTTCAACCCAGCAACTGCCCACCCCAAAAGGGAACACACTGTGGGCAGGAGGGAACAACAAGAGGCATAATAGTAGGAATGGAGACAAGACTAGACGGGGTCTGAGAATGAGTGTATTCCCACCAACCTAGAAGAGTATGAAACACAGTTGATCAGGTTAGGGGTCAGGGTAAAAGCAAGAAGACCAGCTCAGGTCTGATCACCTGGGGAGTCAACTTATAAGGAGGATATCTTTGAGTTTGGACCAATTTCATGGAGTAAACCAGCCTTGTATCGGAGTAGGGAGGGGGTAATCGTGCCAGGAAAGAGGGGGGATGTGAGGTGAGGGGGGGCTATGATGGATTCGACTGTGTGGATCAAGGATTGCTGCCCTCTGCTGTCGGTAATGAGGGGGTGGTAAGCGTGGGAGGAGTCCCGGGAGTCAAAGTTTCCCTATAGTGTGTCCAACAGGCCCAAGTATTCCTGAATTTATCGTGCATGTCCCTGGATTGATGAATAATCCTTTCCATCTCCTCAATATTGTTGACCCTGGATTGCCATTCCGCTATGGTGGGGGGAGTTGGGACTCTCCAGTGAATTGGAACACATTGTGTGGCCGCATTAATAAGGTGCAATGTCAAGGATTTATGATACGCTGAGTGGGGCACGGACGTATGGTGAAGTAGATACTGTGCTGGCGTGAAATCGGGCGTATACGAGGTAATGCGGGAAATGAGAGTGTGTACCTCTGTCCAGAATGGTTGAATGGCCGGGCAATCCCACCATACATGGAGAAAGGACCCTGTATCTGAGCCGCACCTCCAGCAAGTAGGTGGAACAGTAGGATAGATTTTGTGTAGTTTGTCAGGGGTCCTATACCAGCGAGAATAGAGTTTAAATCTTTTTTTCTTGGGCAGAAACATTAATGGAGCCTTTGTGGGCATGCAACCAAACCGACTCCCAGTCGTCTTCCGACAGGGTAACGGAAAGGTCTGCGTCCCACAGTCGGTGAATATCCGAATTAGGCTTAGCGTTTGAGATAAGCAGGGAGTATAGGGCCGAAATCATGTGCTTCTGTGGTTCAGTTTGACTACAGAGATGTTCAAAGGGTGTACGATCCCTATGCCATGACGCAAGCGATGGGGCGCTGTGAAGGAAGTGTCGGAGTTGGAAGAACTTGAACCTTGGTAGGCTTAGATAGGAAAATTTGGAGATCATGTCAGAATGAGACAATAGGGTGTCACCCTCGGAAAAAAAATGTGCTCGTACCACCGTGTCGCCCTGGTTCCCAGAGTCCTCTAGGACGTCAATGCCTGCGGGGAAGTCGGGGTTTCGATTCAAGGGCGTCATGGGTCCTGGGGAGGGTATCGTGTCGAAAGATTTACATACCGCTTTGAAGATGGACAGGGTCGGGCCGATTAGCGGGTGAGTCAAACAGGGTTTAGCAAGCGATCGTGGGTCAATCCATGGAAGGTGTGAGACGGGTATTCCAGAGAAAGCCCCTTCCACCTCCACCCAAGCCTTACTTTGTTTATGTACATGCCAATCCACGATTCTTGTAAGGTGACAGGCCTTATGATATAAAGACAAGTCCGGGAGGCCAATACCACCTTTCCGCTTTGAATGAATGAATGAATGAAAAACTTATAAAGCGCGGCGCATGCGAACTGAATCGCTTCTGGGCGCTTTGGCAGAATAAGCCTATTCCACCCCAGCCTAGCAGGACGACTGACCCAGAGAAAGGACCTGCACACCGATTTAAGGGAGTTGAAAAAGGCAGGGGGGATCTTGATCGGGACGGCTTGCATCAGGTACAAAAGTCTAGGTAGCACGTTCATCTTCAGTACCGCTGCCCTACCAAACCAGGAGAAATTCCCCTGATTCCAGCCAAGCAAATCCCCCTTGATTGCCTGGAGAGCAGGGAGAAAATTCCTGGTGTAGAGGTCGGATAGATGAACAGGGAGTTTAATACCCAGGTAGGTGATGGCGTGGGGTTCCCATTTAAACGGGAAATTCTGCTTACAGAGGTCTACCAAGGATTGGGGTAAAGAGATGTCAAGGGCCGTCGATTTGCTGAAATTAATTTGTAGGTTGGAGATTGTTTTAAATAGCTGAAAGTCTTTGAGAAGGTTAGGTAGGGTGACAAGTTGGTTTGTCAGGAACAATAAAACATCATCCGCATATGCGGCAATTTTATGTTGCTGGCGGTTGACTTGTACAAGGAAAAAAACAAGATGCGCTAAATACATACAAAATATAATACCAAAACAACATGTAACAAATCAATGTCCATAAGTGAAGGTGAGGAAATGTGAAAAATAAAAAGTCCTTAGAGGGACGGCAAAGCTTCTATCCACCCGTGTAGTGAAAAAAGAAGATGAACCTAATGATCCACAAATAAGTCCAAGGTTAAGAGGTGACTATCCCAAAGCAGTGATCCACCACCAAGAGCGAATATAGCCTCTTACCGGATATCCGGCGGTCTCTTAACTAAAAGAGGACCCCAGAAAGCATGTCAAAGATGAACCGTTGAAAATCAGAGTGCAGGTGGGCTGAGCTGGAAACCAATCTTTATCTCATTCCAGTGCTTGCGAACTCGATTACCAGGTAACATGGAAAAACATATGGGAACCGCAATAGTGTAAAACCATAGATGCGTTTATTTTAAAAGAAGTCAAAAACACACTTACATTAAAACAATGGTAAAAGGGCATGTCTATTGGAGCTCCGGCCGGAAGCTGACCAAAAAAAACCCATTCAGATGGTGAAGAAGTCGTGCAAGTATACGGGGGGTGATCCGATGCAGCACTCGTTCCGCCCGACCGGTTTCGCGATAAATCGCTTCCTCTGGGGCACGGGTGACACACCGGATCAACCCCCCTTAAATAACAGTCCCAATTATGGGATAAAACAGCGCCACGGGCGCGCATGCGCACTGACAGCGCAGACCAAGCCTCGATCTGGGCCGTCAGTGAAGCACAATGATAAATAGTACCCCGCGGGCTGATTATAACTAAAAATGCATGGACCCACATGCAGAGCGCCACAGGGCTGGTGGACCAAGCGGGGGGCAACACGGGGGATCAATTATGAACCCCCGTGTGCCAGCATCCAGGTCCGATGTGTATCGCCCTGGAACGCACATGCGATACTTCCGCATGACGTCATCGCGCACGCCAACGTCACAGGTCGGCGTGAGGCCACGCCTACTAGTTGACTTGTACGCCCCTAATGTCCGCGTTGTCACGTAACCTGCGGAGGAAAGGTTCCAGGGTCAGAACGAAAAGTATGGGCGAGAGGGGGCAACCCTGTCTGGTGCCGTTGTGCACAGAGAAGGCGTCCGACAGTTGGCCATTGACCCTAATCCTGGCAGTGGGGGTGGAGTACAGCGCCCCGACCATTTGTAGGAAGTGGGCGGGAAGACCTATCTTGAGTAAGGCTGCAAACATGTAGTCCCATGCCACCCTGTCGAACGCCTTCTCTGCGTCAAGGGATAAAAAAAAACATTTACGTTTTTCGACGTCATCCAGTGATGGATGTTGATCGCTTTAGTGGTGTTGTCCCTGGCCTCTCTGCCAGGGACAAAGCCCACCTGATCGGTTGAGATCAAATTTGGAAGAAAAGGGAGTATTCTATTGGCTAATATTTTGGCATAGAGCTTAACGTCCATGTTAAGAAGGGAGATGGGGCAGTAGTTGGACACTAGTGTAGTATCTCTGCCTGGTTTCGGGACTAGGGTGATATGGGCTTCTAACATATCTGTCCCCGTGTGTGGGGGAAGAGGAAGGGCATTAAATGCCTTGATGAACCTAGGGATGAGTAGCGAAGAAAAAGTTCTGTAGTATCCGGAGGAGAGGCCGTCAGGGCCCGGGCTCTTCCCAGGTTTCAGTTGTTTCAAGGCCAATAGGGCCTCTTCGGACGTTATCGGCAGTTCGAGGGGTGACATATTCTGTGTAGTGACGGGGGAGACCCATAGGTGGCGAAAAAATCTTTGATAAGCTGTGGACGCGTCAGGGAGGCTACGGACGTGGGCGGTTCAGGTAGGTTGTAGAGGGTGGAGAGGTACGCCGTAAACTGTTTGGCAATGAGGTCGGTTCTGGTTATAGTGACTCCCGTAGGGGAAGTGACGGAGTGTATGACGTGTGCTGACCTCTTCTTCTGGAGTGCACTAGCTAATAGCTTCCCCGACTTATTCCCAAATTCATAAAATATTTTGTGGGTGAGGGCGAATTTACGTTTCAAGCGTGTGTGAAGTTCACCCAGTAGTGTTTTCCTAGCAACCACGAGAGCGTCGAGAGTGTCTGTAGCAAGAGTACTCTTATGGGTTTGCTCAAGGGTCCTAATCTGGTCCGATAGTTCGTCGATACGGGCCTTCCTGAGTCTATGCCGCCTTGCCATCAGGGAGATAATCTCTCCCCGAATGACACATTTGTGAGCAGCCCAGAGTGTAGCTGGGGCCATGTCTGTTGTGTCATTTTCAGCGAAAAATTGGGACAGTCTAGTCGATAAAGTCTTTGCGTCAACCGGATCTAAGAGGAGGCAATCGTCCATTCTCCAAATCCGAGATCTGGGGCGGTGTCCTGGCCAAGTCAAAGTCAAAGTGATCGCCTGGTGGTCCGAGAGCATGGGAAACATTCCACAAACAGGGGCATCTAGTGTATTTGGGAATCACAGGAGCGCGTCTGAATTAAGTAAAAATAAAGGTCCAACTGTAAACTGGAAACTTGAAAGTGCTGTCTGTTCATTAAACCTCACCAAGACGGGGAGAGCATGGCTGCCGACCTTTTGCGCCCTCAGTAATCTCTTCGGGCTCCATGAGGCGGGGACGAATCCCGATCAAGTCTGGGGCCTGCTGTGCCAGATTGGCTTCTCGACCCTGACGGCGATCTCCGGCGGCAGGTCCTAGAAGCCTGGGTCTCCATTGGTTCCTCACGCGGTTTTGGTCGTCTGTTTACCGAGTGGCGAAAAGCTGCGTACCAGTCTGGTACGGCTACCAGGGGGATCCCCAATGTCTCGCAAAAGCAGGGCAGGTCCTCCGGGACCCTCAGCGTAGCATTCCGGCCCTGGTACGATGCTGACAGGCAGAAAGGAAATTTCCACTTGTACTTAATTTCTTTAGCTCGCAGGGCCTCCAGCAGGGGTCTGAGGTCCCTGCGGTGTTTCAGGGTGATCCCCGACAGGTCTTGAAAAATTTGGATCAGGTGATCTCCATGGGAAAGCCGCTTGCCCCTCGCCATCCTAAGGATGTCCTCCTTAAGTCTGTAATCAGTGATGCAGCAGACGACGTCTCGCGGAGGATCCGTTTCTCGGCCCTTTGGACGTAGTGCACGGTGGATCCTGTCCATAGCTATGGCCGTATGTGGGGGTCTGTCAAGGACCGAGTTGAAGAGGTCCTCCACAGCCTGAGGGACCAACTCCCCTTCAACGGATTCCGGCAGGCCACGCACCCATAGGTTGTGGCGGCGTCCCCGGTTATCTAAGTCCTCGAGGTGGCGGTTCATGTCCCGTAGCTGGAGGGTGTGCTCATCTATTTTTCTTGTGGAGCGGTGCAGGATCAAGTCGT
Organism: Rana temporaria; assembly: GCF_905171775.1. Lineage (NCBI taxonomy): Eukaryota > Metazoa > Chordata > Amphibia > Anura > Ranidae > Rana > Rana temporaria. Next base: position 47,784,349 of record NC_053499.1, on the reverse strand, counting down.
GGTCCTCCGCAACCTTTTCCGTGCGGGATGAGGCTGTGAGAGGCCTGAGGTGGAGCCGTGGCGGGAAGGCGCCATATTACCTCTGTGGGACCTGAACATTTCAGGGATATTTTGGCTCATAGCTCCGGTATCCCCTCTCGGTGAGCGCGACCGGGAGGCAGATGAGGTTCTGGACGCTGTGCCCATGGTTTTTAGCGGAGAATAAGGGCTCGGAACTCCGTTTTCGGCAGGTGTTCGTTCCGGGGTGGCAGGAGCTGAGGTATCAAGCGTCCATTTCCCAGTCAGGTCCGGCCACGCCCCCATTGTATGCATTGTATGCATCATATCCATCTAACATCCCATTCACATTGACCCTCAGAGTAAAACACAAGGGGGTTGATTTACTAAAAATAGAGAGTGCAAAATCTGGTGCAGCTTTGCAGAGAAACCAATCAGCTCCGAGTTTTCTTGTTTTTTGGCAAAGCTTAACAAGTTGAAGTTAGAAGCTGATTTGATACCATGTACATCAGCACCAGATTATGCACTTTCTAGTTTTCATTAATCAACCCCAAGGTTTTACTGTGTCGGCAGTAGACATGTGCACGCTGAAATATTTTGTTTTGGAATTTAGTTTTCATCAGAAAAATGTATTTATTTAGTTAACCGAATACGTTTTTATTTTATTTTTTTCGTTAAAAAATGCATTAGTCCGAAAATGGGTGGAGCATTTGACCGTAAATGTACGATTACGGCGTCGTACAGTTTAGCTGCTTGTCGAATCTTCTTAGAACTTTCGACAGACACCATAAGCCTTTAAAGGGGAGTTCCAGCCATTTTTATGTTTATTAAAAGTCAGCAGCAACAAAAAGTGTAGCTGCTGGCTTTTAATAAACAGGCACTTACCTGCTCCAGCGCTCCAGCGACGCGCCGGCCGGGGCTCCGCTCCTCTCCCCCCCTCCCCGGCCAGCGTCTTCATCTTCAGTGTGGGCACCCAGCCGTGACAGCTTTCGGCTTCACGGCCGGGCACCCACTGCGCATGCGCCGCGCCGTGTAATTGGCCAGGAGATCGCCTAGGACCTGTGACGTGTCCTAGGCGATCGCCTACAGCAGCCACTTCCTGAAGGCGATTAAGCTTAGTCGCCTACAGGAAGGAGGAAGTGGGACAGGAAGTCCCACTCGTGCTGAAGCCCCCACTCCCCCCCCAAAAAAATTACATGCCAAATGTGGCATGTAAGGGGGAGAGGAGTGGGTTAAGAGGAAGTTCCAAATTTGGGTGGAACTCCTCTTTAATGACAGATTCATTGTTTGTATGTTTCTCGCTGCTTCGTCGAATCTTCATTGTTCATGTCAAATGGTCTACCCCAACACTGTCTCTATAATGTCGAATCTTTTCTCTCTATGTAGAATAATCTTGTACTAATAGAGTAAAGGTTAGGCACATTCGACCACAGGTTCGATAGACACAGATCGCTACTGTCAGCGTCATGTTGAATCTTCTATCCGTATCGAACTGTTGTCACAACGAAAACGGAAATAAAGCATTTTTTTATGTCGGATCTTTCGGATTTCAGATTCTGCGCGTTCGTTTTCGTTTGTTAAAATGATAATGAAAATACCCGCAATTCGGACAAAAATGCATTCGGACAAAAACGAATACACATGTCTAGCCGGCAGCTGTCAGTTGAAGATCTGGGAAGTGACATGTGATTGAGCTCTGGTGAGTCAGTGTGCTCTGGTCTTTTGAGGAGAAAAGCATAAACATTTTTCCACACCAGACGACTCAGTGCTATTTGTTTTCTGTGTGCCCTTGCAGTGACTGGTGTTTATGGGAGGTGCAGCGTGGTCAGACAACATTAAACACTCAGAGTCAAGTTGAAGAAAACAGACCTGAATTGAAATTGAAGTTCAGTAATGCACAGTTAGCCTGGCGGGAAGACAACCTAACAAGGCACACTCACAGAATGTACAGCGATGATTCGTAGCAGTAGGTCTCAGGTGTTTTTCCGACAGCTTCTGTCTTAAGGGGGCGGAATGCAGCCTGGCAGGTCTTTTTCCCAAGTGTGGAGGCTTTCAGGAAGGATGGCATGTCCCTGCATTTTCCTTACTCATTTGGAACCTCTCCCTAAAGTTAAGTACTGTTCCAGACAGGCGGGTGACCTGTCTCTATTCTATCCACATATGAAATGCATGCCAAACCCAGGAGTCAGGGTCTTAAATTGACTCTGCCTGATCCAAGATGGCCACCAAGGTCATGTGGGGTGCCAGCATCCAATTGGATGCTGCCTCTCTGTGACCAAAGAGAACATAGAGGAACATGGCTCCTCTTGACTTCCTGTTCCACCTGCATTTCAGCTACAGATGTGCCCCACCTGCAGTGGAGAAAATAGATTGCACCTGCATACATGTTGATCTCATGGAGAAAAACACCAGTCACCACACTAACAAGCCCTAAATCAGTTCCAAGATTATTTTGTCCCTTGAGCAAAATATTTTTAGAAAATCTTACTATTAACCACATGCCGACCGGGCCATAGCCGAAAGACGGCTACAGCGTGGTCGGCTTATTCTGGGAGGGCGTCCATGGATGTCCTCCCAGAATCTTGCTCCCGCATGCCCCCTGGGGTGCGGACCCGGAAATATCCGTGACCGCTGGGTGGCCGTTTACCACCTGATCGCTCTGTCAAATGACGGAGCGATCACAACAACAAACCGGCGTCACATCCAGTTCCTCTCTCCCCTCTCTGTACCAATCTGTACAGTGTGAGAGGAGAGGGAGAGAGATCATTTGCAGCAGCGCTGCTCTGTGCCCATTCCAGCCACATCCATACTCTACAATACCTCATCCATACTCTGCAATACTCTGCAATACCCTGCAATCCCCTGCAATACTCATCTATACTCTGCAATACTCATCTATACTCTGCAATACTTATCCATCCATCCATCCATACTCTGGGCTTGTTCACACTAGTGTGGTGACTGGTGTTTTTCTCCATGAGATCAACTCATCCATCCATCCATACTCTGCAATACTCATCCATCCATCCATACTCTGCAATACTCATCCATCCATCCATACTCTGCATAACCCATCCATACTCTGCAAAACTCATCCATACTCTGCAAAACTCATCCATACTCTGCAAAACTCATCCATACTCTGCAATACTCATCCGCCCATCCATACTCTGCAATACTCATTCATTCATACCCAGTCATACTCGGCCACACCCAGCTATACTCAGCCATACCCACCCAGTCACTCTCAACCATCCCATCCATACCCAGCCATGCACATTCATGGCTTAACCATGCTCAGCCATCCCCATCCACGGCTCATCCATGCCACATCAATTCGCATCCATGCCATTACAGTGCCTCAAAGTGTAATAGATAGTCAAATTAAGCCCTGTAAACACGATCGGATATCAGATGGAATCTAATCCGATGGATTTTTTCGTTGGATATCCGATGAAGCTGACTTTCATCAGTCTTGCCTACACACCATCAGTCAAAAATCCGACTGTGTCCAACGCGATGACGTACAACACTACGACGTGCTGAGAAAAATGAAGAATGATGGACTTCCACACAGACAATCTTTTTTTCTATCGGTTTTTTATCCATAGGAAAATTTTAAAACATGTTCTATTTTTTTTCACCGCTGGAAAACGAACCGATGGGGCCCACACACGGTCGGTTTGTCCGATGAAAACGGTCCATCAGTTTGTTTTCATCAGACAAACCGATCGTGTGTACAGAGCTTTAAACTTGAAATTTATGCCCCTAGAATGCCTGCTGGTGCTCCCTGCATGTTGGACCTCTCTATGTGGCCACGCTGTGTAAAAGTCTCACACTGGTGGTATCGCAATACTCAGGAGGAGTAGCAGATGTATTTTGGGGTGTAATTTGTTGTATGCATATGCTGTGTGTGAGAACTAACCTGATAATATGACAATTTTGTGAAATAAAAAAAATCTTGATTTTTCAAAGAATTGTGGCAAAAAATTACAACTTCAAAAACCTCACTGTGCCTCTTTCTAAATACCTTGGAATGTCTACTTTCCAAAAAGGGGTCATTTTGGGGGTATTTGTACTTTCCTAGCATGTTAGGGTCCAAAGATATGTAGCAGTATAAATTTTGGCCAAAATTTATGAAGAAAAAATACTAATTTCCAAAACTTTAACAGAAACAAAGAAAAACATTTGTTTTTACAGCATTTTCAGTATTGTTTTATTTATAGCGCACAAATTAAAAACCCAGCAGTGATTAAATAGCACCAAAAGAAAGCTCTATTTGTGTGAAAAAAAGGACAAACATTTCATATGGGTACAGTGTTGCATAAGTAATTGTCATTCAAAGTGTGAGAACACCGAAAGCTGAAAATTGGTCTGGTTAGGAAGGGGGTTTAAGTGCCCAGTGGTCAAGTGGTTGAAGTCAAGAATGGCTATTGCTAACAACTGTATCATCACTTTTTAAGGAAATGTGTGCTTTGCCCAAGCAGGGGGAAGCACCAGGTTCCTTTAATGTCCCAGCCCACCCTAGCAGCACTCATCCATCTTTCCTACGCTACCCCCATGTTCTATTCCACACGAGGAGGAGACTGTGGGGCCATTCAAAGATAGCAGCATGCCTTGCACATTGGGAAGCCAGCTGTGAAGCTGCAGGGAGTCACAGCTCCCACAGTGTACATGACAGCGTCAGGGACCCAAAGACCAGTAACGAACCAGCCGAGGTGAGGACATCGCTGGATCCCTGGACAGGTAAGTGTCTCTTTATTAAATGCCAGCAGCTACAGTATTTGTGCTGCTGACTTTTTATTAAAAAATAAATAACTGAAGAACCCTTTAAGGCAGTGGTTCTCAAACTTATAGTGCCGTGACCCCTTGATAAAATTTCCCAAGTTGTGGGGACCCCTAACAGTAAAATTATTTTTGTAGCGTGGGTTGTCAGCACCCAAGGCAAGTAATTTGTGCCCCTAACCCACGGACACTTAGTGCTCCCTGTGTCCCTTCCACTCGTACAGTATTTCTCTTTGTTCTCCTTTCTTTGCCTTTTATCTCTCTATCCTTATTTATTTTTTCATCCCTCTCTCTAGCCGTCTTTCTTGTTCTTTCTCTTATTCTTTCTATCCCTTTTTTATTTGTTCCTCCCCCTCTTTTCGCTCCCTTTCTTGTATTCTCAATTTTTATTCCTTCTATTACTCCTTGGTGGGGGGAATGGGATGAGTAGCAGTGCTGGTGTGGGATTAGTGTCAGTGTTGGGGGGAGTTCTGGTCAGACAACTTGGGTGCTCTTGATCAAGATCATCTGATGATCTGAGAACTGTAGTGGGAACTTTTAATGGCGACTATAATCACAGGTAGTGTTACTCACTGTGTCTCCAGCTCTGTTGTGTCTCGCAGCAGTGACACCTATGCCGAAATCAGGAGATAGGGTCTCCTCCAGCTCCTTCCACTTCACATTCCTCACCAGTCAGCTGACCTCTAGTCTCTGCCCCCCCGCCATGTCGTGAACTGAGTCGGTGACTGTGAAGAGGCTAAGTGGGCAGCCACAAAAAGGCTAGGAGAACAGCCCAGGCTTCAGTGACCACTGGCAAATCGGCATTTGACCCCCGAGGGGGTCCCGACCCCCAGGTTGAGAACCACTGCTTTAAGGCCTCGTACAGACGAGCGGACATGTCCGATAAAAACGGTCCGCGGACTGTTTTCATCGCACATGTCCGCTGGGATCATTTGGTCTGATGGCTGTACACCCCATCATACCAAATTCCCCGCGGACAGGATACGCGGTGACGTGGCGGCGACGTTGCGGCAAAGTTCAATGCTTCCACGCATGCGTCGAATCACTTCAACGAATGCGAGGGATTTCGGCCGAGCGGACATGTCCGATAAGTCGTACTGACTGGCTAAGAAACATTTGTCCGCTAGAAACCTGTCCGCTAGGCCGGGAATCCGGTCTTGTCGGCCCTACACACGGTCGGACATGTCCGCGGACATGTTTGGTCGTGTGTATGAGGCCTAAGTTCTAAATTGAATTAACACAGTTATGTGAAAAAAACTGACAATACCTTGAGTTTCGTCTCCACTTCTGAAGTAATTTATCCCATCACTGCTGGAACGGAAACAGTTATCCCCAAGAACTGTAAAAAGAAAGTAAAAAAATGTCAGTGTTCCAAGTTCAAATTATGACTTTTTCAGAAATACAACATTTTTGTTACTTACACTATAGTACAGTAATTAGAGAAAGCTAAGTAATAAAGAACAAAGTAGATTATGAAAAGCACCATTGCTTTTAAAATTCTCACTGTTTATACAAGGAAAATGAAAGTAGCCTGTAAAGATGAGAAGAAGGAAAAAACTGGTGCCAGAGGAGCGGAGTAAAAACTTTTCCACCTCCTCCCTCATTTACCACCTTTGGACCATTCTTTGGGAGGAGCGGGTACCTAGTTTGACAGATAACAGCTCCCACTTCCTCCCGGATCGCTAGGTGATCTGAGCAGAAGTTTGGCTGCCCTCCCTCTTTGCCCACAGCCTTCTGGGACATATCACAGGTGCCAGAAGGATGTGGGACCATTCACAAAGTGCAGCACAGACAAAGCCACTAGAAATCACAGCTGGCTTCCTTTAGTAGACATACCGGTGCCAGAGACTAGAAGACCCTTGAAGAATCAGCCCAGATGAGGACAGCAATTTTTACTGAAGCTTCTCTTTAAAGAGACAGTAACAATTTAGGAATAGGGATGGGTGAACGGTTCGGCCCAAGCATAAGTTCGGACCGAACTTTCGCTGTTCGGTCCTCCGGGAAACAGTCAAATTTTCGGGACATTCGACCGTTTGTTCAGCGCCCCCGAACTGACCACAATGCATTGTGGTGCTGAACAGTGCATTGCAAGCCCTGATTGGCTGAAGCAGTGGAAACTTCAGCCAATCAGGGCACAGGGCACTGTCAGAGTCATGATTAGACACAGTCATTATGACTTTATCCAATCATGGCTCATTCCCGCCCCACAGTATAAAAGTATTCTTGCAATTGCAGCCATTATCAGTGTGGTTTTGGTGTGGAGAGAGATAGAACATGGTTCTGTTCAGTGCTATTGGCTAGTTAGTGTTCTATACTGTGCTAATTTGCTTCAATTGTCAGTGTAGAATATTAGTTTAGTGTCAGTCTAGGGATAGTGTGAGTGTAGTGAGGAGAACCATCATTCAGCTTTGCATAGTGTGCTGCTAGAGTAGGGACAGCTCAGATAGTTTCACTGTAGTGTAGTGTTACCGTGTCATTTATACATACATTAGTGTAGAGTAGGGACGGCTCAAATAGTTTCACTGCAGTGTAGTGTAATGTAGTGAGACCGTATCAGTAATATTGACATTAGTGTATAGCTAGAGTAGGGACAGTTCAGATAGTGTCAGTGCAGTGACGGTTATTTGATTGCGTTACTGCCAGTTAAACGCCATTTACTTCTGTGTGCGTTACTGCCAGTTTAACGCCATATAGTTTTGCGTGCGTTATTGCCAGTTTAATGCCACATAGTTCTGTGTGTCACTGTATGTTTGGCACATTATATTGCAGTATATTATATTGTATCCGTGGAGTGTGTCTGTGTAGTGTGAGCACTCAAATTAAAGGGCACCAAACACCTCTTTACATTGATTAAAGTGCATCTACGTACAGATTTCAACTTCTCCTTTACATTTGCTTATAAGCACCATCCCGTCCCTCCCAATAATGTCTTGGAGGACAACAAAGAGAGGCAAACGTTCCCTTGGCACTGAAAGGGGGCCAGCAACAAATGTGTCCACAGGCAAAGGTGGACGTGGTGGTCAAAGACCAATTTTTAAGTACCTTTCTGACAGGTGCATATCATTGCATTTTTTTACAAGGCAAATTCTTGCTTTCATCAAGATTATCTCTATAGGGTTGCGGTGGGAAGGCGCCACGACACCCAAAGACCAATTTTAGTCAAAGTGACATCAGAATGTCTCCAAAAAATCTCTAATCTTGTTCCCAGTGCACTACATTGTGGCCCCATCATAAACACTGGCTCCCCAGCTGTTGCTGAGCAAAATAAAGGCAGCTTGCAGGAAAAAAGAAAATATTTTTGGCTTTATAAATTCAGTTATTGCTGCAGCAGATTATAGACACTATACAGATCTGCCACTTTACAGTTAGACTAAGGGGACCCCCCAAGCACTATATTGGATGGAATGTTTTATTTTTAGGCTTTCACTTTAAAAATCACTGCTCATTTAAAAATTTAAATTTTCACAAACTTTTTTTTATTAATACATGTCCCCCAGGGCAGGACTCGGACCCCTATGACCATTGTATGCCCAATTACTTGCATTTAAGTCTTCCAAATGGGCACTTTTGATATTTGACGTTAGGGTCCCATTGACTTTAATGGGGTTCATTATTCGGGTCTGAACATTTGCGCTGTTCGAACGTGCAGGTGCAGGTGTTATTTTTTTTTATATTTGAGTTTTCATTGAATCTCAGAAAATGCAGTGGCAAGATGGAAACAGATGCAGTAAACATTTTTTTGTGATGTACAAAACACGAACAGTAAATTAACAATTTACATATATCAAACCAATTGTTAGAGTTTTTGTATGCTGGGTTGGTGTGCATTTCATCTGCTTGGTGACAATTACCTATTAACCTAAAGGTTACTCTAATATTGAAGTTTAAAGTGGTACTACACAATGGGGGTTAATTACTAAAGGCAAATCCACTTTGCACTACAAGTGCAAAGTGCACTTGAAATTGCACTGAAAGTGCATTTGGAAGTGCAGTCGCTGTAGATTCGAGGGAGACATGCAAGGAAAATAAAATAAACAGCACATGATTGGATAATAAAATCAACAGAGCTTCCCCTCATTTCAGATCTACCCCTCAGATTTACAGCGACTGCACTTCCAAGAGCACTTTCAGTGCAATCTCAAGTGCACTTTGCACTTGTAGATTGCACTTTTAGTGAAAAGTGGATTTGCCTTTAGTAAAAAAAAAACAAAGTCCATCTTTGGAGTAAGCAAGAAAGGGTCTCTACTACTACTACTTCTACATAGGGTGACCACGTGTCCCGGATTGCCCGGGACAGTCCCTTATCGTGGAGCTCTGTCCCGTGTCCCGGGTACATTCATTGCGGGACAATACATTTTCCCAGAATGGAATGACCCCGGCGATGCAACTATTCATAATTCTGTGTGGCCATGTATGTCTCCTCTCTGCCCTGCTCTCCCCTCTCACGCCCCACCAACGATTTCATCCTATCAGCAGAGCAAGGGGGCGGGAGAGCTGCACAGTCAGCAGGATTGGAGGAGTCTTTTCACAACAGCTCCTCCTGCCCCTTTGCTCTGCTCTGCTGATAGAAAGGTAATACTGTAGGTGGTGATTGGTTGGAGGAGCGGGGCAGGCAGTGCGTTATTCTTACAATGGATGGAGGTGTAGGTTGGGGATAGCGGTCCTGGCTCCCTGCACTAAGGCTGTGATCTGTGTCCTGGCACTGCTTGTCTCTCTTGACCGAAATGGGGGTGGAGCGCTGCCTGTGTCCCACCCGTGCTTCCCTGTACTCAGGTCCCTTCTAGGTGCTCGTTCACCTCCAGTTGCTCTCCCCCTCCCCCCTAGCTCTGATCCAGGTCCTTCCGACCATTTCAGGCTGTGCAATGTCCAGGATCCCCTCTAACACTGTCCTCTGCCCTCTGCTCCTCCATTGAACCCTGTGTGGGAGCTCTCTCCTTCCTGTACCTCCCATCTACCCTGCACCCAGCCACCACCCCTCTACTCTACAGAACCCTGCCCCAACCCATAGTACCCTGCACCCCTCCACTGAACCCTGCACCCAAACCATAATACACTGCACCCCTCCACAGAACCCTGCCCCCAACCCATAGTACCCTGCACCCCTCCACAGAACCCTGCACCCAACCCATAATACCCTGCACTCCTCCACAGAACCCTGCCCCCAACCCATAGTACCCTTCACCCCTCCACAGAACCCTGCCCCCAACCCATAGTACCCTGCACCCCTCCACAAAACCCTGCCCCCAATCCATAGTACCCTCCACCCCTCCACAGAACCCTGCCTCCAACCCATAGTACCCTCCAAGGAACCCTGCCCCAGCCCATAGTACCCACCACAGAACCCTGCCCCAACCCATAGTACCCTGCACCCCTCCACAGAACCCTTCCCCCAACCAGTGGCGGCTGGTGAAGTTTTAGGATGGGGGGGTGCAAGACCCCGCCCCTCCACATTTGGTCCCTCACACTTCTCATAAGCCACACCCCCTATAGAATACACCCACTCCATCCCCTGTATTCCACTTGCTTCCACTCATAGTGTCAGGAGTATACAGCTCAGCATCACAGCACAGATTATATAGCCCCAGCATTACAAATCAAGGTATAGCGCAGCCTTACAGATCGGCGCAAACAAACTAAACAATTACACTGTTAGTTATGAAGGACTCTAAATGGGCATGAGATTATCAGAGACTGCGGACATACTGCACACGATTACCAGAGACTGCACACATACTGCACAAGATTACCAGAGACTGCGGACATACTGCACGAGACTGCGGACATACTGAACAAAATTACCAGAGACTGCAGACATACTGCATTACTTGTCCTGCGACTTGGGACTTCAACGTTGCATGACAAGTCGTACCCCATGAAGTCGCATCAAACTTTCAGACTGTGTTAGCCTGAAAGTCGCAAGATTCTGCCACAATTTTTTGCTGCGATTTTGCAGCGACTTGAAGCAATGCCTGTGTATTCTGGAGGTCTATCTATGGACCTCAAGTCACATCAAAGTGGGACCTAAGTAATGCAGGGACTACTTCAAAGTCGCTGTGACTTGAAGTTGCACAGATATGAACGGTTCTCATCGGGTCCGACTTATCCTGCAACTTTCCAGTACCAAGTCGCAGGGCTCCTCTTTACATTATGGTACACCTTTACAATACAACCATAATATACAACACTGCCCCCTTTTACATGGCAGCCCCCCTTTATATTGCAGTCCCCCTGTTTACATTACAGCCCTCATTCTAAATTACAGCTTTTTTTACATCACAGCCACCCCTTTACTTTGCAGCCCCCCTTTAAATTACATTATAGCACCTTCCTTTACATAAGTCCTGATTTGCATCACACTCCCTCCATATACATCACAGTACCCACCCTTCACCCCTTTACACAGTGCCACTCTTTTCAATGCATCCCCCACACCCTTTACATATCAAGTTGCCCCTTTACATGACAGCCATCCTTTACAGTACCCCCCTTGATAAAACAATATCCCTTCATATCACAGTGCCAAATTTGACATTACCGCTATTTCCACCAATTAAATTAAAAAACAAAAAACATTTGAATAAGGGGGTGGGGGGGGCGCCGTTACGGCCGCTATTTTCGCCCAATGTTAATTTAAAAAAAACTTTTAACAAGCGGGGGGAGTTCCGTTCCGGCCACTATTAAATATTATAAAACTTTGAGCGGGGTTCCGTTCATGGTGGGGGGGAATTGTGCCGCTGATGCCGTCGTATATAATAATACTACAGGCAGCATAGCTCAGCTTACCTGTTCCAGGCGCGGCGTACTGAGCTCGAGAGTCCCGACGTCACTTCCTGTTCTTCCTGTGACGTCGGGACTAGCACAGAGACGGGCGGGTGCACACAGAAAGTGTGCACGCCACCCGCCTAGCCATAACAATACAGTCCATCGTGCCGGAAGCAGTGGCGCGATGGAGAGCGCCACAAAGGCATTTTTTTGCTGCCAATGTAGCGCCTCGTCTGCAATCCCGTGATTGCACAGACGTGGCGCTACCAACACTGCACTCTGCCCGGCGCTCAGACACAGTGCACCTAAGGACCTTTTTTGGATTTTTTTTACATTAAAGGGACATGTTTAAATACATTTTTCTTACTGACTGGGAGAGGGGGCGGCGCCTGGGCGCCCCCTATGGACGGACCGCCACTGCCCCCAACCCATAGTACCCTCCACAGAACCCTGCCCAACCCATAGTACCCTGCACCCCTCCATAGAACCCTGCCCCCAACCCTTAGTACCCTGCTCCCCTCCACAGAACCCTGCACCCAACCCTTAGTACACTGCTCCCCTCCACAGAATTCTGCTCCCCTCCACAGAATTCTGCTCCCCTCCACAGAATCCTGCTCCCCTCCACAGAACCCTGTTCCCCTCCACAGAACCCTGCCCACAATCCATAGTACCCTGCACCCCTCCACAGAACCCTGACCCCAACCCATAGTACCCTGCACCCCTCCACAGAACCCTGCCCCAACTCATAGTACCCTGCACCCTTCCACAGAACCCTGCTCCCCTCCACAGAACCCTTTCCCAACCCATAGTACCCTGCACCCCTCCACAGAACCTTGCCCCCAACCCATAGTACCCTGCACCCCTTTACAGAACCCTGCACCCCTCAATATACACCCTCACTATTGTCTGGCAAGTGACACTGCATCTAGTGGCAGGCTTTGGGTGGCAAGTGGCACACAGCATCTGGTGGAAGGCTACGGGCAGCAAGCGACAAACTGCATCGGATGGCAAGTGACAAGCTGCATCTGGGGGCTGGCGATGTTGACATGCTGTATCTGGTGGCAAGTGACAAGCTTAGGATTCCCACTGATTCGGCATTATGGTGAGTTGAACTATTTTATTTTATATATTACAATGTAGTAATAGAAATAATTGGATTTGATCATCCTGACACCAAATCAAGCATGGTGTCGGGATGATTTAAGTGCTGACATCAGCCATTCACCTGACAAATCACTCGGCACTAAATTCCCTGTCAACACAGAGACTACATTCCTCCTCCCAAAACCATTTCCCAATGCAAAAAAGGTTGGGGACTGCTGTTCTAAAGTGACATCACTTCCTCCTAGCACTCTATGAAATCATATTTTTCTGGGAAGGGGGGGCGGGGGGGGTGTCCCTGAATGGCAGTTTGGAAATGTGGTCACCCTACTTCTACATGCAGTGAAAATATGGAGAACAAACGTTGCCTCCCTCTAAGGCCTCGTGCACACGACCGGACCTGTCCGATGAAAACGGTCCGCGGACCGTTTTCATCGGACATGTCTGCTGGCGGATTTTGGTCTGATGTGTGTACACACCATCAGACCAAATTCCCCGTGGACAGGATACGCGGTGACGTGGCGGCGATGTTGCAGGGACGATGACGCGGCGACGTACGCGACCCCGGAAGTTCAATGCTTCCACGCATGCGTCGAATCACTTCGACGCATGCAAGGGATTTCGGCCGAGCGGACATGTCCGATGAGTCGTACTGACCATCGGACATGTCCGGCGGACATGGTTCCAACGGACATGTTTCTTGGCATGCTAAGAAACATTTGTCCGCTGGAAACCTGTCCGCTAGCCAAGGAATCCGGTCCGGTCGGCCCTACACACGGTCGGACATGTCCGCGGAAACTGGTCCACGGACCAGTTTCAGCAGACATGTTCGGTCGTGTGTACGAGGCCTAACAGGAAATCACAGCAGATTTGGAGGAGGCTGAGAACACTAGAAGCTATTTTTAGAGTTAGGAAAACAACATACTTGACTAGAATTTTTTTTTGTAAACCAGAGTTTAGTGACACTTTAAATTTGATATGCAAGATTTCCCCACCCTATGTAGAGGAGACTAAGGCCGCATACACACGATCAGTCCATACGATGAGAACGGTCCTAAGGACCGTTGTCATCGGTTAACTGATGAGGCTGACTGATGGTCCATCGTGCGTACACACCATCAGTTAAAAAAACGATCGTGTCAGAACGCGGTGACGTAAAACACAACGACGTGCTGAAAAAAATGAAGATCATTGCTTCCAAGCATGCGTCGACTTGATTCTGAGCATGCGCAGGTTTTTAACCGATGGTTTTGCTTACTAACGATAGGTTTTGACCTATCGGTTAGGCGTCCATCGGTTAAATTTTAAAGCAAGTTCTAATTTTTTTGACCGAAGTTTAACTGACCGATGGGGCCCACACACGATCGGTTTGGACCGATGAATGAAAAAGTCCTTCAGTCCGTTTTTATCGGTTTTGACCGATCGTGTGTACGTGGCCTTATGCCCCGTACACACCATCACTTTATGTGATGAAAAAAAATGACGTTTTTAAAAACGTCACTTTAATTGACCGTGTGTGGGGGAAAACGTTGTTTTATGTCTTCTAAAAAACGACCAAAAAAAATTGAAGCATGCTTCAATTTTATGTGTCGTTTTTCAAAACGTCGTTTTTCACTTCACAGAAATTGACCGTGTGTAGCAAAAACGTCGTTTAAAACGACGTTTTTTCACCCGCGCATGCCCAAAAGCTAGCTTCAAAGGAAAAAGTGGTGAGAACGTAACCTCGCTTTGCTAGAACATTGTGAAAAAAACGATGGTGTGTAGGCAACTTCGTCTTTGAAAATTGAAGTTTCAAAAACGTCATTTTTTACTTCACAGAAAATGTCGTTTTTTTTATCACATAAAGTGATGGTGTGTATGCGGCATTAGGGTGAGAAATAGGGAAGGGGGAAGCGGGCCTGGACACCCCCACAGACCATAACCGGGACCTGGAGACCCCCAAGGGTATACCCCGATTACAGCGAGCCCCACAAGGGAAAAAGGGTGACAGAGGGAGAGGAAGGGGTGGACATGAGAACCCCCTTCCCGGGAACACCCAGCTGTTCCATCATGCCAAGACAGGAGAAAATGTACTTACCCATCCCTGCAAGGATCTGCTGGTGCGTTCCTGACAGACCTTCAACCGAGTAGTACGGAGTAGCTGTCGGCCCGGTCCACTGTGACTGAGACAGCAAGCAGCCCAGTCATATGTGAACCCTGGAGCATATATATAAGTGGATTGACAGAGCATAAACATTAATTAAATAAGGATTGACTGTCAGCTTTCAAGTCCCTCTATGAAAGAGGATATATGGGGGTTTCCTTATACAGGAAAAATATGGGGACTCTTGTTAAAGCATCGACAGTATATTTCTGTAGAAATATGTGGGCCTGGTCAAACCTCAATCATGAGAGCCACAACATCGATATGAATATCAAAAATATTTATTTTGTAAAAAGGTTTTCTTTATAAAAAGACATAGAAAAAGAAAAAAAGAAAAAAGCAAAAATATTGTACATTGAATACTATAGAATGCATGCTAGACAAATTCCAGACTATCAAGTAAAATGATACTTCAAGTGCATATAGATGCAGGTGATCTTCATTTCATCCCACATGTAACGGTTCTACTAGTTTCGCCCAAGGGGGCTTCGTCAGGAACCAATGGGGGGCAGTAGTCTGAGCAAACAAAGAGTATATCAATGAACAGGAACATATAAATCATAATATATACAAAAAGTCACATAAATTGATTATATCGGTACATACAAACGTGTCTGGTTGACCATAGAGTTTAATATAATCATCGTCTATTATAGAACATAAAGATAATGTATTTTATTTAAATAAACGAAAGTCGAGTTAATGGAGTATCTGTGGTAGCTGTGGACTTTAACGAAAGAAATATAAATAATAATTATAAAGAATATATTTACCTGTAAAAGTGGACTAAAAAAACCTGAATGATTGGCCGTGATTGGCTCAAAGTCCCAGATGGAGAATCCCAGATAGATGGAAGGAGGGATGGGAAAAAGAGGAAATGATCCTCTTAAGCATGCGGGTAGGAACGCCGTGCAATGCACAGAGCCTGGATGCAAGCCTATAGAGGAAGAGGGGCCGGAGGCAAGCAGGTACTGTAGGTACAGAATAAAAATATTAAGAATATTGGAAAATTAACAAGTAAAAAAGGAAAAAGAAAAAAGATAACCAGAAAGGAAGAAAGATTGCGATGAACAGACAACTATGGAGAGATATGTGTAAAAGAATTAATGATTATTACCTGATTAAAATGATGATAGAAAAAATGGGAAGATTGATGATGAGGTAGTCTCAGAAGAGATGGATATAATTCATCCCAAGAGATTTCTGTCAATACTATACTGCACAAAATAGGAAGTCATTCACTACATCATCAGATTGTATAATGACAGATTAGTTTGAAAGTTAATTATTAAAACTGCAAACGACAGCAGTAATAAAGATAATGTTAATATAAATATAAACGCCTGTATAGGCTGCAAAGTATCAAACGAATCTAAATTAATTAGAAAAATTTAGCATTTTTTGTGTAATAATTCAACTTTATAGTTGTTATACCTATCATAGTAATAGGGGTATAGCATGAAAAGAGAATGAAAATACTAATCTAATTAAGAGGAATAATGGTAATGGTTTTACCTGATTCTAGTTGCAATAATAGCTGCCGGGAATAGGGCAGATAGATTGCCCAGGAGAACTGTATAGTCCAGATACTGAATAGTGAGAAATAAAAGAAAGAAAGTCAATCCAGGAAAAAATATATTTCCTCATTGTTGACAGATAAGTGAGTAAAAAGTATATTTTCACAGAGTCTGCAAGTGGCAACAAAGTATCACATCCAGACTGTTGTGAAAAATGAATTAAACTTGAAAGGGAAGAAAATAATGAAATAATGATAAGACAATGGTAGATGAAAGCATACCTATGACCTGCTATTGCCTCTGTATACCAAGGAATGATTCCTCTGGCAGAGCTCACGCTGACACATCAGCTGTGCGGCTCACTAATAAGCTGCCCTCAATCAGAGTGAGATGATACACAGCTGAGTAGGGGGCAGCTCCTCACTCTAAGATGGGCGTGGTAATCACGGCAGATGTCATGGGGATTACCCATAGGAACCACAGGGACCGCGTCTGCGCAGAAGAAGAGCATCCCTCTAGGAGATGCTTAATCTAACGCGCCGGCGCGGAGAAGGGGAACTCCTGGGAAAGTGCACCAGCGTCACAAATGACGCATCAGTGCCTACCATATGGGTGCCGTGAGAAAGCGGACGCGCACTGACACTCAAGCCTCCGCTTGAGTTCAGATCAGTGACGCTGAGCTGGTGCGTGCCCCCTAGCGCCCAAAATGGCTTGCAGCAATACTAATAGATGTCTGATGATAACGGCAGTGTGCTAAAGTGCAGGAGATCGATGCTGGTGATAGGAGAGCATGCAAAACAAGTTTGAATCCGTGTCAGGCAAATAAGTAAAAATAAATGTGGGGAAAGGGGAAAGAAGAGAAAAGGGGAATAAAAGAAAAAGAAAAAGAGGGAAAGCAAGAGTAAATGAAAGTATAATAATAGGGAAATAAAAATTGGTGAAAGAAAAAGAAAAAAATATTATTTAATTAATTATAAAGAATATTAAAGGAATATAACATTGTTTATAAAATCAAATTTTAAGAAAAATAATAAAAAGATGGAAAAAATAATAATGATAATAATAAGAAAAATAATAATAAGAAAAGAAAAAGAGAAAGAAAGAGAAAAAAAATAAATAAATAAATAAATAAATAAAAAATGTGTAAAGATATATAATGATAATAAGGAATATAAAATAAATATGTAAAAGAAGGGCCCCCAGTGGACCCAGAAAAAACAAAAAGAAAGAAAAACCGTAGATAAAGTCCACAGGTCACAGCATAAACCCCTCGAAATCCATTACAGTAATATTTGACATTAATGTTGTCACATCAAAGTATGTTCTTCTGTATAACCGAAAAAAATGATATTCAAAAAACAAATCAAGTTAATTATAAAGTGTTGTTGCATACCTACAGTCATATAGGCTGCACAATAAAGTTCTATACTCCCAAGTGTCGGGTGGTGGGGGTATCGCAATAATGGGGCTCGTATAAGTGTAAAAACACAGTTCACGGCGCCAATTGCACCACCTCCTTCTATCAACAGGAAGTATTAGTGCTCAAGGGACTCGGACAAGATAGCTTGATGGGCCTTGATGGATTAAGGCTGATAGCCATTTGGTAAAGCCTGACCATAAAGGATGGAAGAACAGCTCAGATGGAAGAGCTTCAAATCAACAATGTAGTCACCCCGGTATGTCCAGCTTGTGGTCACTGAATTAAACTAAAGAAAGGGTTTATAACTAATATTTTCATTTAACCCTGGATGCTGAGTGGCATTAAGTGTATATATCCAGCGTGCTTCCGCTTGTAGCAGTCGTTTGTCAGCATCGCCTCCTCTCTCATTGAGAGGAATGTGTGCCAAGGCAAAGAAGCCTAACATTGCCTGGTTGTGGTTATGGAACAAGCCCATGTGGCGGCTAATGGGTGTTTCCATAAGTTTTTTCTTTACAGCTAAGACATGGTCTCTCATTCTACAAAAGAAATTGCGTTTAGTTTTACCTACATAGTAGGCACCGCAATTGCATTTCATTATATAGATAATGCCAATTGTTTGGCAGGTTGCACGAAACTTGGGTGAATATGTTTCGCCATTAGGTAGAGAAACACTTTCACCTGGCAGAATATATCGACAAAAGTTGCATTTACCGCACGGGAAAGTTCCTGTCTTAGTTGGTTTGGGCACCATTTGTGTCGCATAGTGGCTGGTAACGGCTCTATCCCGAATTGAGGGAGAGCGTTTGAATGTTATCTCCGGTTTTAAATGGATGAATTTTTTAATTTTATCATCGGAGGTGAGGAGGTACCAGTATTTGCTGTAAATATTACGAATAGTTTGGTGCTGACGATTGAAGCGTGTAATCACCCTAGTAGTGTTGGCTTTAGAGACATTTTTAGATTTATAGATAAGATCGTTTCTGTCTAATCGGCTGGCTTTATTGTAGGCACGGCGTAAGCAAGTCTTACTGTAGCCTCTCTCTTTGAGGCGGGCGTAAAGCTGTGCTGCTTCTTTTTTGTAATCTTCATCGCGGGAGCAGTTGCGCCTCAGTCTTAAATATTGACTGTATGGAATACTGTTGATTAGCGGACTGGGGTGCGAGCTGGAAGCATGCAGTAGGCTGTTGCCTGCTGTAGGTTTCCTGTAAAGTGTAGAACACAGGCTACCTTTATTATCAATGAAGAGTTCAACATCCAAAAAGGTTATATTTTTTTGGCTATAATTGTATGTACATTTTAAATTGTAGTTGTTAATTTGTAGCCCCTCCAAAAACATCAGAAGCTCATCACGAGAGCCCCCCCAAACCATGAAAACATCGTCTATATAGCGATGCCATGTTAGCACGCTATCAGACGACGTGTTCCTGGATTCCTCATTAAAGAGGTCACGTTCCCACCCCCCCAGGTACAGGTTGGCGTAGGAGGGGGCACAGCCTGCCCCCATAGCTACGCCCTGTACCTGGAGGTAGTGGGAACGTTTGAACAGAAAGATGTTGTTCGTCAAAATGAATTCAAGCATTTCTATAATGAAATTGTTATATTTAGAGGTATTTTTGTCACGTTCATTGAGGAAACTCCTAATGACTTGTGTCCCCAGCCCATGTGGGATAGAATTATATAATGCCTCTATGTCAATGGCAACTAGCCAGGCATCAGGTGGAATAGTAAGGCCATCAACAATCTTTAATAGTTCGATGGTATCTTTTACGTGAGAAAACAGGCTCTGAACATGAGGGTATAGGTATTCGTCGATGATCCTACTGATGTTTTCAGTAAGGGAACCACAACCAGATACGATTGGACGTCCTGGAGGGGGTAAAACTCCCTTATGTATTTTAGGCAGGGCATAAAATGTCGGGGTGGTGGGGCTCTCGATGTTAAGAAATTGCAGAGTGGTCTCATCTATGGTGCCCAAGCGGCGTGCGCGGTTCAAAATCTGGCGATATCGCTCAATGCTTTGTGTGATCATCGAGGCTGGTACAGGTCTGTACCAGTCTCTATTTTTCAAAATTTTAAGGCACATCTCCTCATAACTGTGTCGATCCATTAGTACAATGTTTCCCCCTTTGTCGGAGGCTTTAACTACAAGATCGTCGTTATTACGGATAGTATTCAAGGCTGTTCTTAAATTTTTATTAAGGTTCGATGTGGTAGGTGACTTCCAGTTCGCTGCCTCTATGGCTTTGGTGACCTGCAGGACAAAGGCCCAAATATTGGGATTGCCCTGCAGGACAGGAAATGATCTGGATTTGGGCCTATAAGTTTTAGGGGTGACATAGACTGGTTTATTATGTCTTGACTGTATTAAGCCGCCGGGCACCACGCCCGGAAGTTGATACGTCCAGCCTTCCTCCTCAGGATTACTCTCATCCCACAGTTCCATTAGGTCCTGTAGGGCCTGTAATTCCTGCAGGGAAACATTGTCTAAGGCAGTGTTGTCATTGATAGTGAACGTGACAAAAATACCTCTAAATATAACAATTTCATTATAGAAATGCTTGAATTCATTTTGACGAACAACATCTTTCTGTTCAAACGTTCCCACTACCTCCAGGTACAGGGCGTAGCTATGGGGGCAGGCTGTGCCCCCTCCTACGCCAACCTGTACCTGGGGGGGTGGGAACGTGACCTCTTTAATGAGGAATCCAGGAACACGTCGTCTGATAGCGTGCTAACATGGCATCGCTATATAGACGATGTTTTCATGGTTTGGGGGGGCTCTCGTGATGAGCTTCTGATGTTTTTGGAGGGGCTACAAATTAACAACTACAATTTAAAATTTACATACAATTATAGCCAAAAAAATATAACCTTTTTGGATGTTGAACTCTTCATTGATAATAAAGGTAGCCTGTGTTCTACACTTTACAGGAAACCTACAGCAGGCAACAGCCTACTGCATGCTTCCAGCTCGCACCCCAGTCCGCTAATCAACAGTATTCCATACAGTCAATATTTAAGACTGAGGCGCAACTGCTCCCGCGATGAAGATTACAAAAAAGAAGCAGCACAGCTTTACGCCCGCCTCAAAGAGAGAGGCTACAGTAAGACTTGCTTACGCCGTGCCTACAATAAAGCCAGCCGATTAGACAGAAACGATCTTATCTATAAATCTAAAAATGTCTCTAAAGCCAACACTACTAGGGTGATTACACGCTTCAATCGTCAGCACCAAACTATTCGTAATATTTACAGCAAATACTGGTACCTCCTCACCTCCGATGATAAAATTAAAAAATTCATCCATTTAAAACCGGAGATAACATTCAAACGCTCTCCCTCAATTCGGGATAGAGCCGTTACCAGCCACTATGCGACACAAATGGTGCCCAAACCAACTAAGACAGGAACTTTCCCGTGCGGTAAATGCAACTTTTGTCGATATATTCTGCCAGGTGAAAGTGTTTCTCTACCTAATGGCGAAACATATTCACCCAAGTTTCGTGCAACTTGCCAAACAATTGGCATTATCTATATAATGAAATGCAATTGCGGTGCCTACTATGTAGGTAAAACTAAACGCAATTTCTTTTGTAGAATGAGAGACCATGTCTTAGCTGTAAAGAAAAAACTTATGGAAACACCCATTAGCCGCCACATGGGCTTGTTCCATAACCACAACCAGGCAATGTTAGGCTTCTTTGCCTTGGCACACATTCCTCTCAATGAGAGAGGAGGCGATGCTGACAAACGACTGCTACAAGCGGAAGCACGCTGGATATATACACTTAATGCCACTCAGCATCCAGGGTTAAATGAAAATATTAGTTATAAACCCTTTCTTTAGTTTAATTCAGTGACCACAAGCTGGACATACCGGGGTGACTACATTGTTGATTTGAAGCTCTTCCATCTGAGCTGTTCTTCCATCCTTTATGGTCAGGCTTTACCAAATGGCTATCAGCCTTAATCCATCAAGGCCCATCAAGCTATCTTGTCCGAGTCCCTTGAGCACTAATACTTCCTGTTGATAGAAGGAGGTGGTGCAATTGGCGCCGTGAACTGTGTTTTTACACTTATACGAGCCCCATTATTGCGATACCCCACCACCCGACACTTGGGAGTATAGAACTTTATTGTGCAGCCTATATGACTGTAGGTATGCAACAACACTTTATAATTAACTTGATTTGTTTTTTGAATATCATTTTTTTCGGTTATACAGAAGAACATACTTTGATGTGACAACATTAATGTCAAATATTACTGTAATGGATTTCGAGGGGTTTATGCTGTGACCTGTGGACTTTATCTACGGTTTTTCTTTCTTTTTGTTTTTTCTGGGTCCACTGGGGGCCCTTCTTTTACATATTTATTTTATATTCCTTATTATCATTATATATCTTTACACATTTTTTATTTATTTATTTATTTTTTTTCTCTTTCTTTCTCTTTTTCTTTTCTTATTATTATTTTTCTTATTATTATCATTATTATTTTTTCCATCTTTTTATTATTTTTCTTAAAATTTGATTTTATAAACAATGTTATATTCCTTTAATATTCTTTATAATTAATTAAATAATATTTTTTTCTTTTTCTTTCACCAATTTTTATTTCCCTATTATTATACTTTCATTTACTCTTGCTTTCCCTCTTTTTCTTTTTCTTTTATTCCCCTTTTCTCTTCTTTCCCCTTTCCCCACATTTATTTTTACTTATTTGCCTGACACGGATTCAAACTTGTTTTGCATGCTCTCCTATCACCAGCATCGATCTCCTGCACTTTAGCACACTGCCGTTATCATCAGACATCTATTAGTATTGCTGCAAGCCATTTTGGGCGCTAGGGGGCACGCACCAGCTCAGCGTCACTGATCTGAACTCAAGCGGAGGCTTGAGTGTCAGTGCGCGTCCGCTTTCTCACGGCACCCATATGGTAGGCACTGATGCGTCATTTGTGACGCTGGTGCACTTTCCCAGGAGTTCCCCTTCTCCGCGCCGGCGCGTTAGATTAAGCATCTCCTAGAGGGATGCTCTTCTTCTGCGCAGACGCGGTCCCTGTGGTTCCTATGGGTAATCCCCATGACATCTGCCGTGATTACCACGCCCATCTTAGAGTGAGGAGCTGCCCCCTACTCAGCTGTGTATCATCTCACTCTGATTGAGGGCAGCTTATTAGTGAGCCGCACAGCTGATGTGTCAGCGTGAGCTCTGCCAGAGGAATCATTCCTTGGTATACAGAGGCAATAGCAGGTCATAGGTATGCTTTCATCTACCATTGTCTTATCATTATTTCATTATTTTCTTCCCTTTCAAGTTTAATTCATTTTTCACAACAGTCTGGATGTGATACTTTGTTGCCACTTGCAGACTCTGTGAAAATATACTTTTTACTCACTTATCTGTCAACAATGAGGAAATATATTTTTTCCTGGATTGACTTTCTTTCTTTTATTTCTCACTATTCAGTATCTGGACTATACAGTTCTCCTGGGCAATCTATCTGCCCTATTCCCGGCAGCTATTATTGCAACTAGAATCAGGTAAAACCATTACCATTATTCCTCTTAATTAGATTAGTATTTTCATTCTCTTTTCATGCTATACCCCTATTACTATGATAGGTATAACAACTATAAAGTTGAATTATTACACAAAAAATGCTAAATTTTTCTAATTAATTTAGATTCGTTTGATACTTTGCAGCCTATACAGGCGTTTATATTTATATTAACATTATCTTTATTACTGCTGTCGTTTGCAGTTTTAATAATTAACTTTCAAACTAATCTGTCATTATACAATCTGATGATGTAGTGAATGACTTCCTATTTTGTGCAGTATAGTATTGACAGAAATCTCTTGGGATGAATTATATCCATCTCTTCTGAGACTACCTCATCATCAATCTTCCCATTTTTTCTATCATCATTTTAATCAGGTAATAATCATTAATTCTTTTACACATATCTCTCCATAGTTGTCTGTTCATCGCAATCTTTCTTCCTTTCTGGTTATCTTTTTTCTTTTTCCTTTTTTACTTGTTAATTTTCCAATATTCTTAATATTTTTATTCTGTACCTACAGTACCTGCTTGCCTCCGGCCCCTCTTCCTCTATAGGCTTGCATCCAGGCTCTGTGCATTGCACGGCGTTCCTACCCGCATGCTTAAGAGGATCATTTCCTCTTTTTCCCATCCCTCCTTCCATCTATCTGGGATTCTCCATCTGGGACTTTGAGCCAATCACGGCCAATCATTCAGGTTTTTTTAGTCCACTTTTACAGGTAAATATATTCTTTATAATTATTATTTATATTTCTTTCGTTAAAGTCCACAGCTACCACAGATACTCCATTAACTCGACTTTCGTTTATTTAAATAAAATACATTATCTTTATGTTCTATAATAGACGATGATTATATTAAACTCTATGGTCAACCAGACACGTTTGTATGTACCGATATAATCAATTTATGTGACTTTTTGTATATATTATGATTTATATGTTCCTGTTCATTGATATACTCTTTGTTTGCTCAGACTACTGCCCCCCATTGGTTCCTGACGAAGCCCCCTTGGGCGAAACTAGTAGAACCGTTACATGTGGGATGAAATGAAGATCACCTGCATCTATATGCACTTGAAGTATCATTTTACTTGATAGTCTGGAATTTGTCTAGCATGCATTCTATAGTATTCAATGTACAATATTTTTGCTTTTTTCTTTTTTTCTTTTTCTATGTCTTTTTATAAAGAAAACCTTTTTACAAAATAAATATTTTTGATATTCATATCGATGTTGTGGCTCTCATGATTGAGGTTTGACCAGGCCCACATATTTCTACAGAAATATACTGTCGATGCTTTAACAAGAGTCCCCATATTTTTCCTGTATAAGGAAACCCCCATATACCCTGGAGCATATAGTTCACTGGCCACCCCTGGAGCCATGGGGCATGTCGTGGACGACCCAGCGCGTAGCTTAGGCCTGCTCACGCTCGATGGCCAGACTGGGGGGACTACAAGGATTTATAATATCCAGCCTGTCACCCAGCCGGCAGTTGATAGAAGATTCTAAAAAATAAAATCATAAAAATAAATAAAATAATAAAAAATTTCCTCAGGACCCTGAGTCCAAAGGGAGTCAGGTCCTCTTCCTCTACTAGGCAGAAAAAAAACTGAGCCGCTGACTGCAGGGCAGAGGGTTATGTCTGGAGGAACATGGGGTTATGTCTGTTTAAAGTAAAATGTAATTAAATATCTAACATGTTCTGCCTAGTCCTCTCCTATAGAACAGGAACATAACCCACAAGTCAAGATTTACAGAGGCTGTGTCCGTCCATAGATGAAAAGAGAAAAAACTGTTTGCTGTAGCTGATTATAAAGTGTGAACTAAAGTTTGGTTTCAGTTTGTTGGTGTACTTAAATCTGCTAGTTCGTTCAACACTTCTCTATCCCCAGACTGACAATACTGCTGTGCCCCCTGCTCTCATGCATCCAGAGTGGAGGAACTCCAATACAGGAGGTGTATTACTGGCTAGTAAGGATGAGCCAAGCAACCCCCTGGTTCGGTTCACACCAGAACTTGCGAACAGGCAAAAAATTTGGACGAACACACAAATACTGTTAAAGTCTATGGGACATGAACATGGAAAATCAAAAGTACTACTTTTAAAGGCTTATATGCAAGTTATTGCCATAAAAAGTGTTTGGGGACCTGGGTCCTGCCCCAGGGGACATGTATCAATGCAAATTTTCTTTTAAAAACGTCTGTTTTTTCAGGAGCAGCGATTTTAATAATGCTTAAAGTGAAACAATAAAAATGAAATATTCCTTTAAATATCGTGCCTGGGGGGTGTCTATAGTATGCCTGTAATGTGGCAAATTTTTCCCGTGTTTATAACAGCAAAATTACATTTTTAAAGAAAAAAAACATTAAAAACTGATTGTGGTTTCTCGGTTGTAATAAATTGTTGGATACCCAGCAATATAGATAAATCTCATTATAACAACTTGCATGGGTTCTCCCCTAGTCCATTACCAGGCCCTTTGGGTCAGGTATAAATATTAAGGGGAACCCCGAACCAAATGTTTTTTTAAAAAATTGCGTGGGGATCCCCCCAAAATCCATATTAGGCCCTTTAGGTCTGGTATGGATTTTAAGGGGCACCCTGCGCCAAAATAAAAAAATTGTGTACGGGTCCCCTAAAATCCATACCAGATCCTTATCCCAGCACGCAACCTGGCAGGCTGCAGGAAAAAAGGGGGACCAGAGAGCGGGGCGCGCTCCCTCATCCCCCCTTCTTGTTTCTCACGAGGTATTACCTTTTCTGTACACTGTATTCATGGAGGTCACTGCCCAAGCAAACCACCCATAGCATATAAGGTAAGAGGATCTAAGCAGGTTTGGTAAGTATGGAAGAGGAAAAAGTGTGCGCGACCTTTCTAATGCTGTGATTTCTGACAGCCCTTCCAGGTCAATCTCCAGGCATCAAGGTCATTTAAGCCATACCTCAAGCCATAGGAGATCTGGGAGAAGTCACTGAAAATCTTCATCTCGCCATCGCCACTCTGGTCACGGCCATTCTCGCTACAGCCAAAGTTGTCTTTGTTTCTTCGCTTTGTGACTCCTGAGTTCTCTGATTGCTGCTTTTTTTTTTTCACCAGCCATTAATTTTGTATTTTGACATATTTATTTTTTATTATTTGTATACCTTATTCATCACTTTAATTCATATTATATATATCACCTTTTATACTTTTTGGTATACCACTTTTTTTCATTATTTATAAATTGTCACTCGGGATTAATCATTGGTTGTATCTATCTATCGATCGATCGATCTATCTATCTCTATACGGTATATATATATATATATATATATATATATATATATATATATATATATATATATATACTTATCCCATCCATTTGATGTTTTAATCACTTACTCTTTTTGATAATTGCACATCTTTTTTGGTATATGCATATTGTTTTATTGTTTTTGGATTAAGTATTTTATTCTTTAAGTTTGCTGCATTTATTAATTTTATTTATTTATATATTTACATATTTTATCACTATTCATCATATATTTTAACTACTATTGGGGCAAGCGCAGAAGTTTCACATTCTTCAAACAAAGTGGGGGTGACATACATTCAGAGACAGGGGGTATCAGGAGCAGTACCTTACTACAGGAAGTTCACCCCATCCTGGAATGGGCCCAGTTATTCCTAGCAGATCTACAGGCTGTGTATGTTCTGGCAGCGCAGAACTTTCTAGCCGATCGGTTGAGCAGAGAGTTCCTGTCAAACAGCAAATGGTCCCTGAACCATCAAGCATTCTTTCTTCTGACTCAAACTTGGGGGACTCCGGAGATGGATCTGGCCGCGACACCTACAAACACCAAGTGTCAGAGGCTCCTGTCGAGAACAGCATATCCATCTGCGGAGGGTGTGGACTGCCTTGTCCATCCATTGAACTTTTGTCTGGGGTACATATTTCCACCAACACCTCTAATTGTGAGGTTCCTGTCCACACTCAGGAGTTTGTCATACTCAGTAATAGCGGTGATCCCTTTCTGGCCCAGGAGGCCTTGGTTCACGACTCTACTGCAGCTTAGCGTGGAAGATCCACTACCTCTTCCACTCTCTCATGATCTGCCTCACCAGGGTCAATTCATCCATCCACTATTAGGTAGACATGTGCACACTGAAATATTTTGTTTTGTAATTTTGTTTTCGTCCGAAATTCGTTTTTATTTATTTTGTTTTTCGTAAAAAAAAATGCATTCGTCCGAAAATCCAAATTAAGGTTGAATCTGTCATTATGGTGTCTGTCGAATGTTCTAAGAAGAAGAAGAAAAAAAATTGACAGAACCTTTAAAAAAAAATGTCTCTCTATGTCGAATCTTCATGTCGAATCTTTTCTCTCTATGTCGAATCTTTTCTCTTTATGTAGAATAATATTGGACTAATAGAGTTAAGGTTAGGCACAATTAAGGTCAAATCTGTCATTGAAGGCTTATGGTGTCTATCGAATGTTCTAAGAAGAAGAAGAAGAAAAAAAAAAAAAAAAAAGATTCGGTAGAATCTTAAAAAAAAAAAAATTTGACTCTTCATGTCTCTCTTTGTCGACTCCTTTTCATGTCTCTATAATGTCGAATCTTTTCTCTCTATGTCGAATCTTTTCTCTTTATGTAGAACAATATTGGACTAGTAGAGTTAAGGTTAGGCACATTCGACCGCAACGAAAACGAAAATAAAGCATTTGTTTATGTTGGATCTTTCGTTTTTCGTTCTCTGTGCTTTCGTTATCGTTTGTTAAAATGCATTCGGACGAAAACGAATGCACATGTTAACTATTAGGAACTATCTGACAGCTACTGTTTCTTTCAGGAAGAACGAAAATCTATTGTTGATTCCTCACGGAGGAAGAAGAGGCCAAATGGCTTCATCTCGAACCATCGCATCTTGGTTGGTCAAGGTCATCAAGAAAGACTATGACATTCAGAATTTGCCAATACCTGGAGACATTAGGGCTCATTCAACAAGGACAGTGGCAACTTCCTAGGCAGCATATTGCAGGGTGTCACCAGAGACAATCTGCAGGGCAGCAACCTGGTCCTCTAGGCGTACATTCATGTCCCACTACAGGGTCGATTTGGCTCATTTGTCAACAGTAGAATTTTGGTAGATCAAGTTATTTGGGTCAATTCTACTGCCATATGATAAATACATTCTGTTACTTTACTTGCACCCTCCGACTGGCAAGTTATTTCCCAGTGTGTGTGCTGCCATGATGCGTCAGGAAAACTGAAAATTGTATACTCATCTTTCCAAATCCAAATTGATGGAATAAGGGTCTTGGTTTTTGCTGATTACTCAATTGAGGTCTCAAAGAAAAGGAAAGCTTTCCAGCAGGTCTGCACAGAACTTTTCAAACAGCAAATCAAATTCACTTTAGCCTTCCCGGCCACCCTCCGCCTCAAAGCTCCCAATGTCGATCAACTATCCTTTCAGGATCCCTCTGAGCAGAGCTTTTTTTCTCAGAAAATAGATGCAGGAACTCAACCACGACCCCGTTCAGATTTCACAAACAGTAGAAGGGTCTTAAAGGGGCATTAAATACCAGGGTTGCATTACATACAGAGTGCAGAGTTCAGGGGGGTTACACACAGAGTGCAGAGCTGTCACTTGTAAAGACAGAAACCAGACTTCTGTGTTTACAAGTGATTGTGGTGAGCAGGCACCAAAGGGTCTGAGCCAAAGGTGGTGGAATTGAGTTCCCCCAAGTTCCCCCTGAAAAAAAGCCCTGCCTCTGAGGCAGAAGCCTTTCTACGGTCCCGGCATGCAGGTCCGCACTCCCAAACCCCTTCCAAAGCCCCTCCACTCAACCGTCCCATGGACCAAAGGAGCCTGTGGAAAGACTCCCCCAAGCGTTTCAGATCTTCGGTCCCGGACCCCTCCCAGGCTTCCCCGAGATGAACTAATGCATCTTTTTTTTTCCTTTTTGCCCAATTCTTTTTTACGGACACACTCGTTGCAGCATCCCGGCCTTCGCCTGTGCCAGGTACTTTCAACTTTTCCTGTCTCCCTGGCCCCCATGCACCGGTGTCGTTTTCTCTGATCCACCGGGTCAAGGTAGACTTGTGTACTAATGTACCTTTATGCTCTACATGTATGCATTGATTGCCTAATCATATTGTTCTAATATGTCTCTGCTCAGCTAGCATTGTTTGTATTTTTTGTTCTTGTTCTCCTTTATGTTCCCCCAGGTTGCTGTCAGGATCTTTTAAATGCACCCCCTGGTCTCACTGAATGCAACCTTACAGTGGGAATCGAAAGTTTGGGCACCCCAGGTAAAAATTTGTATTAATGTGCATAACGAAGCCATGGAAAGATGGAAAAATCTCCAAAAGGCATCAAATTACAGATTAGACATTCTTATAATATGTCAAAAAAAGTTAGATTTTATTTCCATCATTTACACTTTCAAAATTACAGAAAACAAAAAAATGGCGTCTGCAAAAGTTTGGGCACCCTGCAAAATTAATATCTTGTACTGCCCCCTTTGCAAAGCTGAGACCTGCCAGTGTCATGGATTGTTCTCAATCATCGTCTGAGAAGACCAGGTGATGTCAATCTCAAAGGTTTTAAATTCCCAGACTCATCTGACCTTGCCCCAACAATCAGCACCATGGGTTCTTCTAAGCAGTTGTCTAGAAAACTGAAACTGAAAATAGTTGACGCTCACAAAGCTGGAGAAGGCTATAAGAAGATAGCAAAGCGTTTTCAGATGTCAATATCCTCTGTTCGGAATGCAATTAAGAAATGTCAGTCATCAGGAACAGTGCAAGTTAAAGCAAGATCTGGAAGACCAAGAAAAATATCAGACAGAACAGCTCGCAGGATTGTGAGAAAAGCAAGACGCGAAGGAGGTGTTAGTCTCCCAAATGTTAGAACCTGTAATTTAGCATGTTTGTTGAGAACCGGCTTAGATTGGATATCGCAATCGTCAAGGTATTCGAACTATCCCCTGGAGTCTGCTATGGCACACCCTTTCTCTCTAGTAGCCCTCCTCCACTGCAAGTGGAAATTGATCACCCCCTTACTTCAGCACATCCTGCTGCTCAGAGACACAGTTATCGCCTGGAGGGAAATCAGGAAAAGCCCCAGGCTATCCCCATTCATGTCAAAACACCTACCGATACAAGGAAACCCAAGTTTCCCTCCGGGCCTGGACCATAGACCTTTCAGAATCTGGCAGGAAAAGGGTCTCACACAGTTTGCCTCTTTATGTGATGCCTCCACCGGAAGTCCTTTATCTTTCGCGAATGTCGCTACAACTTTTTCATTGCCCCAATCCCATACCTTCCACTTCTGGCAATGCATCAACTATCTGAAGGCTACCTGCAATGAGCCCTGTAAACGTTTTTCTCCCAATTTCACTGACCAGCTGCTCTTAGAGAGGTCCTATAAAATCTCGGACATCTACAAACCGTTGCTCCAAAAGACTACCCCCCCTTTGGCATCCTCATCCGCAGCCAACTGGGGAAGGGACTTCCCGGATGACGACTTGATAGACAAAATGTTACAGGGTTTCAACAAAGTCCAACGACTGACCCCAAACGAAATTTGGAAAGAAACCCAAATGAAAATCCTCCACCGGCTCACATACCCTTCCTCCATTCCGCAATGGATCAAAACGGCACTGAATGTCCCTTATGCCACCAACTGAGACCCTCTTTAACCCACCGCTTCTGGGCATGCTCCTACATCTCTACCTTCTGGGAACAGGTACTAGCCTACATTTTTGGAATTACCCTGCTGAAACTACCTAAGGACCCACTACTCCTCATCTTTGGATATTGGGACCCCCTACTACTCCAATGGTCTCGAAAGGCTGTGTCAACAACCCCTGCTACCCCAAACCCTTCTCATGCCTACAAGGACTGGCCTCTACTTTGCCTTCTTGTCGCACAAAGGGCTATCTTGGAAAATTGGACCTCTTCTCACTGTCCTATCATCCAGATCCAACGAGAGCTCCTTCCCTTCTCTACAAAGAATGAGCCAACACAGATTTTAAATGTGAAACATCCAAAGCTCGCTTTCTCTCCATCTGGGAACCTTTTATGTGCTCAACCTTATCTCCTGAGGACTTAGGTAACTTTGATCATTTTTCCTTCTCGTACTTTAAATCCCCTCTCCCTTCATTCTCGGGAGAAGCAGCCTCACTCGATGCCCAATCCACCGCCTCCGACTGATTAACAGCTGGAAGAACGGCTGACACTCCCGATAATGTTACGCTGGACTTTGGTGCCCCTCTCCCCCCCTTTTCTTCCCGGCATTTTATAACCTGCTACGTTATTACTCGTTGTAATCCTAGGTCTGTAGTCTATTACAAGATCCCTCCAGTTTTACCGACTAGTTGACAGTAGACACTGTATGTTCTCTCAGGACACATATGTTTAGTATGCCGCATTTTTCACTCATTTATTAGATGCTTGGATTACTCTGTTTGTACCATGTTGGTTGCGTATGCAACTGCCCTTTTTTCTTTCTTTGTCATGTTTTCTTTATCTTTTGTATGATCTTTTATAATTCAATAAAAAAAAATAAAAAAAAAGAGAGGCTGAAAGTATAGTTTAGTATTAGATTTCACTGAAAAAAGGTTAGCATGCTAAAACAGTGCAAGACATCCAAACTAATTTTACCTTTTATTGAACCAGACTGTAAATGTTCTATTTTCCTGTTCATAACATGTGTAATGGAATAGACTGTGTACCTATAACCTATTTACTTAAAGACACCACCCAAGAAACTATTACTAAAAGAGTTTGGTGTCATCATGCCCCAGAAGCTAAGCTGGTGTTGAAGGGCAGCACAATCCACTACAAGATTGATCTGGATTGATTTACTAAAGGAGGTTGTTCACCTATCAAAGTGAATGTTCACTTTTCAAAATACATTTTTGTGAATAGGATGAAGGTGTATTATTTTAAATGGCCAGTCATGTGCAAGAGGAAAAAATAACAACCTTATTTTAGATTGGATGTTTAAAGTGAACATTTATTATTAATATTATGAATAAAATACAGGATTTCTATAGAGCCAACATTATTACATACACATTATTTACTACCCCCCCCCCTGCATTACAGAGTGAACATAGTGGGGTTGATTTACTAAAATGGAGAGTGCAAAATCCGGTACAGCTGTGCATGCTAGCCAATCAGCTTCTAACTTCAGCTTTTTAAATAAAGCTCTGACAAAAAACCTAGAAGCTGATTGGTTTCTATGAAGAGCTGCACCCGATTTTGCACTCTCCAGTTATAGTAAACGAATCCCACAGTTTGCTAAGTGAGCAGCCTTTTACCCCTTAGTAAATCAATCCTATAGCTTGTAAAGCAGTCATCTAATAAACGATATACTGTAATCTTCAAATGAACCACATGAATGTTGATATCAATCTATCAAATTAATATAAAGTTCTAAATTAGGTTGCAAGGGGAGCATTCATTTATTATCATTTATTATAGAAAATAAAACATGCAAATAAGCCCCTTGCTTACAAAATTACATAATTAAAAATAAAAATCATAAATGTCAAACACTGAAAAACTATTAATTGATCTGTTAACTTCTAACCAAAAATCCTACTTTTTAAACGGAAAACCCTGTTGTCCCAGGAACTGCATTTCAAACAATACTAGAAGTTTGATGATAAACGCAGGTGCTCACTAACTAGAAGAATTAACCCCTATACTTAAAGTGGTTGTAAAGGCAGAAGTTTTTTTTATCTTAATGCATTCTATGCATTAGGATAAAAAACCTTCTGTGTGCAGCAGCCCCCCTCAGCCCTCCTAATACTTACCTGAGCCTCGTCCGCCCAGGACTTTCCCGCCTCATTGGCTGAGACAAAGAAGTGGCACCATTAGCTCTTGGTGCTGTCAAAGTCAGTTAGCCATTCAGGAGAGAAAGGGGGCAGAGCTGAACCATGTCCAGGAGTGCCAGGGAGGGACCTGAGAAGAGGCAGTTTGAGGCTGTTCTGTGCAAAACCACTGCACAAAGCAGGTAAGTATAACCTGTTTGTTATTTTTAAAGAAAACAAAACAAGACTTTAGTATTGCTTTGAAGTGATTCAAATATTTTTTTAAATAAAAATAACAAACATGTTATACATACTTGTTCTGTGCAATAGTTTTGCACAGAGTAGCCTCATTCCTCCTCTTCTGGGTCCCCGCTGGTGCTTCTGGCTCCTCCCCCTGCCAAGCACTCATCTCATAGCAGACTTATTGGGGGCACCTGTGCGTGTTCACTGCCAAGCTAGCTCTGTGTGTCTGCTCTGACTTCACTGGCTGTGATTGAGAACAGCAGGTGCCAATGGGTCCTGCTGCTGCTTCTCTATCTAATGAGGAAAAAGGGCAGCTGCTCTCATGCACATCGCTGGATAGAGCTCAGACTCAGGTAAGTATTTAGGGGGGATGGGGGGGAACTGCATGCAGAAGGTTTATTTTTCCCTAAAAAAGTACCTTTTAAAGTGGTAGTAAACTCTGCTTTGTTTGTTTATACCTACAAGTAAGCCTATAATGCGGCTTACCTGTAGGTGCAGTAAATATTTCCTAAATGTCCACCATTCATGAGATATTTTCTTAAGCAGCAGCCGTCAACATCGCCGACACATGCGCCCTGCGCTCCCAATAGTTGGCATGCCCTCCAATGAAAGAGCTGTGCCGCAGCCAATTCTCAATGACGTCATTGCGGAATGGCCATTCAAATGGTCGGAGCCCGCAAACCTGGAGGGAAGATTGGGTAAAGCTGGAAGCCCTGTCAGCAGTGACAGCATTTCGTTGGAGGGCTTTGTTTTAACCTTCTGAGCGGTGTTCCCGAGTCTGACTCGGGGTGAGATTTTTTGGCTACGATCGGTAATCCCGAGTCAGACTCGGGCTTGCCTCGCAGCATCCATAGGCTTGGTTTACTTACCTTGTCCCTGGATCCAGCGATGCCACCGCGCGTGTGAGTGAGCGGGACTTCGCTCGATTCACACAGTGCCTCTGTGTGCCGCCGATCTCCGTTCCCTGCGACGTTACGACGCACAGGAGCGTAGAACAGCGGCAAATTCAAAAAGGTAAACAAACACAATACATACAGTATACTGTAATCTTATAGATTACAGTACTGTATGTAAAAAATACACACCCCCCTTGTCCCTAGTGGTCTGCCCAGTGCCCTACATGTACTTTTATATAATAAAAACTGTTCTTTCTGCCTCCAAACTGTAGATTGTCCATAGCAACCAAAAGTGTCCCTTTATGTCAAAAATGGTTTTAGAGCAGCTAGAAAACAGCGATAATAAATTATAATAACTTGCAGAATTGTGCGATAGCAATTTGTGGGGAAATTTGTCATAAAAAAAGTAATGACAGCGACAATTCTGCAACTGAGCAAATTTCAGTGATTTTGAGTTGATTACATTATTGAATAATTGTTATTTTAATTATATTATTATTTGTTATAATTATTTATAATTATTTATTACATTATAATTTATAATTTTGTTTTTAAAAAAAATTCATACCTGGGATGCCTACTAGACTCTTGTTTTGTCAGATTTAAGTGAGTTATTCCTAAGAATTACAGGCCTACAGTATAAAACGGCAAATTTCCTTGCAAATAATGGTACCGCTTTCAGCACCTTTTTTCTGAAGTAATCATACCGCAAGGGAGGTTAAGGTAAGTCTTTCATAATGTGCTAGTATGAGATGCATACTAGCACATTATGGTCTTAATTTGCAGGGGGAATATTATAAAAATCTTGTGGCTTGTGGTTTACTGCCGCTTTGATAAATTTCTATTTGATGTAAAAAAAATGTATCCCTGTATTTAGTAAACATTTATTCCACCAACCATCCCTCTGTGCTATGATTGTAACTGTTACTCCATACTTCCGATACAGTCAGTTGGTAAGCTAACCCCTCTGTCTACAGGCATCAATATTTTACAAACATTTTTAGAGAAATATCATAGTGAAGAGGGCTGAATTACTACACTGGATATTTAAAGTGAACAGTAATTTGCTTCTAACAACTTTATATGGCCGCAGTGTGGATCTTAATTACCGGGTGGTCGTCTATATATGGCCTCCGGCCTCCAGCCACTGGGGGGCGCGCGAGCGCCGCTGTCGGCGGTGCGCACGTGCCCGCTGCATCACTGAGATGCCTGCCTCGCAGTATAAATGTGAATGGTGCCAAAAATGTGTCAAAAGTGTCCGATGTGTCTGCCATAATGTCGCAGTCCCAATAAAAATTGCAGATCGCCACCATTACTAGTAAAAAAAAAGAATAAAAAAAAAGAATTCTATCCCCTATTTTGTAGGCGCTATAACTTTTGCGCAAACCAGCCGCTTATTGCGTTTTTTTTTTTTTACCAATGATATGTAGAAGAATACGTATCGGCCTAGACTGAGACTTTTTTTTTTTTATTCGGCTATTTATTATAGCAACAAGTAAACAATATAGATTTTTTTTTCAAAATTGTCGCGCTTTTTTTGTTTATAGCACAAAAAATAAAAAACGCAAGAGGTGATCATATACCACCAAAAGAAAGCGCTACTTGTGGGAAAAAAAGGACGACAATTTTGTTTGGGAGCCACGTCGCATGACCGCGCAATTGTCAGTTAAAGCGACGCAGTGCCGGAAGCTGAAATTTCACCTGGGCAGGAGGGGGGTATATGTGCCCAGGAGGCAAGTAGTTAAGGGAATATTCAGAAATTTTTGAGCACAGATTTTTAAGTCCTTTAGTAAATGAGCCTAGGTTTGTCTAAGCCTGTCATTCTTATCACATGAGGGTCTTTTCAAAATATAATCAGCATGAAAACCATTTTGTAAGCTATACCATAATAATCTGCACTCATATTGCCCCTAAATTCTAATACCAACAGTACAGTTTCCAAACTTTATATTCTATTGGTAAATTGCAGCTAAAACTAAATATAATGTACCTGTCTTCAAATCAGCAACAACCTGTAAAAATAAGGTATAAATAATATCTTTAAAATGTTACTGTATTCAAAAAAGTTGTTTTTTCACTTACCATTCTTGACAAAAATCATTGTGATTAGGAAAATCCATGTGGGAATGAGCAGACCCATTCTGCTTCTAGCCTGGTTGTGCAGACCTCAGCTGAACTGAGGAATAGTAAATGTCTTCTCTGGAGGAGTCTTTTATGGCTTCCATGGTGGGCGGGTCCTCTGGGTTTCAACATTCATCATGGAAAACTTTGATTGGATAAAAGAGCCAAGTATTGCTGTGATTTTAATTTTCATTTATAGCATTTTAATTTTATTTTGTCTATTTAGCGATCTATAGCATTGTAATTTTTTTTTTATTTGGCTAACTTCATGGTTGATTGGACATTCATTCACTCAAATAAGAAAGATATTGTTTTCTAAACACAGTTTACAAAGGTATAGCAGTGTCCCTAAAATAATGAACCAAAAAGATCTAGCCCACATATATTCAGAAAGATTTTTTTTTTTATCTCAAAATAGTATTTTGGTTCCTTATGTTTCATGTGTGCATTTATTTGGTATATTTTCCTTTGTTTTCTTTCCGGTTATCAGTTCTTAGTGATACCGGTGCCAACTCATTCAGCCATACCTGCAATAAAACCAAGTAATTGTTATACATTGTACTGGAAATTTCAAGTCTTCTCTGCGTCTCCTTTTAGTTCATATAAAACAAGTTTCCTTCTTTGTCTTGCACTGTAATCTTCATGGGCATACTTTTAATTTATATGATTATACAAAATATGTAGCTTCATTGTAAGGTTATAAAAATAATATTAAAGCAGTATTGAACTCAAAACCAAAAAATGTCATATACAGTACTGAAACTTACCAATTCTTCAATGTGGTAACTGCATTGTTAATCCAGGGGAGTAGAGTGTTGGATGCACTAGCAGATTTAGATACACTAATAAATTCAAGCCAAACTCAAGCTCACACTGCAGTTACAGCAACAGTTTTTTTTTTCTTTGGGATAAAGCTTTTAAATGAATAAATAAAAGCTGATCATTATAAGTACTCCAACTGCTACATTTGTAGGAGAGCTTTTTCTGTTGAAAAATAACAGACTTACTGACCAGATCACCAGGTGAAAATAAAAGAAAGAAAACCTAAAAAAATAAAACAAATACAGCCACCACATCTGCCATATAAAAATGTTTGCTTTTGGGTTTAATACTGCTCTAAAGAGTTTTTCTTTTTGTACTAGACGTGAAGAATCATGTGAAATCCTTTTTTTTTTTCATCTGCATTTAAGTGGGTATTTTAATTGAATGTACTGTGGGTTCACTGGGTCATTTTTACTTCTTTATTTATTTTGCTGGATATGTGTAAAGGGGAATCTACAGGTGTATTTTTGATACACATGTCAACAATATTTAGAAAAATATAGTTTTATCTTTACAATTCTATAAAATAATGATTGCATACAATACGAACAAACAGATTTTGTTCGGGAATAGTATGCAGTTGTTCACATGATTATGGTAGTATAAGTGATAACAACAATTTTCTATGTTTTTTTAAAGAATTGTAAAAAATGTTTTGACATATTGATGACATGTACAGTATATAAATATGTGACAACAGTAACCCCGACATTTTAATAGATTGTGCTTTTTAAAATACGGATTATACATATGCCTTCCTGAGCTGAACTGAAGGCTGTCAATATTTTATCATTTAGGGGGTATAAAAAAAGAGAACAAAGTAGTTGTTTTATCAATGTGTGCATTTAGACAATTATTTTCTTTTTGTAGAAAATAACAAATGAATCTTGATTGGTTACCATGAGAACATTTTCTCCTGTTTCTCCAGTTTATATTTAAAAATAGCCCCTTTGCTTTTTTGGGGCTTTTTGCATAGTGTGGGAATTGGTGCAAAGTGTTGTAATTAATATAATAAAATTACTGCAGTAAAGTGTGAGACATGCATGGCATTCCAGATCCAGTTAGGTAGGCCGCCTCAAAAAAGGAATGCACTTAAAGCGTCTGCACTTAAGCTGCTCGCAAGCTGACTTTTGTAGCCAATGTAAGCTGGACTATATTTACCATGCTGTTCTATAACATTTAGAGCCCTTCAAGAACTTCCAGACCTAAAATGTATATAAATGTTATCTTATTACAATGTATTATTTTTATTTATTAGATGATTCTCTCATCTTCCTGAGTGACCCTACAAAATCTCTACAGGAACTTATGACCCATGTATTCACATTTGGACAGATCTCAGGGTTCTGCATCAATAGGGAGAAATCGGTTTTGATGCCTATACACAATGAAAATATTTCCCTACCAGATTGTGCAAAACAAATTAAAATAAATCACAAAGTCAAGTATTTAGGAATTGAGGTAACACGAAATGTGGGGGACTATGTCGATTTAAACCTCAGACCATTATTACTTAGGTTTAAAGACAAAAGCCGGAGCTGGTGCAAACTCCCATTAACTGTGATTGGAAGAGCCAACCTTATAAAAATGATTTGGGTCCCACAATTATTGTATATTAATTGCCCGATGTGGATAGCAATGTTTTGGTTCAGTAGGATAGAGTCCCTCTTTCATGAACTCATTTGGAGGAAAAAACATTCTCGGATAAAATTAACAACTTTAATGCTAGCTAAAGATGAGGGGGGACTTGCTATCCCACAGCCAAAGAATTACTTTTTAGCATCACAAATTCAGAAGTTTTCTTGTTGGTCAGTAGCTGTGGAAGAGGATACCATACAGAGATTACTCCTGCCGTTGGATAACAGAAATTCATTGCTGTCCACATTAGAGGCAAAATTTATGCAAATGGTTAAAAAATTCCTGTCAGGCACATTATTTGCCAATGTATGGCAGGAAATGAAAGATATTACAAATATTACAGGTTATACCTTTCACACTCCAATTTGGAATAATGGAAACTACGTATAAATTCTGAAATTAAAGGGGTTTGAGTTATGGAAAACTCAAGGACTCAAGGATAATTGAGCAATTGTTCTGGAATGATAATATAAAATCATTTGCTCAATTATCTGAGGAATTTGAGATACCAAGACAAAGGTTCTTCCAGTACCTGCAACTTAGACGCGCCATACAGGTTCAGGCACGTAC
This sequence comes from Rana temporaria, assembly GCF_905171775.1. Taxonomy (NCBI): domain Eukaryota; kingdom Metazoa; phylum Chordata; class Amphibia; order Anura; family Ranidae; genus Rana; species Rana temporaria. Next base: position 47,744,953 of record NC_053499.1, on the reverse strand, counting down.
GTCGGAATTTAAGCTTAACAACTCTAAAGTAATATCATTGCTCAAAAAGGAAGGAAAAAAGAAGGGTCTCATATCTAAACTCTACAAGATACTGAACAGTAAGTTTAAAGAAAAGGTAGCGGTTCCGGCCAGGATACAGTGGGAACGAGACCTTGGTCCACTGTCAGATGCACAGTGGTCGGAGGCTTTCTGCGACCCTACAGGTTTCACTGTCCCGACCTAAAAAAGAACATAATTGTTCATCCTACACAGGTCATACTATACCCCGGAAAAAATATTCAAGTGGAAACGCAGGGAATCCCCCCTATGCCCTCGATGCAGAGGCGCTCCAGCCAATCTTATACACATGCTATGGAGGTGCCCCAAACCCCAACAATACTGGCAGGTTATAATCAAAAATATAAATAATATACTTGGTATAAAATTAGTATTATATCCGAGAATATGTCAAATATAGTGAAGAATATGTCAAATATAGTAAACATGACTGTTTCAGGCATGGAAACTGATAGCTCAGAAATGGATCTCTATATGGCCTCCGATGGTGGAGGGATGGAGTACACAAATGAGAGAAACTATAGTAAAGGAGAAATTAATTTACTTACATAGCTTCAAAGTTCCCTTGATTTTTTTCTATCTGGAAAGATTGGATGGAGGCTTGGGATCTTGAGGGATGAGTAGAGGAGTGGAGAGGGGGAAGTAGAGAAAAACATGATATATTGTTTATTTTTTTTTGGGGGGGGGGTTACTGTAAGTTGCAGTATGTGTATGATTGCTACTAAATAAAAAAAAAAAAACAATGTATTATTCCAGTAAACAATGTAATCTACCAAAACAGACTGCTGAGTGCTAGTACTTGTAATGCTAAATACCAGTACATTCATAAAAAGTAAATAAATTACAAATTTGAAAATGTGCAGTGAAAAAAAACATTTAGCATAGATCATGCAAAATCTTCATTGTTTTTTTGGTCATTAGCTGTTGCAGAAGGGGATCAAACATATGACCTGCAAGTTGCAACCTGAAAGAGCTGCAAATAGAAGTTCACACTGTGAGGCAAAAGATCTACAGAAAACCTGTTAAATTCATTCATGAAATGTCTGAAATACAGGTAAGTCACCAAGGAAAATCGATTAATGTAAAATATGTGCATAAACGAATACCCCTTATAGCAAGAAGAAATGGTAAAAGCACAATTAAATTACATACTAATAATGCTGTGGTTATAATGAGGGGTTCCCACTCTACCTGTTGGATTTTTTTTTTTGTTTTTTTTTGTTTTATATAATGTAAAATTCAGTAGAAAGGTCTAGAAAAAACAAAGGTTGACATAAGCAACCAGGACTCCTAGGTGTAGAAAAAAAAGTCAATAACTATGGCATAAAGACCTTGACATTAGATTATCCAACACATACTGTATAATGAACCAGGGGTGATTTGGCCTATCGGGCTACACCTACAACTAGGATTTTATTTTTGTGTGATGTGAATACATATTTCAGGAACTGAATAATAGCTGCAGAGTGTTTCCTCAGAGAGAAGATACATATATTCACCTTCACTGCCCTTGAAATAGTATGAGGATCAGTCAATGACTGTCTCTATAAAAAGCAGGGCACAATCTTTTGTGGAAAGAAATAATTAATGCACTTAATGCACTTAAAATTGTATCAGATTGTGTACATATAAACAAGGAATAGGGGAAATAATATTAGATTACTCTATCTAGTCTGTAATATATACATGCACACATGTGTTCAGCATATTGGTACTCATTATAATTCATACATTTATTTGTTTTACAAAGCATTCACTAGAGTTCTACATATACTAACATCATTATTATAGATTATATAAATCCTATCATTAAACAATCTAAATGTCACTCTGGGGTTACCAAATTAGGGTGCCCACACACCTAGGGGGTGTGAGATGGAATTTCAGAGGGTGCGACAAAGAGAGGTTTGTGTCCCTTAGTGACAAGTCATGAGCCAGGTACCAGTGTGCCTTGACCAGTGGTAGTAGGTGGCCGTGTTGCGTAGATATTATTTATTTTATGAAAGGACAGAATAACAAAATTAACAACAAGAAATAACAAGTAAAACAAGTAACTGTAAGGCCTCGTACAGACGAGCGGACAGTCCGATGAAAACGGTCCGCCGGACCGTTTTCATCGGACATGTCCGCTCGGAGATTTCGGTCTGATGGTTGTACACACCATCAAACTGAAATCCGCGCGGACAGACTTGGCGACGATGACGCGGCGACGCGCGCGACCCTGGAAGGTCAATGCTTCCACGCATGCGTCGAATCACTTCGACGCATGCGAGGGATGGCGGCCCAGCGGACATGTCCGGTAAGTCATACAGATGACCGAACATGTCGGACGGACAGGCTTCCAGCGGACATGTTTCTTAGCATGCTAAGAAACATTTGTCCGCTGGAAACCTGTCCGATCCGCCGGACATTTGTCCGGTCGGCCGTACACACGACCGAACATGTCTGCTGAAACTGGTCAGCGGTCCAGTTTCAGCAGACATGTTCGGTCGTGTGTACGAGGCCTTAGAGTTTTGCTTTTAAAATTAGTTATAATTCAACATCTGACATAATCATTGTATATTGTTTCACTGATAAATTCATGAATCTATATTGTTTCCATCATAACATTTGATGGATATTTTGCTTCTGGAGACCAGAAGTTTCAGAAGAATAGATTATGAATCCATTTCCCTACAGTTTGATGAAAAAGGATCTTATTAATCAGACAAATTGAGCACTTTAACCTGCCTGGCGGTCTTCCCGAGTCTGACTCGGGGTTAGATTTTCCTGCTGCGAGCGGAAACCCCGAGTCAGACTCGGGCTTGCCTCGCTAGATCCACAGGCAAAGTTACTTACCTTGTCCCTGGATCCAGCGATGCCACCCCGCTGTGTGAGCGAGCGGGACCTCGCTCGATTCACACAGTGCCTCCGTGTGACGCCGATCTCCGTTCCCTGCGACGTTACGACGCACGGGGACGGAGAACGGCGCCAAATTCAAAAAAGTAAACAAACACATTACATACAGTATACTGTAATCTTATAGATTACAGTACTGTATGTAAAAAAAACACACCCCCCTTGTCCCTAGTGGTCTGTCCTGTGTCATGCATGTCATTTTATATAATAAAAACGTTTCTTTCTCCCTGCAAACTGTAGATTGTCCATAGCAACCAAAAGTGTCCCTTTATGTCAAAAATAGTTTTAGATCAGCTAAAAAACAGCGATAATAAATTATAATCACTTGCATAATTGTGCGATAGCGATTTGTGGGGAAATTCGTCATAAAAAAAAAATAATAATGACAGCAACAATTCTGCAACTGAGCAAATTTCAGTGATTTTGATTTGATTACATTATTGAATAATTTTTATTATAATTATATTATTATTTGTTATAATTATTTATAATTATTTATTATATTATAATTTATAATTTTGTTTTTAAAAAAATGTCATACCTGGGATGCCTATTAGAATCTTGTTTGGTCAGATTTAAGTGAGTTATTTCTAAAAATTACAGACCTACAATATAAAACGCCAAATTTCCTTGCAAATAATGGTACCGCTTTTAGCATGTTTTTTCTGACAGAATCATACCGCCAGGGAGGTTAAATACAATTTGAAAGCAAGAATGCAAATTCAAAGCAAATGTGCAGCCCTGGAAATGTTTCCAGGACTTGATGGAAAAACTGATCGCAGTCAGCAATAAAGTTCCAGATTTTGACAAAATCATGAAAGAGAACCAGGCGCAAAGGTGTTGTTGAAGTTGTTGAAAATGTTCATAATTGTGATTGATTTTATCTTTCACATTTTATTTTTGACAAAAATTTTAATTTAATTGCTCAATTTATATTTGCATATTTTTTTTCACCCACATTATTGTATATGATTCAGTTTGTGGTTCACAAATTAAAAATTAGACATTGTCATCCTCAGCTCTGATCTTACTTTGTAGGGGGTGCAAAAATTAATAAAAAAATTTCTAGGGGACTGGGGCTGTCACGTTCAGGGATCAGGCTTTGAGACCAGTATCTATAGCAGTAGAGAGGCTCCCACTGACCAGCATGATGTGTATACAAGCAGGTCACCCTGGCCTGAGGTGTGGGGGTCTAATCACTAACAGTAAACAAGCCAAAGGTTGGTAACAAGTGGTTGCAGGTTGAGATTAAGCAAAAAACGTAGTCGAGGAACAAACCAAAGGTCAGTAACAAGTGGTTTCAAGTTGAGGTCAAGTGGGAGCATAGTCAGAGAACAAGCCAAAGATCAGTCACGAGTGTTAATGAAGATACGGAAGGCAGCAGGAGTGACAACAGTGAGATAATTGATAGAGAGCGCTCAATAATCTGGCAAACAGGAAGTGTAAAGGCATGACCTAAATAGGAAGCTCATGAAAGGTGCAAAGGCTTAACTTTTCAAGACAAACACGACACAAGGCATGGTTGTCTATGGAATCAGGCAGGGAGATGTTTAGCATCTCAGGTGGCTCAGCAAGAAGAGATACAGCCACCTGTGTCCTGACAGGGACAAAGAAAAGGTTGGGAACTACTGTTTTAAACACACAGATTCATGAATCACTCTTACAATGTTATCTTACCTAATGTTTTAAAATCTGCTACATATAATTATACTACTTATATACTTTCACATTATTTTTCTACAGACTTACATGAACCAAAACTAAAAATGTAAAAGCTCTGTGCTTGGACACTAGAATATGCATATTGGTGTAAAACAGTGGCATTCAGTCTTATTCTTCAATGCAATTTCTTAATGCACTTAAATTTCAGCACAGCTAATGTGTGGTGCCATGCATTGCGCTGCTGACAATACTGCATGCACTTTTTTGGGTGCATTAGGCAGTCCATTAAAATTAATGGCAAGAGGGAGGAAATCGCCCATCACTAGTGATGCCTGTGATGTCGGCTCTACCTCCGTCCAGGTAGATTCTGTCCACACAGGATTCTTGGACTAGCTCCAGGGAGTGTTGCCATCCACCTAAACTACCAAGTCTTCCTGACAAGAAATGCTGGCCATCTGGACTTATCAATTGGGGCTATTAAAATTTCATATTGCTACTCTTAGATGGCGCTGCCTTTATTCTTGTCATTAAAATGAATGGGCTTCCATAACATAACACCTATTTATCTGCACACATTAATGCAGCATGACAGTGTGAACTCATCTTTAATCTTGACACTTTCTGCAATCTGTACACTTTATACTAAACTTTGAAAAGTTAATAGGCTTTGCAAACAGTGGGCATCTATATATGTAGCGCCTGTGTACTTTCCAGTACAGGTGCTATGTCAAATTTAGTTGGGGGATGAGAGAGTTACTTTGCTCTCATCCGTGTTGATCTGTTAAATTGTTTTTCTGTCAGCCCTGGGCTGTCCTGTGGTGTCAGAGTGTGTTCCAAGGAGACCTTCCCATCCTTGGATAGCAGGTGGCGCCAGAGGGGTCCAGGTGGAGCGCCTTTCTCCAGCAGCCAATGAGAGGAGTGTTTCCCCTCGCGGGGCATGCTGGGGGAGGGTATTTCTGTGACAGATGCCATTTGGCGGGGTTCTTCGCCCATTCCTGGTTCCAGGTGCGGCACCCACTATTAGGGTGTGCGCACATCACGGGCCCCGGCGATATGGCCTACCAGGCCGGGGCGCACGTGCCACGCCGAGTTCCTGACTCTGGGCCCTCATGGCCGGAGCGACTGATGCTGCCAAGGGGCCCCAGTGACTTACTGGGTCCCCCACCTCATATTAAGAAGATCCCAAGCGAGTTGTGCTGTTCGGTGGGGAGTCGGTCTTAGGTGAACCCGGAGGCAGGAGATCCAATAGGGCTTAGACGATCCATCAGGGATCTGGGTGACCGGACACTGACAGGTTGTATGCTGCAAACTGTCGGTCAGTGACCCCAAGCTAACAAGTCTACCTGAGGAAGATTCAGGCAAAATTGTGTGTACTGGAAGGATTCGCTCTATCGTCCATGTTCATGAGTATTGGGCCTGTGGCAGAGGTCTCACTGCAAACCTAAATCTTACTACAGCCAAGTCGGTGGCAGAGACTTGTTCCTTCCCAGAAGTTCTAAGTGACACCTTGACTGCCAGGCCTGTGAGAGGGACCTGTCCAGGGGCACTACACCCACTCCGGCTGGAGTGGCGACGAAGCAAAAGCTATTATCCTGAAGCAGGGCTGCTTCGCTTATCTAAAGGCCTGAATCTGCGAGTTCTCTCCTTTCACCAACCTATTCTATCTATCTTGAGTTGACTGTTGGTCATGTTGGACCAGTAATAAAGCACAGAAAACATCACCCTGCTGTCTGGACATTCCGTCATTCGCTCTCATCACCATCCTCTCCTTTATCATCATCCCTAGTCACATCACAGAGGTAACATAATCATGCCGTCCCAAATCTAACCAGCGGCTCCTAAGGGGGTAGCGCTACACACACACATATATATATATATATATATATATATATATATATATATATATATATAAATACGCTGGTTCATAGATTAGTTAGTCATTGTAAATTCTCCAAGCATAATTAGGGAAATCTACACAAAGTATAGAGATTTTCCATTGGTGACCTCTCTTTTACTAGTTATCTGGCTGTCATGTAACTCAAAACAAATATGTAGATCAGAAGATCTGACTTCACTGTAACATTCTTGAGCTGAATGCTTGTTAAAGTTTATGTCTCAGAGTATAGAAGCCACAGACAGCCATGCAGCGTGCAATTTCAGAAGAAGGTCAACAGTGGTAGTCTCCTCATTCTATGCTGTTTTTCTTTAAAGCCCATATCTAAGCAAAACAGAACTTCAATCCTCATAGACCGGTTTACGTAAGTCGTACGTCCGTTGTAAAGTTAAGACTCATAAAGCAGGTGTAAGTCAGCAGCATCAGTGCAAATGGCTGCACCAGGGAACACAGCCGTAGTTTTTTACGTGAATAGGGCTGGGCGTAGGTTACGTTCACGTTGTAGGCAGTGATTCGACGTATCTTAGGTGTTCGTCCTGACGTGATTCTGAGCATGTGCACTGGGATACGTCCACGGGCCGGCGCATGCGCCATTCGTTATTCATATCTTGATGGTGCTCGGCCCATCATTTACATGGGGTCTCGCCTCATTAGCATGGCTCACGCCCACTGCCACTTATGACGAGTTAAGCCGAGGGAACCCAGCGTAGATTTCGGAGCAAGTGCTTTGTGAATACTGTGCTCGCCGCTCTGCACTATGTCGGCGTAGCGTATATTCGATACACAACACCGGCATAACTATGCGCCGATGTACGTGAATTCGGGCCATAATATAAATACAGTATATACACAGCAGATAAATGGCAAGGTATATGTTGACAGGCAATGGCAACGACCATGTGTGCATGCACGGAATGGCGAAAGCGCCATCCTGTGAGCGCGCAGGGACAGTATAGCCCAAAAATATTGGCCCAAAGATGCAAGCAAGCACCAGATAGCATCTTGTGCAACAATATTGACTACATATGGTAATGGCCATGTAGAGTAAATGATGTCAACCTGTCACGGCGTATCATCAGAGAGTATCCTTGTCACACATGTTGCTGTGTCTTTGGGTCATCAGGGCATCATTGATGACTAGATGGGATGAACACCCCCCAGTTCGGTTTGCTTCATAACTCTGGAACATCGCAGAATTTCGGACCCCAACCGCGAACCCTATTAAAGTCTATGGGACCCGAACTTGAAAAATCAAAAGTCCCCATTTTGAAGGCTTGTATGCAAGTTATTGTCCATAAAAATGGTATGGAGGTCTGGGTACTGCTCTGGGGGACATATACCAATGCATTTTTTTAAAAGATCGTTTATAAAGGAGCAGTGATTTTAATAATGCTTAAAGTGAAACAATAAAGATTCAAAATGCCTTCAAATATAGTGCCTGGGGGTGCCCTTAGTATGTCTGTAAATTGGCATATCTGTACCATGTATAGAACCTCAAATAAAAAATATCCTCTTATATCTGAATTATTTGTCCCTCCTATTGGTAATAATAATCAATTCAAACAAGGTGTGCATGCCCACACACCAAAAAACCTAGGGATGATGCCTAAAGAATGTTAGGAGTTTATTAGGTTTTTTTTTTGGATACTGTATGTGTGTTTTCGCTGCAGTGAAGATCGTGGCAAACAGACTGAGAGGAATTATTTGAATGCACCCCTCCCTATAAGTGAAAACACAAATAATCAACAAATCAACCTAGTAAAGTCCTAACATTCTTTAGGCATCGTCCCTAGATTTATTGGTGTGTGGGCATGCACACCTTGTTTGAATTGACCACGTATAGAACCTGCTGCAGCAAAGCTGACATTTATAAAGAAAAAAATTACATTTAAATTAATTTTCCCTGCAAATTTTCTTATTTTAGTTAACAAATGGTGTCTCTTTGGCAGACTTTGCATGGAATTAACAGCGTTTTGCACCACAGTGAGAAAGCCTTATGTGAAGAAGTCAAATTATTGTACACTCAGGCCAAAATTATTATTTTATTTTTTTTTAGATGAAGGCTGGTGTCTCTTTTCGGAGAATTTAGATGGACAAATTGGTCTTTGGTTGTTGTTGGTGCCTTTATACTGTAGCGGAAAAATTGGTCTTTGGGTGTTGGTGGTGCCTTCACCATATAACCTTCTAGAGGCACTCTTAAAGAAAGCAAGAATTGGCCTTGCTGTAAAAAATTCAAATTTGATGCTCCTCTGGCAGCTGCGGTGGACTGCGCACTAGTGTCAGCTTGGGTTATAGAGGATGAGGAGGATAAGGATGGTTTAGTAAGCAAGCCCACCACCTCCTTTGCATGCTGTGGCTGGATTGCACGGACAACATCACTAAAGAGAGACACATGTGCCCTGCCTGAAGACGAACCACGTCCACCTTTACCTATGGACACAGACGCTGTGGAATGGGAATGTCTGCCTCTCCTTGTTGGCAAAAATCACTGGACTGTGGGTCCTTTTTTTATGTCACCATAATTTTTTCATTGAAATATTGGTGCAAATGACTCTTAAACAATAGGAGAAACAACAATAGCTTTGGGTATAGGGCAAGGGCAATGTACCTTGAAGTTAGAGGTCATAATAAAATAAATCATGTATGAAAAATTAACAGAAGATGATAAAAACTATAACATGTCAAACTGAAAGTCTGTATACATTATCAAGAAGAAAAATGAAAGCATATAGAATCTGTTTTTTTTTAATCGAAGGATAAAAAATAAAGTTTTACCTTAAAAGGGTATAGCACATGTTGGCTGTCGTAAAAATGGTGTGAGTGACGGGACTGCTCTGACTGGCGGCATCTGCTGCACTGAACAGAGAGAGAGAGAGGAACTGACATTACTGGCTTGCACAGGCATATGATCAAACGGATCTCAGCTTGATTAGATGCTTTGGAGGAGAGATATGAGGTCCATATTATAACCTGTCATGGCCCATGCTATAACAAATTATGTTGTTCTTCGTTATTATTAGTTGTTATTAGTGATAGCAATAAAGTTTATAAAAAAAAAATGAAAGGGGAAGTTTAAATAAATTGTGATGGTATTGCCGTGAACATGAGGCAAATTCTAGCACCAGACCTCCTGTGTAACTAAACCGGTAACCTGTAAAGTTTTTAAAAAACATGCCTATGAAGATTTTTAGGTACAGTAGTTTGGCGCCATTCGACGGGAATACTCAATTTTAAATCATGATAAGTTGGGTATCTATTTATCCGGTGTAACATCATCTTTCATATCATGTCACTAAAGTGGATATAAACCCGAATTATGAAATTTGAGCTGGGCATATATATCTGCAGTATTTTGTTATCTCTTTTCAATGAGCTAAGTCTTATAGCTCTCTTCTGAACGGTTCTTCTGTTATCAGCCTGAGAACTCCTGACATATTTTTTGACTTTTTAGACAAAAGCAGCCTGAATCTTATGTTAAAGGAGGTTGCTAAAATAGAGTCGCAGAGAGCAGCTCCAATTACAAAACAGCTCTTAGAGTCTATGAAGAGAGGGGGTGTGTGCCTTTCCTCCAATCAGCAATGTTGGCTATCTTGGCTGTATGCCCAGACATCACACTCTGTGTTAACCAGGAAGAGAAAATCTCCTAACACGATCTCAACTTTCTAAACAGTATATAAATGTGAAGACAGCAGATATACATTTAAAATCTATATAGGGAGATTTGGTTAATCTCTGTGTATCATCTGAGGCTGCTCACCTCACTGGGTGTATGGAGGGTTTACATCCACTTTAAAGTGTATTTTTTTATTATTATTATTATTATTATTCTGTGCAAATACCACGTGATATAAAACATTCCAACACCCACTATAATATTCTTCATAGCCTCTGCTTAAAAAAAATAAAAGAAAATACATATAATGGCCCGGATTCACAAAGCACTTACACCAACGTATCTCGAGATACGCCGCGTAAGTGTAACTATGCGCCGTCGTATCTGTGCGCCGTACCCACAATCTGAGATACGCCTGAAAATAGGCTTCATCCGACTGACATAACTTTCCTACGCCGTCGTATCGTGGGCGCATATTTACGCTGGCCGCAAGTGGCGCTCCCATTGATTTTCTATGCTCATATGCAAATGAGGGAGATACGCCGACTCACAAGCGTAGTTGCGCCCGGCGCATAATATATGCGGTTTACGTAAGTCGTATGTCCGGCGTAAAGTTATTCCCCATATAGGAGGCGCAACTCATGCAAAGGTATGGACCAGGGAACACAGCCGTCGTATTTTACGTTGTTAACGTAGTATGTGAATATGGCTAGGCGTAGGTTACGTTCACGTCGTAGGCAGTGATTCGACGTATCTTAGGCAGTTGTTTCGACGTGATTCTGAGAATGCGTACTGGGATGCGGCCACGGGACGGCGCATGCACCGTTAGTTTTAAGTACTTCTATGACGCTTGGCCCATCATTTTCATGGGGTCACGCCTCATTAGCATGACTCACGCCCACTTCCACCTACGACGGCTTACGCCCGAGGGAACCCAGCTTAGTTTGGGAGGCAAGTGCTTTGAGAATTCAGTGCTTGCCTCTCTGCGCTACGTCGGCGTAGCGTATATTAGATACGCTACGCCGGCATAAATATGCGCCGATGTATGTGAATCCGAGCCATACTGTATATATACAGTATATACACAAATATATACTGTGTGTGTGTGTATATATATATATATATATATATATATATATATATATATATATATATATATACAGAGCTTTTTTTCTCAGAAAATAGGTGCAGGAACTCAACCACGACCCTTTCAGATTTCACAAACAGTAGAAGGGTCTTAATGGGGCATTAAATACCAGAATTGCATTACATACAGAATGCAGAGTTCAGGGGGTTACAAAGCTGTCACTTGTAAACACAGAAACCAGACTTCTGTGTTAACAAGTGATTGTGGTGAGCAGGCACCAAAGGGTCTGAGCCAAAGGTGGTGGAATTGAGTTCCCCCAAGTTCCCCCTGAAAAAAAAGCCCTGTATATATATATATATATATATATATATATATATATATATATATATATATATATATATAAAGAGAGAGAGAGAGAGTTTGTTTATATAATGATGATTTTTACTAAGAGAGAAATGTCAGAATTGGCTGGGGTGGCGAGCGGTAAACCACTTCAGTACCGCACACTTTCACCTCCTTCCTGCCCAGGCCATATTTCAGCTTTCAGCACTGTCTCACTTTGAATGACATTCTTTTCACACAAAAGGAGCTTTCTTTTGGTGGTATGTAATCACCACTAGGTTTTTAAAATTTTGTTTAAAAAAAAGACTGAACATTTTGAAGAAAAATATGTTTCTTTGTTTTTGTTATACAATCTTTCTTCATGAATTTTGGTCAAACTCTATTCTGTTCCTTTTTATTGGTGAAACCCAAATCAGTGTTTATTATTTAGTTTGTAGGAAAGTCCACAAACTATGGTATACAGTGCAATGAAAAAGTATTTATACCCCTTGAAATTTTCCACATTTTGTCATGATGTCATGTTACATCCAAAAACATAAATGCATTTTATTGGGATTTTATGTGATCGACCAGCACAATGTGGCACATAATTGTGAAGTGGAAGGAAAACGATAAATCATTTTCCATTTTTTTGGTTGTAACATGACAAAATATGGAACATTTCAAGAGGTATGAATACTTTTTCATGGCACTGTATATATCTGAAAATGTATCAATCCTGATGTACTGATGGCCTTTCTCATTTCGTGAGGCCCAATAACACCAGGACAGTACAAATATCCTGAATAAATATTTAGTAAGAGGCATGGTGAGTTTTTTGAATTTGTAAAACACCCAAAAGGGGAAGCTCGGCTTGGTTGCTTCCTCCACCCCTCCGCTACCACATTTGCCACTTTTCAGGGAGAGGGGGTACCTGTTTTTGACAGGTCCCCGTCTCCACTTCTAGGTAACCTTGCCACGCAAGGTCCCCGGAAGTTCTTTCCTGCGCCGTCGGGCCATTCACAAATCACAGCGTGCTTCGCACATGCGCAGTAGGGTACCAGCTGTGAAGCTGGTTTCCCTTACAAGGAATGGTGGCAGCAGCACCAGAGAGCACCTGATGTGCTGACATCGTGGGATCCCTGGACAGGTAAATGTCCTAATATTAAAAGTCAGCAGCTACAGTATTTGTAGCTGCTGACCTTTAATTGTTTTGTGGGAGCTTGAGCTCTGTTTTAACATACTGTCACCAGTGCAATATGGTGTCATTATATAACTGGTGTGGATGTATTAAAAAAAAAAATATATATATATATATATATATATATATATATATATATATATAATTTTTTACAATCTTTTACATTTTTTATTTTACATTTTATATTTTATATCTTACTTTTTTTTTTTTTTTACCTTTTTTTTTAACACACTGTGACCAGTGCAATACAGTGTTATCATAGTAAATACTACTCTGGGGAAGTTTTCAGGATTTTTTTTATACACATTATGATTGCTTATACCAGTGAATCTCAATGTTTTAAGCAACCATTTTTACTGAATGAAATTGATTCATTCAGTGTTTACTATTGTGGTTAGTTGTGATTGGCCACAGCTAATCACATGGTACATATGGGCTTTGATTGGCCCTGTCTATGCCATGTGATCACTGTGACCAATTACAGAGATCAACACTATTGTACACAATGAATGACATGAATTAAAGCTATTCATTGTGAACAATTGTCATGTGATGTGCTGTGATTGGTCACAGCAATCACATGGTACTGGCAGTGGCTAGTACACTGAACAGTCACCTGCGGTTTTCTTGGGTCTTGAAAAGGTGTGATAACAATAAACCAGCACTGCAGTTTATGCCTTCTTCATGACTTCATGAAGCTCCACTTGAACCTGAAGATGCTGAAGCCAGAAGTAATTTATTTAATGCATTTAATAGCAGTTTATGATTGCCTGTTTGGAATTATAAATAAGTAGATGAGCATCCTGTGCTACAATATTGACCACATATGGTGATGGCCATGTAGAGTAAATGATGTCAACCAGTTTCCATGCCTAGTCTGTTGCCATTCAGCAGCCAGCTGAGAAAGGGGTAATTTGCAATGGTGTATCATCAGAGAGAATCCTTGTCACACAGGTCACTGTGTCCTTGGGTCATCAGGCCATCATTGAAGACTAGATGGGATGAACCCCCCCCCCCCCCAGAAACGCTGTATCCTGGCCTAGGCCAACAAGGCCCAGGCCTAGGGCAGCACTTTGCAGGGGGCAGCACAGAAAGTGTCCCCGCTGGCTTGTGCTACACTGTTGGTGTAACGGAAGCTGTTTCTAATTTTGACTGTCCTATCATCCTGGACCACAAACCTTCCTCACTGTGCTATATGTTTTCTGCTGTACCATTGGCATGGTTATATCTCTTAGTCCTCTCCATAAAATTATCAGAAATTTGTGCTTGAAGTAGAACTATAGGCGAGTAAGAGAGGGTAATAGCCCCTGTCAGTTTTTTTTTTTTTACCATCCCTGTCCCATTGCAGAGATTTCCCTTCACTTTCTTCCCCATAGCTAAACAGGAAGTGAGAGGAAATCTATGCCAATTAAGGGAATCCATTCCCCCCACCCAGGCATTGAGAACTAGTCTCCCCACTTGAAAATGTCAGGGTGGGTTTTAAACAGAAAGGGGTGTGGCCTTGACAGGAAGGGGTGGGTCATATTTAAATTAGGGGGTGCACGAGTTTAGTCAGGCCTAGGGCAGCACAAAACCTGAATACACCACTGCTCCCCAGTTCGGTTCGCTTCAGAACTCTATCAATGTATATGGGACCCGAACTTGAAAAATCAAAAGTCCCCATTTTGAAGGCTTGTATGCAAGTTATTGTCCATAACAAGGGTATGGAGGCCTGGGTACTGCCCAGGGGACATGTACCAATGCAATTAGATTTTTTTTTTTAAAGATTGTTTTTAACCACTTCCAGACCTGCGCACGACGATGTACGTCCTATTTTTAAAGACGGATATCTCGGTAACGGCAGCAGCTGCTGTCACAACCGAGGTATCCATCTTTAGGGTGCGCGGTCTGGAATCCGATAATGGCGGTCTCCGCGGCGGATTCACCGCGAGATCGCCGTTATCGGTGGCGGGAGAGGGGCCCCCCCCCCTCCCGCCGCTCTCCCGTGCCCTCCGCCGCTTACCGGAGCCGTCGGTAGCGGCGGAGGCGATCGGATGCTGTCGGCTGGTGAGCGGGGACGGGACTGAAGGAAAAATCTCCTTCGCCCGTCCCCATAGCTCGGCTGGGCGGAAGTGACGTCAAAACGTCAGTCCCGCCCAGCCTCTTAAAGAGACAAATTTTTTTTTTGGTCATTTGAAAAAATGACATTTTTTATTTTTTTTCTATTTTTTGCATTTAAGCCCAAATATGAGATCTGAGGTCTTTTTGACCCCAGATCTCATATTTAAGAGGACCTGTCATGCTTTTTTCTATTACAAGGGATGTTTACATTCCTTGTAATAGGAATAAAAGTGATAATTTTTTTTTTTTTTTTTTTTCAGTGTTAAAAATTCTAAAATAAATAAAAATAAATGCGAAAAGCAAAAAAAAATTTTTTTAAAGCGCCCCGTCCCGACGAGCTCGCGCGTAGAAGCGAACGCATACGCGAGTAGCGCCGACATATGAAAACGGTATTCAAACCACACAAGTGAGGTATCGCCGCGATCGTTAGAGCGAGAGCAATAATTTTAGCCTTAGGCCTACTCTGTAACTCAAAAAATGCAACCTGTAGAATTTTTTAAACGTCGCCTATCAAGATTTTTAAGGGTAAAAGTTTGACGCCATGCCACGAGCGGGCGCAATTTTTAAGCGTGACATGTTGGGCATCATTTTACTCGGCGTAACATTATCTTTCAAAATATATAAAACAATTGGGCCAAATTTATTGTTGTCTTATTTTTTAATTCAAAAAAGTGAATTTTTTCCAAAAAAAGTGCGCTTGTAAGACCGCTGCGCAAATACGGTGTGACAAAAAGTATTGGAATGACCACTATTTTATTCTCTAGGGTGTTAGAAAAAAAAAATATATAATGTTTGGGGGTTTTAAGTAATTTTCTAGCAGAAAAAAATGTTTTAGTCTTGCAAACACCGAATCTGAAAAACACCTAAGGTCTGGAAGTGGTTAAAGGAGCAGTGATTTTAATGATGATTAAAGTGAAACAAAAATTCGAAATTCCTTTAAATATAATGGGGTGCCCTTAGTCTGTCTGTAAAGTGACACATCTGTACCATGTAGATAAAATCAAATAACAATATCCTCTTATATCTGAATTATTTGTCCCTCCTATTGGTAATAATGATCAATTCACCTAAAATTCACCTAAAAACCTAGGGACGATGCCTAAAGAATGTTAGGAGTTTATTAGGTCTGTTTTTTGGATACTGTATGTGTGTTTTCACTTATAGGGAGTGGTGCATTCAAAAAAGGATCAGTTTTTACATGGAAATATATTTGGTGGGGAGGGGGTTTTGATCAGGCCGTTTAAATTCCTATACTCCGTAGATCAGGGATAGGAGTGATAGTTCACTGCAGCACTAGACAGTCATTTGGGTCCAGAAAATGCAGGAGCAATAGACATACTTTTTCATGAGTGCCTTTGAATAGGGTGGGTTTTTCAGTGATAGCACAATTCTGATACCTCCTCATATACTCCCTCTAATTGCTGCAGTGCAGATCACGGCAAACAGACTGAGAGGAATTATTTGAATGCACCCCCCCCCTATAAGTGAAAACACAAATAATCAACAAACCAACCTAGTAAAGTCCTAACATTCTTTAGGCGTCGTCTCTAGATTTTTTATGTGTGAGCATGCACACCTTGTTTGAATTGACCATGTATAGAACCTGCTGCAGCAAAGCTGACATTTATAAAGAAAAAAATGACATTTAAATACATTTTCCCGGCAAACTTTCTTATTTTAGTAAACAACTGCTTAAAGTGGTTGTAACCCCCCCCCTTTCACCTTGCACCTACAGGTAAGCCTAGATTAAGGCTTACCTGTAGGTGCCATAAACATCTCCTTAATCTACACGGTTAAGGAGATATTTGCAGTAAGGCCCCTTGCACACTGGGGCGTTTTTCATGCGGTACAGCGCTAAAAATAGCGCTGCTATACCGCATGAAAAATCATGACCTGCAGTGTTCAATGTGAAAGCTCCTATACCGCGCCTTCCTATTGAAATCAATGGGAAAGCGCGGTAATACTGCGGTATTAACCCTTTTTCGTCCGCTAGCGGGGGTTAAAACCTCACCGCTAGCGCCCGAATATCGCGGTAAATACGACGGTATAGCCGCGCTACAAATAGCGCGGCTATACCGTCACCGCGGCTCCACGCTGCAATGTGAAAGCAGCCTAAGGAATGCACTGATGTCTACGGCCATTGCGCGCCGTAGACAACAGTGCAGGCGCATTGAGCGTGCCGATTTTTGTGAATGGCATTACAGTGTTAATGTCGTATTCCCATGCATGCGCGGGGATCTGCCAGTCCTGTGCGCATGCGCGGGAGTGACGTCATCGCCGCTCCGGCCAATCACAGTGCCCGAGCGGCGATAACAGGAAGAAGTTCCGAGGGGACATGGCGGTGGCGGTGGACAGGACCGAGGAGGACTTCGGGGGCTTCGATCTCAGGTAAGTGCCACATAATGAGCTAGTATTCTGTGCATACTAGCTCATTATGCCTTTCTCTTGCAGGGTTTTTTAAAACAAATGAGAGAGTTTGCTTCCTCTTTAAAGCCACAATTTAGTGCACTCAGAACAAGATTAGAGATTTTTTGGATACATTCTGGTGTCTCTTTGGCAGACTTTGAATGGAAATAACAAAGTTTTGCACCACAGTGAGCAAGCCTTATGTGAAGAAGTCAAATTATAGCACACTCAGGCCAAGATTAAAATGTTCTTTTTAGATAAAGGCTGGTGTCTCTTTCGGAAAAATTTAGATAGAAGTAACAGCTGTGGAAAAATTGGTCTTTGAGTGTTGGTGGTGCCTTCACCCTAAAACCTTCTAGAGCAGGGGTGTCCAAACTTTTTTCAAAGAGGGCCAGATTTGATGAAGTGAACATGCGTGAGGGCCGAACCATTTTGCCTGACATTCTGTGAACCATAAACATTTGGTCTAAGTGTGTTAGTTCGAGCACTAATACATGGCCCAACGAGAATTCTCTTGCCATTGTGGCTGTGTGAGTAAAGAGATGAGCTTGGACGTATTATTTGGATATACCGTATTTATTGGCGTATAACACGCACCTTCACTTTAAGAGCAAAGTTTCAGGATTTTATTTTATTTTAAATAAAGAACTGTGAAGCAAAATAAGGGTCAGTGCCCATCTGCAACCTCACAGGTGCCCATCTACAGATCCACCATTGCCATTAATGTAGCCTCGCCATTGCTAAGAATGCAGCACCCACCATTGCCAAGAATGCAGCACCCACCATTGCCAGAAATGCACTCACCATTGCCAGAAATTGCACCCACGAGCGCCAAAGATTATCTACAGGCGAATCTCCTGTTTACACGGCGGCCTCTTTAATAGAAAGGCCCGCCTCTTTTGGTTTACAGAACAGTTGTCCAATGGCAGCGCCGAAGACGGGACTTCCTATTACAAAGGCCAGCCGTAAACAGGAAATTCTCCTGTGTGTGTACGGCGCTCGTCCCGCCTCCTCCCTGTCCTCCAAGGCATATACATCTTTGTGGCCCCGGTGCTGGGAGATCATCAGGGGCCACAAAAGATATATATGTCCAAACAACCAGGCAGGCCATTCAAAACCAGAAACCCGGGCCGTGATTGGCCCGCAGGCCGGATTTTGGACATGCTTGTTCTAGAGGCACTCTTGATGAAAGCAAGAATTAGCCTTGCTGTAAAAAATTGAAATTTGAAACTCCTCTGGCAGCTGCGGTAGACTGCGCACTAGTGTCAGCTTGGGTCATAGAGGATGAGGAGGATAAGGATGGTTTAGTAAGAAAGCCCACCACCTCCTTTGCATGCTGTGGCTGGATTGCACAGGCAACATGACTAAACAGAGACATGTGTGCCCTACCTGAGGACGAACCACATCCACCTATGCCTATGGACACAGTTGCTGCTGGCCCCCTCATAGTGGCATGGAAACCTATGCCTCTCCTTGTTGGCATAATATTGTTAGTCTTCTAAGAAAAATCACTGGACTGTGGGTCCTTTTTTTATGTCACCATAATTTTTTCATTGAAACATTGGTGCAAATAACTCTTAAACAATAGGAGAAACAACAATAGCTTTGGGTATAGGGCAAAGTTAATGTACCTTGAAGTTAGAGGTCACAATACAATAAATCATGTATGACAAATTAACAGAAGAAGATCAAAACTATAACATGTCAAACTGAAAGTCTGTATACTGTACACTATCAAGAAAAATAAATAAGCATAGAGAATCAGTTTTTTTATTAAATCAAAGTATAAAAAATAAAGTTTTACCTTAAAAGGGTATAGCACATGTTGGCTGTCGTAAAAATGGTGTGAGTAACAGTATCACGTTTATTGTGCTAGTATTTATATTAGCTAGTGGTTATAATCCTATTCCTATTCCTTTTAGGAAAACTATACCATATAATACTTAGTGTACTTCATATAAATAAATTGACAAGTGCTGTAAACCACTGAGTATATTAAATGAACCTGTATCAACCTTTGTAGTTGATTAAATAATTATTAAAGTAGGTACTGTTTGTGTTGCACCCTCTGCAGAGTGCACAAAATAATAATAAATGCCTTGTGCTAACACATGCTGGTGGCTAATGAATGACCACCTGGGTGTTGATTGTTCCACGTGTGTTAGTGAAGGTAAAAAAAAGGGTTCGATCTCCTGATAAAAAATTGCACTAGGTGCTAAATTGTGTGAACTAATTTATGCCAATCGGTTATTACATTTGATATTTGACTGTTATAATAAAAAAATTAATAAAAATATATAAACAATACAAGATAAAAAAAATATTAATAAAAAACAGATAAACCCAAATTAAATCCTTTTTGCATTTACTGCAGTAGTAAGCAAAATAATTAAAATGTTTTGTGCTGTTTAAAAGTGACCAGTGCTTTTGCAAGAGAGAGATATAGTATAATAGTCCTTTATCCTCTTAATTTGGTGATGATAGGATTGGATTGGCGATCTTATCTGTGCTCTTACAGTGAATGCACTCACCGGATTGCCTTACCCCACCAGGGGCACTGCAGCCACAGTATATGCCACCATGTAGCATTCTGGGAATGATCGGCCCGAGGATTGCTAGTAACGTTCCACCAATGTTAATATGTAAAAGAGAAAAGGATGCCCATAGCGTAATCCTGCTTTATAAACTCTTTATTATTGAAAAAGTGGAGCTATGGAGCCAGGAGGCGGGGTCTAGCTGCACAGTCATGCTGCACTAGAGCTCCGCTCTGTGGGGAAAGAAAACCGCAAATAATTGATTTTAATAGAGCTGCAAACGAACAGAAATGACGGGTCGAGTTCCCAGGAGGTGAGGAGAACCATTTTATTGAAATATGGTGCTGGGGGGTGCCAGAAATAAGGGTAAATCCAACCCTAATAGCACGGCCCAGCAGATGAAGGGCTCTGTAAAAAAGGCGGCATTCTCCTCAGCTACCTCAGAGTCTAATACTGAGGGGAAAGGCAAGCAATGCTTGTTAAAGGGAATGAAATCCGCAGCTTCTCTGAGGAACATGGACACGGACAGTGAGGAGGAGGACTTGTCTAATACCCCACAAATAGCTACATTAAGTAAGACAGTCCCCTCAGAGCTCCTAAGTCAATTCGAGAAAATGCTGAATAAAGCGCTAAAGCGCACCTCAGAGCAAATCACCACTAGTCTAACTAAGGAAATAAGAGACTTGGGCTGCCGCACAGAGACTTTAGAGGCAAAAATGGACGAAATTGAAATTTATACTCAAGATTGCCAATCAGAACTAGATGCGCTTAAAGAGGAGAACTTGGTACTTCATAGCAAACTAGAAGATTTTGAGAACCGCGCCAGGAGATCGAATTTGAGATTCAGGGGAATTCCTGAGACGGTCCTGGACCTTTCAGGTACCATTCTAGCACTGTGTCAGGAGCTAGTGCCGGGACTGCCTGTAGAACGCCTGGAATTTGATAGAATACATAGGGCATTAGCCCCCAAAAAATCTGAGGGACCCCCCAGGGATATCATTGCAAAATTCCACTACTACAGAACAAAAGAGCAGGTTCTGGAAGCAGCCAGAGAGAAGAGCAGTTTAACATTCCAGGGAAACAATTTCCAGATATTCGCCGATCTATCGCAACTGACAATTACCAAACGGCGTGCAATGAAACCCCTTTTAGTGGAATTACAACAGCGAAACATAAAGTACCAATGGGGATTTCCCTTCTCCCTCAGATTTACATTCCAGGGCTCAAAGATAGTGTGCAGATCACCTGATCAATTACACCAAGCTTTAATTGATCTGAAGCTCATTGATCACAGTATCACACACAACTCCTCCCGCAGAAGATCAGCATCAACATCTTCCCGCAATGGCATCATTCAACCTGAAAAGAACAATGGAACTCATCACACAAACAAGCGAGGAAGATTTGTGTCTCAACCCCAAGACCAAGAGGATACCATGGACTGACCACCTTCCAGAGGACCTCATGAATTTCTCCTTCCCCTGGTCACAAGAACACTTTACAAGAAAAGATGTACAGATTGCATGGATTGAGAACTTGATGTTTTTTATTTTTATTTTTATTTTTTTTACTCTTATTTTTTATTTCTACTTTTAAATTTTTCTCTTTTGACCCAATTTTATTCTCATTTTCACTGCTTATTGCGATTCTTATTTTTCATTTTTTACCTTGCACTCCTACCTTTATCACATTCTTACTTCTTTCCATTTTTTTTCCACTTTCCCCCCCACTTTTTATTTCCTCACCTCCTCCTCACCTTAGGGTGGGGAGGAGGGGGGGTGGGAAACGACAAGGCCTGCCCCTTCATTCGCAGGGTCCCTCAGACTTATGACATCCCACACCATTTAATTACACCCCGGGGACCTAAGAGACACCTCTAAAACCCATTCTCTTATCCTCCTCTAGTTATAATATCCAAAGTTGCTTCACCACATTACACCACCTCGTGCACTAGTAGCCCAGTCAGCGTCCAGGCGCAAGGCGAGTTTTGGTGTGTAGAATCTGCATTGTTTTAATGGTCAATAGGTAGATACCCAATCTGACATATATCTGATCAATAGAAGCCTAATCTTACCCAAACTATTGGACCTACTTGAGGAATTTTTTCCTAAAATTCCAATGGAACACATGATCCAATTAAAACATCTTTGGTATAGGCTAATGAATTCTACAATCTCTTTATTTAATTAATTAAGGATAGTTAACCCCCTCTCATATCTCTCGCCTAAGCAACAGAAGGCGAGTAGTTAGTGTTATCCTGTTCGAAATGTTATTAACAGCTTAGTTGAGAAAAAACACCTCAGACGGTGTTTACTTGAACATATTTACAGCGGTTTTCCACCGCACGGAACCAACCTGTGCTCCACCATGATCTCCTCAGTTCCCCGCAAGATTAAGCGGGGGATTGATGGGATCCCCTTTTCCCCTGGCGGGGGTAGTCCATCCCCGCCACGGGTAAACCTAACAAACTTTATTGGTTTATTGTTGACTGTTTATTTACAATTTTTTTCTGTGTTTACCTTCCTTTTCAAGGTTGAATACCCCATAGACCCCTTTTCCTTTTCTTTCCCCAAGTCTGCAGGGATTGGGCTGGCCAGATGTCCTCCGGTTTATCACGGTAAGATGGACAGAGAAGTAAAGCTACCATGGCACCATTGAATATATTGTCGTTAAATGTACAGGGATTGAATGTGCCACAGAAAAGAACCAAGGCCTTCAGAACATTTCAGGCCAAAAAAGCCCATATTGTTTGCCTACAGGAAACTCACTTTACTACGAACACGACTCCTAGATTTTTTAACCCCTCCTATCCACAAGTCTATTCAGCCTCTGCTTCAGTCAAAAAAAGGGGAACCCTTATCGCTTTTCATCGCACCACACCATTCACTCTAAAAACGGAAATCAAAGATCCAGAGGGCAGATACATACTATTAACAGGCCAAGTGTTAGATACGGAGATCACGATAGTATCTTATTATGCTCCTAATCTAAACCCGTTACCCTTCTTATCGCATCTTTTCCAAATAATTAATTCACATAAAATAGGGACTCTCCTCATCTGCGGAGACTCCAACCAAGTCCTTCTTCCATTCTTAGATAAAACCCCCTATGTCACACCTAAACACCAAGCTAAATGGACCCTTCCCAACTTATTAGCCAAATACAATTTAGTAGACACGTGGAGAGAACACAATCCCACAAAACGTAACTACACATACTTTTCAAACCCACACCAATCCTTCAGCCGAATTGATCATATTTTTGTGACAATCGGTATGGTCCCTGAAATACTATATTCAAATATAATACCCATCCCTTGGTCAGATCACAATGCGGTGTACACCACAATGGCATCAACCATTCCGAAAAACCATGATCCCACTTGGTATCTTCCTGAAATTATACTCAAACACCCTGCCCATTGCCAATTGATTGAACAAGCTCTAAAAGACTATCTAGAACTCAATGCAAGCCCTGAAATATCCCCACTTACATTATGGGAAGCACATAAGCCAGTCCTCAGAGGAGCATTCCAGCGGCAAATAGGGATCTTAAAAAAGGAGCGAGCACTGATGGCAAGAAAATTGGAAACAGAATTCAACTTAGCATTTCTGGCCCTACAAAACTGCCAAACTCAAACTAATAGAACTCGGCTGGACAAAGCACGTCTGGAATACGACTTGTTCTTAACCGATTCGGCAAATAGAACACTTAATAGATCTAGACATGCTTTCTACAAGCAAGCTAATAAACCAGGGACATATTTAGCTAGAGCGCTAAACACACTCAATAAGACTTTTAAACCCATAAAGTTAAAAATTGCCAACAGGGTTCTCTCCAGCAACCCACTTAAAATAGTTCAAAAGTTTAGCTCACATCTAAAACAACTCTACTCAGAAACTACTGTATTTGACGAATCTAAAGCTGACTCCTTTTTTGCACAAATTAATCTTCCACAAATAAGTCAATCACAGAAAGAACAGTTGGAAGAACCAATTACGCAAGAGGATGTAGCTTTAGCCATTCGGGAACTCAAAATTAACAAAAGACCGGGACCTGACGGGTTCTCGGCAAACTACCTCAAAACTTTTACTGAGTTACTTTCACCCAGACTGGCAGAGGCATTTAACAACTTACTAGAGCAAAAAACCTTCAGACCTGAAACGTTGCTAGCAACGGGTTGTATGATTCCCAAACCACATTCGGATGACACACTTTGTAGCAATTATCGTCCCATATCTATGCTTAACATAGATATAAAACTATTAGGTAAAATACTAGCTACCCGCCTTAACAATTTTATCGGTACTCTAATCAATCGAGATCAAGTAGGTTTCATGCCATCCAGACAAGCGGGCGATAATATACGCAGGGCATGCTTCTTGGCCAACATAGCAAAGAAAAGGGGTATACCGGCGTGTTTTCTCTCTCTGGACATCAAACAAGCTTTTGATTCTGTTTCCTGGGCGTATTTAAAATATACTCTACAAAAATGGGGCTTTGGGCCTAATTTCACTAATTGGATTATGGAACTTTATAATAACCCTAAAGCTTATGTTAAATACGCAGGATATAAGTCTGACACATTTGATATCAGAAGAGGAACACGTCAGGGCTGCCCGTTATCCCCGTTATTATTTGCCCTCCTTATCGAACCGCTTGCTCAGAAAATCAGATCAGACCCCACTATCCTAGGTATAGAATTAGGAGGTCATAAACATAAATTATGCCTATTTGCGGATGACATTCTTTTATTTCTTTCTTCCCCGCAAGTAACTGGCCCTAATCTCATCCCAATACTTGATAGATTCGCGACGTTCTCAGGTCTAGCCATTAATCCCAAGAAATGTGTAGCACTAAACATATCCCTCTCAAGACTAGAATTAAGTGCAGCCACAGTAGGTCTTCCATTTACATGGTCGGATAAGGGCATCCCGTACTTAGGAACACACGTAACGGCTGATACATCTGATTTATTCTCTTATAATTATCCCCCTCTTCTTAAACAGATAACAAACTTACTCAAATCCTGGTCCCAGCTCCCATTATCCTGGTTAGGTAGGATCAACGCAGTTAAGATGACAATATTACCAAAATTGTTGTATCTTTTTAGAGTGCTCCCGAGTCCAATACCGGCTTACTTTCTGAGGATAATACAAAACAGAATGACGACCTTTATATGGGGCACATCTAGGCCCAGAATAAAGGCGAAAATCTTGCATCTCCCCAAAACTCAAGGAGGGTTAGGATATCCGAATTTTACAAACTACTATAGGGCAGCGCAAATTTCAACCTTGGCCAAATATCATGCAAAAAAGGAAACACCTCTCTGGGTAGCGATTGAGGCAACCGAGTGTGATCCCATCCCTCCAGCTAACTTACTATGGATTCTTCCCAAGCTACGCGGGAAAATCTGCAATCCAATTATTAAACATTCTCTCTCACTATGGGATAGCTATAAATCCAAGTATTCACTGGTGTCCCCTCTCAACCCACTGCTTTCATTTTATAAAAACCCAACATTTTATCCGGCATGGATCTTCCCTAACACATTCAAGGAATCGGTAAGGAAAGACTGTATATATGTCTATAAATTTTTGGATTCATCGGGTGTCATGCCCTTCCCGACAGTATGTAAAAAATACGGTATACCTCAATCAGAATTGTTTCGATACCTCCAAATAAAAAATTTCGTGGAAACACATCTGACCTCTTCGGCTCTGAAAAAACAGATGTCACCTTTTGAAAGTATATGTAAAGATAATCCACATGTAAGAGGTACAATTTCGGTTCTGTACTTGCAGTCACTATCCCACAATAACACAACAAAGCTTCCTTATGTTCAGAAATGGGAGAGTGACCTGGGTATAGAACTTAATACCTCAGGTTGGAATCAAATATGGCGAAACACTAAATCGGCTTCCTCGAATATAATAGCATTGGAAGCGGGCTATAAGGTATTAATGAGATGGTACCTGGTGCCAAGCAGAATAGCTAAATATGCACCAAACTGCACCGGACATTGCTATAGGGGTTGCATCACCGAAGGTACATATTTTCATACTTGGTGGACGTGTCCAATAGTACGGAAATTCTGGGATAAGATTTTCAAGATGGTAAATGCGGTGACTAAATTGAGAATACTTCCAGACCCTAAATTGGCACTACTGAATTTAAAGCCCATCAATCTAACACACACGCACTTCAAGCTACTAACACAACTCTTTACGGCAGCCAAACAAACCATAGCAAAAGCTTGGAAAACTCAAATTTTATCAACGACGGAAACAAAAAATAGAATGAATATTGCTATGACGCACGCCAAAATGGAAGCGTTAGAAACGGACACGATCGCCAACTTTGAAAAAATATGGAACCCTTGGATACAATATGCTATACCAGAAAATTTTAATAAAGGTGTAATGATGCCATGGTAGCTTTCCTATACAAAAATAACCGTTGTACATTTCATGCTTTGACGACGGATCCTAGCCCATCCCTGCAGACTTCCTTACCTGACCCCCCCCCCCCCATTTTCCTTCCTTTTCTTCCCTTCTTCCTTTTCCTGATCTGATACTGCATAAGGTAGTACCCTCGTGTATCTACCGTTAACTTTGAAAAGGTAGCACATTTTAGAAATTTAAAGTTGATAGGTAGTAAGGTTACATTAAATAAGGACGTATTATCTTTGATATATTATCCACTAGCCACTAGGACAAGTTGTAAGGATTACATATTTGGCTATGTTAACTACTTAAACTCTTCCTGCGATAGTACACAAGTACATGTCGCAACAAATGAAACATCGTAAATTCCGTGGGGTCATTATTATTACGGGCTTAATATTTATCACAGTCCAGTGTTAATGTGCTAACCGGAAATTGGCTCAAAAATGCAGCTCGGGGTCACCACACTATATACAGCCCAAACTTGTATACTCTTTTTAAGATTTAAGACATATTCTAAAAAATATATATATAGCTTGACCCCACAAATTTAACATCATTAAAAAAGTATAGATAAAAAAATCTTACATTATACTGCTATAGTAAGATATGACAAAAATTGTGAATGTTTAAAAATATATACATTAAAAATAGTGTATATACAATTGTAGTGTATAGAGGAGAAAGAAGTTATAGATATAAGAATGTCTGTGTTATTTCGCTATTTATACTCTCAGTTTAACCACTTCCCGCCCAAGGATGTCATATGAAGTCCTGGAATTTCAGTGGGGATATCTGAAAGATGCCTGCAGCTACAGGCATCAATCAGATATCCATCTTTTCAGCTGGCAATTCTGTGCACCATAAGAATGATCATACCGGCAGTTCCGCCGCTTGATCGTTCTTATGCCTCGTACACACCATCACTTTATGTGATGAAAAAAAACCGACGTTTTTAAAAACGTCACTTTAATTGACCGTGTGTGGGGGAAAATGTCATTTTATGTCTTGTAAAAAACGACCAAAAAAAATTGAAGCATGCTTCAATTTTATGTGTCGTTTTTCAAAACTTCACAGAAATTGACCGTGTGTAGTAAAAAACGTCGTTTAAAACAACGTTTTTACACCCGCGCATGCCCAGAAGCTACTTATGAAGCAAGCTTCAATGGAAAAAGTGGTGAGAACGTAACCTCGCTTTGCTAGAACATTGTGAGAAAAACGATGGTGTGTAGGCAACTTCGTCTTTGAAAATTGAAGTTTCAAAAACGTCATTTTTTACTTCACAGAAAATGTTTTTTTTTTTCATCACATAAAGTGATGGTGTGTATGCGGCATTATAGGTGACGGGAGGGGATGTCCCCCCTCCCGCTGCCATCTGGTGCTTCTCTGGGCTCTCCCGTGCCATCGGAGACCCGGAGAAACGATCTGCCGGCACCGGATAAGAGGCATAGAGATGACTGGTGACCAAATGGGAGCGGCCCGGGAGCGATGTTATGACGTCACGCCTGGGTACCGGAATGTAAACAAAGCCGCAATCGTAGCTGAAAGCATGAGATCCATGATTTTTTTTTTTCACAATCTCATGCTTTCCAGCCTGGAGGAGAGATGTGGGGTCTTATTGACCCTGCATCTCTCAATAAATAGTACCTGTCACAAACCATTCCTATTACAAGGGATGTTTACATTCCTTGTAATAGGAATAAAAGTGATTAAAAAATGTAAAAAAAAAAAATTATAAAAATAAAATAAATAAAATAAAAAATAAAATATATATTTTTTTTAAATGTCCCTATCCCCAGTAGCTCGCACTCAGGGCCGGACTGGGAATAAAAACCAGCCCTGGAAATTATTTCATACCAGCCCCATAGCATTATACCAGCCCAACATCATAACATCATGCGCTTTGCCGGCAGTATAGCTGCAGTGCCTATTTATTTCAATGGGCAGGAGCGGCTCTTTCAGGGCACTTTGCAGGCGCTATCCTTAGTGTTATAGCACCTGCAAAGCGTCTCAGTGTGAAAGGGGTTGAACTCTAATATAAAGGTGGGCACGGGTGACCAGCGACCACACTTATATCAGAGTCCACTGCATGCCCCCTTGCACTGTAAGGTTGAATCCTGCAGACTATGATGTAAAGGGAAACTCTGGGAATGTGGGGAGGACTCTGCTGACCCGAGACCACCTAACGCAGAAAGTGAACACTAAGGTAAGGGGGTTTACTGATATAAGGGGGGGAACCTTTAGATTAGTGCCCCCTTACAATATTGTATTGACACCCCCACTCCTCAGACTGGCCTGGCGGTGCTGTCACTGACCTCCTTTCAGGTGCACCATGCGTGGCTCAGTCACTCGGCTCCAGCTTGGTCCCATAGTTTCCTCTCCACAGTCCATACATGTCTGACTTTTCCCGTGAACCCCCATCCTGGCAGCACTCCCACTCTCGACTCCTCTTCAGATCTGATATAAGACA
This sequence comes from Rana temporaria, assembly GCF_905171775.1. Classification (NCBI taxonomy): domain Eukaryota; kingdom Metazoa; phylum Chordata; class Amphibia; order Anura; family Ranidae; genus Rana; species Rana temporaria. The sequence goes on along the minus strand of NC_053499.1, from coordinate 47,716,264 downwards.
AGAGATGGTCAGAGGCTGCGGATGGTACAGGGGAAATCAAAAGCTGCAGAGGGGGGGACAGGAGGTCAGAGACTGCGGGGAGGGTACAGGTCAGAGACTGTGGAGGGGGACAGGAGGTCAGAGACTGCGGAGGGGGACAGAAGGTCAGAGGCTGCAGAGGGGAGCAGGAGGTCAGAGGCTGCGGAGGGGGAGCAGGAGGTCAGAGGCTGCGGAGGGGGAGCAGGAGGTCAGAGGCTGCAGAGGGGGAGCAGGAGGTCAGAGGTTGCGGAAGGGGGAGCAGAAGGTCAGAGGCTGCAGACGGGCAACAGGAGGTCAGAGGCTGCAGACGGGCAACAGGAGATCAGAGGCTGCAGAGAGGGAGCAGGAGGTCAGAGGCTGTGGGGAGGGGACAAGTCATAGGCTGCAGAGGGGGGAGAAGAGGTCAGAGGCTGCAGAGGGGGGGGGCAGGAGGTCAGAATGCTGTGGAGGGAGGAACAGGAGGTCAGAGGCTGCAGAGGGGGAACAGGAGGTCAGAGGCTGCAGGGGGGGCAGGAGGTCAGAGGCTGTGGGGAGAGGACAGGTCATAGGCTGCAGAGGGGGGGACAGGAGGTCAGAGGCTGCAGGGGGGCAGGAGGTCAGATGCTGTTGAGGGGAAAACAGGAGGTCAGAGGCTGCAGAGGGGGAACAGGAGGTCAGAGGCTGTGGGGAGGGGACAGGTCATAGGCTGCAGAGGGGGGGGGGACAGGAGGTCAGAGGCTGCAGGGGGGGCAGGAGGTCAGAGGCTGTGGGGAGGGGACAGGTCATAGGCTGCAGAGGGGGGGACAGGAGGTCAGAGGCTGCAGGGGGGGCAGGAGGTCAGATGCTGTGGAGGGGGGAACAGGAGGTCAGAGGCTGCAGAGGGGGAACAGGAGTTCAGAGGCTGTGGGGAGGGGACAGGTCATAGGCTGTAGAGGGGGGGGCAGGAGGTCAGAGGCTGCAGAGGGGGGGCAGGAGGTCAGAGGCTGTGGGGAGGGGACATGTCATAGGCTGCAGAGGGGGGGACAGGAGGTCAGAGGCTGCAGGGGGGGCAGGAGGTCAGATGCTGTGGAGGGGGAACAGGAGGTCAGAGGCTGCAGGGGGGCAGGAGGTCAGATGCTGTTGGGAGGGGACAGGTCATAGGCTGCAGAGGGGGGGCAGGAGGTCAGAGTCTGCAGAGGGGGGGCAGGAGGTCAGAGGCTGTGGGGAGGGGACATGTCATAGGTTGCAGAGGGGGGGCAGGAGGTCAGAGGCTGCAGGGGGGGCAGGAGGTCAGATGCTGTGGGGAGGGGGAACAGGAGGTCAGAGGCTGCAGAGGGGGAACAGGACGTCAGAGGCTGGGGGGGCAGGTCATAGGCTGCAGAGGGGCGGGCAGGAGGTCAGAGGCTGCAGGGGGGGCAGGAGGTCAGATGCTGTGGAGGGGGGAACAGGAGATCAGAGGCTGCAGGGGGGGCAGGAGGTCAGAGGCTGTGGGGAGGGGACAGGTCATAGGCTGCAGAGGGAGGGACAGGAGGTCAGAGGCTGCAGGGGGGGCAGGAGGTCAGATGCTGCAGAGGGGGGAACAGGAGGTCAGAGGCTGCATGGGCGGTCAGGAGGTCAGAGGGGGGGAGGAGTTCAGATGCTGCATGGGCGGTTAGGAGGTCGGAGAGGGGGAAGGAGTTCAGACGCTGCCTGCAGGGAGGGGGTGTAGGAAGACTCAGAGGCACAGCACACGCAAGACCTCACCTCAGTCAGCGGCGCGCATTTTAAAAATGGCGCCGCTCGGCGCCGTCATGTCACTGCGCATGCGCCCGCATTTCCGAAACTTGCCGAGCCTGTACGAGCTTTCTCGTGCACGGCTAGCTTCGGAACTGCGCTGAGCCGCTGGCGCATGCGCAGTTGCATGTCGGTTGGCCCGGCCGCAGCCATATTTCTTTCAGGCGCCGCTGCCCTCACAGCGGCCTCCAGGAGCAGCCAGGCAGCCGGCCCACCGGGATTTTTCCTGGTATCCCGGTTGGCCAGTCCGGCCCTGCTCGCGCTCAGAAGCGAATACACAATTAAGTCCCGCCCACATATGTAAACAGCGTTCAAACCACACATGTGAGGTATCACCGCGTGCGTTAGAGCGCCAGCAACAATTCTTGCACTAGACCTCCTCTGTAACTCTAAACTGGTAACCTGTAAAAAAAAATAAGCGACGCCTATGGAGATTTTTAAGGAATTGAAGTTTGGCACCATTTCATGAGTGTGCGCAATTTTAAAGCGTGACATGTTAGGTATCTATTTACTCTACGTAACTTCATCTTTCACATAAAAAAAATTGAGCTAACTTTACTGTTTTGTTATTTTTTAATTCATGAAACCATTTTTTTCCCAAAACAAATGCGTTTAAAAAATGATTGCGCAAACACTGTGCAAGATAAAAAGTTGCAATGACCGCCATTTTATTACCTAGGGTGTCTGCTAAAAAAAACATATATAGTGTTTGGGGGTTCTGAGTAATTTTCTAGCAAAAAAATGATGATTTTTGCATGTAGGAGAGGAGTGCCAAAATAGGCCCGGTATGGAAGTGGTTAAAGACCATGGGGTAGATCCTCGCGAACGACTTACGCAAACAACGTAAAAAATTCAAAATTGTACGCGGGAAGGACGGCCATACTTAACATTGAGTACGCCTCAGTATAGCAGCTTTAACTATACGCCGGAAAAAGCCGAACGTAAACGACGGGAAAAAAAGCGACGGGGCGGCGTACGTTCGTGGATCACCGTAAATAGCTCATTTGCATACTCAACGCGGATTTCAACGGGAACGCCACCTAGCGGCCGCCGAAAAATTGCATCTTAGATCCGACGGCGTACGAAGACGTACGCCTGTCGGATCGATCCCAGATGCCGTCGTATCTTGTTCTGAGGATTCAAAACAAAGGTACGACTCGGGAAATTTAAAATTACGCCGACGTATCAGTAGATACGCCGGCGTAATCCTTTTGTGGATCTGCCCCTATAAATGCAATAGATGTACACGTCCTCTATTTGATTCCATATGTGAAAGACTACCTGCCCATGTAAAAAAGTGTGCTAATATGGAAGAGAATTTCAGTTGAATGGTGGGGATTATGCCCAATATATCATCTGATAAAGTAGAAGCAAAAAAAAAAAATAGGAAGCAAAAAGTATGTATTTATATGTACTGTATATTGGAGCCCCAATATCCATATATAGAATATCGATTGTCCATAAAATTCTGGAAACAATTATTGCTGGATGGGGTAAAAAGTTAGGTCCCCAATCCCAACTTTAAAAATATTATTATATATAGAATATAAAAAGTGTACAATAGAAAACAGAAATCGAATATGGAACCAGAATGAGGTTTAAAATAAAGATAAGGGAGGGCATGGTTAGCCGGTAGAGCGGATGGCTGCATGAAGCCGAGGAAGATGACGGATTTTCTCCTGCTCCCGTGCCGCTACACTAATCAAAATGGCGCCAGTGGCTATAAAGCACACACGCGGCTCTCCTCCGCAGCATGACTCTACATCCCAAAGGAACACTGAGCGCGGCAACAAACAAGGACAAGGGGGTTACTCACCACCAAGGCTGTATCCTGGCCTAGGCCAACAAGGCCCAAGCCTAGGGCAGCACTTTGCAGGGGGGCAGCATGGAAAGAGTCCCTGCTGGCTTGCGCTACACTGTTAGGCCCCGTACACACGACCGGATCTATCCGCTGGGATTGATCCGCGGATCAGTAACAGCAGACAGATCCGGTCGTGTGTAGGCCCGAGCAGACATTTTCCAGCGGATAAAAATCCAGCCGACGGATTTCCAGCGGATAAAAATTTCTTAGCATGCTAAGAAATCTATCCGCTGGAATCCTGTCCTTCGGACTTACCCGGTCGTCTGTACAGACTCACCGGATAAGTCCGCCCGATCCCCATCCCTCGCATGCGTCGAAGTGATTCGATGCATGTGTGGAAGTATTTACCTTCCAGGGTCGCGCACGTCGCCACGTCATCGTCGCGGCGACGGCACGGCCACGTCACCGCGGATGTTTTCCGTGGGGATTTTGATCTGATGGTGTGTACAAGCCATCAGATCAAAATCCGGAGGAGGAATGTCCACTACACTACATGCTGACATTATGGCGCTGACACAACAATTTAAATCAGAGGTATCTGCATTCACCAAGAGAGTGTCTGACATTGAAATAAAAATTGGGTAGTTTGCAACCACCTTTAACACCCTGGTGGATGGCCACAACGATCAAGATGACGATCTAGACAAAACAACATCAAAATTAGAGGGATCCCAGAATCTGTGAAACCACCAGATTTGAGAGCTTACTTTACTGATATTATGAAAGTGGCAGTTCCTGATGCACCGCCAAAATACCTCCTTATAGACCGCATACGCAGGCTACCAAGGCCCAAGCATATCCCTACTCATCTGCCAAGGGACACAATTGTAAGAATCCATTTTTATCATATAAGGGAACATTTAATGTCAGCCACTAGTCACCGTGACGATTTGCCACCAGATCTACAGGATCTATCTTTTTTTGCCGATCTGTCAGCATTCACTATGCAACAGCGCAGGCAACTGGCAACGATCACAAAGCCGCTGAACAATCATAGCATTAAATACCGTTGGCTCTACCAAGCTAAACTGCTTGTGATGAGAGAAGGTACCTCCCATCTGATTTCCAAAGTTAAGGAAGGCCTCTGCCTCATGCGAGAGTGGCGACTCATTGAGCCCTGCACAACAAAGGAAAGCCCCTCATATTCTCCCATGTCGACCCGCGACAATTCTGACGCAGAAACAGTCTAGAAACACAATCAACTCTTAGATATACAGCTTGTCTCTGATGGTCCAGGTGAAAGCCACATTGGTTTATTTCCCCTCAAGTTAGCGGATAACCCTCCGCACAGATTCTACGTAGAATTGTAAAATGTTTACTTCTTTGGTTGTTGTTTTTTGTTTCTAGTTCTGCTCAGATTATCAGTGCTACTTGCAAGTTTTCTTTTCTATAGACTTTCATCTCTGAACACTGGACCAAGTGCCTTTTTCCTCAATAGGCTTTCATGAACCCTACTCTCCTTGAAGACTCATCCAGTGAAAGGTAATCATATTGCACTAACTACTGCTGGACTACACTGTTGGTAGAGACATTTAATAGCTCACAATGTCGTTTAGGATTTCTTCACTAAATGTGAAAGGACTGAACAGCCCCCACAAAAGGCAGATGGCATGGAAGGAAGCACACAAACTCAAAAGTGACATCATATGTTTCCAAGAAACGCATTTTGTATCCCACAAAACCCCCACTTTTTTAGCATCGCAATTTCCCAAATGTACTTCAAGCTAACAGTCCCACAAAAAAAGGGGGGTGGCAATAGCCATCAAAAACTCAGTCCAATTCGAACCACTGAATACATATTCAGACGAGTCAGGCAAATTTCTAATTCTGGTATGCAATATAAACAATGCCAGGTACACCCTGGTTAATCTATACCTCCCCAACACAAAGCAAAATCTCTTTCTGAAAATAATTTGAAAAAAGATTTCCTCTATGCGACAAGGTCATGTGATCTTATGCGGTTACTTAAATGCAATCCCCAACAAAGAAATGGACCTTTCCAGCGCAACACGTCACCAACAACGTAGAGAGACATTAGCCCAGTTTGTTTCCTCCTCAGGTTTATTTGATGTATGGAGATGCCAACATTCATCAGAAAGAGAATTTACTTTTTTTTCAACTGTGCACCATACGTATTCCTGTATTGATCTGTTTTTGGTAGACAAATTCTTGCTTCAAAAGGTGGTTACATCAGACATACACTACATCATGTGGTCAGACCACGCCCCCATTTACATTAATGTGGGGGGTCAACCGCACCGAAACAAGGGCAAATAGATGGCGAAATGACATTTATGCAATGTCCCAACCCGAACATACTAAAAAAAAATCTCAAACACCTTGAAGAATTTTTTGATCTCAATGCCCTATTGGTGGATGACCCCTTCATACTATGGAACAGACATAAAATTTACATGAGGGGGCTACTTATGCAACTAAGTGTGCGACTTAAAAAGCAACGGACCTGCGATCCAGAAAGCTTCAACAAGCACAACACCACGCAAAAGAACTCTAAGCAACTGTTCATTGCTATACAGGACTTACGTGCACTTCTATTATCTCAACATGACAGCCAACTGAGAACATTAAAGGCCAACTCATATCGCTGCGGGAACAAAGCGGGAAAATTACTTGCTACTGTAGGCATTTAAAAGAAAAAATAAACAAAAAATCCCTTGTATCAACAACTCTAAACCAGGCATTAAAGTCACTAACCAAAAGCTATTGCTGACACTTTCAGTGATTACTATGAGGCACTATACAATCTCAAAAATGATAAAGACACCTTTCAGCCAACGGACAAAATGATCAATAACTTCTTATCATTAGTAAACTTACCCACTGTCCCGCAGTCTGACCTGGCTCACCTGAACCAACCCATTCAGGTAGCAGAAATAGAAAAAATAATCAGAGGTCTATCCCATAATAAATCTCCAGGTCCAGATAGGTATTCATCTGAATATTACCAATTATTCAGCACTACCCTTTCACCCTATCTAATGCAGGTCTTTGATGCCGCAATGTCCAGAGTAGGGATGAGCCGAACACCCCCCGGTTTGGTTCGCATCAGAACCTTCAAACGGACCAAATGTTTGCGCGAACTTTAGAACCCAATTGAAGTCTATGGGACTTAAACGTTCAAAATCAAAAGTGCTCATTTTAAAGGCTAATATTTTATTGTCCTAAAACGGGTTTGGGGACCCGGGTCTTGCCCCGGGGGGCATGTATCAATGCAAATTTTTTTTTTTTGAAAAATTTAAGTTTTTTCGGGAGCAGTGATAAAACTGCTTGCGGTTTTAATGTAATGTCTGGTCCCTGCAATATGGATGAAAATCATTGAGAAAAATAGCATGGGTTTCCCCCCCTCCCCCCAGGTCATTACTAGCCCCTTTGGCCCTATATACTTTGAACAGCAGTATACAGGTGGTGCAAACAAGACAGGGACTGTAGGTTTGTTGTTAAGTAGAATCTGTTTGTAATTTTGAACTGGTACTTTTTTAAAGTGTAGCTCCAGACAAAAAATATATTTTTAAGCTTTTTGTAAAACATAGAGAAGGGTTATCACCCCTGTAACATTTGTTTTGCTGTCTGTGCGCATCTGTTTAGAAGACTGCACCTCGCTTTCTGTCCCAATGACAAATGTTTTTTTGACAATGTGGGTTTTTTAGTGAAACAAGGATTGGTGATAAAGCATCAGTGGACAGGAGACACCTCTTACAGAAGAGAGTTTCCCTTCCTATGGGTAGATTTCTTCTCACTTCCTGTTGTCTCCTTCTGTTTGCAAGGAGTCGTTTGTAAGTTGGATGTTTGAAAGTAGGGGCCTGGCATATATACTCTGCAGAAATTTGGGCCCTAGGTGCTGGTGTTGCCACAACACTTTAGGCCCTCACAGTTAGTCTTGGTGGGCACTGGAACGCCCTGCTGTGAACTATTATATCAAGAATTGTAATTACATGCCATTGTTGAACAGTGGTTGACAAATTGGGCCTTTGATGCTGGTGCTGGTGCCACAATGCTGTAAGCCCTCACAGTTACTCTTGGTGGGCGCAGGAATGGGCCCTGCTGTAAAATATTAGATCAAGAATTGTAATTACATGCCCCTGTTGAACAGAGGCAGAAAAATTGGGCCTTTGTTGTTGGTGGTACTGGTGCCACAACACTGTAAACCCTCACAGTTTTTCTTGGTGGGTGCAGGAATGGGCCCTGCTCTGAAATATTGGATTGAACAGGGGCAGAAAAATTGGGCCTAAGGCACTGGTTCCACAACACAGCAACCCCTCACAGATACTGTAGTTGGAGCGCAGGAATGAGCCCTGCTGCAAAGTATTGCATCAAAATTGTAATTACATTCCCCTGTTAAACAGGGGCAGATAAATTTGGCCTTAGGCACTGGTGCTGGTGCCACAACACTGCAACCCCTCACAGATACTATAGTTGGAGTGCAGGAATGAGCCCTGCTGCAAACTATTGCATCAAAAATTGTAATTACACGCCCCTGTAACAGGGGCAGAAAAATTGGGCCTTGCCCAGAACCAAAAATGTTCTTACAAGCTATTAGCATGATCATTGAGGAGGAAAAAGTTAGTCACTCAGCATAACAGGATAGTCACTCAGCGTCAGGATTTTTTTAAAAAAAAATATTCAGTTACATCAGCATCAGGTGCTTGGTAGCTGGTGGTGATCCAAGCCTGATTCATTTTTATGAAGGTCAGTTGATCGACGGGGTCGATGTAGAGGCGCACCCTGTGATCTTTTACAAAGCCTCCAGCAGCACTGAATGTGCTTTCCGAAAGAAAGCTGAATGCAGGACAGGCCAGTAGCTCAATTGCATACTGTGCAAGCTCTGGCCAGTGATCCATCCTCAAGACCCAGTAAGCCAGAGGATTTTCGGTGGGGAAGGTGTCCAAGTCTGATCTTGCCCCTAGGTATTCCCGCACCATGTAAAACAGACGCTGGCGATGGTTGCTGGAACCGGTCATACCTTGGGGCTGCGAACTAAAAAATTGTCTGAACGCATCGGTCAGACGGCCACCTTCTCGACCACTCCTTCTCTGACTGACCGAAGCCTCAGCAACACGTTGTCCAGGACCAGGATTTGGTAACCCCCCAGTCTCTGGGAACGCGTTGCACAGACCATTCTGCAAGGCCTCTCGAAGATGTTTAATCTTCTGCTCCCTCTGCGATGGCAAGATAAGGTCCGCAACCTTACTCTTGTAACGTGGATCAAGGAGACTTGCCAGCCAGTAATGATCCCTCTCCTTGATACCACAAATACGAGGATCCTTACTCAGGCTTTGCAGGATCAGCGTAGGTTTGCTGAGGCATTCGGTGCAGAGTCCTCTGGGTCACTGAGGACGACAGGATCCGCAGCCACCTCATCCCAGCCACGTACAAGTCCATGGGTTCCTTGGGACAGTAATTGATCCCTTTAAGACTGCTGCTGATGCTGAGTGCTAGGCTCCACCTCCATGCTGACACAATCCTCCTCCTCCTCGTCCTCTTCCTGTGTGATAGGCGGGCAAGCAGGACCACTGTCTGGATAAAGGGGGCCTTGAGAGGTAAGGAAGTCCTCCTCTTCCTCCCTCTGTTCTGCCTCAAGGGCCCTGTCCATTATTCAACGTAGCGTGTGCTTCAACATGTGAATAAGAGGGACAGTCTCACTGATGCATGCACTGTCAGTTCTCACCATCCTCGTGGCCTCCTCAAATGGTGACAAGACAGTGCATGCATCCCTGATCAAGGCCCACTGATCATCGCCTTCCGTGAGAAAAAGTGGCGTTTGGGAACTCGCCACTAAGGTACCGCACATTCCACAAACTCACGGAAGGGGGAAGAATCTACCAACTGAAAAGGCAGCAGTTGAAGTGCTAGCAATTTAGCTAAGCTAGCATTCAACCGCTGGGCATGTGGATGGCTGGGAGAGAACTTCCTTCGGCGCTGCAGCAGCTGGGGCAGGGAAATTTGCCTGGTACAATCTTCCATCGGTGTACCGATAGTAGATTTCCTGCATGTACTAGGCTGTGACACACCTAATTCTACACCTTCAGTCCTATCAGTGCAGGCTTCAGAGAGGACTGAGGGTATAATGGGGTTGGAGATCCCAGCTGATGAGGGGCAAGGGGAGGTCGGCTTTGTTCTTTGGTGTGGGTCTTTAAGGTATGCTTGCCAACGAACTGCATGGCAGGTCGACATATGTCTGGTCAAGCATGTGGTGCCTAAGCGGGTGATGTTTTGGCCACGCGAGATACGCTTGAGACATATGTTGCAAATAGCAACAGTGCGATCTGATGCACTTGTCTCAAAAAAGGCCAACACCAAAGAACTTTTTGAATAACGCTGAGACACAGCTGCGCCCTGCACAGGCGTAGCTCTGCAGTCGGTGTGCTTCCCTTAAGCTGGCCCCTGGAAGGCATCCTGCCTCGTTGGAGATGTGCCTGTGCCTTCTCCTCCTCCTCTGTCCTATCAGGCACCCACGTAGAGTCAGTGACCTCATCATCCCCTCCCTCCTCATCACTGTCGAAAACCTGGCAGTATGCTGCAGCTGGGGGAACATGACTGCCAGATTGCTGTCATTCTTGGGCACCCCCTCTCTCTGGGCTCACTTTACTGCCTTCCTCTATCTATGTACCATCATCGGAGCCTTCAAAACGCTGTGCATCCTCATGCAGCATGTACCCAACACTGTGTTCAAACAGTTTGGGGTGACTCCTCAGGAGGACATGTTGGGACTAGGGAAGGAGTTAGGGATGCCATTGAGCAGAGGGAAGAGGACGCATTGGCAGCTACTTTGCCAGACAAAGTAACCTCAGTCTGGGAGAGAGAGGATGAGGAGGATGAGGACGGCTTGGTCATCCACTCTACCAAGTCTTCTGCATGTTGAGGCTCAACATGGCCAGCTCCCGAAAACAAGGATGAGCGTGTCCAACGGCCACATGCTTAAGAGGATGCACCGTGTCCATGACCAGCACTGTTGCCTCTAGACGCAGAGCCTGCTTGCCCTCGTGACTCTCTGCCTCTCCTTGCTGTCCTTCCAGACATTATAATGGCCTGCAGAGGACAAAGTCAGTACACACACCTCATAGCTTTCGGTGCAAACTGCAGAGGACACGGGCAGTACACCAAGTAGCTTTATGTGCAAACTACAGAGCACACTTGCAGTATACACTAAGTGGGCCAGATTCAGATAGGTTAGCGGATCTTTAGATTTGCGTAACCTATCTGATTTACGATCCGCTGCCGCAAGTTTTTGAGGCTAGTGCTGTATTCAGAAAGCATGCACTTACCTCAAAACTTGCGGCGCCGTATCGTAAATCCCCAGGCGGGATTCAAATTCCGCGGCTAGGGGGAGTGTACTATTTAAATCAGGCACGTACCCGCGCCGATCCAACAGCGCATGCGCCGTTCGTAAATTTTCCCAGCATGCATTGCTCCAAATGACGTCGCAAGGACGTCATTGCTTTCGTCGTGAACGTAAATTACGTTCATCCGTTTTCGAGAACGACCTACGCAAACAACGTCAAAATTTTAAAACTCGGCGTGGGAACGACGGCCATACTTAACATTGGCTGCGCCTCATAGACCCAGGGGTAACTATACGCCGGAAAAAGCCGAACGCAAACGACGTAAAAAAAAAGCGCTGGGTGGTCGTTCGTTTCTGAATCGGCGTAACTCCTTATTTGCATATTCGTCACGTAAAAAAAACGAAACGCCACCTAGCGGCCGGCCTGGAATTGCAGCCTAAGATCCAACGGTGTAACACAGTTACACCTGTCGGATCTTAGGAATATCAATGCGTAACTGATTCTCTGAATCAGTCGCATAGATACGACCAGCAGAACTCAGAGATACGACGGCGTATCAGGAGATACACCGTCATATCTCTTTGTGAATCTGGCCCTAAGTAAGTTTAGGTGCAAACTACAGAGCACAAGTGCAGTACACACCAAGTAGGTTTAGGTGCAAACTATAGAGCACAAGTGCAGTAAACACCAAGTAGGTTTAGGTGCAAACTATAGAGCACAAGTGCAGTAAACACCAAGGCCCAGATTCACAGAGTGTGGGTGCACATTATACCGCCGTAGCGCAAACACCATACTCCACACAGCGCGGAGAGGCAAGCACCGCATTCAGCAAGCTCTTACTCCCAACGTTGCGTCGGCATAGCGTAGGTTTTGAAGGCACAGGCCGGCGTAGGTGGAAGTGGATGTGACCCCATGCAAATGATGGTCCGAGCGTGGTGCAGTGTTTTACGCCCGGTGTATCATGAACAGCGCATGCGCCGTGATGTGGACGCATGCACAGCACCCATATGCGCATGCTCACAACCACGCCGGCGCAACTGCCTAAGATACGCCGGCCCATCGGTGTACGCCGAGAACATAAGTACGCCCAGCCATACGCCCGTCCAGAGCAAAAGTACGCCCGCTTGTTCCGTGGTGCAGACGTACTTTTGTGATCTGTGCCAAGATGACAGATGCTGAGTTTGACAGGGAGAGGAGGAAGAACAATTTCTCTGCTGAAGAGAGGGCGATCCTGACCTCTGCCATCTCCAAATATGATTCCTTCCTCCATGGCGCACAGAGCAGGAGTACCAGCCAGGCCAGGAAGGTAAAAATCCTGCAGAAGGTGACCCTGGAGATCAATACCCTTGGCCATGAAACCAGGACCTGAAAGGAGGTCCAAAAAAAGATTAACGATATGCGTCGGCGGGTCAGGGAGAAGCTGGCCAAGGTGAGAAGGCACCTCAGGGGCACGGGAGGCGGACCAGCTACTACTGTCAAGCTGACAGCTGAGGAGGAGGTGATCGCCAGCTGCCTGGAGCAGGAGCAGGTGGAGGGCCTGGAGGGTTTTGACTCCAGCGAACAGGACTTGACGAGGGGTAAGTGTGTTTCATCCCCCGTCCGGTGTGGAGCATGTGAGGGGGTGCAAGGGAACATGTGACAAGTGTGTGGGTCCACCAACATGTGAATGCTTTGTGTCATCCACAGATGTGCTGGAGGGAGCTGGGCCATCCTCTGCTGCTGGACGACCCACGCCATCAAGGGAACATCATCTTCCTGATTCTGACCCCCTGGGAAGCCACGTAACATCTGGTCTTAAGGTCGTTGAGGAGGAGCAGGTGGACATCCATCAGGAGGAGTGCCTTTACCTTGAAGAGGATTCCATCTTTGCCAGTCCCTCCAAAATGGTGGACCCCCTGACCCCCTCAAGGGTTACCCCATCCAGGGGAACCCCCTCAAGCGCTACCCTGTCCAGGAGACCCCCCTTAAGGGCTACCCCGTCCAGACGGACACAACTGGCTACTTCTCCCAGGAAGGCTCTGAGCAAGACCATGGGTGTAGCCGGATCCCTCTAAAAATGGCTGGAGAGGGAGCAGGCACGGCAGATGCGCCACATGGCAGATATTGCCATTGACCTGCACTGAGTGGCTGACAGCCTGGCCTCCTCGGCCAAGACCCAGGCTGAGTGCACAGTGGCTGTGCAGGGCACCGCAGCGGCAATGCAGCAGTGCCTCAGCCAGCAGGCTGATCATACCCTGACCATATCGGACTGCCTGCAGGAGGTGAGCGCCAGTTGCGCAGCCATGGCCACATGCCTCTGCGACCAATCTCAGACTCTCGATGCCATGCATCACCACATGGTAGCAGGGGGTCCCTCAACATCTGTGGACCAGGGATCGGTCGTGCAGGCCACCCAGGAACGGCACACCTCGGCTATTGGGGAGCTGCAGGCCACAGCAACAGGGATCCTGGCGGAGGTTAGGAGCCTGGGGGAGATTGTGCAGGCCAACACTGCCGCTATCCAGTTGGAGGGTCGCCAGAACAGGCGCCTACAGCGCCAGAACAGTGTGCATACACACAGAATGCACATACACACACTAAAAGGGTACTGGAGAGGAAGGCAGCTATAATCTTTGGATCTTTAGACCAAAAGGATGTTGGTAAGGGACATTTTAGGGACATTTGTAAAAAAACACAGATTTTTACATACTGTCCCTGGTTTTACTGAAGCTGGCAAACCTGATGGGGCCCCCTAGTGGCATGGGGCCCTCAGGCAGCGCCCGAGAGCCCGAATGATTAGTCCGCCCTTGGAATCAACAATGCACTAGCTTAAAGGAATCTATTTAGAAAAGAAAAAACAAACCTTTTCAACCCCTTAAATACATATACTTAAACACTAGCACTCATAGGCCAATTTCCCCTCATTAAAATGTCTTGGCAAATTTTTACACTGCTGTATCATCTGGTTCTTCCAATTCTTATGCCGCTTACACCTGGTCATTTTTTGTGATGAAATAAAACAACGTTTTTTATCATGAAACAAAACCACATTTTTTAAACTAAATTTTAATTTTTTTTTTAAAAAAAAAGCCTACACACCATCGTTTTTTCAAAATTCTCTAGCAAAGCGCGGTTACGTTCAGCACGTACGACTGCACTCCGTTCCATTCAAGCTCGCTTCATAACTTGCTTCTGAGCATGCGTGGGTTTAAAAACGTTGTTTTAAACGTCGTTTTGCCCACACACTATCATTTTAAATGACACAAAAAACGACGTTTTGAAAAACGACACAAGAAATTGAAGCATGTTTCCAATTTTTTTTTTGTGATTTTTCAGAAGAGATTAAAAACAACGTTTTCCCCACACACAGTCATTTTAAATGACGTTTTTAAAAACTTCGTTTTTTTTCATCACATAAAACGACCGTGTGTACGCGGCATTAGAGTTTGACAGAAAATCACAGGAGAGTTTTGAATTAGCAAGAAGAGGGACAACCACAGCCACAGCAACAGCAAACTACTGGCCAAGTTCTAAATGCTGTTCTAAACAGGCCTATTACAGTTTCATGAAGAAAAAAAAAACTAAACTGTTTTGCTGCTAAAGATCTCTTTCAAACTAACATTAATGAGATTGAGGTGCTTCTGCTGTATGTAAGCCAGTTGTAATTCCAAAGACAAATATTCTCTGCCTGTGGACACTGTCACCAAGAAAGAGAAAATCATACTGTTCCATAAGTTTCTGTACATTATTTCACAAGTACTGTAGCTTATTTACCACTTCAGCCCCGGAAGGTTTCACCCCCTTCCTGACCAGGCCATTTTTGCTTCAACTGACAATTGCGACACTGTACACCAAATGAAATTTATGTCCTTTTTTTTCCCCACAAATAGATTATTTTTTGCGCTATAAACAAAAAAAGACCGTCAATTTTGAAAAAATATATATTTTTTTTTACTTTCTGCTATAGAAACATATCCAATAAAAAAAATGTAGAAAAATAAAATGTCTTCATCAATTTAGGCCAATATGTATTCTGCTGCCTTGTTTATCTCTCTCTAAGGCCGCGTACACACGGTCGGACAAAACCGATGAGAATGGACCAAGGTTCAGTTTCATTGGTCCAAACCGACCGTGTGTATAGCCCATCGGTCTGTTTTCCTTCGGTCCAAAATTTTAAAACATAAATACAAAAGATGGGGGTGGTGGCGCTGTCTGTTATAGTCCCCGTGTGACCAGGGTGTGAACCTGTGGACAATCTTACGCTAGATAGCGAGGGTCAGCAAAATAAACAAAGTAAATGACCAAACGAATTGCCTAGTTGTGTAGTAGTACTTTCTGTCCACTAGATGGCGGTATTAAAAATACCTAAATAAATGTGATGCCAAAAGTATTAAAATAAAAAATATATATATATAAGTGCAAGTGCACTCAAAGTGTGACCAGTTGGCTAGTGGCAAGCCGTAAGCAGTTGTGTATTAAGTGTATACATAAACCATTCAGTGAGGTAAAGATATGTTATACATAGTAAAAATACTTCTATCATCCACACTGGATGCAAACGTGTAATAAATCAATCAAATGTGCATAATCTGACATAAATTCAAATAAGGTAGGAAAAATAGTCCTTCCAACTTGCAGCTGTGAATTAATAAAAAGATATATATATATATATAAAAATAAAATTAAAAATAGACGGTAGCAGGTATAAAGTTCATTCGGTGGGTGTCATCATGGTGACTTGCTGGGTGAACAGACAAATACTTTAGAGTGCAGTCGCTGTGGCTCCGGTGCTCCCCCTTATGTGTCCCCACTCACCAGAGTTGAACACCCCTGCAGGGGTAACAAGCGTGGGTAAGACTTTCCACCAGGCGCTCCTCAGCTTAGATCTCCAGGCACTCGATTATCCCAACGTTTTCTTTAAATTCCACAGCGGGGCAAACAGTAGAGTAGGCTGCTCTCCTTACACACCTTTTAAGTTGCATTAGTGAAATATTCAAATTTTTCGAGTATCACTTGTAAATCCTAAAGTAATTATTCGATTTTATCTGTAGTCTGACCAGTCTTTTGGTTTGGTAGTAAGTGTCCTTACAGTTGCACAAACTTGAATCCAAAATCAGGGATAAGCAGCCATGCTCCAATATACCTCCTCACACATAGACACACACTCTCTCAAAATTTTAAAACATGCTTCAAAATCGAACCGATGGACCGCTGCCTGATCAGTCCAAACCGATGGTTAGTACAGAAAGCATCGGTTCAAAACCCATGCATGCTCAGAATCAAGTCGACGCATGCTTGGAAGCATTGAACTTTGTTTTATTCAGCACATCGTGTGATTGACGTCACCGCGTTCTGACCCGATCGGTTTTTGGAATGATGGTGTGTACGCACATCAGACCATCAGGCGGTGAACCGATGGAAATGGCCCGTCGGACCGTTCTCATCAGTTTGGAACGACCGTGTGTACGCGGCCTCAGGAGATATCCCAGGTTGGCTCCCAATGTGTCCAATCATAACGGGAGTTGGTTGACGGGGGCACGTGCATGCACCCCACACTCAGAAGAAGCGGCAACATATAGATACGTTGTTTCGCGCAGCCAGGTCGCCCTGCCCCAGTAAATGTGTGGTGGGCGGTCCGGATGCGATGAAAAGATTTGGGTATGTTAAATTTTGCCCACAAACCCATATGAAAAGACCCTCACCTCTCTGTATAGCATGTTCGAAAAACATTAATTGCATTGGTACCTTTCCCCTATGGCAGTGCCAAGCTCCCCATTACTTTTTTAGGAATAATTTGCTTATAAAACCTAACAATGGCCAGAATGTATCAACACGTTTAGCCCCCTAAAGATTTCAATAGGATTCAATAGGATTCACTTACTGTAAGATTGGGTTTTACAAATTTTGATTCACCTATCACTAGTTTGTAGATTATTGGTAGTCATTGGCAGAGTGTACAATCAGCTTGTAGCACTAATTGTTAACTTAACCACTTAAGCCCCGGACCAAAATGCTGCCTAAAGACCCAAGGGGTTTTTACAGTTCGGGACTGCGTCGCTTTAACAGACAATTGCGCGGTCGTGCGACGTGGCTCCCAAACAAAATTGGCGTCTTTTTTTCCCCAGAAATAGAGCTTTCTTTTGGTGGTATTTGATCACCTCTGCGGTTTTTATTTTTTGCGCTATAAACAAAAATAGAGCGACAATTTTGAAAAAAATGCAATATTTTTTACTTTTTGCTATAATAAATATCCCCCAAAAACATATATAACATTTTTTTTCCTCAGTTTAGGCCGATACATATTCTTCTACCTATTTTTGGTAAAAAAAATCACAATAATCGTTTATCGGTTGGTTTGCGCAAAATTTATAGTGTTTACAAAATAGGGGATATTTTTTTTGCATTTTTATTTATTTATTTTTTTTTACTTCTAATGGCGGCGATCAGCGATTTTTTTCGTGACTGCGACATTATGGCGGACACTTCGGACAATTTTGACACATTTTTGGAACAATTGTCATTTTCACAGCAAAAAATGCATTTAAATTGCATTCTTTATTGTGAAAATGACAGTTGCAGTTTGGGAGTTAAACACAGGGGGCGCTGTAACATTTAGGGATCACTGTGTATGTGTTTACTAGTGTAGGGGGGTGTGGCTGTAGGAATGACGTCATCGATCGTGTCTTCCCTATAAATAGGATGACGCGATCGATGCGCCGGCACAGTGAAGCACGGGGAAGCCGTGTTTACACACGGCTCTCCCCGTTCTTCAGCTCCGGGGAGCGATCGCGACGGAGCGGCTATAAACGAATAGCCGCGCCGTCGTCCCGGATCGCTCCTGAAGCCACGGGGACCGCCGCATGTACCTGGGGGGGTCCCGATCGGACCCCCGACTCACGTCAAGCAGGGCACGTATATATACGTTGATGTGCCTGCCTGTGCCATTCTGCTGACGTATATGTACATGAGGCGGTCCTTAAGTGGTTAATGGTTAACTTTAGAGTCAGTTCACACTGGGGCGCCCTGGGATCCGACTTCAAGTCGCCCCAAGTTGCCCCAAGTCGCACGGTCTAGAAAATTAATGGAAGTGAATGGGAGCCGTCTTAATGTACACTACTAAAGTCGCTCCGACATCAGAAATTTTTCCTGTTCTACTTCAATCCGACTTTTAGGCAACCTGTAGGCAACTTGTAAACATTGATTTCAATGGAAGTCGCCTCAGAAGTCTGATCACTGTCTTAACTGAAGCAACAATACAGGAAGATAACATACATGAATGGGCTCTAAGGGTACGCAATAGGAGAAGGTCTGTGGGTATGTGGTGGATGACACTATACTAAAACATAGCTTGTCTTTTTTTATTTTACACAGTTTGGAGATTATATTGTTAAAGAAAGTAAAGCAGGCTGTGCACATATAAAATGTTTGATGTTGAACTTTTCATTGCTGAGCTGTGACAAACATGTGTTGTGTCAGGATTAGTATGTCAAGCTGTACTGTAAACTAATACATTCTCTGTGCTTTGTGCTGGATATCTTATTGTTCCAAATCAGAATTCCACCTATTTA
Organism: Rana temporaria; assembly: GCF_905171775.1. Classification (NCBI taxonomy): domain Eukaryota; kingdom Metazoa; phylum Chordata; class Amphibia; order Anura; family Ranidae; genus Rana; species Rana temporaria. Next base: position 47,697,806 of record NC_053499.1, on the reverse strand, counting down.
AATCCTGTTGTTCTTTCATTGTCAACCTAATGTTCCTATATTGAGGTTTTCTTGACTTCAGGTATGGAAAGTTTAGAATGGCCAAGCAAATAATGTATGAATAGGTGAGGCATAGGAGATCAAATCGAGACACCACATGCCGGTAAATGAACAGCAAAAAAAAAAAAAAAAAGTGTGGAAGGGTAACAAACCCTGGGATTTTTAAGGTGTCGTGATAAATGGTAGATCCAAACAGATATAATAAACAAGCAATAATTTACCGTATTTATCGGCGTATACCGCACACTTTTTTGCCCTGAAAATCAGGGCAAAATCGTGGGTGCGCGATATACGCCAATACCCGCTTTCCCGCGCCGAGTTTGAATACTGCGCCGACATATACCGAGCGCAGGACACTCGTGTATAGTCGGCCAGTCTCTGCTCCTCTCGCGCTGACGTCCAGGACGTCAGCGCGAGAGTAGCCAAGCCTGCCCGACCATACACGAGTGTACTGCGCTCTGTATATGTCGGCGCAGTATTCAAACTCGGCGCGGGAAACGAGCGGGGAGGACGCGAGGACGCCGCAGAAGGACGCCGGACCCGACGAAGAGGACACCCGAAGCTGCAGAAGGATGCCGGACCCGACGAAGAGGACACCCGAAGCTGCAGAAGGATGCCGGACCCGACGAAGAGGACACCCGAAGCCGCAGAAGGACGCCAGACCCGACGAAGAGAACACCCGAAGCCGCAGACGGACGCCAGACCCGACGAGGCCGCCGATGGACGCCGCGCAAGACGCCAAAACTGTAAGTACAAAAAAACTTTTTTCCACAGGAATTTTGGGCAACTTTAGGGGTGCGCGCTATACGTGGGAGCGCGCTATACCCCAATAAATACGGTATTAGAAAATATATAACATTGCATAAAAAAGAGATACACAAAACATTTATGATCCCCGGGATTATTAACGGCTTAAAAGAAAAGCCGCAGCAGAGCCTGTTAAGAAGGAGCCCGACATGTTTCGCTCAGAAGAAGAGCTTCATCAGGAGCAATGTAACAGGATAAACTAAAAAATATAAAGAAATAATAATCCATAAGCATTGAGCATTGTATATAATGCCATAAATATAACAACATTGGACAATACCATAATTGTCAAAACAAATATACAATGTAGTTAACGACTGAAAACAATCAAGTATTGGGAATACACAGATTTGTAATAATGATAGTTGATACAAATACATAGATCACAAAAAAATGGTTTGAAATCATCCAGTGAAATGACCATGAGCAATCTTACCTATCTGGGCCAGAGGTAATCCAATCGAGTTTAAATAACACCATTGTGTAACTATAAAAACATATATATAACTATGAAGGAACTTCCATAGTTCTTGCCAACTTTAGCCCGCACAGCCGGAAACCCCACTGGACCCAGTCCATCCACAGAGGATGATCAAAAACTGCTAAAGTAAATAAAAGTAACAATAGTGAATGCAGGGAAATAATGGCCCCTGTAGATTCAAACAACGAGGGCCAAATAATCGCAAACATGCCATAGTGTATTAAACATATGAATGTATACCTGAACTAATGGATGGAGTCAGTTCCGAACTGGCTGGAAAGATATACTCCAGCATATAAGAGGTTAACCAAACCACTGGTCTATGCTCAGCAGGAGATGACCTCAAAGGGTGAAAATTGCTATTGAAAAACAAAACACAATAGAAGACATAGCGAGCCATCAATAGGGGTGTTAATTCAAACACCTGTCAAAATAGTATGCCTGAACCACCCTCAAAAAAGGGGTGAACCGGCAATAAATATACCATAAACAAATGGGAAACATACCTGCAATAGGAGGCTGGGTCTAATGAAACAGGATAGAAGGCAGTTATACCAAAGACCCTGTCAACGCAGGGCCATCAACTGAACAGCACAGGCTGTGCTTTTAAATACCCCCCTGGACGGCATGTGACATCACTGCAGGGGGTGGGCTAAAAACGGAGGTAACCAATGACTGAAATGCTCAATAGGGGAGAGCTTAGTGGGTGACAGCCCAACTAATCCAGCCCGCCCTGCAGCGGAAAACGGGCCAATGCGCATGCGCTGTGACGCACAGCGAGCGTCACAGGAAGTGCGACGATCGTCGGCGCCATATTGAAGACATTGAAGACATGATGGCAACCGTCCTGGAAAGAGGACAGGAGAAGCCAGCCAATGGTGAATGAACACCAGCCTAACCATCCGCCCAGTAAGGGCGGCGGATAGCAGCGCACGTGATTAGAGGCAAGGCAATCATCGTGGACTTCTCCACAATGGTTGACGCCATCTAGAGGGCTGGAGACTACCCAGAGACTAAACGAACGGGATGGCCCAAGAATATTGGCCATTTTGAACGTAAACACCCGAGGCATTGGAAAACCTCAAATAGGGGATCACCAAGACGGGCCAAACTGACCAATGGTCCGATCGCTGTAGGTGCGCCCCTAGTGCCCATATAGCATATGATCAAACCAAAGGGGGATAAACCTCAGAAACAATGGAGCTAACGGATAATGCAGGGGGAGTGGCAAAATGAAATACTGAGAATGAAAATTAATAATGAATGATCAATACCGTTACATAGTAAAATGGGAAAAAAAGAAGGGTGAAAACCCCACTGACTATAGAGAATAAGTATAACTACATTTATCTATAGTATATGTAGAACAGAAAGTCATCATATACAAGTGGATGATCTCGGCCCAGATACGTGGCAAGCATGCTCAGTACTGCATACAATATTAAACAATGGTTACACTGAATTTAAGTGACAATCTTGGCACTAAAAATATACCTTAATCGAAATAAAAGTCAAAAGGAAAAAAGAGAAAGTAGAAAGGGGGGCAGCAATAAAGAAAGACCAAACACAACACCAAAAAATAAGAATACATACTGACATAATCAAAAAAACCTCAAAGAAATGGTTTAAAGCTGAAGCCGTCGTTTAACCCAGGGGATTTAAGGGCAGACAGCTGGTGAATCCATTTTGCTTCTTTTTGAAGCAATAGTTTGTCGTAGTCCCCTCCCCGATCACCTGGGGGGATGTGTTCTAGTGCAAAAAAATGCATCTGGGAGCTATCGAAATTATGAAAAAGCCCCATATGCCTACTGATGGGGGTCTCCATTTTCTTTTTTCGCACCAGGGCTACATGGTCCCTGATGCGATGAAAGAAAGGTTGCTTGGTTTTACCGATGTAAAACGCATTACATGAACATTTCATGATGTAAACAATGCCTATAGACTGGCAATTAGCTGAAAAATGTCCTCCAGGTACAGGGAGTTGCAATGGGGACCAAGTGTGCCCCCTCCTATGCAAACCTGTTGTTATGCACTGGAACGTACCTTGTAGCCAGAGCCTAGTGTGCAGGAAGAGGCCTCTCTTACAGCCCCGGCTCTGGAGCTGCTGGAGTTGGGACAGCAAGCTCGGGAGCACGGCGAGGTAGGAGTGCCTGGTGATGATAGCAGCTCGGCACGGTTGGTGGTCCTTCGGGACGGTGGTTGCAGGAGACAGCATCTCTGGAGCTGGCACAGGCACTGGATAGCAGGAGCTGGTGAAGCAAACCGGGTAAGCAGATAATCAGGTGGGTTAAACAAGCGTAGTCAGATTCAGGCACAGGGTCTGGTAACGGTGGGCAGGAGAGCAGAGCGGAGTCAGAGCAAGCCAGTGGTCGGAGTGGAGAGGGTCGGATGGTCAGACGGAGCCGGGTCGGTTTGAGGTAACAGGTTACAACAGGTCACAGATTTCACTGATACAACGCTGCAGATCAGACAGCAAAGTGTCACTGCAGCTGCTAGCTTTTTAAAGGCTGAGTGGCGCCAATCGCGCATTAACTAGCAGGCGCGCGTTCCCGCCATCGTGCATGTGCGCGTGTAGTAGGCACATGCGCGCGCACATTTGGCGCGCATTTGGCACATATCCGTGTGCATGTGAGGCGCGCCTGCGCACATGAATAGGTGACTGGTTTTTATTCTGACCATTAGTATGTGTGCGCATGCGTGCACGCCGGAGCCTATTGGCAGGTCCCTGACACCTGTACCTGGGGGGGTGGGAGCGCAACCTTTTCCATCAGGATGCCATTCAGCATCATCTTGAACAGATTCCATTGTGGCGTCGCTTTATTGATGATGTGTTTTTCATTTGGACCGGTACACGAGATGATTTGGTGCTATTTATTAACAGTCTCAAAATCAATGAATTTTATCTTAAAAAAATACGCGGAGATCCCCGCAAATTCAATAACCAGACCCTTTAGGTCTAGTATGGATATTACGGGGAACCCCGCCGTCAATTTAAAAAAAACAATGACGTAGGGTTCCCCCTAAATATCCATAACCAGATCCTTCATGTCTGGTGTGGATTTTAAGGGGAACTCCACACCAAATTAAAAAAAAAATGGCGTGGAGTTCCCCCTAAAATCCACACCAGACCCCTTATCCGAGCACATTGACCTGGCCGGCTGCAGAAAAGAGGGGGGGACAGAGTGCGGCCCCCCCCTCTCCTGAACCGCATCAGGCCACATGCCCTCAACATTGGGAGGGTGCTTTGGGGTGTGTGTTTTTTTTCTGAAACTAACTTTTTACACTTCCTTTGTGAAATGGTAGGGGTGCAGTGTACCCCATTACCATTTCAAACCGGGGGGGTCAGGATCTGGGGGTCCCCTTTGTTAAAGGGGTCTTCCAGATTCTGATAAGCCCCCTTCCCGCATACCCCCCACAACCACTGGGCAAGGGTTGTATGGATGAGACCCTTGTCCCCATCAACATGGGGACAAGGTGCTTTGGGGGGCACCCCAAAGCACCCTCCCAATGTTGAGGGCATGTGGCCTGGTGCGGTTCAGGAGAGGGGGGGCCGCACTCTGTCCCCCCTTCTTTTCTGCGGCCGGCCAGGTCAACATGCTCGGATAATGGGTCTGGTGTGGATTTTAGGGGGAACTCCACGCCATTTTTTTTTTAAATTTGGGGTGGAGTTCCTCCTAAAATCCACCTGAAGGGTCTGGTTATGGATATTTAGGGGGAACCCCACATCATTTTTTTTTAATTGACGGCGGGCTTTCCCTTAATATCCATACTAGACCTAAAGGGTCTGGTTATTGAATTTGGAGGGACCTCCGAATTTTTTTT